>NC_084843.1:28110473-28735473 GCF_033115175.1 Lepus europaeus
GGTCTGTCCACACACAGAGCTCTCCAGGCTCCCTGTGCAGGCCACAGGGCATTGGGACATGCTGCTTCTTCTGAAGGAAAGGCTTTTCCTTTGTCTCGTCGCCCATTCCACTCCCCCTCGCTCTTCCAGCGTCAGCTCAGAGGCTACTTCCTGGGAGCAGGCAAGTCTCCCTACTGCGTGGCTCCGGGAATGCCTCCCTGCTGGCACTCGGCACACTTGCCATTTTGTGTGGATGCGGTCACTTCACTTACGTCTGCCTGGCCCACTAGAGGATCGGGGCACAGGAGCACGTCTTTGTGCATCTCTGCAACCTCTGGGTGGGGTCTGGCCTGTGGGAGGCCTCGGGTAAACACGTGACGGCTGAATGATCCCAGCAGAAGCTCAGGCTGGGCGGTGAGAGAATTTCAACAACAGCCAGCCGGCACCTGCTGAAAGCCGAGTCCCACCAGCATTCGCATGCTCAGGAACTTGCTGTGGCTCCCGTGGCCTCACAGATGAAATCCAATTTTCCTTTTGGATTGCTCAGACTCTTCAAGTTTATTTTCTTTATTTCCTATCACTTCCCTTTGCTTCTCCCCCCTCCCCCCACAAAATTCAGGGGCCCGTACACATGCCTTGACTTGGTTGACCTTCACACCATTGCCTCTGCCTGGAAGAATCCTCTTTTCCTCTCTATCCTCCTTAAAATCCTATTCCTCAGGATGGGCGTTGTGGTGCAGCAAGTTAAGGCCACATCAAGTGCCAGTTCCAGTCCTGGCCCCTCCGTTTCCATTCCAACTTCCTGTTAATGTACCTGGGAAGGCAGCAGAAGACGGCCACATACTTGGACTCCTGCCCATCCACATGGGAAACCTGGATGGAGTTCCTGGCTCCTGGCTTTAGCCTGGCCTAGTCTGGCTGTCACAGGCATTTGGAGAGTGAACCAGTGGACTGAAGATCCCCCTCTTTCTCTGTGCGTATGTCTCTCTCTCCGTTACCCTGCCTTTTTTTTTTTTTTTTTTTTTTTTTTTTTTGACAGGCAGAGTGGATAGTGAGAGATAGAGACAGAGAGAAAGGTCTTCCTTTTTGCTGTTGGTTCACCCTCCAATGGCCGCTGCGGCCAGCGTATCTCGCTGATCCAAAGCCAGGAGCCAGGTGCTTCTTCTGGTCTCCCATGCGGATGCAGGGCCCAAGCACTTGGGCCATCCTCCACTGCCTTCCCAGGCCATAGCAGAGAGCTGGCCTGGAAGAGGGGCAACCAGGATAGAATCCGGCGCCCCAACCGGGACTAGAACCTGGTGTGCCGGCAGCACAAGGAGGAAGATTAGCCTGTTAAGGCACGGCGCCGGCCTACCCTGCCTTTTAAATAAATCATTTTTCAAATTATCCTACTCATCCTTCAAGTTCAAAATCAGGTTTCCATTCTTACACAAAGCTTGCCCTGACCATTCTAGCACCCGCTGAACTCCTACGACCTGTAACTTCCATACATTTGGCATATCAGAGACTGTTAACCTTGGAAGGGCCCCCGACATCATTGGCTTAACCAGAGTCTACGCAAGCTGTATAGTTACATTTTCCAAACTCAGCATTCAAGTACCAGCCTCAAAATTCATGCTACAACCCCATATTGCCTATGATGTTATTATAAATTAACTTACTGCTTAAAATTTTATTTATTTGCA
The DNA here is from genome assembly GCF_033115175.1 of Lepus europaeus. Taxonomy (NCBI): domain Eukaryota; kingdom Metazoa; phylum Chordata; class Mammalia; order Lagomorpha; family Leporidae; genus Lepus; species Lepus europaeus. The sequence goes on from NC_084843.1 coordinate 28,112,138, forward strand.
TTTTGTTTGAAAGGTAGACAGATAGAGATCTTCCACAACAGCTGGGGCTGAGCACATTCTGAAGTCAAGAGCCCAGAACTTTATCTGGGTCTCCTGTGTGGGTGGCGTGCACTCAAGAACTGGAGCCATCACCTGCCGCCTCCCGAGAAGCTCATTAGCAGGAAGCTGGATCAGAAGTACTCAGCCCGGGCGCTGGAATACAGGATGCGGTATCCCAAGCCGCGACTTAACCACTGCACCAAACACCTGCCCCAGCTTACAGTTTTTTACTCTAGTACATTTATTTATCATTTTTATTTTTAAGGATTTATTTATTTGAGAGGCAGAGTTAGAGAGAGGTCTTCCATCCACTGGTTCACTCCCTAAATGGCTGCAATGGCTGGATTTGGGCTGATGCCAATCCAGGATCCAGGAGCTTCTTCCAAGTCTCTCACTTGAGTACAGGGGCCCAAGCACTTGGGCCATCTTCCACTGCTTTCCCAGGCCATTAGCAGGGAGCTGGATTGGAAGTGGAGCAGCTGGGACTCGAACTGGCGCCCATGTCAGATGCTGGTGTTACAGACTGAGGCTTAACCTACTATGGCACAGTGCCGGTCCTACATTTATTATTTTTAAAAAGACTTTATAAGGGGGCCGGCACTGTGCCGTACTAGGCTAAGCCTCTACCTGTGTTGCCGGCATCCCGTATGGGCATGGGTTCAGGTCCTGGCTGCTCCTCTTCTGATCCAGCTCCCTGCTATGGCCTGGAAAAGCAGTGGAAGATGGCCCAAGTACTTAGGCCACTGCATCTGCATGGGAGACCCAGAAGAAGCTCCTGGCTCCTGGCTTCAGCCTGGCCCACCCAATTGTTTTGGCTATTTGGGGAATGAATCAGTGATCTCTGGCTGGCTGGCTGGCTGGCTTTCTCTCTCGCTGTCTCTCTCTCTAGCTCTTTCCTTCTCTCTCTGTACTTCAGCTTTTCAAGTAAATACATAAAGCTAAAAGAAAAAGAAAGAGAGAGAAAGGAAAGAAGGAAAGAAGGAAAGAAGGAAGGAAGGAAGGAAGGAAGGAAGGAAGGAAGGAAAAGTGACACTTTTACAGTAGCTTGAAGTAATCTCACACTGTAACCAAAACAAAGGAACTTAAGTGACATGCAGTAATACGGAACATTCTTGCAATATAATATTATATACAGTAGTAAGTCAAAAAAGTTATATAAAGCCTATTACTATTTTTTACAAGTTTCTTTATTTACTTGAGAGGCAGAGTTACAGAGAGAGGTCTTCCATCATCTGGTTCACTCCCTAAATGGCCACAACAGTTGAATCTAGGCCGATCCCAAGCCAGGAGCCAGGAGCTTCTTCCAGGTCTCCCATGCAGATGCAGTGGCCTAAGTACTTGGGCTGCTTCCACTGCTTTCCCAGGCCATCAGCAGGGAGCTGGATCAGAAGTGGAGCACTTAGGACTCAAATCGGCAGCCATATGGGATGCCGGCGCTGCAGGGGGATGCCTAACCTACTATGCCACAGCACCAGCCCCATGCTTGTTACTATTTCTAATAAGATTAAATTTTAAAATACCTTTTATGAATAAATAAAGCTATTGAAAAATAAAGCAAGGGGGGGGGGGGCCAGTGCTGTGGCTCAGCGGGTTAACACCTTGGCCCGAAGTGCCGGCATCCTATATGGGCGCCGGTTCTAATCCTAGCTGCTCCTCTTCCGGTCCAGCTCCCTGCTGATGGCCTGGGAAAGCAGTAGAAGATGGCCCAGGTCCTTGGGACCCTACACCCACGTGGGAGACCCGGAAGAAGCTCCTGGTTCCAGGTTTCGGATCAGCGCAGCTCCAGCCATTGCAGCCATCTGGGGAGTGAACCATCGAATGGAAGACCTCTCTCTCTCCCTCTCTCTCTCTCTCTCTCTGCCTCTCCTCTCTGTGTAACTCTGACTTTCAAATAAATTAATTTAAAAAAAAGAAAAGAAAAAGAAAGCAAGAAAGTGATGCATATGGGATTCAGGATGTCAAGTGCCCTGGGCTGGAGGCTGGGACCAGGATGAGGGGACCTTTGGCTGTTTGTGAGTTATTGCCAAGGCCTGAGATTTTGTTTTGGGTGATAAATTCATGAGATGCTTATAATATTTTTAAAAGCAACTAATGAAGAAACTAACTAAATATATAGGAAAGTACTCCATGCAAAAGCCAATGATGACTGCAAACCAAGGAATATGATAAATTCAGTTCTGTGAACCCAGGTTTCTATGGAAAAAGAAAGGAAGCTAACTGACAAGAAAGTAACTTTCTCACTCTGGGGTTCCGTGTGATGTAATGTCCTGTCAATGCACCATCAAAGAGCATCGGACATTCGAACAGGGGGCCTGGTGCCCTCCCTGGGATAAACAGCCCTAAAACCTCTCTGCCCCAGGCTGCCTGCTGGAGGTCCAGCGTGGAACTGGCAACTGGGAGACGGTTGCCTGGCCTGGTCCTTTTGCCGGGAGACTCTGCCCGGCCGGACACAGCTCAGTCTCCCTGCGACCCATCTTGCTCTCCTCTTGGCGCCTGGCATGGGCTTGGGCACCCAGGAATCCAGAATTTGCATATTGATTGCTTCCCGATGGAGCCTCCTGCCCTGGGGCCAGAGCCTCACTAGGTTCCAAGGGAAGACAAAAGGGTTCCTGATTATCTGCTGGGACACAGCCTGGTGCCAAGTGTGAGCCCTGATTTCTTTCTAGGAGAAAAATCGGCATTTTCTATAAAAATCTTTAAGCAATTTTCTGATATGCTTTTAATGGAATGCAGATTTCCTCTTGGAAGTCAGTCTCCCAGCTATTTTACCTAGGGTAGGAGTTTAATTAATTTTATCCAGACATTATTTTTTTTAACAATGATTTTTAAACAATGATTCTAACCCCTCTTCTTCCCTCTAAATGTGTCCACCAAGAGGGCGTCTCGAGGTCTTTTCCACTTGCAGCAAGGCTGAAATAAAATTTGGACACGTGCTCATAAATAAATCGTCTAAAAAGCTTATTTTTCTTGTGTGTGTATGTGTGTGTGTGTGTGTTTTCCCGTAACACAACTGAATACTTGAGGGTGGGCTAGGATTTCTTAGCCATATTTTTACTAACCCACAGCTGGCATTAACTGAAACTCCTTAGCCCAAAATTCTTGACCTGACCCTGCGGCGGCCCCCCTTGGCTCTGATGAGTCACCTTCTACCCCCACAGAATCCACGGCTTTGGGAGGCCTGGGCTGGGAGGGGAAAGGGGGGCCAGTAGAGGCCCGAGAGCAACTTCAGAAATCCTCACGGAACCCCAGCATTAGGGACGAGGCCACCTTCACCCCCTCTCCAGTGTGTGCAGGCCACAACTGATGGTCCCTGGGGTGAGGGAGAAGACCCTTTGGGCAGAAGCTGACTCTGAGACCTCTGCCCTATTTGGAGGGACAGAGGCTGGGGAGGAGCAGTGGACACTGGTGCCCCAGGTTGCTGCTTGGCAGACTTCAGTCCCTGGACCTGGCCCCCGTCCAGCTGGGAAATGAGGGCCCCCTCCATTGGACACGGGCTGTCTCTAGGCCCAGCTGACTCCCAGCTGCTCGCTCAGCCCCTCCCCCATGGGCTGTCATACAGGGGCCAGGCAGGGCTCACCAAAGTGGACCTGGGGAGCACACAATGTTCTGGGTCCACGTTGGGGATATCAGCTTGGCCCCAGCATAATCTTCATAATCTTTTTCAAAATTTATTAGTTCCAAATGTAAGTGTTGATGATAGAAAACACAGAAACTATCAAGAAATATAAAAACAAACTGTGGGGGCCGGTGCTCTGGTGTAGTGGCTTAAGCCTCTGCCCGCGGTGCTAGCATCCCAGATGGGCATAGGTTCCAGTCCCGACTGGTGCACTACCCCTCTAGCTCCCTGCTAATGTGCCTGGGAAAGCAGTGGAAGACGGCCCAGGTACTTGGACCTCTGCACCCACGTGGGAAGACCCGGAAAAAGCTCCTGGCTCCTGGCTTTGGATTAGCCCAGCTCCGGCCTTTACGGCCATTTGGCGAGTGAACCAGCAGATGGAAGACCTGTGTGTGTGTGTGTGTGTGTGTCCCTCTCTCTGTGTAATTCTTTCAAATAATTAAATCTTAAAAACAAAAACAAAAAACACCATGAGCTGTCTTATTGTCTCTCATTTTTTTTAAAGATTTACTTTATTTATTTGAAAGACAGTTACAGAGAGAGGTAGAGACAGAGAGAGGTCTTCCATCCACTGGTTCACTCCCCAGATGGCCACAACGGCTGGAGCTGTGCCAATCCAAAGCCAGGAGCCAGGAGCTTCTTCCAGGTCTCCCATGTGGGTGCGGGGGCCCAAGGACTTGGCTGTCTTCCATTGCTTTCCCAGGCCATAGCAGAGAGCTGGATTGAAAGTGGAGCAACTGGGACTAGAACCGGCGCCCATATGGGATGCTGGCACTTCAGGCCAGGGCATTAACCTGCTGTGCCACAGCACCGGCCCCTATCTTACCATCTTACCATCTACCAACAACATTTCCTGTCTATATTCCTGGTTTTTTCTTTTCTCTTAATCTATAGACTCATTTTTGCTCCACAAATGGGATCATTCTGTGCCTAGTGCTTTTCATCCTATGTTTTCTTATTGTCTCCTGAAATTGTTCCTGTGTGATTCAGTTCTTTGAGAATCTGGTTTTCAGTGGGTATGAGTTACCATTAAGTCCAGAAGCTTAGAGCTGGCTGTGGTGCCAGCATCCCAGTGGCTCCACTTCTGATCCAGCTCCCTGCTAACCAACGTGCCTGGAAAAGCAGCAGCGCAGATGGTCCCAGTGCTTGGGCCTCTGCCACCCAGGTGGCAGATTCTACATGGAGTTATGGGCTTGTAGCTTTGGCCCGCCAGGGCGTTGCAGCCATCTGGGGAGTGAACCAGCGGGTGGAAGATCTCTCTCTTTCCCTTTCTCTCTGTAACTCTGCCTTTCACATAAATAAATCTTAAAAAAAAAAAAAAAAAAAAAAAAAGCAGCAGCAGCAGCAGCCCACAGGCCCCCCTCTCCCTCCACAACTCCTCTGCCATTTTCCAGGGCTCCTCGGGTGCCTCTGTAGGACTGGTCTTCCTTCCCTGACTACAGATGGCAAAGCCGAAGCCCGAAGTCAGGCCTCAGGGCTCGGGTGCCAGCCCTCCTTCCTCCATGCAAGGGCTCCTGGTGCCTGAGCCAAGTCCCCTTGCTCTTGGTTTCCCACGCCTGCAGGTTTCAGACTGATGCAGCCTCTGGCTCTTCCAGTCCAAGCACTGCCTAGCCCCCCACCCCCACCCCACCCCTCCCCTTCCCCAATCCCTGTCCCTCTCCCAGGCACCTCTGGTGGTCTGAACATGCTCCCCTCTGGGATGCTGGGAGGTGGGGGAGCCACTCCTCATTTTCAAACCTCTCCTAATTGATTTCCCTCTGATGAGGTGCCGTAATCCTTTCTGGCTGCCCTAACGGCTTCTCCAGTTTCCTCCAACAGCCTCTCCATATTCCTTGTTGCTGCCTCCCACGTGCTCCTGGGGCTGAAAAGATCTTTCTGGATTTTAGTCTTGGCAGCCATCACCCACGAGGGCCTTGTGCCCCACGTGTGCATCAGGAGCCCTGACACAGGCTGGCCCACGTACACACCCCCTCCTTGGGCAGAGTTCCCCACATTCTGCCTGGCCCGCTCTGTTCAAACCAGGTTATGGGGAATAGCAGCTTTAGGGACGAGTGTAAGACACCTGCCAGAGGCAAGGCCTTTCTTGCCAGACCCATCCAGGCTTTGTGGGGCATGGTGGGGAGGTTGGAGGCCCACTGGCAGTTCTCTGCTCGGTCTGGCACGGCTGTGGCACACAAGCAACCCTGAGCCTGCGGCTAGGGCTGCCTTCCCCCCACGACCCTGAGACCCTCCCCTGCCCCTTCACTGCCCAGGAGAAACACCATGGAGGCCAGGGGGACTGCGGCCCAGGTCTCTGGGTACAGACCCTCCAGAGCCAAGCGGGATCAGAACCCAAGCCCCCCAACTATCTCTCCCAGTCCCCTTGCATGCAGCCAGTGCTGGGGGCGGGCGGGAGGAGGCTGGCTGGGTGCAGTGCAATGTTCATGGGGACTGGGGGGCAGGGAGTCCATTCAAATTGACAAAAATAGAACATCAGCCTCATATCATTTTTCTCAAAACAAGATTTATTGAAGTTCTGTCGGTGAAAATCGCTGCTGTGTGGAACGCCTAACTTATAGATTAGATTACTCAGTCGTGCCTTACTACATTTTTCATTAGAAAAATATTGGCTGGGAGAGTTTGACCTCATAATCTCTGCATTTTAAACAATAACCAGAGGAAAACCAAATAGAAAGCACAAGTTAACGGGTTCCCCCTCCCCCAGCACTTCCCCCTGGGAGAGATCCGAGCGAGGGCCGGGAAGGGAGCAGGAGTGGAATCTGCTGCGTGAGCAATTCCCCACCTCCCGCCCGCTCCCCAGGGGCTGCGGGAGGCAGTGGGCTGCACTGAGTGTGCGGCGCTCAGGCACGGGTGGTGGCACAGAGCGGTGCAGGGCCCCAGCCCAAGGTGGAAGAGGGCAGATCCTCATGCGGCGAAGAGGGCCCTCTCTCTGCTGCAGGAGGCACCCGGTCCCGTCTGAGAGACAAGAGCAATACAAACCCAGAGGAGCACGCTGAAGCATCAGCTTGTGTACCCGGAATATATTCAATCTTTATGGACAATTATATACATTTGGAAGCACACCCAGAAGAATCCAGAATCCCAAGGCAACCCCGGAGACTCCATAGGAGAGTGCCAGAGCAGAGAAGACAGGGTACAGCCACAGCTGCACCCCCCACCTGGGGCAGGGAAGTCTCCCTTCTTGGGAATTTTCTGGAAGAGGGAGTAACTCCAAGGGCAGGCCTCAGGCGTTCTGACTACGGCTCCAGCCCTGGGGGCAAAGGCTCCTAAGGGACCCTAGGCCTGAAACCCGCAGGCTGAGGGCCATCCTGGGGATGCCGGCTGCCTGCAGGAGAGGAGCAGAGGGCCATCCGGTGCACGGATCCCAGCCATTTTACGACTGCTGATCTGACTCCTCCCGAGAGTGGCACCCCCACCCCCGGTCCGGGTCTCGGTTTCTACTTTCTGAGGCTTCGGTGATTTCCAAGTTCTGACACAGTCATTAGTTACAAAGAGCAATTATTTTTTTTTTGTCATTAAGTCATTTTTTAAATGGCTCCAGGCGACATCACAGAACAAAGAAACAAAATATCCATGAAAAGACTTAATCACAAATTACTAATTATTTCGCCCCCCTCTTCCCTCCCCAAATCGTGAAATCCGAGCCCCATGAAAAGGGAGAAGGTCTCCCCGTCCATGAGCTCGCCATGGCTCTTAGGCACCTAATCCATCATGGGGGGCGCGTTTCCTGGCCACCCCCAGCCCCAGGGGAGGGGGTGGCAGGGAGTCTCTTATTCTTGACCTTTGAAGTCACCTGCCCACAGTTACAGCCCCTCACCCAAGGGAGGGCAGCCCTAAAGGAGTGGGGTCCCCGGTGCTGAAGGCCTCCCCCCAGGCCAGCAGTGCCCCCGGCTGGCATTCCACCCGGGGCCCTTTGAAGGCTCTGGGCCACAGCCGCGGAGCCGCCCCCTGCCGCGGGGCTCCCGGAGGCTCCAGCTGAAAACAAACCCGAGGAGGAAGTAATCCTGGAGGGGAAGCCCCCTGTCCCCAGACGTGAGGAAATAAAATGTGTCTGACACCAAGATGTATGGGAGCGGGCGTCCGGCCCCTCCCTCGGGCCTTCCTCCTGGGCTGGCTCCCAGGGCTGCCTGTGTCTCCTCAGCCAACCCCGGCCAGAGAGGGCACCCGAGGAGGAGGCAGCAGCCCTGGACGGCTCGCCCGCTCCCGGAACAGCGGTGGTTCTGCCACGGAGGAGCAGGCCTCCTAGAAGATGCCCACACTCGCTCTGCCCCTCTCTGTCCGAAGTGCCCGGTCCTCCCGGGAGCAGCCTGTCGGGAGCTGGGGCGGCTAGCCCAGTCTGGGAAGGATGGGGTGCGGAGCCAGAGGCTGGGCCACTGAGGAGAGCGGCGGGTGGGGGCAGGGGCCATCTGTGCAGTCCCCAACCTTGGAACCCAAACGGTCTCCCAACAGGCTCTCCTGCGGCTCAGCTCTGAGCTGGACTCCAGAGTAGACCCACCCCCTCTCGCTCATCGGTTCAGCAAGTGCGCACCAAACTCTAACTACCACGAGAATACGTCAGGGAACGTGACAGATCCAGGCCCAGTCTTCGTGAAGGCGAAGTTCACTCCTGTTGAGAAGATCTGGATCAAAGAGAGTCGAGGCAGTGCCCAGGTGCCTGTCCCAGCCTCTGCCCACTGTGGGTATTTGGACAACTGCCCTCGGTTGTTCTCCGGCTCCCAGTCACTGCCTTCCCTTAAATACTGGTCTCATAAGTCTCCTGGGTTCACCTCCCTGCCAGCCCTGGGCACACGATGGAGAAAAGGTGTTAGGTGGAAGGAGAGAAGGCAGGCGAGCAGGTGTTCAAAAACCAGGGCAGCTTAGCACATGCTTGCAGCCACTGCTCCTATGTCACACGAGCAGTGGAGACCTTGGCATAAATGTCCACAGAAATCGTCACTGTCCCAACAAGGGAGCTGAGAATCTCAGACACTCGTTCCCAGCCACACACAGGTGCCTACTCACTCTCTTCCTCTTTCTTGTCAGACTGGCCTCTTTCTTCCCTTCTGACCAAGGAGCCCCGGGGCATATCCTGGGATTTGGGCTGTCTGCACTTTAACAGGAACAGGTTTAGGAGATTCTGCTTTGCTCTCCTTCTGCCACTGGTGCCAGCCACTCCTCAGACCTGCAGGAGGTAGGAGCCGTGGGTGATAGCCTTCCTCCGGGCTAGGAGAGACTGCTACTTGTCCCCAGTGTCTGTTCTCCCTTCACTCCTTGCATAATAAAATGTCCAAGTGTTTCTTAGAACATAGTCACCCTCTTTTAAGACTGTATTTTGGGGTTGGCGCTGTGGTGCAGCAGGTTAACACCCTGGCCTGAACGCCAGCATCCCATATGGGCATCGGTTCTAGTCCTGGCTGCTCCTCTTCTGATCCAGCTCTCTGCTATGGCCTGGGATAGCAGTAGAAGATGGTCCAAGTCCTTGAGCCCCTGCACCTACATGGAAGACCCGGAAGAAGCTCCTGGCTCCTGGCTTCAGATTGGTGCAGCTCCAGCTATTGTGGCCATCTGGGGAGTGAACCAGTGGATGGAAGACTCTCTCTGCCTCTACCTCTCTCTGTAACTCTGTCTATCAAATAAATAAAATAAATCTTTTTAAAAAAGAAAGACTATATTTCCCAGAACCCTGTGAAACCAGGTGTGTCCAGGTAATAAGATTCTGGCTAGTGAGACACAGCAGAACTAACGTGCATCTTCTGGACTCTGCTCCCCCTCCTGCCCTTTTCATTTATTTATTTTAAAGGCAGAGAGAGGTCTTCTATCGCTGGTTCACTCCCCAAATGTCTACAACAGGTGGCACTGGGCCAGGCCCAAACCAGGAGCCAGGAGCTCCATACAGGTCTCCCACTGGTGTGAGCCATCACCTGCTGTCCCCAGGGTGTGCATTAGTGGGAAGCTGGATGAGAAGCAGAAGAGGGACTCGATCCCAGGAACTCCAGTACTGGATGCAGATACTCCAAGGGGTGGCTTAGGCTGTGGCACCTCAATGCCTGTCCTCCTCTTTATAAAATTTTTGCCTATTTATTTATTTTCCTTTTATTTGAAAGGCAGAGAGACAAAGAGTTGGATAGATAACTCCCATCTGCTGGTTCTCTCCCCAAATGCCCAGAACAGCAAGAACTAGGCCAGGCTGAAACCAGGAGCCCAGAATTCAATCCAGGTCTTCCGCTGTGTGGCAGTGACCCAAGGACTTGAGCCATCTCCTGCTGCCTCCCAGGGTGAGCATGAGCAGGAAGCTGGATCTGAGCCAGAGGAACTGGGACTTGAACAAGGCACTCCAATACGAGACGTGGCTGTTCTAAGCAGTGACCCAACCCCTGTCCCTCTTTGTCCCCTTTTCTCCCCTTTTCACTGGGTGCACAATGAGACAGGAGCCACAGCAACCGTCTTAGACTAAAAGATGGGAGCCCCTGTGTTAAAGACGGTGACACCAAGGCCGGCGCCGCGGCTCAGTAGGCTAATCCTCCACCTTGCGGCGCCGGCACACCAGGTTCTAGTCCCGGTCGGGGCACCGATCCTGTCCCGGTTGCCCCTCTTCCAGGCCAGCTCTCTGCTGTGGCCCGGGAGTGCAGTGGAGGATGGCCCAAGTGCTTGGGCCCTGCACCCCATGGGAGACCAGGAGAAGCACCTGGCTCCTGCCATCGGAACAGCACGGTGCGCCGGCCGCAGCGCACCTACCGCGGCGGCCATTGGAGGGTGATCCAACGGCAAAAAGGAAGACCTTTCTCTCTGTCTCCCTCTACTGTCCACTCTGCCTGTCAAAAAAAAAAAAAAAAAAAAAAAAAAGACGGTGACACCAAAACCAAGAAAGAGCCAGGGGCTTTGGTGCTGGGGTGGAGCTGCCCCAACTGCCCCAAGCCGCTTCTGTGTGGACTTCACAGGACAGTGAACAAGCTGATTATGTGCGTAATCCACTGCTATTTCGGAATTTATTTCATTTCTTTCCTTGTGCTTCCTTGAGCAAAGAGGAAATAAATAAGCTAATGTGGCACTAAACACCATAATGTGAACCACATATGTTATCTTTTAAATAATGTAATATTTTATCTTTTAAAATGTTTATTAATTTTTATTTATTTGAAAGGCAGAGAGAGAGAGAGACTGATTCTCCATTTGCTGGTTCACTCTCCAAAAGTTCACAGCCAGGACTGGACCAGGCCAAACCCAGGAGCCAGGGACTCCATCCAGCTCTCCCATGTGGGTGGCAGGGACTCAAATACTTGAGCCATCATCTGCAGCCTCCCAGGTGCATTGGCAGGAGGCTGGATCTGAAGAGAAGACCAGACTTAATCTTAGGTACTCTGATATTGGATGCAGGCATCCCAAGTGGCAGCTTAACCTGCTGAGCCATAACACCTACCCTCACATGTTATTTAAAATCTTCTAGTAGACACAATAAAAAATAAAGATATGTGAAATTAATTTTATAATATATATTAAAGATTTATTTGTTTGTTTGAGAGGCAGAGGGGGAGGGGGGTCTTCAATCCACTGATTCACTCCCCAAATGGCTACAATGGCCAGAGTTGCGCCGATCTGAAATCAGGAGCCAGGAGCTTCTTTTGGGTCTCCCACATGAGTGCAGGGGCCCAAGGACTTGGGCCATCTTCCACTGCTTTTCCAGGCCATAGCAGAGAGCTGTGTCATAAATGGAGTAGCTGGGACTCGAACCAGTGCCCATATGGGATGCTGGCAGATCCGCTAGGCCACAGTGCCAGCCCCTTATAATATATTTACAAATATATTTAATATATATTTACAAAATGTTATTTCAACATGTGAACAACATAATTATCAAAGAGATGGTTTTACAGTTTTTTTTTTCATACTAAGTCTTCAAAATCCAGTGTACATCTTAGCCCACATCTCAGTTGACTATCTGCATTTCAAGTGCCCAACTGCCACTCTAGGCTGGTGGTGACAAGGTCGGCCAGCACAGATGGAAGGGGCTTCCTGGAGACAAAAGCCGGCGAGGGACTGGGAACCGGTCCTGCGTCAGGAATAAGAGTTACAGGAATTCCTGCTCCTCCTGTCCCTAGGAGGGCCCTTGGGCAGAGCCATCCCATTGCCAGCCAGGTGCTCAACACACCCGGCGTGCCTGGCTTCAGCCCATGAAGAAAACCATTTGGGCCTTAGTTTCCTATACTGGACCCTGGAGGACTACCTTGAGAAGCAAGCAGACCCCTAGGAAGATGGGGCAAGAGACAGGACAGCTGGGTGGAGGGTGACTCTCCAGTCTGCACTTGGCCATGGCTCAGGAAAGACAGTCCGGGTCCCATCACAGAGGCGTGAGGCTCAGGGGGACCAGGCCATGGCATGTTCCTGCAGAGCGCACCTCAAGGGTCAGGCTTATCTCAGACATCCGCGGAACTGAAGAAGAACAACACCACCACATGAATGGCCCACATATAGTGGTAGGAAAAAACGTTTTCATGTGGACAGCAATCCAACGTCTCTCCCACCATCACAACTGCCTTTGCTGTGACTGTCATTTTTGTCACCCTGGGACAGGCCTTTGATGCAGCAGTAAAGACGGTGCCCGGGACACCCACATGCCGTAACAAAGGGCCTGTGTTTTGAGTCCTGGCTCTGCTTTTTTTTTTTTTTTTTTAATTTTTTTACAGGCAGAGTGGACAGTGAGAGAGAGAGACAGAGAGAAAGGTCTTCCTTTTGCCATTGGTTCACCCTCCAATGGCCACTGCGGCTGGCGCACCGCGCTGATCCAATGGCAGGAGCCAGGTGCTTCTCCTGGTCTCCCATGGGGTGCAGGGCCCAAGCACTTGGGCCATCCTCCACTGCACTCCCTGGCCACAGCAGAGAGCTGGCCTGGAAGAGGGGCAACCGGGACAGGATCGGTGCCCCGACCGGGACTAGAACCTGGTGTGCCGGCGCCGCAAGGCGGAGGATTAGCCTAGTGAGCCGCGGCGCCGGCTGGCTCTGCTTTTGATTCCAGCTTCCTGCTAATGCCCTGGGAGGCAGCAGTGACGGGTCCCTGCTACCCACATGGGAGACCTGGATGGAGCTCTGGACTCCTGGCTTCAGCCTGGCCCAGTCCCTTCTGTTTGGGAGTGAACCAGTTTATGGGAGATCTGTCTCTGTCTCTCTCTGTCTTTCAAGTAAAAATAAAAACTTTTAAAAATTATTGTCAACATCACCCACCAATACTGCCATTACCTCCAGAATGATAACTTCTGTTACTTCTGGCTTCAGCGTCACATCCTTCACTGTGGCAGTCGCGATCATCACTTACTGCCTTTGTCGCCATGGTAACAATCATCAACACCACCACTCATCACCACCTTCCTATTATTGCAGCCACTACAGCTGACACTGTTCTCAGCCTCTCTACAACAGCCACTTCCGACATCACCACAATAGTGTTAGGCTCTCCAACGTCCCCACCCCCTGGGTACTGTAAGGACACTCTATCTGTCCTTTTGCTGTCTAGAAGTCCCCAATATACCTATAATTTCTCTTTTTTTTAAATTTTTTTTTGACAGGCAGAGTGGACAGTGAGAGAGAGAGAGACAGAGAGAAAGGTCTTCCTTTTGCCGTTGGTTCACCCTCCAATGGCCGCCGCAGTAGGCGCGCTGCGGCCGGCGCACCGCGCTAATCCAATGGCAGGAGCCAGGTGCTTCTCCTGGTCTCCCATGGGGTGCAGGGCCCAGGGACTTGGGCCATCCTCCACTGCACTCCCTGGCCACAGCAGAGAGCTGGCCTGGAAGAGGGGCAACTGGGACAGGATCGGTGCCCCGACCGGGACTAGAACCCGGTGTGCCGGCGCCGCAAGGCGGAGGATTAGCCTAGTGAGCGGTGGCGCCGGCCCAATATACCTATAATTTCTACCTGGCCAAAATACCCTCTTGTACCACTTGTCCTCCAGAATCCCTCTCACTCCATCTTTGCTTCAGAATCAAGTTCCCATCGCCCTATTTGAGCATCTGGATTCTGGACCCTTGCCTGTCCTGTCCACTGTCCATTGAAATCTGCGATCTCTTTCTGCCTGCTTGGATGCTCTGGCTTTTGGAGCCCTGGTTTACATCTAATTCATGGTCACTTAGTGCTGGGTGTTCTGCCATCCATCACAGAGGTCTGCCTACCTAGGCCTGGGGAGCTCAGCACCTCCATGCCCTCTCTGGGGGATGAAGAGCCTGCCAACATCTGTCCTTGGAGTTTTGCTGAGAAAAACCAGGGTGAGTTTGTTTCACACTGGTCCCTCAAGGCTGGTCTGGCAGCCTTTGATCCTGAAGCAAGCTGGAGATGGTATTTCCTGTCAGGCTTTGCCAACACAGGAAACTTGGTGCATTGAAAGTAGCAGTGGAGGCCGGCGCCGCGGCTCACTAGGCTAATCCTCCGCCTTGCGGCGCCGGCACACCAGGTTCTAGTCCCAGTCGGGGCACCGGTCCTGTCCCGGATGCCCCTCTTCCAGGCCAGCTCTCTGCTGTGGCCAGGGAGTGCAGTGGAGGATGGCCCAAGTGCTTGGGCCCTGCACCCCATGGGAGACCAGGAGAAGCACCTGGCTCCTGCCATCGGATCAGCGCGGTGCGCCGGCCGCAGCGCACCTACCGCGGCGGCCATTGGAGGGTGAACCAACGGCAAAGGAAGACCTTTCTCTCTGTCTCTCTCTCTCTCACTGTCCACTCTGCCTGTCAAAAAAAAAAGAAAGTAGCAGTGGAATGAGGAAAGGGTAGCAGAGGGGACAACGGTCACATTCTGGCTCCCAGGTTGTCCCCAGAAACAACAAGGGAATTTTGCTCTTCTGTGCAAGAGTTCCAGGTTTTCTGCAAGAGGTCAGGCCTCTGGCCACAAATCCTTCAGCTCCCTGCACAGGGAGGGGAAGGACCCAGACGTGTCCTGGGATGTGTGTCTGGCTGGAGCTTGGATCCCACAGTGGACCCCTTGATCTGATCATGCAACCCAAAGGGAATGGGTCTCCAATGCCTATTGCTCAGTAAATCTTGCCAGAGATAGAGGTGAGATGGGCAGAAGGGAGCTGGGTGCCCTTCCGGATGCCTGGGACAAGGCCAAGCCTATGTGCAGGGCTGGAGGCTCCTTGAAGCAGCTACACTTTGGGAGCAGCCAAAACGCTCATTCATAGTGGCCCTCTCCCCCAGAGCTGGGCAGACAGACAATGAAGTGACCCAGGGAGGTGGCCAGGGGCGAGGGGAAAAAGTGGATTCCTCTTGCAGCCACCAGCAGACTTACAGGTGCAGACACACCAGCTTCCTCCTCGAGTCATGGCCTGAGAATAGAGATTTAGGCCTCCCTTCCACCTCTCCCTTCATTCACTTGTTCCATTGTTTTTTATTATTGGTTTAAAGATGCATTTTGTTTACTTGAGAGAAGAGTGACACAGAGAGGTGGAGAGACACAGAGAGAGAGAGATCTTCCATCTGCTGACTCACTCTCCAAATGACCCCAACAGCAAGGGCCAGGCCAGGTCAAAACCAGGAGCCTGGACCCCTACCCAAATCTCACACAAGGGTAGCAAGGGCCCAGCACTTGGGCTGTCTTCTGCTGCTTTCCCAGGTACAGAAGAGGAGCAGCCAGGACTCAAAGTGGTGCTCTGATATGGGATGCTGGTATTGGCAAGCAGCGACTTTACCCACTGTACCACAATGCCAGTTCCTATTTATTATTATAATAATTACTATTCAAGAAGCAGAGATAGAGGTCCCATCTGGTGGTTCACCCCAAAATGCCAGGCGCTGGGAAATCAGTCTGGCGGCAGGGACCCAACTGTTTGAGCCATCGCTTGCGGCTTCTCGGGAGGTGCGTTAGCAGGAAGCTGGAATCAGGAAGCCGGGATGCCGGCATCTTAACCGCTAGGCCACACGCCCACCGTGTTTGCTGCATTTTCTGGTTGAGTGACTATCCCGCGCTCCAGGCTGAGCTGGGCCTTGCAGTCACAGGTGAGTAAGACTCGCCCCCAGCCCTCCAGGAGCCTGCAGGCTGATCAAGCCCTAAGGAGAGAGGACGGAAAAAGTAGCCTTGGCCCCTGCAGCTTGTCAAGGGTCAACCGCAGGCCTGAGCGTGCAGTGGGAGAGATTCCAGCAGGTAATGGATGAGCACCGCTCTGCCCTGACAGGGACATTCCCTGCAATTGGTTCCAGTCATATATGCAGCCAGAGAGCACTGAAAACAGGGGGAGGATGGTGACGGAGCAGAGAGGCCCGGCCCCTCCGCCTCCAGCCTGAGCCTGGGTGGAGAAAGGTGTGGTTTCCTAAGGAGCAGAGGCTCTCTGCTCACCTACGGGGTTCTCTGCCCAGGCTGGGAGCCCCAGGGCCGAAGCACAGAGGGCACTGGGGAAGAGGGCAGAGGCCCGAGGCGGGGGACTGTCGGATTCCGGAGCACAGGCAGCTCTCAGCCCGGGCAGGCTCAGCAAGGGTGGGGCTGGGGAAAGGGGGGAGGGTAAAGGTTAGAGTCCCTGTGGGCTGGGAAGGGGCCTCCAGGGGCTGGCAGGCACCCCAGGACAGTGGGTCTGAGCCTTTGCTGGGAGGCAGGGCCTGGCACAGCCACCGAGGGAGTGCAGCCCTCTCATTTGCCACCACAGTCAGGGTCCCATTAGCACAGGCCGAGCTAGAAGAAATCGGGCAGAATATTTGGTCCTCTTCCCCTATCGAGAGGGGAAACTGAGGCTCAGGCCACCCCAGGACAACCACCAGCTCGGCCTCTCCTGTCAGGCTGACCCAGGGCTCCCTGAGCGCATTTCCCCTGGTGAGCCAGGGGCCATCTGGTGCGTGGAGCGCCAGCATGGGCCTCCGGGACAGGTACAGACTCCAGGGGCGGCAGTGGGACCAGCTGTGCTGATGGCCACCTGGGGCCCTGGGGAACTCTGGACTCCTCACCCACAGTGTGGTCAGGCCTCAGTCCTGAGCCATTTGCCTTCTGCTCTGTCCACCTGTTCAGCCGCAACAGGTGGAATTGTGTGTCCTCTCCACGCCTTGGCTCATGTTCCTTTTGCTCTTCCACTAAGCTCCCTGCCAGTCTCCCCCACCCCAAGGCAACCTTTCCATCCCACACGCCCCACGGCTAGGCCCTCAAATTCTGAGCCACAGGCCTCTCTTCCTTGGGGTAGAGCCAGCATGGCATGGGAGCTCGCTTGCCTTCAGGAAGGACAGGGATCCCACATCTCCTGGAAGATCCTTTGGGGACACAGCAGGACTGGGGTTCTGAGGCCAGGGTGGGGTGGCCAGTATGGCAAGAGCAGGCCTGGGTAGCACTGGTGGGGCTTTCTCCTGGGTCCACTTCTGAGAAACACAGCCAGGGGCCCCCAGAGCCAACCCTGTGAGCTTACAATTCTGTGAACTGCAGCTCCATGCACAGCAGGCCTGGAAAAGGAGCCAGGAGAGCCTCTGCGAGTGAGCAGAAGGGTTTGGGCCTG
Organism: Lepus europaeus; assembly: GCF_033115175.1. Classification (NCBI taxonomy): domain Eukaryota; kingdom Metazoa; phylum Chordata; class Mammalia; order Lagomorpha; family Leporidae; genus Lepus; species Lepus europaeus. The sequence continues at coordinate 28,129,213 of NC_084843.1, forward strand.
GCTGTCCCTCTAGGCAACCGACCCAGTCCCTTGGCTCTCTCCACCGCTGCCCAAGCACAGAGCAGGGCTGGGACGGGCCTCCTCCTCCTCATAGGACCTCCCGTCTCCAGGCCCCGGCCGGCTTCGGCTTGTCTGGGGGTGCCGGCTTAGGGGATAGCAGTCTTCTGGGATGACGGGGACACTCGCTCACTGGCACCACATCCAGCAGATGCCACCGATGCCCTGGCTCTGTCCACGTGGACTGCTTGCGCTTAGGCACCCACATGTGAACACACCACCCGGCCGCCTCCTTCCCGCACCGTCCAGCAAGGCTTCATGGAGCAATATCCGGGCCTAGGACTGGGTTCCAACCGCAGGGAAGGCAGCCTGAGCCAAGCTTACAGCCTCACAGGGGAGAGACACAGATATTGCTACGCGATTGTTAGACACAATCAGTGCCACAGTGGAGAACATCCCACAGGGCCGTGAGGGAAGGGAGTAGAGGCTCACACAGGGCTGTCGCTCAGAGGTGTGCAGGCCCCACGCACGGGAACGCCACTGGGGGTGGGTATTAGTGGCACAAGGGGAGAGCCTTCTGATTCTTACAACGCACCTGTGGGCAGGGGCAGGCAGTGGCTTGAGGTCTCGCCTAGTCTGGGGGTTTCACAGCTGCTCTGTCTCATCCCCAGTCTCATGGGGCTTCCAGCCATTGCAGGGCCAAGCTCACTGTCACCCATGCAATTCTGCCCAACACCCTTTCACCGGCTTGCACGGTCACCCACAGGCTCTGACACCCTGTGACAACGAGACTTTCACACACACTCGAAGAACCTCTCCGTCCCACACAGATGCTCACACAGGTACAGTCACATGTGCACACGTAGCCCCCCTCAGCCCCCCGTGTCCCCACAGCTGCACGCCGTCCCTCATACCCCACGACACACATGCACACAGATGGCCATGCTCCTGTTAGGCTAGCGGAGACAGGCATGTGCAGCCCCGGATCACAGCTAAATGTCAGCGAGTCCCTCTCCTCCCAGTTAGAGATGAATTGTTGCTCGGGAGATATTTCATCCTTAATGCCTCCTGCTTGAACTGGAGCATGCGTCGCCGGGAGGTTACGTTTCTCCCAATCCGTCTGCTGCCCTCCTGCCTCTCAGCTTTCATGGGGGGAGAGAAGGCCCCCTCTCCCCTTACGGCCTCCCCCAGCCCTGCCCGCCCCACCAGCTCAGCTCCTGGCAAAAGAACAAAGCCCAGCCAGTGGCCTCGCTCCCTCCCCAGCTCCTGGCTCCTCAGGTGTCCTCAGAGCCTGGGGCCACCGCCTGGCCACACCCTGCCCTGGCCAGCCACATTTAGGGCCCACTTGGCCCCCCGGCACAGGGACGGGTTGAGGGTAGAGAGGGGCAATGCACCCACACCCCTCTCCCTCTGAAACTTCAACACAGCAAAGAGGCCTGAGAAGCGGCAGCAGGCAGGGTCAGTGAGGTGACCTTTCAGGGCACACTTGGGGAAGCCGTCTCTCCAAGGCCCCAGTAGTGCCTTGTGTAGGGATTTGCAGTAAGGAGAGAAACAGGGAGAGTCCAGACAATTTAGCTTCAAGGGACTCATCCCAGTCTTGTTTATAAGAGTGAAAAATTGCAAACAGCCTAAGCATTCCACAGTAGGGACTGGCAGTGGTACAACCATCAGCATAGTACCACGTAGTCGTTAAAATGATGGTGTAGAAGGATGTGTGGCATCACGGAAAGGCATTCCCAGCATAGCACTGAGTAAAACAAGCAGGTTGCAAAACAGTATGTATACTCAATGCAATGTGCTATCCTGGATTGGATCCTGGAATAAGCAAAGGACATTAGTGGGAAAACTAGTGAAAGCCAAATAAAGCCTGGAGTTTGCTTTATTTATTTCTTTGAAAAGCAGAATTACAGAGAGAGAGGGAAAGATAGAGAGAGACCTTCCATCCTCTGGTTCACTCCTCAAATGACCACAATAGCCAGGGCTGGGCCAGGATGAAACCAGAAGTCAAGAGCTTCATCTGAGTCTCCCATGTGTGTGGCAGGGGTCCAAGGACTTGGACCATCTTCCGCTGCTTTCCCAGGTGTGTTAGCAGGGAGCTGGCTCGGATGTGGAGCAGGCTGGACTTGAACCGGTGCCCATATGGGATGTTGGTGCCCCAAGGGGTAGCTTAATCTGCTGTGCCACAACTATAGCCAACACTGGTTTATTAGCTCTGACAAATTTACTGTGGTCAAGTAAGATGTTAGCAATGGGGAAAATTGGGTAAGATGTACATGGAACCTCTCTGTATTATATCTATAATTTTTCTGTAAATCAAAAGTTATTCCAAAATCAAAAGTTTATTTTAAAGCTATATATATATATATATATATATATATATATATATATAATGCAATTCCTCATTTTAAAATGTATTTATTTTTATTTCAGAGGCAGAGAGACACATATACAAACACAGAGAGAGAGACAGAGATTTTCTTCCCACTGGTTCATTCCCCAAATGCCCACAAAGGCTGGGGCTGGGCCAGGCCAAAGCCAGGAGCCAGGAACTCAATCCAAGCCTCCTGTGTGGGTGGCAGGGACCCAACTACTTGAGCAATCATCTGCTGCCTCTCAGGGGGTGCTTTTTTTAATATATGTATTTAGCATTTATTCTTTTGTGTCCAGCTCGTTTTTTCTTTTACTTATTTGAAAGAATGACAGAGAGAGTGCAAGACAGAAAGACAGAGAGACATCATCCAATCCCTAAGTGCCTGCAATAGCCAGGGCTGGGCCAGGCAGAAGCCAGGAGCTCAGAACTTCATCCATATGTGGATAGCAGGGACACAAGTACTTGGGCCATCATCTGCTGCCTCCCAGGCTTGCATGCAGGAAGCTGGATGGGAAGTGGAGTAGTTGGGACTCAAACCAGGCACTCCCAGTATGGGACGCAGGCATTTCCACTGGGGACGTGCCCACGGGCTCATTTTGGTTTCTAAAGAAACACATACGTGAAGACACACATAGGAACTGCCACCGTGGGGAAGGAGACCCTCACTGCGCACCAAGTCTGCCTGTGTCTTGGTCTTGGACTTCTCAGCTTCCAGCATCATGAGGAATAACTTTGTTACTTATGAGCTAAAAAAACACAAAAAACACAAAAACCAATTTTTGTTCACATATATACATCAAGACCTGGGAGAGTACTCACCAACACGTTATCATTAGTCATTTCTGAGGGATGAGAATATAGACAATTTTTATTTTAATTATTTGCATGTTCTGTGTGTTTTTAAATAAAAGAATATATACTATTTGTATGGTTTTTAAAACACTTAGAAGAATTTTAAAAATTAATTTGAGGGGTTAGCGCCGCGGCTCAATAGGCTAATCCTCCACCTTGCAGCGCCGGCACACTGGGTTCTAGTCCCAGTCGGGGTGCCAGGTTCTGTCCTGGTTGCCCCTCTTCCAGGCAGGCTCTCTGCTGTGGCCCGGGAAGGCAGTGGAGGATGGCCCAAGTGCTTGGGCCCTGCACCCGCATGGGAGACCAGGAGAAGCACCTGGCTCCTGCCTTCGGATCAGCACAGTGCGCCAGCCACGGCGGCCATTGGAGGGTGAACCAACGGCAAAGGAAGACCTTTCTCTCTGTCTCTCTCTCACTATCCACTCTGCCTGTCAAAAAAAAAATTAATTTGAGAACAGAGAAAGAGTGAGCGCGTGTGTACACTCCCAGCTGCTGACTCACTGCCCAGATGTCTGCAATGGCCCTGGCTCAGGCCAAAGCTGGGAGCTGAGAACTCCATCCGGGGCTCTCAGGCAGTAGCAGGAACCCGATCGTTTGGGTCACCACTGCTGTCTTGAAGGTCGTGTGTTAGCAGAAAGCTGGAGTCAGGAGCCAGAGCTGAACATCGAACTCCACTGTGGGGCACTGACATCTTAGCTGCTAGGCCAGACACCTGCCTTTAAGAACTTTTAAACTGGTGACAGGTTGGGTGGGAGAAGGGGCAGCATGGTGCCACAGTGAGTTAAGCTGCCCCCAACCCCCCCACCCCCCCGCCGAAGTGCCAGCATCCCATATGGGAGCCGGTTTGAGTCTAGGCTGCTCTATTTCCAATCCAGCTCTCTGCTAATGTGCCTGGGAAAGCAGTGGAAGATGGCCCAAGTGCTTGGGCCCCTGCACCCACCTGGGACACCATATGGAGTTCTGGGCTCCTGGATTCAGTCTGACATAGCCCCAGATACTGTGGCTATTTGGGGGAGAAAATCAGTGAATAGAAGACATTTCCTTCTCTTTCTCCTTCCCTCCCTTTCTCAGGTGTCCTCAGAGCCTTTCAAATAAATAAATGAATCTTTGGGGGTGGGGAGAGCTTTTAAACTGGAATGTCACCAGGGTTGCTGAGAGCAGCTTTGCTCTCAGCATCACCTCCCAGCCCCCAGCCCTGGCATGGGTCTTGAGCCTGGCCATCAGGGACAGGAGCTTTACTCCTGCCACCGACTAATCGGCATGACCACTCCCCAACCCTGAAAACTCCAAAACTTGAGGATCTGAAATGGTTTTGAGCCCAGACTCCTGTCCTCTCACCGCACGCATCCGATCATTGCTGCTGACTTGGTCTCCCGTCCCACAGTCCCTCTGTCTTCTCCCCAGTTCACTGCCCCCACTCTGGGTCCCTGACCCCCACCATTCTCCCTGGCCCCACACCAGCCACTTCAACCCTGGGCATCTGTCTCTAGCCCAGAGCAACACTGCCAGACACTTTTCTGGCTTCCGGTCTTGGGCTCAGTGGAGCAGGTCAGGGGGCACCCAAAACCTGGCCCATTCATGGTGCCTCGGCTCATCTGTCATCAGTAGGTGGAGGAACAAACCTAAGGCTGACTCCCCATGGCAGTGCCACAGCCCCACCCACTTCCTCCGCAAGCCTTCAACCCCCTCCCCCTCAAAGATGGCCAGGAATCTGGAGCCCACTCCTCAGACACTGTCCCCTCTCTGCCTATCCCCAAGCCCAGAGCACCTCTTTCCTCCTCCTCCCTTCCCTCCTGCTCTGAGGAGAATGTTCCCTTCTCCTCACCAAGGACCCAACCTCTTGTATGCTCCGTGGAGCATCTTCTGTGTGTTGTCCCACCTGGCTCTCCCTCCGCCCTTTCTCCTGCACAGACTTTGAATGAATAATCCCCCCGCCTTGCCACTGCCTCTTCTCTCAGAGTCCTCACTGCACTGAGGTCTCTTGCAGTCACCTGTGACCTCCCTGCTGGCCGCCCTGCAGGATTTGATACGGTTCCCTCCCAGCTCCCCTTGTTTCCCTCTTAACTACCTAACTACTTTCCTTTTTAGTCTCCTCTGATTTCTTTCCTTCTTCCAACTCTGTACATACTCTTCTAGGATTTCCCAGGATCAGTCCCCGGTCTTGTCTTGCCCTGGGCTCCCCTCTCGCCACCTGCGTGGAAGAACCTTGACAGCTGTTGACTTCCGGTCTGGAATACCCGACTTCCTGCAGCATATCTCAGGGTGGATGTCCCAGCAGCTCCTCGGACTCATTGTCCAGCAAGCCCTGCCTCCAAGCCGCTCCACTTTCAATCAAGTTGAACACCTAGGAGTCTCCTGGACTCCTCCCTCCTCATTTCCCAGATCCATCCCACCACCCAGTCTGGCCAGTCTATGTCCAGTCTGGCCCTGCCCACCCCTTGAGGTCCACCCTCCCTGTCCCCCTCTGGTTCTGGCCTTTCTTACCCAGACTAGGACAATATCCTCACCCGTGGCCGTCCTGCCTCTCATCTTCTCGTGCACATGCTAATCCTACAGCGGCAGCAGCCCATGGGCCTTAGAGCTGGGGCCACCATCTTCTGTGACTCCCACTGAAGGCAGACTCCTCGTGCTGGCCTTCACGTCCTACCTTTGCACGGTTCCTCCACTCTCACACTGGCCTACTCCTGTGCCTGGGTTCCATCCTTCAGGAGTTCCCTGCCTCCGACGCTGCTCCCCCGGTCCTATCCTTCCTTCTTTTTTTTTTTTTTTTTTTTTTTTTTGACAGGCAGAGTGGATAGTGAGAGAGACAGAGAGGTCTTCCTTTTTGCCGTTGGTTCACCCTCCAATGGCCGCTGCGGCCGGCGCATCTCGCTGATCCGAAGGCAGGAGCCAGGTGCTTCTCCTGGTCTCCCATGCGGGTGCAGGACCCAAGGACCTGGGCCATCCTCCACTGCCTTCCCGGGCCATAGCAGAGAGCTGGCCTGGAAGAGGGGCAACCGGGATAGAATCTGACGCCCAGACCAGGACTAGAACCCGGTGTGCCGGTGCCGCAAGGCGGAGGATTAGCCTGTTAAGCCACAGCACTGGCCCTATCCTTATTTCAAGATACCAGTTGCACCCTACCCCCCAGGAAGCCTCCCCTCCTCCTCCTGCACCTTGAACGTCCTCTCATAGCACTTTGTAGCTCCTCCTGTGCCTGCCCAATGATACTGATCAGCGACTGCACGCAGCTCCGCTCCCAGCCAAGCCGAGCCCTGGCTGGGCAGCTGCTTACAATGTGGCCTCCTACAATGTGGCCTGGCATTAAACAATGAGCTGGGCCAGTCCGATTTCCTCTCCTGGGAATGAGAACTATGAAATACTGAGAGACTAGAGCAGTTAGCGGGGGTGATGTAGAGAGACGCTCGGAGAGGCCGGCTGGTCAAATGCCAAGTCACGGTTATGAGAAATTATGAGGAAACCCAGGAATCTCTCAGTGCCACACAGGGGTCAGAAGTAGTTATAAGCTGGGGCCTTGGAGGGTGACCTGAGTGAGAATCTTGACCCTGCTGCTTCCTGGTTTGAACCTGGGGCAGGTTAGTCAACCTCCTTGAGCCTCTGTGTTCTCATATGTAAAATGGGCATAATGATACGGCATAATAGCCGGTTAACCGTCTATGTTCTTAAGGGTATTAACTGAGATAAGCATGGAAACCAATGGATCTGGCTGTTTGTAGTGATTATTCCTCTCCCTCCAATAATAATAATAATAATAACAATAACAGTATCAGTAATAATAATGAGAAGAGAGGCACACGGAGCAAAGTGAGTCCTGTGAGGTGCCCTCACTGTGAGAGAGAAGTCAGTCCCCAGAGAGACCCAGTTTCCTGGGCAAACCACGTGCCCATCTAAAAAGCCCGTCTTTTCCTCGAGACTATCCACGCAAACTCCTGACTCTGGCAGAGGGGAGAGGCCTTGTCCAGACCCCGCCTGCCTCTGGTGCCTGCACTAGAGCACTTGTCATCCAAAACAATGGTCTACGCAGTATTCTGCCTGTGATTGAACACACATAGTGCTCGAGGCTCAGTGAATGAATGAATGAATGAATGATGAGATTCCAAATCGTGTGTGCGGAGCCTGCGGAAAGGCTGGTTTCAGGCGACCAAATGGGGTACTGGTCAGGCACAGCTGGTGGGCCCCAAGCCTCCCTCCCCGCCTCTCCTTTTCCCATACACCAGCTCCCATACACCCTCTCCTCACTGTGTCAGCACCTGCTCGCCCTCACTTACAACCCAGACCCCTACCTTTCAAATGGAGGTCAGAGCCAGCCCCTGCCCAGCCCCTCCCTGCCTCCCGGGCAAGGTTAGACACACTGTCCTTTAGGAGACTATTTGGAGCCGTGTTCTCTGTCTTCCTCAAGGACAGGAATTATATCTCATTTATGCTCAGCAAAGGACTTGGCCCACAGGAGGCTGTGGCCTGCCTGCATGTAGGAACAGATTAATTCAGTGTCTCCAGCTCAGGCATCCCCAGTCCTGTTGTCTCCTCTTCCTCTCTGGCTGTCTTGGGCATTTCACGGCCTCATGATGGTTTCTCCTAATGGCACCACTGCCCACCCCCAGTCCTGGGCATGTTGTCCACAGTGCAGGCCACTGCAGCCTGAACCAGAGATTTGAGTTAGGTCCTGAGCAGGGACCACAGGGGAATGAAGACAAAGAGGGGCCAGCTGGGGACTTGATTGTCTTTGTTGGTCATTTGGGGCCTGATGGGCGGGTCTGGGCTCTCGCTCCTGGTCAGGCCTCTGACCAGGCTCCAGGCAGGGCGCCCACTTGCCCACTCTCACACCGCCCAGGGCCCATGGCTGAGCGGCTGGCGGAGGCAGCGCTGGGCCTGCCCGAGCAGACAGCCTGTGCGATTGCTGGCTCCAGGCCTCCCAGCCCAGCTTGTAGCTCCCCCCAGAGTGGCGGGATTGATTGGCTGCAGCCGGAATGGGCACCAGTCTCCCTGGCTTGGACAGAAACGGGGCCATCTGTTACACCTCTAGTTAAAAGTACATAAAGTTGAGCATTTGTGCGCCGACAATACCACCCCTGACACCCTCCACGCGGCACAGCGCTCCGGCTCCTTGGCAGGCTTGTGCTCCACGACAGGCCGGTGCAGCAACGCCTACACGCTGGCTCAGTTGGCACCGCCACAGGCCCCACAGCTCCACCCTCCAGCAGCCTGGCCCAGCTGGGTCCAGCCTGCAATCTCCCATCTCACCTGTACCAGAGGCGGGAGGTGGGGGAGGAGAGTGGAGGGACAGGACATGTGTGTGACTGCTACCCCAGCTCAGGCTGCCTGAACTGAAGATGATACCAGATTTCAAGCTCTGATTTGGGGAGACCCAAGATAGCTTGTATGCCAGTCCTGGGGAGCAGGCGTTGGGTTTCCTGGCCAAGCCAATTAGAAGAGCTCGCCTTGTTTCCCAATAAGGTCACACACCTTGAATTGGGAGTCCCTCAAGGTGGCCTCTTGTACCAGAAAAGATTGGGTCCTGGACTTTGGTCTTGAGTCCTGGGTTCTAGTCCTGGTTTCTGGGCCCCAGGATGTGGACCCTGATTTCTGAACTCTGTTTCTGGTTTGTGGTCTGAGTCTAGCCATTCCAGGCCTTCCAAAACCTTTCCCTGTGTACCTCCAGCCAGGCCAGTCAGCTGCCCCGCCTGCTTTTGTGAGCATCTCTGCATCTGTCTCTACTCTTGCTGCCCCTCACTCCAACTGGAATCCTCTATTCATGCCCTCTGACCACGCAATCCTTCCCAGGAATCACTCTGGTCTCCCAGAGGCCCCTGCTCCATCTGAACAACTTCTCATGAGGTTTGTCCAGGATGAGTCTGGAGATCCTTCTGCATAGGCAGCAACTGGCCTGACCCTTGTTCAACCTACAAACTACCACAGTGCTGGGCACAGGACATGGGGGAGGCTCCACAAATGCCCACCTGACATCAGCTCAGCTGTGGGGGAAGAGGGGTAGTAACTTCCCAATGGCCACCAAGTGACAGCTGGTCACAGCCCAGGAAGCACCTGACCAGGTGGACAGAGAGCTTTTAGATGCTACTTGGCTCAGGTTGCTCAGTACACATTTATTAAACACCTGCTGAGTGGGCTAAGCTATTGCCTGCAATATTATATTCCACATGGAGTGCTGATTCCAGTCTCAGTTGCTCTTCTTCTGATCCAGCTCCCTGCTAATGCACCTGGGAGACAACAGGTGATAGATAGCTCAAGTGTTTGAGCACCTGCCATATTTGTGGGAGACCCAGACAGAATTCTGGGCTCCTGGGCTTTGGCCTTACCCAGCCCTGGTAGTTGCAGGAATTTGGGGAATGAACCACTGGATGGAGGATCTCTCTGTTGCTCTGCCTTTCAAGCAGGTGAAAATAAATTTCAAAAACTAAACATTAAAAATAATTGACAGGCCAGCGCCATGGCTCACTAGGCTAATCCTCTGCCTGCGGCGCCCGCACTCCAGGTTCTAGTCCTGGTTGGGGTGCCAGATTCTGTCCCGGTTGCTCCTCTTCCAGTCCAGCTCTCTGCTGTGGCCCAGGAAGGCAGTGGAGGATGGCCCAAGTGCTTGGGCCCTGCACCCACATGGGAGACCAGGAGGAAGCACCTGGCTCCTGGCTTCGGATCGGCGCAGTACACCAGCTGTAACAGCCATTTGGGGGGTGAACCAACGGAAGGAAGACCTTTCATTCTGTCTCTCTCTCTCACTGTCTAACTCTGCCTGTCAAAAAAAAAATTGATAAACAGGAGCCAGTGTTCTGGTGTGATGAGCCAAGCTGCTGCTTTTGACACCAGGATTCCAGGTCAGAGCCCTGGCTGGAGTCCCAGCTGCTCTACATCCGATCCAGCTCCCTCCTGCTGCTCCTGGGAAGGCAACAGATGATGGGCTAAGTGCTTGGGCCCCCAGCACCCAGGTGGGACACCTGGATGGAGTTCCTGGCTCCTGGTTTCACCCTGGCCCAAACCCGGCCATTGCTGCCATTTGGGGAGTGAACCAGTGGATGGAAGATCTTTCTTCCCCTCTTTATGTCACTCTTTCAAATAAACAAAAAAAAAAACTTTCACAAATTTCAAAAATATAAAAATACCTGCCATGTGCTTGGTCCTGTGCTGGGATTGGAATAGAAGAAGGAATCATTAAGAAATGAGATCAGACACAGCTTCTGCTCTCAGAGCTTATCCATCAGTAAAGCCCACAAGATCAGTCTGTAAGTACTAACTACACTGCAACAAGCCAGCCACAATCAACAGAAGTGTTTAGACGCTCAGAGCTGGAAAGCATCCCAAAGGTTAGAGACTCTGATACCCCGTCCTTGGCCAAAATCCATTTATACCCATTACATGAGATAACATAGGTGAAGCCGATACTTGACACAAAGTGAATGACAGAACGAGAATGAAGATGATGCTGATGGCAATAAGAATGTGATTACTGTCCATCTCCACAGGGTCTAAGCTTGGCCTGCATCCTCCACATGTCAGGGGAAGCTCACCTGCACACAAGGCAGCATTTCCAGGCTTCACAGACCCACATACAAGGATGAGCCAAAAGCAGCCTCCCTGATGGGGATTCCACACCCCACTCCCCAGGGCCACACAGCACAGCTGGGACAAGGGTAAGGCGAGTGAGGCCCAGCAGTCTAAGGCACAAAACTTAAGCGGTCTAAAAACACTAAGAGCAAGGGCCTCCTTAAATTGGGGGCACTATGCACTCCTCTTGCCTTACCAAGTTCTAACTTTGCCATGTAGTTATGCCAGCCCCAAGTGGCAACTGTCTGATTTCTCAAGTACCTTAAGCCTCCAAAGGAGCTCCCACCAGGAGCCTACAGACTGTGTGGTGACCTGGGGTGGTGGAGACAGAGGAGGGCTGAGGACAGGACATGGATTCCAATCAGGGATTCACTTGCCCACTTCAATAGCCTTCTGCACAACTGCCCATGTCAGGGCCGGTCTGGCTGCCCCAATAGGAGCCGCCTAGGACTAGGGTGTCTGGGTCCTACAAGACCCCGGGCAGTGGGCTCAAAAGGGTACCAGGCAGTCGGCCTCCAGATAGAGAGTGAGCCCTTCCCATAGGCATCCCTGGGGTGTGTGGGTCTGTGCGAATGTGAAGTGTATAGACCTTGGCAACCCCTGGAGGCCGGGAGGGGGAGAGACAGGTGTGTGCTATACCACTTCCTACTTGGGCCACCCCAAATAAACCCCTTGGTCTTTTGGAGCCTCAATTTGTTAGCAGTAAAATTGGACTTGGAGAAGTTATTTTCCTATCCACAGGGAGGACTCTGGGTCACGGCCAAGCTCTTCTCGGGGTCAGGATTCTCCACCGGCTGGGGCCAGGCCAGGACACACCCAGGCCTGGGCTCCTCTCAATCTGGACTCCCACTGTCTGCAACCCTGGGACCAGAAGGGTCTATGCTGCCGGCAGCCACTCTTGCAGCCTCCTATTCACCTCTGGTCGCACATCCATCCGGCCCAACATCCTCGTCTTTTTTTTCCCCTGCTTATAAAACCCTATCCACTCCTGTAGCATCTCTGCTTCCGCAGAACCCAGCGAAGAAGGCAGCCATGGAATTCTTCCCATTTTCTTTAGCACAAACCCAGGTGCACTGCGGGTTAGAAATGCGGGGTAGCCTTGAACTCGGCTCTGATGAGCCCCTCCTCCTAGACTGGGCCCCCGGGGCGTCACTGGGAGGTGCACTAGGTGGGCGGGAGAGACGGAGACGCGCAGGCGAGAAGGTGGGCGCGCAGGGCAGGGCGCGCGGGGCCGCGTCAGCCAGGGCTGCGCTTCCCGCGACCCGCCGGCAGCGGGCGCTGCGGCGGAGGCGCCCTCGGCGCACGAGTTTTCGCTTGAGAACAGCTCACGCTAATATCCCTGGCTGTGTGGGAACAGCGTTTTATTAAATGCTTCACACAGATTTGGTATAATAAAGATGAATATATTATATCCTTTGCCTCCCCCAGAGTGAGACAATAATAAGAGAGGGGAAAAACAATCAAGTGCAACATAAATACCACGTAATGGGACTTGTGGCGAGGGACGCCCCCGGCCACCTGCGGCTGGGGCTCGGGACCCGGTCGCGGCGGAGCCGGCCGGCAGCCCCTCCCTGCTCGACCCTCGGCTTCCGCTTCGCTCGCTTGCAGCCTGAAGCACCGAACGGGCGCGGGCCGCTAGGGCCAGCGTCCGCGGGGGACGGACGCCCCACGGGACAAATCCAGGCGAGGGTTCCGCCGCGGCCCCGCCGCCCGCCAGGGAAAGTTGCCCTCACTCCTCGCCCCGGGGCCGCTTGTGGAACACCCGGGAGTCCCTCCTTGGGTCTTACCAGCACCCTTGCCCGGGCCTCTCCAAAATCGTTGGCCTGAAAGTGAGACTTGGCGGCGCTGGACCGGTGCGCAAAAGGGCGGCGTGGAGATTCAGTCCACCCGCTCAGGCTTACCCAGCCCTGCGTCCACCGGCGCGGGACAGGTGAGACTGCGCGACGTGACCCCAAGCGGCTCCCAAGAGGCTCGGGGCTCAAATCTCACCTGTGGCGCTGAGGGGCCCGCCGCGCCCTTCACCGCAGCTCCCTCTTCGGCAAAACGGAGACACGGTGAGGGTCGGAGAGGCTTCCGGTGCGTGGCACCCCCACGGGCTGTACAAAAGAAAAAGAAAAAGCAGCTACCAGCTGCTTCCGAGATTTGCATTGAAATGAACGGAAATTTCAGACGTGGGATTCGCGCGCACCTCCACGTCCTCCTTGGGCCCCGACGCAGGCAGCCCCGTTTGCCAAACGAACGGGAGGGCTGCGTCCCACGGCTCCCCCTGCCCGCGTGCCCTTGGCCTGCGGGCTCACTCGCGAGCACGCGGGCGGCGGCGCTGTAGGCCGCGGGGATGAGGGGTGGTCGTCGCGGCCTTTTCGGGCACCGAGGCTGCGGCGGCCCGCCCCACCCCAGACGCAGGAGAAATACGTGGAGGCAAGAGGAGGAGGCAGCGGCGGAAGGAAGAAAACGGGGCGCGGGGGTGGAGGGGCTGCTGGGGCCCACAGAGTCCGGAGCCAGTGCGGGGGGCGAGGGCCCAACTTGACCACGTGGCGGGGGTTGGAGGGGGAGGCCTCGTGGGACCGGGAGAGGGCGGGGCGACCTGATGGACGTGAAAGCGCGTGGGGGGGCCCTGAAGGAATTGAGCATTGGTGGATGTGGGTTGGCGCGGGACTCCTCAAAATCCGCAACTCGGGGACTTGTGGGAACCGGGAAAAGCCAAAGGGAGCTGTTCCGCGCAAACGAAATGAGGCTGCGGGCGCTACGCCCTTGGCCTCTCTGCCAGGCCCGGCAGCCTAGGGTTCCCTAACCGCGCCGGGGCGAGCATTGCGGGCCCACACAGGTGGGAGGGCCTGGCACAGCAGGAATTGGATCCGCGAATGCTCCGGCTGGGACCTGAACCAGGGAAGGGCACCTCGCTTCTAGGATGAGAAGCCCAGCCCAGACGGGCCGAACCAGCCCCCAAGGGATCTGAGTTGTGAGCGCGGGACCGAGCCAGTCTTCCTTTGCTTGGCGCCACGTTGCGATGTGGGTGGGCGCTGGGCCACCGGGATCTCCGCGGGTCGGACACCCGAAACCCCTACTCTGGCCTCCTGCCCACTCTGGCCCCACGCCTGGAACACCGGAGAGGCCCGTCCTGGACGGCACCGCCCAGCAGGCGGCCCTGTGCCGGAAGTGGCTCCCGGGACGCGAACAGGCCCGGGAATCCCCCCCTCCCGCCCCCTCCGCCACCTCCTCTCTCCCTTCGGCAAGGCCGGCGTGGGGGTGGGGGCTGCACGGGCGGCGGCTGCGCTAATGCGATGAGCCCCCGCGCGGCTGCTGAATTATTCACGTGCAGAAGCCTGACTCAGGCCTTTCCCGTGCCCGCCTCGCCGGCCGGCCGCTCCTCAGCCTCCTGCTCCCGATCCAGGCCCTCGCGGATGGACCACAGTGGAATGGAGGGCGCTGACTACCACGGGGCAGCTTTCCTGGGCCGCGGAGCTTCTGGGCCCAGTGGGTTAGGGAGGGAGAAGGGCAACTCGTGGAGCTAGAAGCTAGAAGCTTCAGCAAGGAGCGGAATCCCTACTGTTGGCACCGGAGCTACCGGGGCCTGGATGCAGCCACTCTCCCACCCGACCCCCAGCTCTGAACAGCCATCCGGGGCCCCCAGGCTGCAGCTCTGCTGCAGTACGGCCACGGGTTCATCCTCGCCCCAGCAACCAGTGGCCAAGTGGGGAAGGGCACCGCTAGGGGGGCCCTGGGGCTCCCTATCCCAGCCCGAACCTCGGGTGTCTGATGTGGCTGGTGCCCTTGCCTCCAAAGTGCCCCCTGCTTCTGCACCTGTCCAAATGCATCTGATCTTTCAAGTTCCAACTCAAAGGCCACCTTGAGAACAGAACCAGAACCTTACCCAGCTCCCCGACCCCCCCATACAGGTTCCCCTAAGTCCTTCATTGACACCAAGGCCACTGGAGGAGGCAGGCTAAGTGTGTTTTCTGCCACCCTTGGCCGCCATCATGCCTCCATCTGATCTTCTGTTCCGTCTTCCTCTCTGCTTCTGGGTATGATGGGGACTCAGTGTTGTTTTCCATAAAAACCAGAATGAGCAGAGACCATTCCTGAGTCTGGCCACACAGCCACAGCTAAGTCCAGGACCAGGTGCCCTCAGTGTAGCTAAGATGCATTAAACAATGAGTCTGTGCCTCCTGTGCGTGTTGGAGGTGTGTGCAACAGACACGCCTCACATCTGCATGCCACTGGCAGGAACAATGCACCTACCCAGCTCTTGCACCCCCTCTTTGAGGCCCAGGCTGAGTTCACCGCCTGGCTCTCCCTTTGTCTCTTGTTTATTCATTTAGTTTGTTCATTTAACAAATGCTGAGGGAGCCCTTCCGGTGTATGCCAGGCTGGCGTAGGAGATGGACAGGAGATTCCACTCCTTTCCTCCCCAAGTTCACAGCCAGATGGAGAGAGTAGCAGAAGGGCAGACAGAGAAACCAGCATGTCTCTGGCATTGTGACAGTGACCCCAAAGGGGGTGTGCTGAGGACACAGTTGAACAGGGCAAGGAAGGTTTCCCCAAGGAGATGAGTTGGGCACCAAAGACAAAGCAATAGTGCCAAGAAGGGAAGCGGAGCAGCCATTCAAGTCCCAGAACAGGAAGGGGAAAAGCCTTCCTGCAGACAGGGCTGTCCTTCAGGCTGAGTACCTGGATCTGGGCCCTCCTCCCTCCTGTCTCTCTCGCTCTGCCCTGACCACACACACTCCCCAAGCAGAGTGAACCCCCTGCCTTCACGTGGCCCTGGTTGTGGACCACCTTGTCACTGAGCTCTGAAGGAATTCAGCTCACAAAAGAAGTGTGTGTGGTAGGGGTTGGGATGGGGAGGGGAAGATGGCTTCCCAAAGAAATGTCCTAGCCTCACACCCTGCCCACCAGCTGAGGTCCTGAGATCCGGGCCCAGCCAGAGAAAG
Organism: Lepus europaeus; assembly: GCF_033115175.1. NCBI lineage: Eukaryota > Metazoa > Chordata > Mammalia > Lagomorpha > Leporidae > Lepus > Lepus europaeus. The sequence continues at coordinate 28,144,918 of NC_084843.1, forward strand.
CAGGTCAGGCAGAGGGGCAGGTTGGAGGGAAGGCAGCTTGAATTGTGGGGCACCTGAGAAAGGGTAACTCCCCTCCCCATGGTGTCCCCCCTTCTCCCTGACTCTGCTCTTACTTTTTCTGAATCTCTAACCTCCTTGAGGATCCAATGTGCTTTGTAAATAGTGGCCCCCAAAAATGTGCCCACCTGGTCTCACAATACATGGCTTCACATGCAGTTTCTGGGGTCTGCAGGGCTGACTGGCACCCTGACCCCCTCCCCCCATACAGGTTCCCTTAAGTCCTTCATTGACACCAAGGCCACTGGAGGAGGCAGGCTAAGTGTGTTTTCTGCCACCCCTGGCCGCCATCATGCCTTCATCTGATCTTCTGTTCCGTCTTCCTCTCTGCTTCTGGGTATGATGGGGACTCAGTGTTGTTTTCCATAAAAACCAGAATGAGCAGAGACCATTCCTGAGTCTGGCCACACAGCCACAGCTAAGTCCAGGACCAGGTGCCCTCAGTGTAGCTAAGATGCATTAAACAATGAGTCTGTGCCTCCTGTGCGTGTTGGAGATGTGTGCAACAGACACGCCTCACATCTGCATGCCGCTGGCAGGAACAATGCACCCCCTCTTTGAGGCCCAGGCTAGTTCACCCATTCAGAGTGCCCCAGGGACATCTGGTTAAGAGCTTCCTGGTTCAAGTATTAAGGACACAGACTTGGGTCAGAAAAAAGTGCTCCAATCCTGATTTCTCCAAGAGAGGCAGTGTGACTTTGGAAGGGTTACTTAACTTGTCTGGGCCTCCTTTTCCTTATATGTAAAACAGGAACAGTAGCTACCTTGAGGAATTATGAGTAGTAAATGGAAGAAGTAGAACTGAGCCTGGAGCCAGGTGAGGTGAGGGCTACGGTGTTTACTGTCATGGATGTGTTGTCACTACAGATGGTGGCCCAGAGCAAGCAGTGTGGCTCAGCCAAGGTGGCAGGAGGCTGGCTACCCTGGCTCACTTCTATAGTGGAAGAAACCCTCTCCAAATTTTACATGGATCATCAGGGCAGCAGGTTTCCATGGAACCAAAAACAAACAAACAAACAAATTTTCTCTAAAGGAGCCTGAAGGTCAAGGTGGTGCTTGCCCAAAAAACCTGGAAACGGTTGGCGGTTGGTGCTACCAAAAGAATTGGAATCTGAGAAGCGGTGGGAGGTTTACGTGAATTACTCCCCTGTGCTTAGGAAGAACTCGGGGTCCCTTTATTGTGTTAATTCTTGCAATTCTTACAATGCTCTTTCCCTCTTTGTCTGGGATATTCTCTAAATTGGAGGGCAAGCAGATTTTTGGCAGAACAAGCCCTTCCCTTTCCACTGAAGATGGAATAAGGCGGGACCCTGGCCACACAGGCAGCTAAGAGGCATTCAGGAGCCCGTCTACATGTGGGCCGGGCATCGCCTCTGAGAGCGGACTCCAGAGAGCAGCTGCTTCCAGCTCCAGGTGCAAAGACGCTGGCCCAGCTGATAGGGAGTGGGGATGGGATGGGGGGAGACAGAGAGCCTTCCTCACTCCAGCTTGGACCCCAGGAATGGGTTGGGCAGAAAGATGCCAGCCTTCAACTGGTAGCTTTTCAATCAACCTCCTCCCACTGCCCCAGTCCCTCCCCCTTTGGAGCTCCATAATCTCCAGGCCCCTCCAGGGGGAACAGTCCAGACCCAAGTGATTCTGTGATCACTTGCACCCCACTTCCTCAATGGAGACTCATCCAACCACTATTCTTCCACCCCTTGTCTGCCAGGCCTGTGCAAGTCCCAGGTGGATGGAATCCCCAGGTCCAGGCTCCTGCCCTTAAAGATCTCAAAATGTGGAGGGAGGGAGTCATTTGATGACCCCAAATTGTACCTGGTTACTCTGCAGAAGGAGTGGGGAAAGCCCACAGATTTGGGATCCTAAGGGTCTAGAAGATCCGAGTTTCTCTCACACAGGTTTCTCTGGGGCTTGACACAGGTTGGTGGGGAGAGTTGGGCCGATTTTTGAAAGCAGCCTGGATAAGGTGTTCCAGGCAAGAGAGACTAAACAGCAAAATATCAGATGGTACCACATGCCCTGTGCACCTCCAGCCATGCAGTGTACCCAAGCATAGGTTAACCAATCAGGCAAAAAAAAAAAAAAAAATCAAAGCTGTGGTACCGGCTAGGTAAGGAAAGAGAAGATTTGGTGGCTGGAGGCGATGGAGCAGATGACTGTGGAATCGCCACTTTACAGTGTGTGGCTGAAAACGAAAGGTCTCAGGAAGCAGAGTCCCTCTGCTCTGCTCTCCGATTTACATTCCTCCCCTTCCCGACAGCCTCCCAGTGGCCCTGAACTCCACTGCGCGGGAGGGACTGGGACATGGGCAACAACAGGAGCTTGGCTTCTCCCAAGTCCTGTCCTGTGGATCAGTACCAGGTGCAGTACAGGAGCGCTTGCGGGGGAGAGGGGAGTCTGGGATAGGGGGTGGGTAATGATAGAAAGTGCCTGGCTCCTCTTTCCCCTAAGGAAATCCCAGTTACCAGACTTGGAGAAGCCTCCATGTAGCACAAGGGGTGTGGCTTGTCAGGGGCTTTGGGGGGGTGGTTATGGCAGGAAAGGACTGCAGTGGGATGAGACGGCAGGAAGTCAGGGGAGCAGGCAGACCCCTGTCGGCCCCAAGCCTGGCGCCCTCTCCATGGGACCGTAGGCTCCAGTTGCACCATTGCTAGGCCCAGCATCACCTCGTGGCTCTCAGGATAGCAGGGATGCAACAGAGACAGGCCTGCCCTGCAGAGGGGCCAGCTTCTCTGGGGGAATTGAGATCCTCTTTCTTAGGACTCCTGCCTCTGAGCACAGCACCTGCCATTGTCCCCCACCCCCCACAGGCAGGACAGAGATGGGCTTGGGGGAAGAGAGCTCTTCCCAACACTTCCCGGGAGGCTTGGGGTCCGCCCTGGGGCCCAAAGTGAGAATCTTTCCTCCCTAGCTTTCCCTTTTAACTGGAGAGCTTCTGGCCAGGATCCCAAACGCGTAACTAAACGGAAGATAAAGAAGCCTATTTCTGACGTGCCCGACAGAGAAACAGAGAACCTGCTTGCTCCCTGCCCCACAGCTCCACTTAGCTTGCTCCCTCTCTAGGACAGCAGTGGGGGCAAGAATTCCTATCCTTCCCTCCTACCCGCTCCTGGGCCTCCGGCTCAAGCTGAGTAGCCCCACCGCGATGCCCACCAGGAGTTTACCAGACAAAGCCAGGGCCAGGTCTGTGTGTGTGGAGAGAAACAGCTCTTCCTTGCTTGGATCCAACCCCTTCTTCCTCCCCTCCTCTCTCCAAGGGCAAAAATGGAAAATTAGGGTCCTACATAAAGCAGACCCAGGAGCAGGAGAGAAGAGGGCCCGAGGCCACAGCCCCTCTGGGGTGTCTTAGAGGAAACGAAAGGCAGAGCTGGAGTTCAAACCCATCCAATATACCCACAAGTTCACATACGTTTACACGAACACACAAGGAGAACCACACGCCAAGACACGTATTAAAAAACAAACACCTTCAAATAGCGATGCGCACAAAATGCTCGCCTGGTGCTCACAGATTTCAGGCCGGAGGGTCCCAGCCCCCAGCCTGATCCTGGAACCGGGGCCTCCAGGCGAGTTCCTGAGAGGGAAGCCCCAGCCGCGGCCGGCCCCCGCCGGGCCCCCGCCCCGCATCCGGAACAGCTGGAGTCGGCCGGGCCGCGCACTCGAGCCCGGCTCTGGGCTGGGCGGGGCCCGCAGCGGGGCCCTGGCCCCGGCCCGGCAGAGCGAAGCGGGGAAGCCCGGGGCCGGCCCGGTTAGCCCCGGAAGCCGGCCTGGCTGCCCGTCAGGCTCCGGCCACCAGGCGGGAGGTGGCCCCGGTAGGCCTGGAGGGCCTCGGCGGGAGGACAGTGTGCAGCACTGCCAGAGGAGGTAGGGCGGCCGCTTCGGGCTCAGGCCGGGCTAGAGGCGCGCAGAGCCACCAACTACCCGCTAGCCTCTGGGCATGAGGGAAGCTGAGCCCTCCGACTGGTCCCCTCCCCCAACCCCTGGGGATCCCCCCTCCAGGTCCCGCGTCGTCTACCCAGGACTCTGAAGGGGGCTCCCACCTCCCGCCGGCCAGCCCGAAGAGCTTCAGCTTCCTTCGCTCCAGGCGCGTGGCCCAAGGCCGGGCCTGAGGGGCAAGCGGGTCTGCGGGTAGGGGTGCCGGGTTCTTGATTTCACCACGGCAAAGTCCACGCTGGGCGGCAGCGGGGCCCACCCGGGCTCCTGGTCTTACCTGGCCCGCGCGGTGGCCGCGTCCCTCCCCGGCTGGGGCTCCCGCCACCCTTCTCGGGCTCCGTATCCCGGGTCGGAGAGCCCAAGACCTCCGGGCTGGCGCTGCCACCGCAGCCGGGCGGGCGGGAGGCGGGTGTGCAGGGAGCGCGGCTTGCAGTTTGGGGTGGGGGCGGTGGCTTTTCAGTCGCCCGAGGTTCGGGTGCAATAAAGGCGCCGCTAATGTAATTTACAAACAGCTCGGCCCGAGCGCGGCGCAGCGCCCGGACTGACAGGCGCATTAGGCAGGCTAATTCCAGCCGGCTCCTCCTACCCCCGGCCCGCTAATTAATGAGCTTCCCAACTTAGAGCCGCCTGCATTGGACAGACAGAGAGTGAAAGAGAGGGCGAGAGAGAGGAAGAGAAGGAGAGAGACGGGGGGAGCAAGAAGGGAGAAGAGGGAGGGGGGGGAGGGAGAGAGAACAGAGAAAGAAGAGAGAGGAGAGAGAAAGGGAGAGAAAGTGCTGCTGCAGGTAATTGATTACTCCTCGATCAAGGCTAACTTGTTAGCAATAGTCAATTGCCCCGTCTCTCCGCCTTCCCTCGCAGTCCGGGACCGGCGCCCTCGCCTCGGTTCTTCCAACTGCCGCCGCCAGGACCCGGGGCCAGGAGCTGCCGCGGAGCCACCTGACACCTTTAAATAGCACCGGGGCTGGCGAAACTGGAGCCCCGCGCCGCGCGCCCCGGCTCCGGCCCCGGATCGCTGGAAGCCCCGGCGGCGGCGGCGGCAGCGGCGGCGCCCGCGTCAGCGCTCTCCTCCCGGGGCCCCGCGCGGCACTGCCCGCCTCAGCCGCTGAGCTAATCGCTCCCCGCGCCCAGCCCGCACCCTGCCCGGCGCGGCCTCCTTCACGCCTGCCCGCCCGCGCCGCACGGCGCCCGAGCTGCCCCGCGGGCTGGGTCCCCGCAGCCCGAACCGCCCCGGCCGGGCCCCCGATCGAGGCCGAGATGACTTCCAAGGAGGATGGCAAGGCGGCGCCGGGGGAGGAGCGGCGGCGCAGCCCGCTGGACCACCTGCCGCCGCCCGCCAACTCCAACAAGCCGCTGACGCCGTTCAGCATCGAGGACATCCTCAACAAGCCGTCCGTGCGGAGAAGTTACTCGCTGTGCGGGGCGGCGCACCTGCTGGCCGCCGCCGACAAACACGCGCCGGGCGGCTTGCCCCTGGCGGGCCGCGCGCTGCTCTCGCAGACTTCGCCGCTGTGCGCGCTGGAGGAGCTCGCCAGCAAGACCTTTAAGGGGCTGGAGGTCAGCGTCCTGCAGGCAGCTGAAGGTAGGCGCTTCGGCCGGGGTCCCCGGCGCCCTGCCTCCTGAGCCGTCTGCCTCTGCCCGCCTCCTCCCGCGCCGGCCGCCAGGGCCCTCCAGCCCAAGCCGCTGCCGCGGGGAGTGCAGATGGGTGGCACCCGACCCAATCCCTGTGTCCTAGGGACCTCTGGGTAGGCCAGAGTCGGGGTGATCCGAGAGGGGGCGGGCACCCGCGCTCTCTTTGGTGCTCTGTCCAGCTCCAGGAAACTGGCAACCGGGGTTCGCCCTGCTCTGCTCCTGGGGTGAGAAGCCAGAGGCTTTTCCCTGGGTAGGGCAGAGTCGGAGTGACTGGGAAGGGGTGGAGAGCGGTTGCTCACACCACCAGCCGGCCTGCCCTGCCTGGCTTCATCGGCCTCTGGCGGACTTTGTGTCTTTCAAACCAACTCTTAGGCAGGGGGCAGAGACCAAAACGATTTTTTTTTTTTTTCTTAGCGGCTTCTGGAAGACCAGAAACAAGAGGAGGTTTGAGAGGGCAGAGGCTTGCCCTGGTGTGGGAGGCAGCCTGCCCGCCGGAGGGGCCCGCGTGGGCTGGGAAGTCCTGGGGGCGAGGGCCAGGCCGGTGTGTATGGGGTGTCTCCTCTCTCCCCATGCCAGCCCATCCTGTCGTTTCCTCGCAGGCCGCGACGGGATGACCATCTTCGGGCAGCGGCAGACCCCAAAGAAGCGACGGAAGTCGCGCACGGCCTTCACCAACCACCAGATCTACGAGTTGGAAAAGCGCTTCCTGTACCAGAAGTACCTGTCCCCGGCAGATCGCGACCAGATCGCGCAGCAGCTGGGCCTCACCAACGCTCAGGTCATCACCTGGTTCCAGAATCGACGCGCCAAGCTCAAGCGGGACCTGGAGGAAATGAAGGCCGACGTGGAGTCTGCCAAGAAACTGGGCCCCAGCGGACAGATGGACATCGTGGCGCTGGCGGAACTCGAGCAGAACTCGGAGGCCGCAGGCGGAGGCGGCCCGGGCTGCGGCAGGGCCAAGTCGAGGCCCGGCTCCCCGGTGCTGCCCCCCGGCGCCCCGCAGGCCCCGGGAGCCGGGCCCCTGCAGCTCTCGCCCGCCTCTCCGCTCACGGACCAGCGGGCCAGCAGCCAGGACTGCTCGGAGGACGAGGAGGACGAAGAGATCGACGTGGACGATTGAGCGGCGCGCCGGCTCCTGCGCCGCCCTGGGCTCCTGAAGCCCGCAGGCCTGCCGCCTCCCGAACCGGACCGCACCGCACCGCACCGCCGCCGAGGGGAGCTGGGACCTCCTCTGCAACTCGCGCCTCCTCCCCTGTCCCCAGAGCGCACTCGGCTCCCGGCAGCCGCCTCTTCCCTCTCGAAGCAATAAACCCGGGCTGGCCCCTCTGCACGCGGCCTCCGCCGCCCGGGAGCCCTGGCCGTGCAGTTCTGTTTGGCTTCTGTACAAATATTTAAACCCACAGAGCGGATTCTTCCCACCGAAGCCTCCTTGTTTTTCTTTTCTTTTCTTTTTTTCCTTTCCTTTCTTTTCTTTTTTTTTTTTTTTAAACTCAGTGATTTCCATGTTTTCAAAGCTCTCGGGCTGCCTGCCGGGTTTGCCAAGGGAGAGGCAGGATCTCGGGCAGCGAACACTAACCCCGCGGACTCGAGTGGGGACAGTCCCGGCTGCTCTGATTTTTCTCTGCATGTGGCCAATGCCTGCTCCCTCCTCGCCTCCTTCGGCTTGTTACAGCTGACTTCCGTCTTTCTGCCTTTTTCCCCTCCGCGTGGGAAGGGGATAGGGAGATAGCTGGGCCCTGACTTGCAAGTTTCAAAAATCCGTCTTTTCTCCCCCCCCCCCCCTCCGCGAGAGAAGTCTGTTTTCGATGCCATTTCTGCCTCCCCACGCCCACCGCCGCTCTTTGTAAGATTACCCCCTTCCCGCTTTTCCTCGGACTGCCGGCTGGGGTCTGGCTCTTAGGGACAAAGCAGAGGGAAATTCAACCAACCGACCATCGAAAATGGAACCCAAAGTCCTAGAGTTATTTTTTACTCTTTTTAGAATTTTTTTGCATGTGACAGAGACAGAGAGGAGGCCGGCCCAAGCCCTCGCCCCACTCCTCCTCCGCAGCTCCGGAGCTGGCCTGCGGCTCCCACATCCTGCTCCTAGCTCGACTTGGCCAGACTCAGGTGGGGTGGCCGGATGAGGGCGGCTCTCACGTGCCCCTTCCCTGCTCCTGCCCTGCCCTCTCCTCCCCGGACTGTACCCAAGGCCTCTTTCTCCAATAAAGTCTTTGCCATTTTACTAGAACCGGCGGTGCCCGCGTCTGAGTGAGTGGGCTCCACTGCGGGCCGTGGCGGCGGCGGCGGGCCCCTAGCTGCGCGTGCCTGGCCTTTCGCCGGCGCCCCGGCCTCGGCCTCAGCCTCCGAGGTTTGGGGACCGGCGTGAGAATGGGGAGCGGAGGGGAAGCAGAGGGAGGAGGCAGTTCTTGTTCATAAACACGTGGCAGCCACTGAACCGGGGGAGAAGAGGGCTTCGCCAGGTCAGGGTAGAAAGCGAAGCGTCCAACGCTGCGAGTGAATGCGTGCGTCGGTGGGCAACGTCGCGGCACAAAATAAATTTGTGCGGAGCAAGGGGTGCGGAGAGGTGACTCTCCGCATGGTTCCCGCCTCCCACCGCGGACCCAACGGCATTCTGCCGCTGCTCCCTGCGCAGGGCAAGCCTCACTCAGGGGGACACCGGGGTGGAGCCTGGGGGCTCCCACGTTTCGGTTTGCCCCAAGACCTTATTCTTGGAGGGGAGAGGGGAGTGAAGCCGGAAGCAACAGGAGCGGGCCGAATCGCACACAAGGGCAGCCGGAGATGCCAGTCCACAGCGTCTGGGAGTTGGGGTAATTTCTGGTCACATTCGCAAATTCTGGGCCCTAACTCGGTCTGCGGGGGAGGGGCTTGAACAGAGATTTGAATCTGGCCAGGACTCTCTGGGGTCCGAAGCGCCCTCGAGGCGGCTGGGGTGGGCACTCGGCCGCCTTCACTTCCCGGGACAGAGCCGGGTTTCTCTCAGCTTTTGTTGTCGCTGGGCTGGCGAGTGGCCGCTGTCACCGGAATAGGGTCCCGCCTCCGGGCCGCTCGGCTCTCTTTCTCCTCAAAATTGATGTGAGAAACGCGCATCTGGTCTCGGGCTGGCGATGGGGCCCCCGGGCCTGAGTCAGGAACGTGCGTGTCCGGGAAGAAATAGAGACAGAAACGGAAAAAACCGCAGGGAGAGACGCTGCACAGGCGGAGAGAGAAAGCCGAGAGCCAGAGAGACGGGGAGCGGAGAGACGAAAACGAGAGAGACGCAGAGACAGGGCGAGAGGCGGGCAGAAAAAAAGAAGGGCGAGAGGCGCGGAGACGGTAGCGATCGAAGGCGGCGGCCGGGCAGCCGGGCGGCCGTGCGGCCCGTTCCTCCCGGGCGACATAAATCGCCCTCTCTCAGGATGGATGGGTCTGTAATTCGGAGCGCGGACCATGAAGGCCGGGACGAATGGGCCCGGGCGGCCGCTGACAGGCGACAATAGCCGGGCCCAGCCCCCCGCGGCTCCCGGTGCGGGCACGGCCGCGGCCCTCCGCAGCCCAGAGCGCGCCGGCGCTGGCGACCATATGGTTTTTGAATTTTCTTCACAATTTGTAGACAATTTGATGGATTAGGTCCCCGCGCGCGCCTCCCCGGCACAAAGGCGGCGCAGGGACCACGGCGCGGCGGTCACCCGGGCATCTGCGCCCGCCATGCGCACCTCCCCCCGCCCGCCCCCCGCCCCGCGCCCCGCGCCCCGGGCCGCCCGCCCAACACGCCCATGAATCCCAATGAAGCCGCCCTGGCACCTCCGGCCGCTCCCTGCTTCGCGGCCCTGGGCTGGGCCCTGCTGGGTCCCTTCGGGCTGGGGGCGGCGGCCTCGAGGCTGAGCCCACCCGAGCTGCGGCGCCCGCGGGGCGCGCAGCTAAGCAGGCGCATCGGGGCTGAGGAGAAGCGGAGCCATTTATCCGCCCGTCTAGTTAAAGCGGGTTATTTGTTTGCTTCTCCGGCCTCCCCTCCCCTCCCCTCTCCCCTCCCCCTTCCCTCCTCCCCCTCCCTTCCCTTCTGCCTTTTATTCTTTTGTCTCTAAATGGATTTAATGAGCCTGAAAAACATGACAATTGAATATAACCAAGAAATAAAAAATAACGAGGGAGGAAGGAAGGAGGAAAAGAAAGAGGGAAAAGGAAGGGGGAAGGATTAATAAAATCAAAGGAAAAATCAATTCAATAAATGTTCATTGTGCGCAGGTGGCTGGGAAATTGAATGAGACTGGGTTCCTGCCCTCAAGGAGCTCCCCGTCTAGCGGGCAAGGCCCGGAGCCCCCCTGGCGCCAACAGGAGATCCGGGCAGAGGGGCGGGAAAGCGCTACTTGGAACACGCAGAGAGAGGGCTTCGGGCTCCAGGGTGGTGGTGGCTTCGTGGAGGTGGTGGCTTGGGCCTCGGGCCTCGGGGAGAAGTCCTTGTACCTAAAGAAGGGCGAGCGAGTGAAAGGACCGCTCCGCCGTCGTCGGGAAGGGAGAGAGGTGGACGCTCCAAATTTTGGCTGGGCAGCCCAGGGGAGGCTCGGGGAAGAAAGCCCTGCATATTCTGGGGCAGTGGATCCCAGCCACTCCGCAGTGCCCTCGGCTCGGCTGGATTCGAGGGCTCCGCAGGCTGCCGGTGGGCTTCGGGGATACCCGCGCACCGCTCTCGTGGCCGTGGAGGCCGGACTCGGGCCGGGGAGCACTGCGGCCTGGGGCTCAGCCAGGCCCCACCACTCCGGAGCGGGGAGGTGGGGGGCGGCGGCAACCGAATCCGCAACCGCGGGGAAGCACCGAGTCGCTGGGCCTAGGCGCCGGCGAGGGCTCCCGGGCGATCTTAGATCTCCTCGGCGATCCCAGTTCTGATGAAGGCTGCTCCCCGTGCGCGGGCTGGGGGCGCTTAGCAAACCGGGGCCGCCAGGGGGAAGCCGGCCTGAACCCCAAGCGCGGGTCCTGGGCCTCTTGGCGGGTGCCTGCCGGGCCTGGCTCGGGGTGCCGCATGTGTGGCGAGTGTACCCCCGTGTGCGCTCCGTGGGAGCAGGAGTGGGCAGTGCATATCTGTTTCCCGCGTCTGAACGTACGTGTGAGTGTGGCGTGGGCCAAGGCGGGTGAGTGGGTGCGGGCTCTACGCCCGTTCTCCGGGCGCGGTTAGTAACGGTTTGAGCCCCTCCGGGCCGCCAGCCCTGCGGTGACTTGTCACCGCCTGGGGCCGTTGTCCACCCGTTTCGTTTGGGACGCTGGCCTTCTTGCGGCCCCACTTTCGGTTCCCGGCAACCCAGGGAAGGCGGCTGGGCCTCGTGTCTCCCCTTCCCGGCTGGGTCCCGGGCGTCGGTGCGCCCTGCGAAGCCCTGCGCGCGGGCCTGTGCCGCGCCGCGCCGCACCACCCGGCGGGCTTGGCTTTCCCCGCTCGGCGGCCCGGCGGGCGGCGCCGGGTGAGGCCGGGAGGCGCAGTTCCTTATTTTACGAGGTGTCGGGCCGGTGTCAGACGCAGCTCCGATAAGTAATACTCCAGTCTGAGGGACCAGAACGTGGTAATTAATCCCGAAGACTTAAGTGTATTTTAGTTCAGGAGAAAAAAAATCACTAATTCAATCGTCCGGAAAATTGAAGTTTGATGCATGAGTCCCCCCTGAAAGGGACGGGCTGGGGCCGCACGCCTCCCCTCCGCCCCTGCCCGTCGCCGCGGGGTCCCCCTCCTCCCAGCCCTTCTGAGCCGCTGGGTCTAGGGAAGTCCACGCACCCCGCCCTGCGCATGCTCAGCTACCCAACCTGGGGGCACCTGCGCTTCACTCCCCACCCCCAACAAGCAACCCCTCTTTCTTGGGGCCCAGAAAGCCGATGGTGCAGGCACCTGGGAGGGAGCTCAAGGAAGTCCCAGAGGTACAGGGGGAGCAGCCAGATACAGGGCCTGTGTGAGTAGAGTGAGGGGCTGCAAGGCTCCTCGTGGGCTGGGAACTGAGGGCCAGAGGCCAGTCAGCTGCTGTTAGAAAGTGGAGAAGTACAGGGGGGTATGAGTTGGGATAGAGCTGGATGTGCTGGGGGTGGTGAATGGGCTGTGGGTGTGAGGGGCTGTGTAGGAAATGGGGTGCACCCCTAGACTGTGCCAGGGCAGGAATGGAGGTCTCCAAAGAGACTAGGAGATGTGGGGGAATCAGGAACTTGACTCCTCGGTGTGAGCACAGGCTGACACCTGCTTCTAGGATTGGAGCTCAGGAAGGGGGTGGTTCCTGGGCTTGGTGGCTGTGGCACGGAGTGGGGGGCAATACACTGATAGAATTCCCACCTTGTTTCCCTGGGAACCCACCTCTACCCCATCAGGTCTAGGGCTGCCATCTTAAGTCACCATGTCTCCTCCCAAGGGTTACCTGTCCTGGGAGAGACTTGGGGTTGCGGGTGTATGTGTGTGTATCAAGCTACCTGGGAACAACAAGGTGCATTGCTGAGTGTGTCTTCAGGTGTGTGGCACTGAGAGACTGAGCACGTGCAACTGGGGGTGACTGGGTGTGTGCTGCTGCGTCTGTATAACCAGTTGTCTAAAAGTAGTGTGTGCAACTAGGTGTGACAAAGTTTGTGCAAAGGGGAGGAAAAGAGTAAAGCTGTCACCAGGGCGGGTGTGACCAGCGGGTGAGCAATGCCCTGGGTGTGTGCTGTGTGCAGAGAGCTGGTGTGAACAGAGAATGCACATCGATGCGGAACTGAAGCTAAGGCGGACAACCAGAATCCTAGCTCCAAATCAGCCTGGCCAAGCTAGCTGCTCAAATTTACACTTGCACTGTGCAAGAGAGGGGTGGGGTGCCTATGGTCTCATGGGAGATATAAGCAGAAAATGGAATGGAAAACCCTTTTAGCCTGGGTGTGAGTCTACTTTGAGGGCATCCAGTGAATGACCACAACGTGGGGACAGACTCTGCTGTTTGGAGGGGGAGTGGCAGGTATCTGCTGCTGTGCCAGTGAGCACTGGGCAAGCTCCTTCGCACTGAAGGTTGAGCCTCTGTCTCTGGCTGTGCCATCCCAGGTAGTCCTGTAAGGCTCGGTCACCCCAGCTCACTGAAGGGACGGGACGCTCTTTCTCCGTGGAGGGCTCTGCCCTGCCCACACTGCCGAGGGTGCAGAGGCAACATGTGTGTATGTGGGACGGGTGATGTGCTAGCAGGTCTGGGAGTGAATGATCCTGCCCACTTTGGAACCTGGGGGGATGTGTGAGCGTGTGCAGGGCTTGCTGTGCACAAATGGGTGTGTGCAGGCCTCCCTTGGAGCGCTGGATGTGGCTAGTCTGTGGGTGAGGGAGGAGGTGGCAGGGGGGTGAGGGGACCTGGTCACCTGTGGGTGTCCTAGGACTGTGCAGTTAAATAGCGGTTCGACCTGAGTTGTCACCACAGCTGGGTGCCGATGTGACATCTGAGCATGTGGGATAGGGCAGTGGGATAGGGCTCTGTGGAAAGAGGGATCCAGGGCTGGAGCTCACTTCCACCCAGAAAGGGAGACCTCCCATCTCTCGGAGGTGAAGTGTCTGGGTCTCCATTGGATTGCTCCCTGTCTTCCGATGTCTGTGATGGGGCCTGTTGATCCGGCTGCCTGAGGTCCCACTGAGACCACACACCCACACATACGAAGGGCAGCCCAGGCAGGCATGCAGGAACCCAGAGCACCCTCAAAACAGCACACGGTGACCTGCCGGCATCCCTGATGCAGGGCAAACACACACAAGTTACACAGACCCACAATGCAGAAACACAGTACACACCCACAGTGACCCAGAGGCACAGGGTGGCTGGGAACAGCTCTCCCATCGAAATCCAGGCAGCCACACAGATTGAGTCACACAGATGAACCTTTGCTTACACCAGCCCCACTGTCACACAACTGGTTACAAGCACATGGACGGCCCGACTTCTGAAAGCACAGAAGGTACTGGCTTCCTGACACGCCGAGAAAGCGCAGGCTGGGGAGAGAGCTCACTGGACTCAGGGCAGAGAGACTTCTGCTGTCCGGGGGAGCTCCTAGCCCTAAGCCTGGGGAACAAAACCAAGTCCCCAACTACCCCAGAAATGCAATCAAAGCTGCCTGCTGCCCACCCGCCCTGCACAATGGCTCTGGCTGGAGTCGTTATCATTTTTGTTAACTTTTTATCGACTGTTTGCTAGATGGCGTGTCAGTAAAGTGTATGATTTGAGATGAAAAATTAGGCAGATTAACCTGAGGGGAGAGCCTGATTGATTACTAAATAGGATCAATTTGAAAGTTTTAGTCCTGGCGTTTCTGCAGAGCCTCTTAATACTTCAAACTTCAATTTTACGGGCGATTGAACTAAGCATGTTTCTGACAAAATTGATATATGTATTAATTTGCTTTAACTGGTGATTAATTACTCTCCACTGAAAGAATTATATGGAGCTGTTTGCCTGCGATTTGCATATTAATCAAATTCTAGTTGATAATTCCACCGATGGGGGTGTCAGGGCGGGGCATGGGGCGCAGGGTGTGAAGGGGTGTTGTGTGTGTGCTGGTGTGTGTGCCGGTGTGGGGGGGGGCTCCCCGCCCCCCTTTTGCTCGCTCCCTGCTTAGCTGCCAGTTTAGTGCATTAAAACCAAAGATGCAGAACGAGTTTGCCCGGCTATTTGGCGGGAGCAGAAATTGCCTGTCCGGTTTTATGATCTGCTCAGCCTGAGCAGCCGGGTCCTTAATGTCCCCTGTCAAAGTGTCCGCGATTTAAAGGGAAAACGGCCCCCACTTTACCGCCGAGCCAGCCTGACAAGGGATGGTGCAGGGATGGAGCCCCCCCAAAGGACTCCCCCTCTCCACAGTCCTGGGGGGTGCCCTAGCTCTGGGGACCCACAGACCAAGCCGTGTCCTTGGAGCAGTCCAGCTGTTGAGGTAATCCAGTCATGGAGAGGAGACACCCCCCCCACCACCACCATGCTCAGGGGCACGGGCAGGTGCAGCAGAGACAGCCAGAGCCAGACACTGTCACTTGAACCCGACTTACAGGAAGCCACCGTGGTAGATGCTCTAACATAGCTGGCCAGTCCCATGCCTGGTTCACTTACAGCCCCAGTCTCAGGCCTAACTGTGGACACACTTAGCTGCCCACATGCACACCAACACACAGAACCCCACACAGGCAGGGCGCACACTCACACACCCTAGTCACGTCCACAGGCCTCTCCGACACACGTGGTCACATTCACGCAGACAGGACACACCCCCACCCCGGCTTGGAGCCACCTCACAGAGCATGCTCACTGGATATAACCCAGCCATCCGCCCACACCCTCCTGGGCACACCAGTCCCCTTCCCCCTCTGGGTCCCGAGCCCCGCCTCCCTCCGTAAGCTAAAGGGGGCGGCACCACCAAATCAACTTTTCCCATCTCCGGATTCAAAGGGTAGGAGTGTAATTAAAACCAGATAATTAATGAGACAATATTCCTCCAGCTACATCTTTAATGAACAAACCCCTTCAGGGCAGCCTCTTCTTCTAGGCTCATTAAAGAGAAGAAAGTTGGGCAGCTCGTGGACTTCCCAGCGCGTTAATAAAGAACCTGGGGTGGGTGCCTCGACCGCTCCCCGGTTCAGGCCCTTCCGCCACTACCAAGTCCCTTTGTCCGCTCCCGTTCCAACCCCTCCCGCTTTACCCGTAGCCCCACCGTCTCTGGCCGCCCCCAGCGACCCGAAAGCCTCTGTTCAGTGACCCCAGGCTCCACCAGGCTGCACCTTCTCTGGCGGCCTCTCACCTGCCCAAACCTTGCGGTCCGACATGGCCGCGGGTTGGGCCTCGCAGTTGCCCGCCGGCTGGGCTCTTGGAGCTCCAGGTCGCCTGGCTGGGTAGGGCTGACTCTGTGAAAGGGAAATCGAGGCAAGATAGGGGCCTTAGCTGGATGGCTTAGGTCGGGAGTTAGAGCTGCAGTCTCGGGAGCCGGAGGGGAAGCCGTGAGGTGCTGGGGAGCAGGACAACCAACTCGTGTTCCACGAGCACCGCTGAGCGCTCCCAGGAGCACACACTAGCAACCGCAGGCATGTGCATACGCCCGCACACGAGCGTGCGCATACAGAGAAGCCCACTCTCTCCTGCACGCGTTTGCTCGGTCTCCACGCCTGCGGTCCCGACAGCTCAGCGGGAGCAGCTGGGAGAACCTGGCCTGGCCTTCACCCCGCCACCGGAGGTCGCCCTTGTGTCATTCGTCTCCTGGGTGGGAGCCTTTTAACGCTCCATGCACACAGACTGCCCAGCCCTGAGCGGACCAGTCGGCGGGAGAGACCAGCAACGGTCAGCGTCCTGGGGAGCAGCGCCCCGAGAGTCCGGAGAGACCCGGGCGGCTGCGGTAGCTCTGGCGGCGGCGCCTGCTTTCCGCCTGCGCTGGCTTTTAGGGATGAGTTATGTGGCAATGAGCGAAGTAAATCTGCATGCGCAAAAGATGCTAATTACTCTTAATAGCCTACCCAGACGCCCCGAGACTGGAAACCCAGAAACGTAAATCTGCTCCCGATAAATATTTTTAATTGTGGAATTTCCTGGAAAGAAGTCTTGGGGCGCGCCGGCCAGGCATCCAGTTTAGGAGGGAGGCAAACGGCCCCCTCCCCGGCAGCAGGGTCCGGAGTCGAGGTCCCGCACGGGGGCGTCTGGAGCGGGCCGAGCGGCCTGAGCCGGGCTGGCCGGCTTTGGGTAAAGTTAGTGATGTATCGCATTAATTACCAGTGTGAGCTGCAAATGGTTCGAGGCCCAGGGAAAATTAATGGGAATCCAAATTCTAATTATGTAGCTGTTGTTAAAGAGTTTAACTAGATAGTCACGGAGAAAATTGGATTATGCATGGAAATATGCAGCCCGCGCTCGCAGGCCGGGGGAGCGGTCAGGGGACTCAGCCCCGCGGCCCCTGTCCAGGAAGATGCTCCTCCTCTCCCAGGAAGGGAAAGACCCACCCCCGCCACAGCGTGCCCATAAAGATCCCGGTGGTCCGAGGCGGCGGCAGCGGGGCGGGTCTGAGGCTGGGAGGAGAGACCGAAGGTTTCGGAGGTGCGCGCCGGGCTGCAGGGCGGCTGTGGAGGCGCGGGGCTTCAGGCTCCCCGGGTCTGGGTAAGCGTTTGTGCCCATTTCTCAGGGTCTCGGCCAGTCCACCCCGTACTGATAGCCACATGATCACATCAGGGCGCCGTGGGTTTACATTTTTTTCCACCGTCAGTTTAAGGAAATAGCCACCCAACGGAAGCCCAATTACACGCGAAGCCTCGTCATTCACTTTATTAAGGACCCTGGATATGTTTCCATTTTCGCAGGAAATGAGGTCTGATCAAGCAGCACTAATACCTCTGGCCCCGGGGAGGGGGCGGGGACTCAGGGTGGGCTCAGTCCCCTGGGGCCCTGCGGCGCTGGAGCCCGAGATGCGCGGCGACGGGAGGGGGGCGCACCCCGGGGCGGCGCTCTCCCAGCCCCCCACGTCTTCCAGAACCCCCCACCCGGAGCCTCCCCCTAGTCCTAGCGTCCCGGCCTTGGAGCCCCTGCACGCGGGCCGAGCGAGTTGAGAGGACTTTGAAGCCCCAAGGGGAGCCCCAGGGACCTTTCAGGCCCGCCTACCCCTTCTCGGGAGTCGGGCAGCCTCCCAGGTGCGGTCGCGGCCCCGGAGCCCTGCGCGGGCGGCCGGAGAGGCGCCTTCCCGCGGTCCAGTCCCGCCCCTGCGGGCTCCGACAGTCCGGTCCTCGAGAAAGCACCTGGCTCCGCCGCTCTCTAATTTTGAGGGAGAAGCCAGAGGGCCCTGGGCTCTCCGAGGAGCTCCGATCCCCGGGGCCCGGCCCCGCGCCGCTGGACGGGCCTCGTGTCCGGGCCGGCCGGCAGGATTCACGCCGGCGCCGCGGGCAGCGCGGCCGCGCCGTCTCTCCGGGCCTCCCCTCGGCTCCGCGCGCGCCCCCAGGACTGAACGCGGAGCCTAAGGGAGCTGGGGCCTGGGCTGGGGAGCGGAGCCACGAGTCGGCGGTGTCAGAGAAGCCAGGTTGGAGCCACGGGGCGGTTCCGGGAAAGCTTCAGGGGGCAAGGGCCTGCGGGTGTCCCAGGAGGGAGCATCGAGAGCCCTCTCCCCTATTCCTCCTGGGCGTGGCGGCGGGCAGACCCCCAAGCGTGAATCGGATTCCAAGGAGGGGACCCCAGAGATCCCGGGGTGCACCATGTGACCTCCAGGCGCGGGTGCGCACACAGCGACCCATACACCCGGGGGAGCAGGGTGGACAGATGCGCGTGCCCTTGCGCTCTGCTTCCCGGGCCGAATTCTAACTCCAAGACCCCGAATCCTTCTCCTAGCTAGCGGCCTCAGACTGAAATCCAGAAACCCAGAGGGGCAGATGGGCCGCCCCTGGTGTCTGGGACCCAGCCCGCCCCAGCGCAGCGCCTGCCCCTCTGCACCGCGCCCCTTCCGGGCCTTCGGGAACGACGGCTGCTCCCCAGGCCCCGGGGAGCGCGGCCGGTCGGCCGTTTCGGTGAGCGGGAGCCTCGGACCTGGGCTCCTATTCCAGACAGTTTTCTG
The DNA here is from genome assembly GCF_033115175.1 of Lepus europaeus. NCBI lineage: Eukaryota > Metazoa > Chordata > Mammalia > Lagomorpha > Leporidae > Lepus > Lepus europaeus. Next base: position 28,163,047 of record NC_084843.1, read on the forward strand.
GGGCTTCCGCGCCGGCCTCCGGTGCTCGGGCCCCGCGCTCCTCTGTGATGCGGGCTTCGAGCGCCACCTAGCGGTCGCAGTAAAAACACCCCACAGTGGCGCACGCCCTTCATGCCTCTGCCCCCAGCCCCATCCGATGCGGGCCCACTGACCAAGTCCCTATGTGAGTACCCTCATCTCGCATTTCCTAGCATAGAACCTTGGGGGTAGAGGGGCTGAGAGCTCCCTTCGGGAACCCGCGGATACCGGGGACGCCCTTTCAGGAGTCGGGTGAGGGGCGGGGCAGAGAAAGAGGCCGCCCCAGGTCTCTCCGCCGGTAGGGAGCGAAAATAGGGTCTTGCTTGGGCCATCGCAAGAGGCCACCCCTTCTGATTGAGCGCCCGAAGGCACCGTTATGGGACCCCAGCTCCGCTAGGCGCACTTGACAGTCGCCAGACACTGGGGCGCAGGGTCCGACCCTCCCGTGCGCAAAGTTCTGAGCGTCCAGCCGGGCTCTGCTGCGGAAAGTTAGGCGGGAGCTCCCTCTGCTGGCCGCCGTTTGGCACTGCCGCGAACGTCGGCGCCGACAGGCGGCGAAAATCCTAGTCCGATCTGGGGGCGATCACCTTTGCTTTCTTCAGGAGGGGCCCAGCCTGCTCCCCTGGTGTTCAGGGGTTTGCGTGAGCAAGGGATGGCTTCGTGCCGCTGATTTCCACCCCTTCTGCTAATTCTGGGCTGATCCAACCTCTCCCTACTGCAGATCGGCCAGGTGCCCCTGCACTGATTTGATGCCTGGAAGTTTAGAAATGTCTTCCCCCACACCTATGTCTGCACTGACCAAAGCATCATGTGGTGCACAGTTTTCCATTAAAAAGAAAGAAATGCATGCATACCTGAAAATAATTGCCCCACCCCCCACCCCCCAGCTTGACAGGTGGCATTGGATTGACAGGTGGCTTTGGATGGGCAGGTACAGAAGAACAGACACCAACCATGGTCACTCTGGGGTCTTGGGCCACAGACAGTGGTGAGAGGTAGGCGGCACTGCTGGCTGTCTACAGCACAGCCAGGGGCCATAGGAACCCACCCGGTGCAGCAGTGACCCTGAGCCCAGGAGGGCTCTCGCACTCCTGACACTCCTTGAGTCTCAGGCAAACCAAGCACCAGCTCCCACTGGCCCTGTCTAAACCCCTGACCCTGCCGGCTCCCCAGAGAGCCACTCCCGAGATCCCCCACGGCAGGAAGTGCCCCCCCCCAGCCAGGAGACGCGAGGCACGGGGGCAGGACTAGGCAGGTGTGGGATGCGGGCTTTGTCCTGCACTTTGGAACTGCCCTTAGAGAAGTGAACGGGTGGGCAGTGAGCACATGTGTGTGACCGGAGGGCGCCGGGCTCCAGAGGTCCCCAGGACGGGACAGGAGACCTAGAGCTCTGACAAAGGCCCCTCCCACTTGCCTGCTCTGTCTAGCAAGCAGGAAGCACCCCAGAGCAAACTACAAGTATGGGGAAGCCCAGCTCTAAGAAGCTAGGGAAAATGGGAACCAGGGGCCTAATTGCAGGTGGGGAAGGAGACCAGGAGGCTGCCAGTCCCCGCCCTGCCACCCTCTCTCCCAGGATCCTCAGCAGTCTTCCGTGGGTGGGGCGGAGGGGGCATGGTGCCTCCGCCTCTCACCAGCGGGGACATCCTGGGTCCCTCGTGTTCTTCTCTCCCCAGGCCGTGGGGGAGAGCTGGGCAGGGTGCTGGCAGTGTGCTGGTCTGAGCTGGGGGAATGCAGATCGCAGGCCCCAGTGCAGAGCTATTGAGATGAAGTCACCAGGAACCTGGCCTGCGAATCTTCCCAGCAACAATGCAGCTCCTTCTTGATTTCTTTCCCCAGTCCTTTTTAAAAATGATTTATTTATTTATTTGAAAGGCAGAGTTACAGAGAGAGAGAGTCTTCCATCCACTGGTTCACTCCCCAGATGGCCACAATGGCTGGAGCTGCACCAATCTGAAGCCAGGAGCCAGGAGCTTCTTCCGGGTCTCCCACATGGGTGCAGGGGCCCAAGGATGTGGGCCATCTTCTACTGCTTTCCCAGGCCATAGCAGAGAGCTGGATTGGAAGTGGAGCAGCTAGGACTCGAACCAGTGCCCATATGGGATGCCGGCACTGCAGGTGGCGGGTTTACCCACCACGCCACAGCGCACACCCCTAAAAAGTTGTTTTATGTGTTTTCATTTTATTTGAAAAGGAAAGACACGCACAGAGAGATCTTCTGTCTACTGGCTTATTCTCTGAAGTGTTCACCACAACCAGGGTTGGGCTACGCCAAAGCCAGGAACCAGCAGCTCCATCCGGGTCTCCCACTTGGTTAACAGGGGTCCAAGGACTTGAGCTATCATCCACTGCCTCCTAGGATGTACTAGCAGGAAGCTGGATCGGAAGTGGCGTAGCCAAGACTTGAACTAGGCACTCTGAAAGTGGCGGCTTAACCCACTGTGCCACAACGTCCACCCCAAAATCCTAGGCTTCCATCTGTAGCTTCCTAACTCGAGGCTTTGGCAAGACGTCAGCTCTCTGGGTCTTCATCTGTGAGTCAGGGACAGTAGTCCCAGCACGGAGGCCCAGGTGAGCTAATGTCTACACGGTCTGTGCAAAAGGCCCATTTCTGTGCCATTGTTGGCTGTCACTCAAGAGCACCGGTGCCCACTGTAGGGATATTGATGAGCCTGGGAAAACTTCCCTGGACCCGAGCTGAGAGCACTGGCTCCACACCGCTTCCACCTTTTCTTCCCAGCCCTCCTCGCCCACCAGAGAAATGCAGGTGATCTCCCTGGGAAAACAAATGGGAAGATCCATCCCGATTACCCTCCCCATAAAGGATCTGGGCTTGCCTGGTTGTAAGCTTTGGGCATTACTACCTTAAGAAAGTGGGACTGGTGTTGGGGCACAGTGGGTTAAGCCACTGCCTGTGACCCCAGTATCCCATATGAGCACAGGTCCTAGATAATCCACTTTTGATCCAACATTCCTACTCATGCACCTGGGAAAGCAGCAGATGATGTTCAAGTCCTTGGGTCCCTGCCATCCATGTGGGAGACCCGGATGGAGTTCCAGGCTTCTGGTTTAGACCTGGCCCAGCTCCAGCCATCATGGTCATTTGGGGGAGTGAACCAGCTGTTGGAAAATCTCTGTCACTCTCTAACACTGCCTTTCAAATAAATAAAACTTTTTTTTTAATGCATCAAGTTCAAGGGTGCCTGTTAAAATCCAGACTGGGGCAGGTGCTGTGGCATAGCAGGTAAAGCCACTGTCTGCAGCGTCAGCATCCCGTGTGGGCACTGGTTCAAGGCCTGGCTGCTCCTCTTCTGATCCAGATCCCTGCTAATGTACATGGGAAAGCAGTGGAAGATGGCACAAGTGCTTGGACCCCTGTATCCACATGGGAGACTTGAAAGAAACTCCTGGTTCCTGGCTTCAGATCAGCCCAACTTCGGCTGTTATGGCCATTTGAGGAGTGAACCAGAGGATGGAAGATCTCTCTCTCTCTCTGCCTTTCAAATAAATAAGTAAATCTTAGAGAGAGAGAGAGAGAGAGAGAGAGATCTTTAAAAAATTCAGAGGCTGAGGGGCAGGCGTTTGACATGAGAATCAAGGTGTTGCTTGTGCTTAGGTTCGATTCCAGCTTCCCTCTGTTGCACACCCTAGGAGGCAGCAGGCAACGGCTCAAGTACCTGGGTCTCAGCCACTCACATGGGGGACCTAATTGAGAGCTGGGCTTCTGGCTTCAGCCTGGCCCCATTCTGTTTCAAGCTTTAGGGGAGTGAACCATGGATGGCTCTGTGTCTGTCTGTCTGTCTCTATGTGTGTCTCTGTCTCTATACTTTCCTAATAAATAATAAAAATTAAGAACAAAACCATTGACTTTATCTGAAACAGATACAAAAGCCTACTTATGGTGTCCAGGCAACTAGGATTGCCACGTCCCTGGGGGATCTCTGGTGTCATTGACCATGAACAGGCAGGGAGGCCCTTCCAGAAACCCCTGCCACAGAATCCCTCGCTGTTTGCAGTCTGAGGCTCAGGTTAGAGTAGAGAGCAGTGAGCTTGGCTGGCTGTGGGGACAAGAACCTGGAATGTCATGGACTTGGAATGACAGGAAGCATTTTGGAATGACAGGGTGTGGGGGTGAGGCACTTCCCCAGGGGCGCTGCGGTGGGATCACCACCGTTGGGAGCCTGAGCTCCTGTGGCCTGCAGGGTAGGGACCTCGCGGCGGCAGCATCTCCGCTGTGGGGGCGGGGGTGTCCCAGGCTGCAGCGGCTTGCAGCAGCATCTGGGAGCCAGTTGGAAATGCAGAATCCCAGGCCTCACCCAGCCCTGCAGGGGCAGGAGCTGCGCTGTGACAAGACTGCCCCAGAGGGAGGAGGCGCGCGGCCAATACAAGTCAGTCCCCGCCAGGCCACTGTGCTCCTGCCGCTGCAGGTAAGGGGAGGCCTGGGTCGCCTCACTCTGGGACGTGGGGGCAGGGCCCCTGCCTCATTCAAGGTTGCGGCTGCTCTGCTCCTGTGTCCAGTTCCCCAGAGCTGCCCGCCCCTTCCAACCGAAGCCTGATCCTCTGCCCTCCCCGTCTCCCTGCCTTAACGTTTTGTTTTGTTTTTTGTTTTTTACAACTCTTTGGGGCAAGCATTTGGCTAAGATGCCCCACACCCCTTATCGGAGTGCCCGGGTTAAATCCTGGCTGTGCTCCCACTCCTAGCACCCCGAGAGGCCGCCAATGATGGTGCAAGTACAGGGGACCGTGCCACCCACGTGGGAGAGCTGGCTCGGATTCCAGGCTCCCGGCCCAGCAAGCATTTGGGAAATGAGCAGGTAGATAGATGTTTCTCTCTCTTTCTGTAAACTCTGCCTTTGAAATAAAATGAAAACAAACAAGTAAACATTAAAAAGAACAATTTTAAAATAAAGCAGAGCATTTTTGAACTTATAGAACAGTTGCAGAGCCTGCAGAGAGCTACCCCCCCCCGCCCCTCCCCTACGCTGTCGCCATGGCGGTAACCCAGTAACCGTCCCCCTCGACTCAGATCTCACTGCACTCCCCACGTCCGGTTCTGTTCCCAGATGCCCTCAGGAGGACGCGGGGCGTTTAGGCATCACCTCTTCTGTGACAGCTTCTCAGACCTCCCTTGTTCTACCAGCAGGGAGGGGCCCAGGTCAGGCCTTTTGTAGGCCGTCTCTCACTCTGGGCTCGTCTGCTGGCGGCCAGCCTGGGTTTCTGAGTTCAGGGAGTAAGAGGAGGATGAGGATGAAGTGCCTGTCAGCAGGCACGGGGCGGCAGGTGTCAGGTTGATGACCTGCCGAGTCCCCGTGGTTTCCTTCCTGGTGGGTTCCTGCCGTCAGGTCAGCAGCACGACCTAAGTTTGTGCAGCAGCAGCTCCTCCTCGACCCCACGGCGCCCCGCGCCACCGAGAGGGCCCTGCGATGCTCTCACCACCCACTGTGTTGCTGGACCGCAGTCCTCTGGCCGCGGAAGCGTCCACGCAGTCAGGCGTTTCCTGCGGACTCAAAGCCTACAAGCTGGCTCTGGGCCTGGAGGCACGCGGGGAAGCCGAGACCCGCTCTCGTGACATGGGAAGCTGTATCCTGCTCAAGTGAAACATGTTCTCCTTTTCTCAAGAAATCCGAGTCCGCGGTGATGGGGCCCAGGGCTGTGCTGGACGCCGGAGGGGGCAGGGATGCGGCCCAGCCGGGTGTGTGGTCCTTGAACTTATTTTCCATTCTGCATCATGCAGAAGTGTTGGGCAGCATCGCTCCTCTTCAGGTCTAACCGGCCGGCCACGTTGTCATCTTAGTATGGCAGCCTTGCATGGGGGCCTCCAACTTGCCCATGCTCCTGGAGGCAGCCCCAGCCCCCTCCCCGACCCTGGGCCACCTGTTGCCAGGTCATCGTAGGAGAAACAAGTGAAAGAGCTACAGCTGAGCCCCACCAAAGCCGGCAGGGAGGAAAGAGCACCCTGGCCCCTCTGGGGGTGCTGAGACCCAGGCGCAAGAGTGCCAGAGACGCCCCCACCCCAGGGAACTCTGCAGAACCGGGTCCAGGTCCAGAACTCGCCATCAGCGTCAAGCCTTGGTGATCAGGAGTCACATATGTGGCAGATAGGAGTCTGCCTTTGGAATGTTCTGGAGGAGTTGTAGGTGTCTTCCACTGTTCACAAGAGGAGACATGTGATGGGCCCTGATGTTACGTCACTGGGCAGCTCTCCCTGGGGGACGGTGCAGGTGGGAAAGGGAGGGATGGTCTGCCACTGTCGCCGTGCTCGGAGAGCTCCACTGTGGGAGACTGTTCTTGGCTCCTATCCAGGAAGATGCTCCTTGATGCAGGTGGATACCCCTGAGACTCAGACTTCCAGCAGGGAGGAGGAGGGGGCCCCCAGGGATCCCCAGGCCATCAGCAACTGCTGTAGTCAGCTCTATTCGATGACAGTCAGTAGCAAAGCAATGCAGGGTTCCTCTTCACCCCTTCCCTGGAGTTGGGCTGTACCCCACAGAGTCCAGGGGACCCCATGCCACCAGATGTGGAGCAGGTAGACACTGAGCTAGACTGGGTCTGCCAGAACCCACTTGGACAAAGGCCTGAGGGTGATCAGGACATTTCTGTGGTCTTGAACTTGAACTTGCACACTCTGAGGCTGTGAGCAGAGAATTGAAGGCAGTTGCCCTCAGCTAAGATGCCGGAGTCCGGGAGGCCCAGAGAGAGGAGGATTCCTGGCTTCCAAGTTGTTTGTCCTGAAGCCCACATGTGATGCCTGTCCCGCAGTCTCAGGAAGCTCCTATGTCCTTTTCAGGATACCCTCTGTGTCTAAGTGAGTTATAGCCACACGGCCCAAGGCAGGGTGAGCTGTAGGGATTCAGAGGATGTCACTCACAGAGAGGCAGGGCAGGAAGCACACTGGGGCTTAGGACTGCCTCCTTCCTGTGGCACTCTCTCCTCACCCTTGCTGGCCCCAGCAGGTCTGCCTCCTTTCTGTATTCCCCATCAATGGGCCCTCACCCCAAATAGTTGCCCTGGTCCTAAAGCTATACAGCCTTCAGCTCCATAGTCTCCTTTTGAGCTTAAATGAGAGAGAAAGAGAGAGAGAGAGAGAGAGAGAGAGAGAGAGAGAAGTGCTATTCTGTTGGCTAAGTTCAGCTCAGTCGCATTTGGTTTCTTCTGGGTCTGGTGCCCACACTTGTTGGAAGGAGGCTCACGGAGTGCATTGGTCAGGCGGGACTCGTTTCTAAAGGAAGAGGCAGAAAAGGAGACGCAGTGCCTTTGATATTAGCTCGCGCCATTGGTACGAACAGAGTGGGCGCGCTTCAGGGACAACTGGATCCAGAAAACACCAACTCCGCCACTGGGACTCTGGCCCTCTCTCTGTGCTGGCCTCACTCGCTCACATCGGACCATCACGTGGGAAGTGGGGGACATTGACAACTGTAGGATCCTGTCACCCCTACGCTCGACTCCAAGACGAAGAAAGGCCTTCTGTCTTCTATGACCTCCGCACAAACTCCCAGTCACGGAAACCATCAGCCTGGTTTGAGTCCAGTGCCCTTCCCTGGGCAGCTCACCGCAGCTGGGGTGCAAGAATCCCACGACTGGCAGCCCCCCAGGACCCCTGGGTGTGCAGCGGGGCTTTCTGGAGGACTAGAGCTGGCTGGGAGGGTGCCGGCCAGCCATGCTCCACCTGCAGGGGCTGAGGTGTGGCAGAGAAACCGGCAGGGCACGAGAGGGGACAGGTGGCAGTGCTGGCCTGGGGTCCTTGGCAGTGGTCCCCATGGGCTCTCATGCAGAGGCCTGAGGGTCTGAACCATTCTGTCGTCAGCCCGCTGGCGTCCTCTACGTCTTGTTCTCCAGAGGCCTGCTGTGGCGTCTCCTGCTCTGACTCATTCAGCCGTGGCTCAGCCTGGCTCCTAGAGGCTGGCTTCCCCAGGGGGAAGGGTTCCCAAGGCAGGGCTCTGAGCAAGTGCCCGTCGCTCTCCCCCATGGATTGGCACTGCCCCGGAGCTGCTAGGGCCACAGGGGGTCAGTGTATGGAGGACAGGCCTGCCATTGGCACAGCGATCCTGACCCAGACATCCTCCCGGCTGGGGGATTCCAAGCTGAGCCGGTTTCCATCCCAGGGAGGGTCTTAAGCGTGGCCCTCCTAGGAGCAATTAGAAGCTCCTCTGTGTGTTGACTTCTGTCATCCCCAAGTCTTCAGCAAAGTTTGCCAAATGCTAACAACAACAGAGGGACGAGCGAGGTCAGGGGCCCGCAGGCAGCCCTGCCCTGGAGACAGAGACACAAGGAGGCGCCAGGCTCACCTCCCAAGCCCGGCTGCCGCTCAGACAAGTCTGTTCAGACACCTTCACAGCGCGCTCCGCACGGACACCCGGGCTGAGCAGGCACCTCCCGGGCCTAGGGGCCCAGCCAACGCCCAGAGGCAGGAGGCTGAGCCACGAGCATTCCGGCTTCTCAATCAGTGCCTCTTCTGTTCGCAGGCTCCTCAGCACAGACCACTCGACACGTGTGGACAGCTCTGCCCAGACCCAAAAGGTACAATTAGTGGGAGTGAAGACAGAGGAAGGGCCGCGTCCACGCAAGGCCACCACCCTGTCCTGCTCCCCACTGCTCTGCGCTGCGCAGGGCGATGCTGAGTTGGGAGGTCAGGGATCTCAGTGGAGGCAATGACGAGGGGTCAGGGCCCCCGTCTCACTAGACAACCCGGGCTGTGCTGGCCTGGGGGCCCTGTCCTGCAGAGGTGTAAACGGGCATTTCTTAAGGTGTAATGTGTGCCACGCTGAACATGCACTGGTGTTAAATCACTAACACCCCACCTTGTTTTTAAAAAAGATTTATCTTATTTGAAAGGCAGAATGAGAGAGAGAGAGAGAGAGCGAGCGCTCTTCAATCCACTGGTTCATTCCACAAATGACTGAAACATCTGGGACTGGGCCAGGCTGACAGCAGGGACCAGGAACTCTCTCCAGGTCTCCCACATAGGTGGTATGGGTCCAAGTACTTGGGTCACCTTCCACTGTGTTCCCAAGTGCAGTAGCAGGGAGCTGGACTGGCAGCAGAGCAGGTGGAGCCAGGAGCATCCTCCAGGTCTCCCATGTGGCTACAGGGGTCCAAGCACTTGGGCCATCCTCTGCTGCTCTCCCAGGAGTGTTAGCAGAGAGCTGGATCAGAAGTGGAGCAGCCGGGACTCAAACCAGCACCCATATGGGATGCCGGTGCTGCAGATGGCGCCTTATCCTCTCCGCCACAGCACCATCCTGTTACATTTGCTTTATTCTTTCTCCCCCTACACACAGCTATTATTATTTCGGTGTTGATTTGTGTGAGCTGTTTGAGGATAAGCTCCAGACATCACAAGCCAGCAGCCCTCAATGTGTATCTCGTAAGAACAAGGGCATTCTCTTATGCCTTCTCAGGACAATTGCCAAATTAAGGGACCGTCTTCGATGCAATACTATCATCTCATACAACATCCATTTGTAGAGTGTGCCCTTCTGTCCTAACACGGTCTTTCTCCTGACCCAGGAGTCTGTGCTGCAGCTGGTTGTGATTTTGCTTTAGTTCTCTTCAATCTGGAAGAATTCTCGATCATGTTTGCCTTTCTAATGTTAACTTTCCGAAGCGTTCGGCTGTCATCTGTCTCCTCCCATCTGGCTCAGCCCGTGCATCTCAGGCAGGGTGCTGCGGGGTGCTGCTGTCTCTGCCGGCACCCATCAGGAAGCCCAGCACATCTGCGGGCCCTCACTGGCAGCGCCAGCTTTGCTTGGGTGCTGACTGTGGTTCCTGCCAGTCCTACTGCTTGGAAGGTTCCGCTTTCCCTTTGAAATTCGTCTGTCCTCTGTGGGGATACACATGGACTGTCCTTTCCCCCAGTGAACTCTTGTATGATACTAATTTTTTTTTAATTTTTAAAGATTTTTTAAATTTATTTGAAAGGCAGAGTTACAGAGACAGAGAGAGAGAGAGAGGTCTTCCATCCGCTGGTTCACTCCTCAGATGGCCACAACGGCTGAAGGTGGGCTGATCCAAAGTCAGGAGCCAGGAACTTTTTCCGGGTCTTCCACACGGGTGCAGGGGCCCGAGCACTTGGACCATCTTCTACTATTTCCCAGGCCATAGCAGAGAGCAGGATAGGAAGTGGAGCAGCTGGGACTCGAACCGGTGCCCATATGGGATGCTGGCACTGCAAGTGGCAGGTTTACCCACTTTACCACAGTACTAGCCCCTAAAATTATTTATTTACTTCCATTTTATTTGACAGGCAGAGAGAGAAGAGATGGGGGAGAGAGAGAGAGAAAGGGAGATCTTCCATCTGCTGATTCACTCTCCAAATGCTCGAAACAGCCAGGGAAGCCAGGCCAAAGCAAGGAGCCCGGAGCTCAGTCTGGGTCTCCCGTGTGAGTGGTAGGGACCCAAGTACCTGCACCATCGTTGCTGCCTTCCAGGGTGTGCATTCGCAGGAAGCTGGATTGGAAGCAGAGGAGCCTGGACTTGCACCAGGCGCTCTGATATGGGATGAGGGTGTCCCAAGAAGCAAACTAAACCCTGTGCCCAAAGCCCACCCTGACCCAACAATTTTAGTATCTCCTGACATCTCTTTCCTGGGTCAGTCATTACCATGCTGGTTGCAAAGTAGAGGTGATTCCTCTAAACATCTAGAACTAGCTGCTATTTACTACTTCATTTTCTGGATTAAGTCACCGAGGCTCAGAAAGGTCAAGTAACTTGCCCAAGGCTACAAAGCAGTGAGACTGAGCAGCAGGTCTGGACACAGAGCCTGCTGCCACACTGGCCCTGGAGCAGCCTGGCACTCCAGGAGATGTGAGACCATCTCCCACCACCGCCTCCCCCTCTGCACACTCCACTCCACGCTCCCCTTCCTGCAGGGAGTTCACAACAGGAGGCAAAGAAATGGGCTGTAGGGTGGGCTTTGCAACTCACCATCCCCCACCACACACACACCTTTCCCTCTAGTCCCCTCAAGATCCTGCCAAACACGTACCCAGAGCGGAGGTCTCACCAAGAGGTCACCTCATTATCCTGCCCTTCTCCCACACCAGATCTTAGCCAACAGGCACAGAACAACCTGGCTGCCACAGGCTGGGCTTTGGCGTGCAACTGACAAGTGGGTGTGTCTGGAGGAGAGCCAGGGAGGGGATTCTGGGAAGGCAGTGTGCACACATGCGTGCAAGCAGGTGTGAGTACAGCAGGGAGTTCTAGGAGTGTAGCTTTGACCTCCTGCCTCTATAGGTAGACTGCTGGGGTGTGAGCCGGTATCCACCACCCACCTGTGCAAGCTCTCCGCGCACAGCCCTACTGCACAGGGCTGTTGTGAGGCTTTGCCCAGTTAGTGCTCAGCCACCCTGGGGCTTGCGGGAGAGGAAGGTGGGGGGGCGGGTCTCGGGGTCTCGGGACAATGCATGTCAGAGAGGACTCAGGCTGGCGGGCAGGGAGGGCGGATGTTAGTGGAAGAAGGGACAGTCACTCATTCACTTCTTTACACTTTGTCTCTCACCTACTTCCCGAAAAGCTTTGAAGTGGCTCCTAATTGAAAGACCGGAGGGAAGCTTGGGGGAGGCTGGCTCAACTTGCCGGGTGCTGGGCTCACCCCGGGGGGAGGAGTGCAGACAGAGATGCCAGGGAGGAGGGGCCCAGGCGGGAAGGTAGGCTGAGCCCTACTCTGACCACCTGGCCCTGGGCCAGAGGGGCTGTGCTTGGGTGTCTCCAGGCCAAACAGGGGGTGGGGTGGGGGACTGGACACTGTGCAGGGGCTTAGAAGGGTCCAGATCTGTAGGGCTGGGCTAGGCCAGGGCTTGCTTGGTCACCTGTCGTCACCAGGCTTCGATGAACCTGTTCCACATTGTGATCGAAGGAACAAAGCCTGACCGGGGCTCTTGGAGGCAGCGGCGAGATGCCATCAAATCCCCCTCCCTCAGCTTAAAGTTCCCTGGCTCTGCTTTTATGCTTGCAAATCATCTTATAAAACTGAGTCACCAAACGGAGGGAGGGGGCAGCGTCCCAGGAAGGAGATAACATCTGGACGCTTGGTCTTGTCCTGAGGCTTTTCCAGGAACCCCAGGCCCCCAGCAAGAAGAAGCTGCTGCATGACTGACTGGAAGCCACTCGGCTGTCATCACAATTCCTGAAGGAACTTGATCTTTGACCAATCACATGAGGGCCGCAGGCGCCGCCCACCAGCCACTGACCAATCACAGGAGGGCCGCCAGCCAGCCAGGGACCTGCCTGCAAGCCGGAAGCGCACCTCTCCTCTCTGCCTGTGCTCTATGAGGACTGGGCTGAAAGCCCTCGGGAGCCCGGCAGTAAAGCAGGAGTTCTGGCTCGCGGCTCGGCGTCGTGTGATAAAGTCCAGCTCCTTCCAAATGGCTTGCTGGGCGCTGGGGCATGGACCCAGGTTTGAGGGGATCTGTAACAGACCCACTACTTGGAGAAAATTCTGTCACCCCATCACCTCCCTCCGCACCCCGTCTCTCTACCTCCGTCTGGCCCCCCATCCAGCAGGAGGTGGGCCCCACCTGCCCACCCTGCTGCCACCAAGTGCCCTTGTGGTCTGTTTGCCCGGGGGGTCCTGAGCGTGGTGCGCCCCTCCCCCGCAGCACTTCCTGCCTCTCACCTTGAACATCCTGAGTTGGCCCGGCCAGGCTGCGCTCAGGTTTCCTTCGGAGGCATGTTGACAGCGTCCCGCGTTCCACCAAGTTTTGGCAAGCCCCATGCCTCTGACAGACCTTGTCACACTGCAGTGCTGCACCGTGTAATGGGATACCGCCCACTGAGGAGGCAGAGCGGCTGCCCCCAGGCAGGATTAAACTCGATGACAGTTCCTGAAAGCAGGGCCTGGGACTGAGGCTACAGAGGTGAGGCAGGAAGGACGGGCGGCTGTGATCAGAAGCTGCAGGGCCAGCACCTGCTAGCCTGGGCCAAGCGGCCATGGCAAGAGGAGGGACGCACGCGGCCCCCTCCGCTCCGAGGCCCCCACCTCCGCCCCACTCCGCAGAACAGAACTCACACCCTGGGGTCAGGAGGGAGGTGGTTGGGTGGGCTGGAGGCAGGCAGGCAGAACTGGAGTCCTTGGGCCAGCCGCAGAGGAAGGCAGACGTGTCTGGCCCCACTGTTGACCACAGGCTGGGCAAAAGCCTTCCTACAGCTTGGGGGGGATCCACTTGGGAACAAAGTTCCCCATCAGGAGGAGGACTTAGAGCTGCAAGGAGGGGACTTGCTCAAGTGCGGTGTTCATCGGAAAGAACAGACCAGGTGGCAAGGCAGGGTCTTCCAGAGGCCCAGCTCCAGGAGCCAGTGATGAACGGGCGCCCTGTCCCCAGCTCTCTCCCCATCTTTCCCAGTGTGTGTGTGGCTTTAGCTACCGCTCTCTGCACCCAGGAGGTGGGTGTTTGTCGTCTGGAGACTACTCAGCGTTGCTCTGCTTCCTCGTAGTCTTTCCCGTTTCCGCCTGTTCCGGAGTTTGACTCAGGTACGGTGAGGCTAGCGGATCGGGAGATGACTGCCATTAAAAGATGATCTGTGGGTGGAGCTGTGGTGTAGCGGGTTAAGCTGCTGCTTGGGACACCCGCCTCCCATATCGGAGTGCTTGGGATCACGTCCCGCTCCCACTCCCTCTTCCTACCCGGCTTGCTGCTAATGCACCTGGCACGCAGCAGGCGATGGTGTGAATGTTCGGGTTTCTGCCACCCGCGTGGAGACCCTCACAGAGTTCTGGGTTCCTGGCTTCAGCTGGAACCGGACCTGGCTGTTGTGGCCATTTGGGGAGTGAACCAGTGGAGGGAAGATCGCGCTCTCTCTGCCTTTCAAATAAATAATAAATCTTAATATATAGATATTATATATACTGCTAATCTAGGACACTGGGACAGTGGTGGGCTGTCAGTCCAGGCATCTTGCTCTCTCTGCAGAACCAGAGAGATGTGAGCCAGGCAGAAACTCTGGATTCCTTCTCTTTCCTCTTTTTAAAATTTATCTGAAAGGCAGAGAGAGAGAGAGAGAGAGAGAGAGAGAGAGAATCTTCCATCCACTGGTTTATACCAGCCCGGGCTGGGCCAGGTCAAAGCCAGGGGCCAGGAACTCCAACTCCATCTGGGTCTCCCACACGGGTGGCAGAGGCCCAAGCATAGGAACCATTACCTACCTCTCCCAGGATGCATTAGCAGGAGGCTGGATGGGGAGAGGAGGTGCCCGGGTGGGAACTGGTGCTCTGATAGAGGACCTGGGTGTCCCAAGCAGCCTCTTAACCTGCTGCACCACAGCAGCCACCCCTGGAGGCAGCCCTGAGAGAAGCAGCACAGCATGGGGACTCCTCCAGCAGTTTGTTCTACGTCTGTTTCACCCAACAGTGTGGTTCTGCTGGCCTTGATTCTGGGTCGCACATCTAACCCCCTCTTAATACGCACTGGCTGGCTGTGAGGTGCCCCATACTTAGGAAGCAATTCAAGGCTTAGGAATGAAAGGGGCTAAGAGCGATGCTGTCTGGGCTGCAGACAAGCCAGGTCCATGGAGGGGCACGGACCACTCCCAGCCAGACCCACCGGAAGGAGTCGCCTCTCTGTAGCTTCCTTGAAGAAGTTTCCTTCGTTCAGTCAATGGCTGTGTGTCAGTCCGTGTGATGGGCTGGGTGGGGAGCAGATCAGGAATAAGAGAGTCAAGGTCTACACGGGCGTGGGAGGCAGTTACAGGTAAGTATCTACCGAGGGGCAGGTGTCTGTGAAAGGGAAGCAACCGTGGGAGCCGAGGGCTGGGGAGAAGGCTGCTGCAGACAGGAAAAGCCGCAGAGTGAGCAGGGTGCAGCCCGATGAAGACTGAGGCGGGTAGTAAAGGGAGGTTTATTTAAGCTTCAGGCCAAGTGCCTGTTAGAAAGAAACTATATGCAATGCGGTAAATAGAACGTTCAACCTGCATTGATCTAAATGAAGGTCCGGACCAGAAGGTGACTCAGCCCCATGAAGTCAGGCCTAAGTGGCAGTGGATTGAACAGGAGAGAAACGTGCTTCTCGCCCATGCAAAGGTCCAGGGGTCAAGAGGACAATTTTGGTGGAAAAACTCCGCTCTGTGGAGTCTTTAGGGAGTGCATCTACCAGGGCTCACGTAGGGAAGCAGACTGAGTATCATGGAATGAGCCCTTTATCCGAGGAATTCACAATTGTCGGAGGTGCAAGGGAAGCACAGGTCACACAGGAGAGCGGGAGGAACAGGGAGAAGTCGGTGCTCAGCTCTCTGACGGCTCTGGCTGGGCGGTGGAGGAGGACAAGCTGGAGCCTGCCCGGAAGCCAGGCAGCGGTGGCTTCTGCTTCCCGGGACGGGATGGAGAAGGGGCAGCTGCCACGAGCTCTCACCTGAGTGCAGTGCGGGCCTGCGCTCTCTGCTGCTATCAGGGCTGGCCACAGAGTGGGCAAGCTGAGGAAGCTCAAACCGGAACTTCCTGGCACCTCTGCACCTGTCTCTCGCTGCCTCGAGTGTGACAAGCTTCAGAGCAGGGACCTCCAGACCTTCAATTTACTTCCCCGGCTCTCTCCTTAGGCCAGCTGTAACCCAGAGCCACCCGGCGAGTTCCAGCTTCATCAAGGCGACACAGTACAAAACCAGCCCGAGAAGGCAGACGTCTCGTAGCTCCGAGCGAGACAATCTCTCCTGCAATTCCTTCACCTCCAGTCTGCAGGGGCCGAGGTCGGCCTAGGGGTGCGGCACTGCAGGGCCGGCAGAGCCCAGACTGAAACCAGCAGGCTGGTCCACAGCATTCCCTGTCGCCCAAGCAGACTGGTGGGACAGCAGGCTGGGGTGGTGGCAGAATTTAGGACCCCAAGAGCAGCTGCTGCCAGGTACAAACCACCAGCCACAGGAATGACACCCTTCGGGGAATGCGAGCCATAAAGAAAAGCAAGACGTCAGCATAGGGAGGCCCTCTACAAGAAAATCCAGAAAATGAACAACCGAGGTGAGGGGAGGCAGACTGGATGGATCAGAGGACAAGACTGTAAAGCAATCATGATAAAGATCTTCGAAGAGATGATACAGACACTGTCAGCTTGGAGTAAGGATGGAGGTGTTTAGGGGTGGACGTCATGGCGCAGCGGGTTAAGCTGCTGCTCGCGACACCTGTGCCTCCCATCAGCAGGCCTTGGATTGAGTCCTGGCCCCACTTCTGATCCAGTTTCCTGCTAGTGCACCTCCTGGGAGGCAGCAGGTGACAGCTCAAGGACTTGGGTCCCCACCACCCATGTGAGAGACTTGAGTTGAGTTCCTGGCTCTTAGCTTTGGCCTGGCCTAGCCCTAGTTACTGCGGACATTGGAGAGGGAACCAACAGATGGAAGATCTCTGTCTCTCCCTCTCACCTGTCAAATAAATAAATAAATCTTAAAAATAATGAAAATGTATAAAGAAGCTATCAAGGATGAAAAATATAATAACAGACAAAGAACTCAACATGTAAGTTGAATGACAAAATAGATTTGGACTGCTCCATCTTTTTTAAAACAGCTTTTGTAAAGAAAGTTGTTAGTTTTTTTGAAATTTGTTTATTTATTTGAAAGGCAGAGGTTAGAGAGAGAGGAGGAGAGAAAAACAGACTCATTTTCATCCATTGGTTCAGTCCTCACATGGCTGCAATGGCAGGGGATGGGTAGGCCGAAGCTAGGAGCCTGGGACCCCATCCAGGTCTCCCACATGGGTGGCAGGGACCCGAGCACTTGGGCCATCTTCCACTGCTTTTCCAGGTGCATTAGCAGGGAGCTGGATTGGAAGTGGAGTGACCAGGTGTCACAGGTGGGAGCTTAACCCACTGTGCCACAGCCAGCCCCCAGGCTACTCAATCTTTTTTTTAAAACTTCCAACATAGCTATGTTTGATTCTTTTTCTACAATACCATTACTTTTGTCTTTATACTTATTAGGCTAGAACCCTATTCATATTCATAAAGCATTGTAAATGAAAATTTAGGTGTTATTTCAACTGCTTAATAATAAAATATTGACAATCAAATTTTAGGTGGTGTGTTTTGCAACAGTGGTATGTGAAAACATCATATGAGTACCCAAGTTGGCATTTTCATCCACTTTCATTTAGTTATATTAATAACTGAAACAATTTTTTGGCTTTGCAGAAATTAATAAGCATAAGGAATAAAAATACTAATAACATATTCAATGCTAATATACCACCTTTCCCCAAGCCCCACATATGCCATATATTTCAAATAAAATGTTACTTTTTTAAAAAAATATTTATTTTTTATTTACTTGAAAGGCAGAGCTACAGAGAGAGGAGGAGACACAGATAAAGAAAGAGAGAGATCTTCCATTCACTGGTCACTCCCCAAACGGCCTCAAAGGCCAGGGCTGGGCCAGGCCAGAGCCAGGAGCCAGGAGCTTCCTCCGGGTCTCCCAAGTGGGTGCAGAGGCCCAAGCACTTGGGCCACCCCCCACTGCCTTCCCAAGTGCATTAGCAAGGAGCTGGATTGGAAGTGGAACAGCGAAGACTAGAACCAGCACCCATGGGATGCCAGTGTCACAGGCAGAGGCTTAACCTGCTATACCACAATGCCAGGCTCAAAACATTACCTTTTAAGAAAAGATTTATTTTATTTCTTTTGAAAAGCAGAGTGACAGATAGAGGGAGAGACAGAAAAAGAGGTCTTCCATCCACTGATTCATTCCCCAAATGGCGGCAACAGCCACAGCTGGGCCAGGCTGAAGCCAGGAGAAAGGAACTCCGTCCAAGTTGCCCACGAGGGTGGCAAGAGCCCAAGCACCTGGGCCATTGTCTGCTGCTTTCCCAAGCGCGTTAGCATGGAACTGGATCAGCAGCTGATCGGTGGGGACTCATACCGGTGCTCTGAAACAAGACACTCTGAAACAAGATGCCTACGTCACACGCACCCACCCTCAAAGCTTAAGTAGATTTCTTTTGGCCATACAGGGTCAAGAAATCTGAAAATAATTTCTCTCTCCTTCTCTTTTCCCCTGCAAGCATATAATACAAGATAAGGGAAAACACTATTGGGAAAATAAACAATTTCACTAGTCACTGATAGGGCTGTATTCCAGGTCATGCCAAGAGGGGCCAGCACTGTGGCAGCATCCCATATGCGCACCGGTTCAAGTCCCGGCTGCTCCTCTTCCAATCTAGCTCTCTGCTATGGCCTGGGATAGCAGAAGATGGCCCAAGTCCTTGGGCGCCTGTACCCACGTGGGAGACGCGGAAGAAGCTCCTGGCTCCCTGCTTTGAATCAGCCCAGCTCTGGCCATTGGGCCATTTGGGGAGTGAACCAGCAGATGGAAGATCTCTCTCTCTCTCTCTCTCTCTCTCTCTCTCTCTCTCTCTCTCTCTCTGCCTCTCTGTAACTCTGCCTTTCAAATAAGTAAATTCCTCCTTAAAAAAAAAAAAAAAACAACAGCAGGAAATGACAAGCATTTGTGAGGATGTGGAGAAAGCATTGCTGGTGGGATGTTAAATGGTGCTGTGGCTTTAGCAAAGTTAGGAAGTGCCTCAGAAATGCAACAGAGTCACCGCTCCACTCCTGGGCATCTGCCCCAGAGAATGAAAGGCAAGGTCTCAAACCCCTCTGTGTCCCGCACCCAGGGTTCACAGCAGCTCGAGTCACCGGGACCGAGAAGCGCAAGCAGCGCACATGTCCACCAGCAGACGGAAGGCTGCACGCAAGGTGCCAGCAGCCACCTCGCACACCAGGACAGAAGGTGCACCTGCTGCCACACAGTGGAACCTGGAGGATGTTGTGCACAGTGAAAAAGCACAGCACAGAGACAGAAAACGCACAACTGAGTCCACTTGTGTGAGGTGCTGGGACAGGCTAACGCAGAGAGTGGTTCCCAGGGCGGGCAGGGCGGTGGGGAGCTGTCTGAGCTGTCTACCGTCCACTTGTATGCGACGACAGGAATGTTCCGGAACCGGAGCTGCACAGCATTGTGAATGCACCTACACCTCTATGTTGTGCAGCTAAAAAGGGTCCACGTGGGACAGGAAAATGTGGTGTAGCGTCCATCACGGGGAGCTACTCAGCCTTCGGAAGGAGACCCTGGAGGATGGTACACGGAGCGAGATAAGCCGGACCCAGAGACACAAATATCCCAGCATCGTACGTGTGGACTGGAAGAGAGCCAGACTCCAAATGGAGCGGGAGCTGGGGAGTCGCTGGTGGAGGCACAGGGTTTCAGTTCTGGGAAAGTTCCGGAAACGGAACGCACAGGAACGTGACTGCAGTTAACGGCCTGTGCTGCATGCTGGGAACGTGTTAAAGCGGTAGATGCAACGTGTCGCACGGCACACACCGTACACACTGTACACGCCGCACTCGCACACCCACAGTAGCCGTGTGACCTGACGGATGTGTTAATTCACTAATTCATGGTAATTAGTTCACAATGTATGCATTTATGAAAGCATTCATTTGTACATCTTAAATATATGCAATTTCCACTTGTAATTAGACCTCAATAAAGCAAAGGGCTCATACAGAGAGTTTTGCTATGTATAATTCACCACCACAACAAAAAATCTTTAAAACCTCATAATGTTAAAGGAAAGTAGCAAGATGTAAAAGAATATGTGTAGGGGGCCAGCACTGTGGAGCAGCGGGTAAAGCCTCCACCTGCAGTGCCAGCATCCCATATGGATGCTGGTTCAAGTCTCGGCTGCTCCACTTCTGATCCAGCTCTCTGCTATGGGAAAGCGATAGAAGATGGTCCGGCCGGCGCTGCGGCTCAATAGGCTAATCCTCCGCCTTGCAGCACCGGCACACCGGGTTCTAGTCCCGGTCAGGGAGCCGGATTCTGTCCCGGTTGCCCCTCTTCCAGACCGGCTCTCTGCTGTGGCCAGGGAGTGTAGTAGAGGATGGCCCAAGTGCTTTGCACCCCATGGGAGACCAGGAGAAGCACCTGGCTCCTGCCTTCGAATCAGCGCGATGCGCCGGCCGCAGTGCACCGGCCGCAGCGGCCGTTGGAGGGTGAACCAACGGCAAAGGAAGACCTTTCTCTCTGTGTCTCTCTCTCTCACTGTCCACTCTGCCTGTCCAAAAAAGAGGAAGAAGAAGAGGAAGAGGAAGAGGAAGAAGAAGAAGAAGAAGAAGAAGAAGAAGAAGATCCAAGCCCTTGGGCCCCTGCACCTGCATGGGAGAACAGGAAGAAGCTCCTGGCTTTGGATCGATGCACCTCTGGCCACTGCGGTCATTGCAGGCAATTGGGGAGTGACCCAGCAGATGGAAGACCTCTCTCTCTCTGCCTCTCCTTCTCTCTCAGTGTAACTCTGACTTTCAAATAAATAAATATGTGTAGTGTAATCCCTCTTCTGTAGATTTCAGAGGCACACTATATTGAAAAGAGATGCCTCTGTAGGTAGAGAGACTACACAGAAAAACAAGGCGATCTTCCACTCGCCCTGGTTGGACCTACGGAGGGGAGGGGCTGACCGGACAGGGCGCTCAGGGACAGAAAACGCTGGCTGCACCTGCGCCAACCGCCCAAGCCGGTGCTGCCGACTTTCCTTTCCTGTTCTTTAGTCCTCATGAGTATTTTTGTAAAACATGACCCTTCTGGAGCTTCTCTAGTGAAGTGGGGACAGGGGACGCGGAGCGTCTGTCGCCCACCTCGCCACCTCCCTGCCTCCTGGCCACAAGCTGCAGTCAGTACGACCCTGTGCGCATGGCCTCTGTCACCTTGCAGAGGCAGCTGATCGGGGTCCTAACGGAACCTGGGCTGAGGGATGGGAGGCCCTGAGGCTGCCCTCCGGGTGCCAGGTGCTGAGCTGGGCCTCGTCCCCCTAGGGGCTGACCCAGGAAGCTCATCAAAGGCAGGACCTCCTCCGCTGGAATCCTTTCCTGAGCCTGGGAGTCCTGCCCTGTCAGCTCTGCACTCAGCAGAGGCCACTGGGAGACAGGAGGAGGGGGCGCGGGGCCTCCCGCCAGCCCCACCCGAGCCCGGCTTTAGCTCTGGGCGCGGCCCTGCCTTGTCAGGAGCTCCCTGTGCGTCAGCCTCCGTGTGTGCACAGAACTTCCAGAGGGAGGGGTGGGTCAAGAGTCCTCGTTCCCAGGACACCGCGTTCCGTCAGCCTCCCCAGTGAGAAAGCTGGGTGCCCTTCCTTCCATCTGTCTCACTGACAGCACAGAGCTGTGTGACTTGCCCAGGGTCCCTGGCACGCAGGACACCAGTTTCTCTCCAGAGGCCCAGAGGGCAGAGGCCATGGGTTCGATGATCGGAGTGTGGAGGGCTATTCGTGGGAGCATACCCCTGCACCCCTTGGCGGGGAGAGGGGCTGGGAGCCGGGCTGGGGTTGGTCTAGATGGAGGCAGTAGCGGCCAGTGCTGCACCACATAGGTGCCGCCGGGGAATGGGTCCCGTGGATGCCTGGTCAGGGTAGGAAAGAGTTCAGAGAAACCAATCCTGGGCTTTAAAACACGAGGGTATGGCTGAAGGGAGCCACTTAGCTCCTGTGACGCTTTCTAACAGCTTTGCAGGGTGTAAATAACCAGCCCCTGGGAAGGTGAACCCCTAGCTTGCAGCTGGCGAACAGGTGCTGGAATAACCAATAACAAGGGAGGAGCGCCCCCTCGTGGCACGAAAGGGTGTGGCAGCTGTGAACCCCTGCATCCGGAGAGGTGGCTTCCTGCGCACTGTGGGAGCTGGGGGACACCTGCATGATGCCGGGGCCCGCATTTTCATCTACCTTCCCTCCTTCCCAACGGCGAGAGGAAGCTGCTTCTGTCCACCAGCGCTTGCCTGCCATCCTCCATCCTCAGCTGGAGCTGCCAGAGGCGCTGCTGACCCCCGCCCCCAGGGCCTGAGGACATTTGTCACACTGTGCTCTGATGGCTTTATCTGATGTCTGTCTTCAGGAAGGGACCGCAACTTGCTCTCCTTCACACCCTGGCAGATGAGAGGGGCTGGATTGATGTTTGTCAAATGAATAAAGGATACAAGAGCATCTTGGAAGGCATGGCTTCCACACAGGGTCCCCATCACGGCTCCATCTGGAGTTCTGCAGTGCCCCAGGCTGCTGCTCCTTAAAGTGTCTCCAAGACCATGAACCTCACCATGGTGAGCACTTCCCCTGCGAACACCCCAGTGACTACGTTTTCCACCCCTTCAGCTCTGTCCACAGGTAAGAAGCAGGGAGAAAGGGCGTGATGGAGGAATTGTGTGACGGTGTCGGGTGTGGGGACAGAGTCCCTGCAGCTTGGTCCTGCGCCAGGTCACTGGAGTGGGAGCAGCACCACCATCAGGCACCTCTCACCCAGAAGTGAACCCCAAGAGGGTGTTTAAGCCGGCACTCCGGACTGGGGCCAAGATCAACAGTGGGGCTCACCCGTGGAGCTCTCACTGTATTAACGGTGGGAAGGTTTGCCTGGGTGACTTCCGATTCTCCCAGTCAGAGCTGCCTCCTCACTCACCATCTGGACAACGTGGTGGAGCTGGCTGCAGTGCCAGCAAGACCCAGGCCCCCATGAATGCCACAGAAGCACAGTTCCAGAGCACGGGGGAAGTCTAGATTTCCAAACGAAGAAATGGAACTCAAGAAGTCTTAATGGAAGGGGGGGGGGGATTGCAGCACAGTGGGTTAAGCCGCTGCCTGTGACCCTGGCATCATGTGAGCACAGGTGTGAGTCCTGGCTGCTCCACTTCCGATCCAGCTCCCTGCTAATATCTAACGTACCTAGGAAAGCAGCAGAAGACGGCCCAAGTGCTTGGGTCCCTGCTACCAGCAGTGGGAGACCCAAATGAAGTTCCTGGCTCCTGTCTTCAGCCCAATCATTTGGGAAGTGAATTAGCAGGTGTCACAGAGCTGGGAAGTGGCAGAGTCTCTGGGTCCAAATGTACACATATAAATTCCATCGAGGCCCAGAGGACCCAGGGATGGACACTACCCAGCCTCCCCACTGGAGGACTACGGCACTGGGGGCGATGGTGAGTGGGCCCGGGAGCAGTCCCACCTCCGCCAAGCCCCAGATGGTACTGGGCTCATGCAGACTACATCCTTCATACTGCATTGTGGCCTGCCCAGCCCTTCCATGTGCGCCAGTTTTTTGCCCTATTTGTCAGCCTATTTGGGTAGCTTCTGGAAGCTTCTGTTGGGAGATGCTGAGAGCAGGTGCAGCAGGGAGGGGGGGATCACCCTCTTGTGGAGCTCTGAGGGCACAGCACTGGGGAGGCCCAGGGCTGCCTACCTCTCTGGGGTCCTCGAGCTGAGGGCAGCCGTGAGACCCCTCCTGACCCCAAGACGCTGGAGGCAGCAGTGAGAAGTCCTCCCAAGTCCTGCTACCCCCTACTCAAGAGTAGAGGCCCCATTTGTGGGTAACTGGGAGTGCGAATTCAAGAGAATGGCTCAGAAATGGCAATCAGGAGGCAAAAAAGGAAAGCGAAGGGAGAATGAGAGATGGGGCCACATGGCGTGGCCCGATCACCTCTGGGGGAATGACAGAGACATCCTGTGAGCATTCTCTAGGCTCCCAGGCCTCCATGAGTCCCAGAATTCCCACCCCTACCTTTGTAACCATGACAGTGATGCTCAGACCAGCACCCAGGCATCCATCCTCCTGACCAGAAACTGCATGAATCCACCCAGCCAGCCTGCCCCACCTCATACCCCTTCTCCCCCCGGTCCCAGCCTGTCTCCCCTCCAGCCCACGGGGGAGATGTCTCAGCTGTTTGGGTCAAATATGGCCTTGTTCTCCAGGTAGAACCAGAATTCGGAATTCTCATTCTGCCCATCCCTAAAACGCCAAGGCCAGGCCGGTGCCAAGGCCAAGCCAGTGCCAAGGCCAGGCCGGTGGGCTTGGGGTCATTGTTACCATGGTACCAATTATTTCCATCAAAATTACAGCTCTCACCCAGCAGGCCCCAGTCAGGAGGGACCTGGAAGGGCCCCATGTGGCAGAATCTTGACTCAGAGGACCCTCTCAATGCCAGCCATCTTTGGAGACTCTATCTTTGGTCTTCCCCCAAGTCTTCTGGTAGCCCACTAATTTTAAAAATGGACTGATTGATTGGTTTGAAAGGCAGAAGTGTGTGTGTGTGTGTATATATGTGTGTGTGTGTGTGTGTGAGAGAGAGAGAGAGAGAGAGAGAATATCTTTTATCTGCTGGTTCACGCCCCAAAACCCCACAATTGCCAGAACCAGGCCAGGCAGCATATGGAGGCTGGACCACCTTCCAGGTTCCCACACAGAAGGCAAGCCCTTGGACCACCCTCCCCTGCCTCCCAGATGCATCAGCAGGGAGCTGGGGTGGCCGTGTAGGAGCTGGGACTCAAGCCAGTATTCTGACATGGGATGCAGGGGCTCCAAGTTGCAGCTTAGCCCACTGGGCTATGATGCCCAACCCGACACCCTGCGGACTGCCCGAGGAGGCTGAGTCCCTACAGTGCCACTGCCCCAGATAACCTTGACCCCCGACAGCAGAGGAACCACTAACAACCATTTATTAAGCACCACCTAATTCATCCCTGAGATATGCCCTGGACTCAGAGGGTGGCCTCTGGGGACTCCCAGTCTATGGGCACAGAGCCTGGGTGATCACTCACAGACCCCACGGCGAGCACTCCAGAGGAGCATGTCCAGGGCACCTGGGACTGGGGAGGGAGCCTTCAGAGAAGATGAATAGAGATTTTTTTTGGCCCCATTAAAGTGGAGAAGACGTTCCAGACCAAGGATGTGGAAAGGGTGAAGGAGGTGGAGAGAGTGCAGTGCATGGAGGACCCACGTGCTGGCTGGTGGACTCACGGGCCCTGCTGCCATCGGAGGACGCCCACAGAGGCCAAGGCCATTGGAAGGCGGCAAGGCCCAGGACGTGCGCACGGCGGGAGCCCTCTGTATCCTGTGTGCAGGCTGCCTTCATCCCTACCCGCCTGCGCTGAACAACTGGGAAGAGACCGGAAGGAACCATGAAATCAGAAACTAGGAAACTTCCAGACAGAACGAACCAGAGCCCAGAGGGGACGGGGAGGGGGAGGGACTTCCTGCCACTTGCTGCTTGCCCCTGTGTGTTGCACAGTATTACAGTATTACACATTAAGGTAGCTTAATGAAAGAAGTGATGCCGCCACCTTTGCCTTATAGAGAGGTGGCCTTCCCAAGACTGGGGGAAGGGTTCGAATATGGGCTGGAGGCGGTTACAGAACCAGTGTGTGTGTTGGCCACGTATGGAGGGGTTCTCAGTCTTTAGGGGTAAACGTTATATTTGACATAGAAGGGTTTCTAAGCCCTGGTGGGGTTCAACAAAGGTTGGGGTTCATGCACCTTCCAGTCCTGCAGCTGCTTGCCTTTCTTTTTAATTAAAATTTTCCCCAAAGAAACCTCCTTTTATTTAAGGAACACAAGCTTCATGCATTTCCTAAGCACAACTTGAGGAACACGAGAGCTGCGAGCCTTTCCCTGCCTTCAGCACTCCGCTGCCTGGCATGAGTGGAAGTGGGAGGCGCTGACACGGCTGTGGCGGGACTCGTGGGGCATGGGTGAGATGGAGGGATGGGGCTGTGGTTGGTGAGGGGCCGGGGCTGTATGGGCAGGAAGGGAGAGCCGGGGGCTCCTGACTGCAGTGGCCAACGGGGTGTGTGTATGTGTGCATGTGTGTGTGTGTCTAGCTGAACACCTTTCCCACTGGGAAGGAAGCCCACCTTCGTGTGTGTCTTGGAGGGGAGGGGACAGAAGCTCATCTGCACCACAGAAGCAAAGGACCCCGAGCGTCCTCTTTGTGGGCACAGGACCCAAGCTGAACCAACTAATGCTCCTACCGCAATGACTCAGACATGGCAGACAGCTGAAAAAATACTCGACGGGAGAGCAGGAGCCCAGAGGCTGGGAACAGAGCCAGCAGCCCTGAGTACCGAGCGCAGGGCCCCCAGCGGCGAGTCCCAGCCAGAACATCCCTGGGCTCTGACCTTGGCTGCATTTGCTGTCTCCCTCCTAGTTCTGCGCACGGATTCTCTGGCATTCCTGTGGATTCTGTGAGCTGCTCCAAACTTCTCCCCAAAACTCCTTTACTCTTTTGTCTTTAGGGTGACCAAAGTTAACTTTTGTGCTTGTTACCCCAAATCCTAACGTATTTAAATTCTACCAGATAAATGGTGATGGCCGGCGACCGATTATTAGAGAAACGGGGATCGATGACCTATGTTTGTTAGGGCGAAAGGTCTGATGGGATTCAGGGCTCCTTCATCCCATGAGTATTCACTAGTATGTGCCACACAAGGCAAGCTAGCTCACTAAATGACTGCCTCTGGCAGAGGTGGGGACCGTCCGGCCTGTAGGCCATACCAGGCCCGTGAAATCATTTGGTCTGGCCCTGCAAAGGCACCCACAGGCATCTATAGCTGGCTCGTTTTTAAGTTGGTAATTTTATATGGCCACGAATGTTCTTATAAATATCCAAATGGCCCTTGGCAGAAAAAAGGTTCCCCACCCTGGGCCTATGACCACCTAGAGGAACCAAGGCTCTCAGAAACCATATGAAAAGGGGTACCTGCTTCTAAAACTACAGGACAGTTTGTAGAATTGAATCACAAGATCAGGCCCTATAAACCCTCCACTCAAAGAAATAAATGAAGCCACGGATTTCTATCACTGCTCAAAGACCACCTGATCGCTTGCAGCATCAGTGCTGTCATAAACACCAATCTGATCCTGAAGGTTCTGAGATGGTGACACTAGACACATCCAGTGCCACCAAATCCGAGCATAGAAAGGAAAAGGCATTGCAGCAGGGACACGTAAGGGGCTCTGAAGATTCAAACTGTCCCGAATCCCAACCACCACAAGCTGACACAACTCTGCCCCACGGTCTGCTGATGCTGTGACTTTTCCTGGGGCTCCCTGGCAAGGGGACACCACTTGTCTTCATGGCCCCCAAGTGTTTTCTTCAGTCCGGTATGCCTGCCTCAAAAACAAACTTGTGAGGAAAAGCCTTCCTGGTGTGTGTGTATGTGTGTGTGTGTGTGTGTGTAAGTGTAGGATTTTAAGTCCTACATGGGGCTCAGGGATATGAGAGTACTTCAGCTAGGAGAGGGAGGCACATTTTATCCTGGGCAGAAGTGACTGTAGGGGGATGTGCCAGAGAGTTTGAGTGGATGTTGCAGTCTGAGCAGCGGGGGTGACTCTGTTGGAAGAGCAGATTTCCGGGACCTTGAATGAGAATGCTAATGTCAGGGTCTTTGGGCTTTTCTCTTCCATCACGAAATCCAACCTGACGGAAAGTTAGTGTCAGAAACAGCACCACCTGAAAGGGATCAGAACACTCAAGATGGGAAAAATTGGACAGAATTTGTCCTGTGCCATGTGACCCCCAGCCATTATGGCCCTGGACAACCCCAAAAGATGTTTTTCTTCTAAAAACTTGAAAGACATTTTGGCCAAGGCAATGACAGAGTCACTACAGGGTAGATTGTTCTCTGCAGCCTAGGGATTTGGGGCAAGCGAGTAGAAAGGAAAAGCATAAATCCGAATCTTTTGGGAATGGACCTGGGGTATGAAAACCCCAGAAATTCAGCCGTCTGGAATCCAGCCAGTCCCGCTCAGGCACTGCACTCCGGAGCAAATGGCTCCAGTGCCAGAGGAAGGCTAGGCACGAGCTCAGCATCTCGCCAAGGCCAGCCTGGTTCCCGGTGCTGCAAAGTGTCCCACGGCCAGCAGCAGCTATCAAGTCCAGGACCCCGCAGCTCAGGGGACCAGCAGGCTTCCAGCGGCCTTTTCTGAGCATCGAGCTTCTGCCAGTGTGTTCATCCATGGACTCCTCCATTCGTTGTATTTGTCTGGGTCCCCACACAACCTGGATGGAGCTCGTAGCTCTGGGTTTTGGCTCGGCCCAGCCACAGCCATCATGGCCATTTGGGTCGTGAACCAGCAGATGGAAGATTTCTCTCTCCCCTCTGTCTCTCCCTCTCTGGAACTCTGCCTTTCAAATGCATGAATCTTTAAGAAGAAAAATAAAGAACCCAAATAAGATCAGGTGCTGGATGATGGCAAGAGAAACAGAATGGAAGAAGGAAGAGAGGTATAACAGATACACAATAGGATCTTAGGTTGCTGAAAGAAAGACAATGGCTGGTGCCGGACCTGCTAGCACGTTAGACGTGTTTGTATTTTAACTTGTCTGCCTCTCCTCCCAGTTCTTGCTCCTTTGCTGTTGCAGTGTTATGTGTGATGATTATGAACTTGATGGTTTGATCTAGCAGAATATGGAGATGGGATTCCAATAGAACTAAGGGAGCTGTCGGGCCCAGGTCCTAGACTTAGAGCTGTGAGGTTTTGGATCATCTCTTAGAGGTGAGCTGAGCATGTCTTCTGTTAGCAAAACTCTAGTAAGAGCCTTGAGTGGGGGAAGGGCTGTACATTTAGGAAGACAGACACACAGGGATGCTGGGCACCTAAGGGGGTGGGCTGTGGTGACCATTTATCATTTTCCTTTTTCTAAATCTCACATCTGAACACTCTTGCTGACCGGGAAGACCTTCTCCATCCAGGATAAATGCTGGTGGAATAGTTTTAGCATCTAGAGTAGAAGTGTAAGGTACTACAGTTCTCTCTGCCATCTCTAACAGCTGGAGTCTGGACCCATGGAACAAATAATCCCACATGAGTTTTGAATCCTGAGAAAGAAAAGTCAAGATGGGGGAGAGGTTGAGAACTGACTCCTAGTGCTAAGTGACCACATGATGTGGTGATGTCGCTCATGCCCACTCCAGCCCTCAGGAATGGAGGTGGGCAGCCTGTGGTGTGACCTTGGTGAGTTTCCTGAAACTGATCTGCCTTCAGCCCCAGCCCTCCCAGGATCAGTCCGATTCTCTCTCTGGGTTAACTGAACCCAGCTTTACACGCTGAGGCACCTGGGCAAAGTCAGGGCTGAGGGAGAGGGTTGAGAGGGATTCTCTGCATTAGGGGATGAGAAAGGCTTCTGCCCCTTCTTGGGGGAGATGGACACAGTTCCCTAAAATCCCTTTTAGGGACTCTGGTCCCCAAAAAGACCTGCTTGCCAGGACAACCAGAGGTCGGAGGACCCAGCACTAGGACCTCCGACCCTATCTCCCAGGCTGCTGAAGGCAGAGATGAGGGGAGGGTTCAACTCTGGGGGGGAGTGTGCAGGGCTGGGTTGGCGTTTCTCTTTTCCCAGATTCCTGCCTAACCCCAGGAACGCAAAGAGTGGGCAGCAGGGCTCTCCATGAAGAGGCTCCCAGCACAGCGGCAGGTGTGCGGTCTCCTCCAGGGGCAGTACCAGCACCTGGCGGCTCGCAGCCTTGGCACCCTGAGCCCTGTTCCTCTTGGCTGCTGAGAGAATCCCGACCCCAAGGACCCCGCGTCTTCCGAGGGGTTTTCAGTGTTTACTTTTGAGCGGGGCCAGATCCCTGTAGGTGCTGAACCAGTGGCCGCCAAGCACACACACACACACACCCCGCGAATCAGCCCCAGGGAACCCGGAACCCCTGTGCGCTGGGAAGGGCGTCACCCACAATTTCTGCAGGTGGGGAGAGTCTGGGAGACCGCAGAAAAGCAGGGGCGCCGCGCACTTTCTCTCCCGACAGGAACCGCACCGCCCAGGGGCCCCACTGCGCAAGCCTGAGTTCTGGGCCCCAGGAAGTGTTGACATCCACACACAACCAGATCCTACAGCGCGTGTCCCGGGGCGCAGCAGTAAGAAGCGAGCCCTTCTCTGCCCGCGACGGGGGCGCTGCCCTCCCTCGTGGCCCCACCTGGGACCCAGTCAGGTGTGTCTGGATCCTCCAGCCGCTGTGGCGACCCCGGGCCGTCAGCGTCGCAGACACCGGGCCAATAGGAGCCTGGGCCGAGCAGGGTGGTGCAGCGTCGCAGACACCGGGCCAATAGGAGCCTGGGCCGAGCATGGTGGTGCTCGAATCTGGGGACTGGCGGGGTCCAAGCAGACAGCAGAAGCTGCGCCCGCCGGAGGATCAGACTGGGGGGGGGGAAGGTGCAAGACGCCCCTTCCTTCTTCACTCTGAATTGGAGAAAGGGGCAGGCTCCAAAAAGGGAGCCCATCACTCACCGATTCATACTTCTGGGGAATGGCCAGCCCGCGTCGGGGGCCTCTGAGCGTCCCTTGCTGTCCCCTTCCGGGCTGCTCTCCAACCATCACACTTCTCACGGGCTCCAGGGGCCACTCGGGAAGCCGGCTTCCCTCCAGCACGGGAGAGCGCCTCGGGCAGGTGCGGGGGCAGTGGCCGTCTTAACTCCTGCTCTCGGCTGCTGGCGGCTGGCGGTGATGCGAAGGGAAGCTGTGCCGTTTGCTCTGCAGGGGACAGAATTCACCCCAGGGTGTAAGGCCGCCTCCCCCAAACTGGGGATTCTTTGTGCAACCAAAGGCTCTGGCCTTCCCCCACTTCCTCTCTCTGTGCTAGGCAGAGGGACGCCACCGCCTTAAGGTTCAGACTGGACACCTCTTGGGCAAGGTGCCTTGGGGCTTCTGTGGGGTTTATTAGCTTTCTCCCTGCCCACTGCCCTACAAGAATTTGTGCCAAGGCAGTGACCACCCTGCCCCCTCACTGACCAGGAAGCACCCCCCATTTCTGGCCTGAAATGTAAAATGAGGGAAGTGAAGGCAAAGCCAGCAACTGGGGAAATGGGTACAGGAGCGGGGGAGCGGGGACGCGGGATTGCGGAGCCGCGGGGCCATGGGCCAGCGCACGCCGGCTCCTAGACGGTTGTGCCAGGCCGTGCTCCCCCCCCCCCCCCAGCGCACAGCAAGGGGATCACACCAGGGACCTCCTAGGAACCTGAGTCTGTGCTGTCCTGTCGGACGCGGCTGTGTGGCCACCCGGGAAGTGGCGGGTGAGTGCAGCACTCAGGTAAACCTGTGAGAACTGGGCAGCCAAGGGTTCCTGGAGGGCATGAGCGGTAGTGTGCAGACTGCCTCCACGTGTGGGCACCCAGGCCGGCTCCTGCACATGTGTGGGGGGAGTGATAGGCACTTCCCTACCCCCAGGGGGCGCCAGGAGCCCTCTAGGGCCAGGCGGCCCTTCCCCCATCCCCTCCAGGGGCTACAGCGGCTCACATTTGGCCCCGCTCACCCTCACCCGGTGGGGAGACTCCCTAACCTGCTCCCCCTCCCAGGAGTGCCGGAAGTGGGGCACCTAAATATGCAATAGCCTGCCTTTGAAGATTTGTGGAGGCAAGGCTCCCAGCAGGGAAAGAGCCACTAGGTCACCACCCCCACACACCCCGCCCCGAGAGAGGGACTGAAATTAAGCTAGGGAGGACATAGCCCCTGAGGTTTGTAGGATCCACCCCTCCCACCCCACCCAGGCTGGAGTGTGGAAAACCCAGGCTGTTGCACCCTAGGGTGCTCTGTACAATTTCTGGAGCATCTGTGGAAAGCCAAGTGCTTTTTTTCTGAGTTAGCTCCTTGATGCCCTGGGTAATCCAGGGAATGGTTGGCTCTATAAAACGGGCAAGGAAATTGCAGGCTCCCAAAACGTAATTAGTT
Source organism: Lepus europaeus (assembly GCF_033115175.1). NCBI lineage: Eukaryota > Metazoa > Chordata > Mammalia > Lagomorpha > Leporidae > Lepus > Lepus europaeus. The sequence goes on from NC_084843.1 coordinate 28,194,502, forward strand.
TGCCCGGGGTTAGACAGCACAGAAGCGGGGCTCAACCTGTAGGCTGAGATCCAGAGACATCAAACAGCTGCCTGGGAGTGAACAGGGCTTTCCAAAGGCAGTAGATGCCGGCGAGGGCCCCAGGGCCGGAAGGGCCGTGCAGGTAATGGGAAAGTGGCCGGGCGGGCATAAGACACCAGGGGGTGGTGAGGCCTGCGGCGTGCTGGAGGGTACATTGTGGATCCTCCGGCAGAAGCAGGTCACGACTGAGTCTCTACTTTCCCTTTTCTTGAAATGGGAAAAGCGGTCTTCAGCGAGTCGGACAAGACTGTGGTCACATCCGTGGGGAGAGTCGGGGGCCCTGGGCGAGCTCTCGGGTGGTAGTTTTCGGCCCAAGGCAAGCAGGTCAGCACCCCCAGGAACTTGCTCTAAATGCGGACTCGCCGGCTTCAGCTCAGAGCTGATGAATGACATTCGGCGTTTTTAACCAGGCTCCCAGGTGAGTCTCCCACAAGTTAAAGACACTGGCAGGGGCTATTAGCGTATGAAAGAATGCCCCCTACATTGCATATGTACCACCCCAGAGAAGCGGGAACAAGGAGAGAGGACGATGCTCCCTTTGTTTTTGGATTTTGACTGAATTTTACCAACTGACAGGTCACCATAAAAACCTCTGCTGACTCCCAATTCAAGCCTCGCCCCCTTACCTATCCCAACAAACTCCCGGGTCCTCCAGCCCAGAACAGCACCCCCTAGCGACCGGCTTTGCACCCAGCAGGTGGAACGGGGAAGATTTCCCTCCCTGGTTCTCCATTCCTTTGTCTGATAAGGTGGGGTTCATTTGCTTCTATTTTTAACTTTCTGCTTGCGTCCTCGCTCTCCACCGACCCAAACTGGGGAGGAAGAGGGGTGGAAGTACGGAAAGGTCTGGAGGGAGGCAAGCTCGGGCTTCAGCTGTGGGAGAGGAGAGGGCCACTTCAGAGGCCTGGAAGCCGGGGGCAGGGAGGCCGTCTGCCCAGAGCTGTAGGGGACAAACGCGGAGCTCATCTCTGGGCTGAGAGCTCCCTGGCCAACCCTTGACCACAAGGTGGCCAGTGGGGAGGTGGGTGAGGTCCCACCTCCAATCCCGCCCAGATCCACCTCAGCCCCACACTCGGCCTTTCCCTCCCAAAAACCTGGACCCTAGGGTTAGGCCGCGGGGTCGCAATGCGGGCCACACCGTTTACCTGCCGCGCGCTCTTAGGCAAGCTGCTTAACATCTCCGAACTTCGCTTCTCCTACTCTGTGAAGTGGGAGCCAAAACAGCCCCCACCGCCTCCTCGGGCTGCAGTTAGGAGCGAATTAGTACTTTGAAAGCCTGCGGCGGTGCCTGGCACGCAGCACGCGCCCCGTAATGCTGCCTATTAGTATGATTATCATCATTGTTTCCCGGCCTGGCCGGCAGCAGCCGCCCCTGCACTCCCCAGCCCGGCTCCGGCGAGCGAAGCTTCCAGGGCCGCGCGCAGGCGCCTCTCCCCGCGCGGCCCCTAGAGGGCGCCCGGAACTCACTCGTCCGGGTTCTCTGCGCCCAAGCCCCAGGTCCGGCTCCCCCTGGGGCAGCCGCTGAGTCGCCGCCTTGGCCGCCAGCCTCTGGGTTTTGCAACTCTTCCCGCAGCAACCGGAAAACAACGTGGGCTCTGGAACCACAGGAAAACGGGAGGGGGCGACGGCAGCTCTCACCGAAGCCTCTCTCCCTTCGGGGTGCACACAACGGGGCGTCGTCGCACTTCTCACCCGCCCCCCACAACACTCCCAACCTTCTTTCTCTCCAGGGAGGCTGGATTTCCTCTGGCTTCGTGGAGGCCGCTTCTGGGCCTCGTTAGGGTCCTCCGCCGACCTCGACGGCGGCCCGTCGTCCCCAAGGCCAGCCCCGGACGCCCGGGATCTCGCTGGCGCCGCCGGAGCTGCGCGCGGGAATCCCCACCCGCAGGCCGGCCGGGAGTCGAGTAAAGCCCGCCTCGGTCGTTCCGTCCCGGCAGGGGAGGAGGAGAGGGAAGGAGAGGAGGGGTCCCCATCGGGAAACCACCGACAGGAGCTGGCCGGGCCGGGGCAGGCAGCAGGCGCGAGCTTGTGAGAGCAAAAGCAAGCGGCAGCAGGGGAGGTGGTGTGTACGTGTGTCTGGCACGCACACCTGTAGCTCCCCTGTGTCACATTGCAGCCCCTGGGTGTAGCGTGGTTGGAGGGACGGTGCAGTGTGGGCCGGGGGGAAGGGGGATGTGGGCTTGAACCCACCCTCAACACGAGTCCCCTCTCACTCACCGCCCCGCCCTCCCCCCACCCCAACCACCGCACACACGTCTTTGGAATCTGCTCCGAGCTCCTTGGAAAACCCGACCTGGCTCCCGCCTTCACGCAGCCTCTTCCTATCAGATTGCCCGGGATAAGAAATCCAGGGGAGGGCGCAGGGGGGGCGGTACCAGGGGGCCTGAATGGGGGCCATTAGAGCCCTATTTCCCCACCCACCCGGGCAGGGCTGGCTCTGGGACTCCAAACTCTGAGCTGATCAGGGAGCTGCTAGGAAGGTGAGGGGGAACAGGGCTGGGCTCTGTGGGGTGATGAGGATGTGGGGGATCCTAAAGCGAGAGGTAGGGGGTCTCCTGTTTCTGAGCCAAGGGGCCCAGAGCAGTCAGCGGCCACAGCCCCCCCCCCCCCAGCTGTCCTGCAAGGTGGCTGTTGGGTCCCAGCAGTTCCAAAGGCACAGACCAGAGGGAGGCCCCTGCGTGGTTGGCTCCTGCACCTAGAACGGATCTTACCTGCAGGTCACTCACACCACAAATGGCACCCAGCCGAGCTCTGGGCCCAGGACACACCTCACACCTGCCACTGCATTGGGGGGCCCCAGGGCAGGCAGTGCTCAGGCAGTAGCCACGTGGGCCCCCAAGCACGGATCCAGCTGCACAAAGGCGCTATTATAGTTAACAGGTTGGGCCAGATTCTCTCTGTGCCACCCACTGCACTGCATGGGGCCCCTGGGACCCCAGCCCTGCCTGGGTTTCTGGGGCCCTAAGGCTGCCACCCACTCAGCCGCTGCGTTGGGCTTCGCCAGTTCCAAGCCGGCACTGGAGTCTCGCTGGCTGCGGGAATTTGGTCAGTGTAACCGGCTCGCTCAAGCCAAGGAAGGAAGGGGCCTTTCTCCCCAGACAGGTTTGTGAATTCCTCTTCTCCTCTTCTTCCAGCACCTTTACACACACTTCTTGTACCATTCGATCATTTTCTGGTTTTGATCACAGATTGATTATTTCCTGCAGGCGTGATGGAAGGCTTCCTCGGAGTAGCTGGCCTTGACTGTGACTCTTGCAGCCCCCTCCCCTCCCGCCCTCTGCCCTGCTCCAGACAGAGCCTGCAGCCCAGCTGCCCCAGCCTCCTCCGCCCCACAGGCCTGGCTGCTGGCCGACTTTTCTTAACTGCCGGGGTGCTCGGTGTAAGCGGGATTCGCTGAGATTCGGTCCCAACGAATTTTGGTCGGAGAGCAGGGAGTTCTGCCCGGTCCTTCGGCGCCAAGGATTCCTAGCACCCTCGGGAGTCTGGCACCTCTGCGAAGCCTTGCCCGGGGCTCAGGAATGCTGGGGGGATCCCAGGAGAGCAGGCGACGAGGGTCGCAGGCCAAGGGAATACCAGGAATAGGCGGGTGGTGGCCTGGGAACTCCATGGTGGCAGCCGCCAGCCCTAGGCACCGGGGGCCCCAGCGCTGGGATAATCTAGCTGGGTTCTGCTAGAGTCCCCAACAAGCTGGGCAAGGTCCCCAAGCAGCGGGGTGGCAGCTCATAGCTTTCGTGGGCCCGCGTGTTTATGAGTGCTGGGCTGTTTGGGAAGATGGGGAGGGGTATCTGGGGAGAGCGCTGTGCCCAACTTTGCCGGCAGGGTCTCTCAAGAGAGGGTGAGGGTGGTGGTGAAGGGTCCGCTTTCTAAGTCAGTTTAGGGCTCTTTTGTTTGGGCCTGGATGCTGCTCCCACCCCCACCCAGCTCCCCAGTAGTAGAGTTTGTGGTCAGAGAACACCCAGGGTCCCGAGGACACAGACACAGCCGTGGAGGTGGCCTTGGGGAATTGGGAGGGTGGGCTGGAGGCCCAGGCTCCCCTGGGGTCGGTGACTCTGGGATCCCATGGCCCAGAGGTACCGAGGGTACATCTAAAAGACACAGGTGGAAAAGAGAAGCCGCACCTTGCGTGGGTTTGGCAGCGCCCATCCCAGTGGGAACAGAGTGGACAGGCAGACCTGCCGATAGGAGAGGGATTCTGTGGTTCTGGGACGCTATTTTTAAAATTTTGCTGAGTGCAGCCAGTGAACGTGCCACCCGAATCCTTTCTCAGGACCCAACGCCAGCTCCTCTGAGTCTGCCCGAACACCCGGTGGGAATGTGGCCTGGGTGAGGAAGCCGGCCAAGCCCTCCACTGCAGAACCTTTCTCTCTGCGCTGAGATCCAAGGAGGCTGCAGGTGAAGGGGTGGATCAGCAACTGCCCCCCAACCCGAGGAATTTCCCGTTGAGCTTCCTCGGGTGTGAGGTTACTGTGCTCTTTGTCCATGTGTGGCAGGGTAGGGCAGTAAGACAGGGGCTGTCTTGGTTTCCGTAGTTGGCCCTACCCACAGTGGAGGTTCACGAGGCGCACGAAGCTCTGCGGGAACTTGCATGCACAGTGCCCCACCAGCTTCTGGTTCCGGCTGCTTGGGTCCCGCACTCTCCCATCCCCCACTCCAACTCGCCCCTAGACCTTCCACCACCCAGCTTCTTCCAGGAAAGCCGGCCCAAGTTTGTTCATCTGCAATTGGTGTAGCAGGTCCGGAACTGGATGTTACGGGATGTGTGTGTCCTGAGGCTGCTGTTTGGTCAGAATGCACTGGGGTCTCTCCTTAGGTCCCTAAGAAGTCATTTCTCAGATCCTTCCTAAACCAGGCTGGTGCTGGGAGCCTGGAAATCCCACGGAGAGTCCCAGAGAGGATCCTGGCCCTAATTCCTGATTCAGTGTGTCTCAGGGTCTGCAGCCCTTCCCCCCCAAACTCCCACCACTGCATATATCGCCAGTTCGAAATTACTTGTACACAGCCTCACTCCCGGGACAGTCTCCCCCAATGATCTACACACTCGGGTACACACTGTCCCATGCAAGCATACGCTGTACAGTTAAAACACACAGCTCACATGTAATTTCACACACAATTACATAGATGATACACAATCACAACACCCATGCATTTAATGCAAAACTAACCACAAAGAAAAACTAATTCATACTCACAAGTAACACAGTTCATACTCAAGCACCAAAACAGGTGAGCACACTATTACCCAGTCACGCCTGCACACGGGGTCACACACACTTTCCACTATAAGCCTGCGTGTGCAATGATAGTTTCGGTTTGCCATTAAGCAGAAACAAGCATTCACATGCAAGAAATGAAAGCACGCTTAAACACCATTACAAACATTCACGGTGAGTAACAAATTGCCCACAGGGTCACAGACACGATCACACACAATCTCACACCCAAAGACAGGCATCCACCAGCAAGCGCAGTAGCACCTGGCTTGCCCGCCTCTCCTCTCTCCAGTGCCTGAGGGCTCTGCCCCTCCAATATGTCCCTCAGGTTCAGATACCAACAGCTGTTCCCAAAGCCCCAGTTTGCACCAAACCAGGTAGCTCTCAGGCGCTGGGCTCAGCAAGGAGCAGGCTGTCCTGACTCCCGATCCGGAGGGTTTTATTATTTTTTCCACATAAATTACACAAGCACTTTATAAAATGGTTACACAGAAAACACCTTATAAGTGCATAACTTAACTCTTCCCCTCCCTCCCCCCTCCCCACAGGCTCTGGAGAGATGGTTTGAGTCTGGTGAAAATCCGGCTGTGCGTACCTGGGTGCGGCTGGCTGTGATTCGTGCTGGGGGCCTGGTGTCACCTTGCCACCTGGCCTTGTGTTGGGGGGCGGGGTGGGGGGAGGGGAAGTGCCGTGCCATTAGGAGCCGGTCTTGGTCACCCCTGGCCAGTGCCTGATGGTGAGGGTCAAGGGTGTGAATGCTATGACGATGTGTGTGCTGGACACTGTGCCCTAGTCCCTGTGTGTAGCTCTGGGGGTGACACCAGGATGGACTGTGACATCACCTCCATGTGTGCCTTTGGGTGTCCTTGTGTGTGATGAGGAGGGGTTTCCCAGGGCACATTCAGATGGTGGGTCTGGGATCCCGAAAGCTCTTCCTTCCTCCTCCACCTCCCTCACCTCTCTGTTCCATGTTAAAAACCAGAATAAAACGAAATAGACAAACTGGGAGGGCTCTGAACAGTTCCGGTGAGCATGGAGCCACATCGGCTTCCGGGAGGGGGTCGCGCGTCCCTGTCCCGATCGCTCCAGTCTTCCCTTCCACGGAAGGGAGCGCGGTGTCGCCTCGAGCGAGCGTGGGCTGGGGCGCGGGGCGTGATGCTCCCGCTCACAGTCCGAGGCGAGGAGGGGTGGGGGAAGAGTCCTGGCTCTCAGCCTGGCCTCGGAGACCCTCCACCGGTGCGACGCGGGCAGGCTCACTCGCAGGCCGACGCCACGGACGTGACGCTGGTGATCTTGGTCGAGTCGTCAGACCACGGCTGCAGGTTCTGCAGGGCGAAGAGCGACGAGTTGTGCACGCACAGGGGGTCGGCGGGCAGCGGCTGCGCCAGGCTCTTCTGGAAGGCCTCCTGCTGCAGCTGCAGGAGGATGCGGTTCGCCTGCTGCCTCTCGGCCTCGCGCTCCTCCGCGGTCTGTCGCCTGCCCCGGGAACAAGCTGTTATCCACCAGCGCACCGACCCGGCTCCCGCGCGTGTGCGGGCTCCCGGGAGCCTGCGCGGGCGAACGCTGGCTCCACTTTGGGCCCCTTTAACGCATTCGCCTCCCTCCAGGGGCTTAACTCCGACAAGGATGGGAACCCCAAAAGCGGATGTAGGCGGAGGAAAGTCAGCTAGGCCCCGGTGGCTGGGACTCCCGGGCTGCGCGCAGCGCCCACACCGCGGTAGGCTGGCACCTCGCCTCGTCCGCGCCCCCCTGGAGACCAAGCGGGGCCCAAGCACAAAGGGCCTCACCCTCCCTGCGAGCACAAGGCAGAGAGGCGAGGGCCACGGACACCACGCGATCTGCCCTACCGGACTCCTCTTCTCTCCCTTCGGCCCGCGGGCCTCTCCCTGGCCTCCCGCCGCCCGCACCGAGCTCCCGCCGGACTGGCAGGCTTCCTCCGCGGCGGCCCGGGGAGGCGATGACTCACTCCATTTAATGCCGCCCCTCCACCCTGTCAACCGAGATCAAACGTCTGTCTCTAAGGTGGACAGACCTAATGGGAGTCCCCGGGGCCTCCAGAAGCAATTTGTAGGCGATCGATGAAGCCGCGCGAAGCCCGGAGGGCCTCCTCCGAGCCGCCCGTCTTGACTTTTCTTTGCATCGGCGCTCTCTCCTCTTCCCCTCTCTGCAATTCCAACTGCCTAAATGTTTCCTCCCTTTGTGTCTCACCCTTGTTTTCCCTCCTCCCTAACCCCCTCTGGTTCCCTCTGAAATCAGGGAATTCTTGAAAACAAAACTGGCAGCCGGTTTCAGCCAGCCATTGCTTTCTTTGCTTACAAACGAATTCTCTCGATCCTTTCCCCCCTGGAATGGGGGTGTCTACTTTTGTCCTCCTCCCTTGTCTTTCGGTTTCTCTCTGCAGGCCTGGGTCTTCCTGGGCCCCCCCACCCCACTCCCTAGGGGGCCTGCCCACAGTAGGCTCTGGAAAGGCTGGGGTCCTCCACCCCGTAGCCCCTGCTCCCCCCAGCTTCCAGAGGTCTGCAGCCTTGTCTCCTACCCCTTCCCCAGCTGCAGGAATGTTGGTGGGGAGCTGGGGCCGGGGCTTCCTTTGTGGCCCCTAAGGCGGAATCCCAGGCAGATTCCTCGCCTTCATTCAGAAAAAGAGGAAACTCCAATTCCTTCCTCCCGCCCCAGGCCCGCCCGGCGCGGCGCCGCCAACCTCATCCAGACTCTCCCGAGCTCCCCCACCCAGGGCTTGAGCTAGCGAGAAACTCCCCGCAGGGCAGCCCGCGTGCAGGGAAATCAGGCCAGATGTACTGGACGGGAGGGTGCAGAGGTGCGGGAGGTGCAGCCGGAGAGCCGAGAGAGTGTGCGCTGGGGGGGGGGGGGGAGGGAGGATAGACAGGAGAGGGAAAACCAAAGCTCCACGCATGTGCAAGGGAAACAACGTGGGTAGTGTGCGCCTGTCCGTGTGTGACAGCAGGAGGGAAAATGTCTCTCTTTCTCACACACACCCATCTGCTCCTAATTGATCCCCCTTGCAGTGGGACCTGTGAAACCCCGACACAGCCGGCGCCGATTGATTTTCCCCTTCCAGGGCGGGACCCACTGCACAGAGGCCGTGCGTCTGGGGACCAGGCAGTCAGCCGGGCCCAGCCCGCGGTCTGGGGCCCCAGACATGGCCAGGAGTCTGGCTGGAGTGAAGAAACAATGTGTGGGCAGTTCTGCCTCCAGTCTCCGGGACAGAGGAGGTCCCCCTTTGCATAAGCAACAGTTTGCACCAACAAAAAGCCCCGAGGATCAGGATCGGCTGAGCCCGGAAGCCCGCCTTGCACACACATAGTTTCCTAACCCCGTTCTAGCGTGTCTGCCCAGGCGCCAAGGAGACTGGCTGTGTTCATGCGGGCATAGAGTGCGGTCCAGAAAGCCTTGAAGCCACCCGGAAAACACAGCTGAGGCTCCACAGCCCCAGTGAGGCTACCAGCAGAAGCCCGCACCCCAGAACCAGTCTGATGCTGGTGGCGGGGTTCGAGCTGCTAGGAGACTGCACCGCCCGCGGCCCGGACACCTTGCGTGCTCACCTCCACTTCGTCCTCCGGTTCTGAAACCAAGTTTTGACCTGTGCGTCGGTCATTTTGAGTGCCTTGGCCAAGGCGGCACGCTCGGCGGAGGCCAGGTACTTCTGGCGGTGGAAGCGCTTCTCCAGCTCGCAGATCTGCAGGCGCGTGAAGGACGTGCGGGGCTTCTTCTTCTTGGGGGGCGTCCGATTCTGGTAGGGGTGACCTATACGGCGTGTTACAGTGAAGGGTGAGAGGGCCACTGGAGCGGGAGACAGACAGACGGCAGAGGCAAGCGGCAGAGCGTCAGGAGGCGTCCCAGGCCCGACACCCCGCGAGCAGCAAGAGCGAGCAGCAGGACCCTACAAGAGGAGCCACGGTCCTCCCTCCCGGCAGTCCTCAGCACCGAGCCCTGGGCGGGAACTGGCTCCCTCCCGCCCGCCAGGCCGACGCCAACGACACCACCACCGCCACCACCACCACCACCACCGAGGCCTCCCTAGCCCCGGGCTCTTGGGAGCCCCACGCCTCCCTGCCCTCTCCCCAACGCGGTTAATCTAAGGAGCTAAAGGTCGCTGGTCTGGGCAGCCCCAGACCTCCGGGCTCAGAGCAAGGGCCCAACTGTGAGGCCCAGCTTAGTGGAGGCCCGTGACTCGGTCCTGACCTGAGCGTCCATGCCACCGCAGCACAAGCGGACACAACAGGCACGCACACCAACAGGCCAGCACGCACCCGCACGAGCACACAGGCCAATAGGCTACTGCCCCAGGACCTCCTTCACTATGAACCAGGATCAGGGCCCGCTGTGGCTCCCCAAGGGAAACTCTGAGACTCCCCGCAGACTGGGGACCAAGGCTCTGCCTGGGAGTTCCAGCACAGCCTTGCCTCCCCAGGCCTGAAATGGCCTGAGGAGGAGCGCTGGGGCTCCTTGCCCAAGGGCCTTCCTGCAGACCCATCACCCACCAGCTGCGGTGCCTGCTGCCTCAACACCCCTACCTCCCACCTGACAGGAGCTCTGGGAGCAAGCAGCAAGCAGTCTCCCGGTCTGTGCTGCCTGGAATAGGAGCAGAGGCCTGGGGGAGACGCTTGGGGGGGGGGGTCACTCAGCCCAGTGTCTGGCTCCGTGCTTCTCCCTCCTTGCCTGTCTGCTCCACCCCCTCTCCTGTTGGGCCCTGGAGCCTGGGACTCCTGGGAACCTCAGCGGCCGCCGGCACGGCCTGTGCCTCTTAACTCTTCTAAGGCAAGGCTGGAGAAATTCAGGCTCAACTCAAGCAGCTTTCTGGGGGCCTGGGCCAGGTGGGAGGATTAAGGAACACCAAAGGGCATGGCGCAGGGAGCAAGAAGGGGAAGGGGGCTGCGCGGGGGCGAGAGCAAGGTGTCAAGAGCGAGAGCGGAAGCGGCAGCGGCGGCGGGAGCCTGCGTGGAGCGTTGAGCACGGCCGGGCCGCCGGCAGCCGCCGCCTAGTGCGTAATGGTCCCGGGAGTCGGGAGTCGTGCTCCTGCCGCAGGTCCGGGTACATCATTCACCCCAGAGATAATAGGGCCGGCCCCGCGGGGTGGGGGGGACGCCCAGTGGGGACAGAAGGAAAATGAGGAAGGAGCTGTCCCCGCGGCTTAGCCCTGCACTGCCACCCACCCAGACGAAGCTGGCAGTCCCGGAGGAAGGGCCCGCCAAGCTCTGCTGTCGCTGTACACGGGCTCGGCAGCACTCCGGGCCGGCCGAAGCTCTGAGCGTGAGGGGTGTGTGTGTGTGTGTGTGTGTTTAGGGGACTGGAACCAGGGACCTGCTCTATTCCTATGTTTGATTCTAGGTAGCCCTGGACTGAAGAAACAGTTTGTTCACAGGAGACTGATTCTGAAGCCTCAAATGCTGGCCGAAGGTAGTGCTGAGTCCCTCTGCCTGACTGGGCCAAGGACCCCGAGAGCGGAGAGGGGACAAGTGAGAGCTGCTCCTAGCGGGGGTCCTGCCGGAGCGCGGGGTGGGGTGGGGGGAGCAGTCTGGGAGACCTCTTCTATCACAGCCCTTCTGGGATCACAGAACCAGGTGGGCAGCGAGGCAGAAGAGTGCGGGGCGGCTCCGCTCGCACAGAGCGGGTTGCCAGGAACCATCGGCCCGAGAAGGACAGCGAAGAGCCGGGGCTGCGGCCAGGCGCGGCACGCGGGGGCCGGACTCACCTGTGAACCTGTCCTTTGTGTATCTGCGGTTACTCTCCATCCATGGGAAGGTGAGGCCGGTGAGGTTGTTGACGCCCGGCACAGCAGGCACAGAGGGCACGGTGGGCAAACCGGTGGCCAGAGGCTGGGGGTGGGCCACGGCTCCCGCTAGCGGCCTGTGAGCAGGCACCCGGATCACTCCCGCGGCGCTCAGCGCCCCGCCGCCGCCGCTGCCACCTCCGCCGCCGCCGCCGCCGCCGGGACCGGGGCCGCCCGCCAAGGCCATGTTCACGTTGTAAGAGCCGGCCAGAGGGCCCATGCTGCAGGCGCCTCCGCCGCCCGCTGGGCCGCCGGAGCCGCCCGGGCCGCCCGCACCGTAGGCCCCCGCGCCCCCAGCCCCTGCTCCACCCGAGGCGCCCCCGCCGCCGTAAGAGTAGGCGCCTCCGACCAAACAGCCAAGGCCATATTCTCCGTCCTGGAGGCGAGAGGCGGGCCCCATGCAGCCGCCCTGGTCCGGGCTATTGAGGATCTGGTCGATGCCGAAGCTGATGGGCTCCGCATGGCCCGGGTGGAGGTGGTGGGGACCCAGGTGCTCCATGCCGGCCCCTACCGGGGCCCTGGCCCCACGGGGGGCCCGGGCGGCGGCGCTCGCTGTGCTGGGTTCTGGGGGCACCGAGCGGGTCTCGAGGCGACAGCGGCTCCTGGCTGCGCCGAGACTCGGAGGCGAAGTGCGCAGAAGGACTAAAGTAGGGGGAGGGGAGGGAGAGAGGGGGGCGCCGTATTCTTTCCCTCTCCGGCTTCTCCTTCCCCTCTCCGGCTGCTCGCTCGCTGTTGACTCTGGGACATCAATCACCGGGCGAAAAAGCCCGGTGCGAGCGAGCCTCGCCGTTTCGGCCGGGTCTCTCCATTGGCTGTGCGCAGAGAGGAGCGGGGTGAATGACAGCGCGGGGGAGGGGGGAGGGGGAGAGGGAGGCCAGGAGCCGAGACAGATGCCGGAGCCAGAGACCGAGGGACGGAGACCGAGGCTCCGAGCAGTTCGCGAAGAGAGAGCTGAGGGAAATCTTGAGAGGCTTCTAAGGCGAAAGGAAAGGAACAGGAAGCGGCCATTCCTGGAGACGGACGGACCGAGGGACTCTAGGAGGGGGAAGACAGAGCTCTCTGCCGCCCCCCCACCTGGCAGGAGCCGCCCCTTAGTCTGAACTGGACCAAAGGAGGCCAGCCCACCCGGCCCCCCGGGGAAAGGGTGTCCCTGCCCAACTGGAAAATCTCCCCCAGGGCTGTTGAGGAAACACCTGTCACTCAACCAGGCGATTTACTCTCAATTTCAAGTCCGGCTTGTTAAGAAGTAGAAGACTGTCTGCTCCCCAGGTATGGAGCCCAGGCCCCGAGGCAGGACGGTGAGTCCAGGCTTGTCCTTTGAAACACAGGCCCCTGAACGACGGGCTGTGTGTTGTTACAAAATCAATGACCACCCAACGTGGCCTCCAGAGAGAAACTGAGGAAGGGTCAACTTCCCGAAAGGCAGGCACAGATGGAGTGGGTCGGGGCCCTTTTTAAATAAATAGATGCTTCGAGAAGCAATTCACAGTGCTTGAGTGAATGTGACCAGATTGCACGCCACCTCGCCACTAGGCCCAGGGTGGGCTCCTCTAGGCCGGAAGCGTTTGGACTGTGCTGAGGGAAGGAGTGTCTCTCTTGCTTTTGGAATCTTGGGAGGGGGACCAGAACGAGGGAAGTGTGTCCAGGACAAATTTAGGCCTTTTCAAAGTTCTGCCTGTGGCGGCCTGGCTGAGAGCCCAAGAGAGAAAGAGGAAACTCCCTTTCTCTGCTTCCTCCCCTGCCCTTCTCCCTCCTAGGAAGGCTCCCTGGGAAAGGCATAGATGACAGCACAGGGGCTCAGCTCCCTATCTGGCCAGATGCTGGGATGTGAGGGTGTGGGGGCTCCTGGTAATCTACGTGGGATCTACCTGCTGCTTTCCTTGGGTCTGCCACCTCCGTTGTGGAGATCCCCTTGGAGGCTGGAAGTGGCTTATTCTCTGTCCCTAGCTGTGAAATACTGGCCCAACCAACAACATATGCTCATCGTGGGTTTGTTTGGGGGTCCTTCCTGCATATCAGGCACTGTGCGGGGCACTGGAGATCCAGCAGTGTGGCTCAGAAAAGTCCCTGGCCTCCTGGGCCTCACTGTGCTGTAGAGAGGGTCAGACAAAGGATTCAGTAAGCGGGAGGAGTCCAAGTCTGCCAAGAAGAGTATGGGCGCTGGGCACTGTGGCCCGACCCTCTGCGGTGAATCCCAGCCCACTTCACAGGTGAGAGAAGCCACATTTCTTTTTCTTTTTTTTTTTTTAAGATTTACTTATCTATTTGAAAGTCAGAGTTACACAGAGAGAAGAGAGGCAGAGAGAGAGGTCTTCCATCCATCCTATGGTTCACTCCCCAAATGGCCACAACAGTCAGAGCTGCGCTGATCCGAAGCCATGAGCCAGGATCCTCTTCCAGATCTCCCAAGCGGGTGCAGGGGCCCAAGGACTTGGGCCATCCTCCACTGCTTTCCCAGGCCATAGCAGAGAGCCGGATCGGAAGAGGAGCAGCCGGGACCAGAACCGGCACCCACATGGGATGCCGGCGCTTCAGGCCAGGGCATCAACCCACTGCACCACAGCGCCGGCCCCCAAGGGGGAAGCCACATTTCTAAGAGGCTACAGTTGGTGTAATCTAGATGCAGGGGCTGCATGTAACTGGCTGTTATGTGCTAGCCTGGAAACCTGGCTACTGGTTGAAAGCTCATCCATAGTGGGGAAACCTCCAGCCAGGCCAACCAGTGCCTCCCAAGGCAATGCCAGATGTGAGCTTGGAAGTTGTGGGCAACCACTAAGCAGAGATGAGCGGTCCACTTTCTTGCTGATTCCCTCCTCCCACCCACCCAAGGCAAGTTTTACACATCCACCCAGGAGGTTCCATAACTTGCAAGTTGTTGGAGCCTGCATCTCTTTCCTGTCACTGCTCTTGGGTGAACTAAAGCAGAAATAAACATAAACATTTACTGAGAAGCTACAAGAGCCATACCTCACATCTCATTTAAGACCCTCAACAACCCTGATAAGTTAATTGAAATGTCCCAGTATTTTATAATTCAGCAAGTGAAATGAATGTCCATGACAGTATTATTGATGCTAACCCAAAGTGGAGACAATTCAAATGTCCATCGACTGATGGATGGATAAACACTATGTGGTATATCTATGCAATGGAATATTACTCAGCAATAAAAAAGGAATGGAAAGGAAGTGCTGCTCACACTACAACATAAATGGACCTAGGAAATATTAGGTTAAGTGAAAAAAGCCAGGCACAGAAGGCCACACGTTGTATGAATCCATTTATGTGAAATGTCCAAAAGAGACAAATGCATGGGGACAGAAAGCAGATTAGTGGTCGCCAGGAGCGGAGGAAGGGTGGATTTGAAAATGACTTCTAGTGGGTACAAAGTTTCTTTTTGGAGTGATGAAGATATCCTGGCACCTTATAGTGGTGATGGTCACATAACTTTGTGAATATGCTGCACACAACTGAACTGCACATTTTAAGGGTTGAATCTTGTGACCTATGAATTAGATCTCATTAAAAAAAGAAAAAATGAACATTGAGATTCCATGAGGCAAATAAACTTGCCCAAAGTCCCAAAGGGAGGATTAGTCTGGCATCCTAAAACCTACATGGTTTTCCCCGTACAAGGCTGAAAACGATGGGGCGATGCAGCTTCCTTTTAGGCCAGGGCCCACTGGCCCTGCTCCTGTCTAACCACAGCTCTGCCTGCTGCCTTCCTGGGTTAGCCTCATGGCTTCTCTTTGCCACTCTCCCTATGACTTTCCAAACTAGCCTCTCCCAACCCTTTTGGCACCTGCCTGACCCGCCTCTTGAACCCCTCAGATCTGGCACCCGCTGTCCAGGGTACCAAGGAGGAGACTTTGTCCTGGTGACCCCAGTCGAAGGATGGCAGAGGTCCCAGCTACCTGGAGACCCACCTAGATTGTCAAGCTCTTTTCATCAAAATCCAGCAACCCGGGGAAGGACAGCCTGACGGTGCTCTGCCATCAACCTGCCCGACTTCCTTACTTCCTCCCTCCCGTCACTCCTGCTCAGTGGAGTCAGCCTCTACCCCAATCCAGTTCTGAGCTGCTGGGGTTCTGTGGGTCCTCTTGACCTTGGCTGCCTTTGTCTTACAATGACATAGCTGTTCAGAGGCACTACTTGCTCAGAAAGAGGAGACCAGAGGGGTCAGGATTTGCTGGGCTCTGGCCCCACCTCTTCTACTGGAAGCAGTGCTACCTGAGTCCCATCCCTCTGGCTGGAAGCTTTTGTGAAGGGCGGAGAGTCACAGGCAGACTCGGCACAGCTTCTGTGTTCCCACCGTGCCTTGCAGAGTCGCTGTGTTAGGAAACAGAAGGGAGGCAAGAAAGCAGGACTTGTAAGGCATCTGACACGTTCATGGTGCCTCCAGTAATGCTCTTTCCTTCCAGCCCCCAAGACCCCCCTCATGTGTTTTTTTCTATCTTCACTTCTTCAGGTGAGAGAACGGAGGCCCTGCAAGTGGGCAGGGAGCAGAGGTGGACTCCAGTGCTGTTTTTCTGACTCTACTCATTCCAATTGCTTTCTCCTCCCTGAATTTGGCTCTTCCCTTGCAGAAGGGCTTTGCACACACGTAGGTGAGTTGCAAAATCTTCTCTCCAGTCCTGAAGCTACCTGACAAATCGCTCCACCCCCAGCGCCATCTCCCCCCTCGCTTGTAGAATAGAGAAGGGCCTCCAATTAGAAGAGGAGCAGCTGGGACTGAGGCTGGGCCAGGGGGAGGAGAAAAGGAAGGGTTTGGCCCCGGGGGAAGGGCACAGCTCCCTCCCCGCCCCCAGGGACTCCTGGGCCAGGGGTTGTTCTGTAGCTTAGGGGTATGTGTGGTAACTTAATTACTCTGTGTTTGTGGGACAGTGTGTCTGCAAGGAGAACACTGGATGTGAGCGTGTGCCTGACAGTGAGGGTTGAAAGGGCTATGCAGATGTCCTGAGCATGCCTCAAAGGAATAATTTTAAGAGGCATCCAATGAATATTTATTGAATGTGGACTTCTGTATCAGGCATGGTGTTAGTAGTGTTGGGGAAGACCAAGGAGTTTGGGTCGTTTTGACCACTGGATTTGTCAACTGAGGGTGTGTGTGTTCGCGTGCATGCAAGTGGCTGTGTGTTTTCCACACCAGGATGATTGCATGTGCCTACCACTGTCCCTCTGTGGTGAGCGCATGTGAGAACTTGCAGGTAGCCCTCTGCCGCTGTGAGACGATGTGTCATGGGTGGGTGTGTGCAGCCATGGAAGGGTGTCAGGAAAGCGGCCACACGTGGGTCTGTGGCCATGCTTGGGCAATGCCCAGTGGGTATTTAGCAGTCCATGCCAGGGCCACTGGGGGGGGGGGGGTTTCTGTGCTCTCAGTGCCCAAAGTGTCACCTCTGCTTGCCCACCTGTCTCAGCCATGAGGGCAGGAAGTTGTCCCTTCCCCAGGGAGGCCAGGGGCTCAGAGACCTAGTCCAGGGCCCTGGAGCCTGATGGAGCCCAGGGTGTGGAGACTCTCTAGGAGCCCAGATCGGCAGCGGAGAGAGGGAACAGATCAGGCTGTGTCAGCTAAACAACTCGGTCATTCCTCAGGGCTGGGACAGGTGTTCCAGGGCCAGCTCCTGAGCCCCCACCCTTTTCTTACAGTAAGAGACTGAGGAGCTGGGTAAACACAGAACAGGCACCCATTGTCCCATCGGTGGAGGGACCCTGAATGGGTAGAAGGCAGAGGGACAGGCGACCAGGGCTCAACCACACTTGGTGGAGGGGCCAGGCAACCCTCCCCGCAGTCAGAGCTGGCAGGTGGATGCTTCTGAAATAAGTTCTTCCGCCAGCACCCTCCCCACCCCCACCAGTGCCTTTCTTCCCTGGGCATCCAGCTAGGGCCCCAGGCCCCCTACTGACAGCCCCAGAGATCAGCAGGTCCCACCAGCAGCACCTGTCTACCTGTCAGGACCTGCTGTCCTTGACTCGCTCTATCTTTATTGCCCAATCCCCCCCTGGGGCTCCAGAACCCCAGAAAGGGGGGGAGGTGGAAATGGACTGAGAGAAGGCTCAGGGCAGGACAGATCGCCCCATGGCTCTGCCCTTGGGTTCATCTCCCAGAACCCTCCCTGTGCTCAAAATTCAGTTTCCCAGCAGTGCAACAGCTTTGCCTGGGACCCAGGGCCATGGGGTGGCTCCAACTTCCCCTGCCCTTGGCGTCCATCCTGCTGGCCAGAAAAGACTGTGCCCCTTCAGGGAATTTGGGGCCGGGGGAGGGCACCCCGGAGCCAAGCCCTGGGCTGAAGGGAGGGAGAGGGAGAGGGAGCAGAGAGAACGGTGGGCGGCCCAGGGCGGACCTCCGACGGCTGGCCGGCTGGCCGCACCGCCTTGGGGAGCTAGCGAGCTCCCTTTGCGGTCTGCAGTCCGCGAATGTGTGGCTCCTCCTTCCTGACCCTGGCTGTGAAACCTAGGAATGAGGCAACATTTCCAGCGGGCCAGACTGATAGATTTCTCGCCTCAATTCCTCGTCCCTTCCCGGAGCGTGGAATTCAGAGGAGGTGAATGCAAAGCTGCAGGCGCTGAGGAAACCAGACCTCCCAGGGACGTGGAGACAGGGCTCTTGCGGTCGCCCCCGTTTTGGCCTGAGCAGGTCTGGTTACGCACGCACGTCCGGGGCTTCAGGACCCAGTCCGGACATCGGAAGCCCTAGGAGCCTGAGGAGCCGCGCCGGGCGGCGCTGGAGTGGAAAACCCCTGCAGATTCGGACCCACCGCGGGATGAGAGGGCCTGGCTTCTGCTTCTGCCCCAAGCCCGGCAGAGCCAGGAAGCGTCCTTCGAATAAATTAGTTGAATTGGAGCTCGGGTTTGAATTAACTCAGGCTCCTCCTCCATCAGAAAAGCTGCGGGTGGCGGTATTGGTGCAGGTGAGACGTGCCCTGCACGAAGCCCTGACTGCACGCGAGGCGCAGAGGGCAGCTCCACCGCGACCTTCCAGATAAGCGTCGGCGCAGAGCCCGCGCCCGTCCCCCTCCCCACGGACGCGCAGGCCCACGCTCGCCCTAGCCCACGGACGCGGAGGCCCTGCCTGTGTGCCAACCCACGGAGCTCACGGGCCCGCCTCCGCGCATCGTGCCCAGGCGCCATCAGAGGTACGCCCGGACTCCCGCAGCACAACCCTGTGCCTTCGTACGTAAGCGATCCTCCAGGTCACTGGGACACGCGCAAACAGACGCTCCCCGCCGCGCCCCTGCGGACCCACGGGGGCATTCACCCCGCACCGGCGCTCACGCTCGGATGAAAACGCCCTGCCATGTCCATCTCACGCTCCGAGGGCCACGGCGGGCCCAAAGCCACCACACCGCTGCCTAACTTTCCCCGGAGGCCAGGGTCCCTCGAAAGGGGCGGGGCGAGCCGCAGGTGCTAGAGGGTGGGAGAGGGCGGCGGGGGAAAAGCTGTATCCATATGCATGGGCCCCGAGCACAAAGAGCAGCTGCCAAGAGCCCAAGCCCCCGCAGGCCCCCAGTTCGGAGGAGACGGCGGCCGCCCAGCTAATTGAATTAGGTCGGCCAGGCCCTGCCACCCGCGCGCCACCCGCGTCCGCTCTGCCACCCGCTCCTGGCCGCCGCGGGCGCTCGTTGGGTGCCGAGGGACGAATTGAGGAAAGAAGGCACCGCCGCCTGAGCCCCGGCCCGAGGCGGCCTCTCCGCCCGGAAATAATCGCATTGTCCCGCGGGCTGTGCGCTGCACTGGGCGCCCAGGATCCCCAACTGGACGGCGAGGGGCTGTGATTAATGGGACAGCGGCGAGGGTCTGCAGCCCTTCTCCCGCCCTCTACCTGGTTCTCAGCTGCCCTGGGTTCTGGTGCGCCTGCCTGCCACAGGGCAGAAGCTGGGGCCAGAGGGGAGGAGTAAAGCCTCTGCTGAAACTAGACCCCTAGGGTGCCTTAGTGACTGTGATTGTGAACTTGGGGTGAGGCTGCCACTCCACAAGAACTTGAGCTGTGTTGGACTTTGGGGGTCACGGTGGCAGTGGCGGGGACCCCTGACTCTGCCTCCCACCTGCTGCCACATCTGTTTCGACAACCTCCAATTCTACCAAATCCCCAGGTTATGCAGAGAAGTCAACACTCTGTCTCTCTTGGGCATATTAGCTCTGGAGCAGGTTTGCCACTGGCAAAAAGAAATCCCACTCAGGGATGGGAGCCAGCGGAAACTTGGAGCCTCATGCCCACCAGGGCTCAGTGAGGTCTTTGCATCCTGTCCCCTGGGGACCATGACCGGGGGGGAAGAGGAGTGACCAACGGAGAGGAGCTGTTGCCTCTGCCCAAACACCCTTCACTGCTGCCCAAGTCTCTGGGGTGGGGGGGGGGAGGCTGTGGTCTGGGGATGGCCAGTGGAGGTCACCCGCTGGTCACAAGGCACCATCACCGCCCACTGGCCACACTTCAGCGGCCCGCACGGTATTTCTGGGACTTTTACTGCAGCATTGAGATGAGCAGTGACAGTCCCCTCTCCCCTTTCATAAATATTGCATCTCCTCAATGCAATTACAGGAGATGGAACGGCATGAGCGTTTACTAAATAAGATTATGGGGTAATGCTAATGCAGTTTACGTCTGTGCTCTGACACCAGACAAACTCCCTATTAATAACCTCTCAATGAGGCTCGAGTCTCGGAACACACACACCACCGGATGATCAGCCCAGTAAGAGTGGCCGCAGCATGGCCGCCTCCTGCTGGGGGCCTCCCCCTGGGGTGCCAGGGACTCTTGATGGGGCACTCCCTCTCCGGGCCCCTTCTCGGGAGGCAGAGGCAGCCTCGCCCAAGCCGGCAGCCTCCTCAACACCTTCACCTCCTCATTTATCTTCTATTTCTGCCACGGTACAGTCCCAGCTGGCGCCCCACCCTCTCTCCGGAATCCCCACTGCAGGGAGGGGCCCATTTCCTCCCCCGAGGGGTGTCCAGGACGTGTTCTTCCCTGGCTCAGAAAGTGTTCCCGGCTCTCTGTCGTCTACAGGCCTGCAGGGGGACACTCAAGCGCCTGCGTCTTGCACCCAAGGCCCTGCGCTTGCTTTCTGCTTCCTCTTTTGCATCCTTCCCACCGCTGGCTTCCACCAGCCATTTTAGTACCAACTGATAAAACACACCTTTTCCCTTCATCCCCTGTGCGCAAAGCCCTGACAACCCCTACCCACCCATTCCCCCTGCCAAACAAAATTCCTACTCCTATTAAAAAAAGAAAAAAAAGCTCAAAGTTCTGCGTCTTTAACCTTCTCTAGGCACAATTCAGGAGTTCCACCTCCCGTAGCCAATAGCACACAAGTTTTAAAAACTACTTACAACAAAAAACAAAAAAAAAACCCTAGCTTTTCAGACCAGGGTTGGAACTCCAGCCACGCTGCCTCTGAGGGTGAGTGTGGACCGACGCATGGACTTCGCTGACCCTTGCTTTTCTTGTTCATCAAAGCGGCACAAGATTCTGCCTTCCAAGTCCCAAGCCACGGTCAGGATGGACGTATGTGTGAAACCATGGAAGGGTTCCTGGTTCCTCGTGCGGACGGGCAGACCAGGAGGTAGGTTCCAGGCCACGGCAGTAAAGCCAGTCACATGAACTGTTTGGCTTCCCAGTGCATATAAAAGTTATTTTACACAATGCTGTAGTTGAATAAGTATGCAATAGCATTATGTCTAAAAAATAGTACAGAGGCTGGTGCTGTGGCTTAGTGAGCTAAGCTTCCACCGTGGCTGCAGAATCCTATATGGGTGCCGGTTTGTATCCTGGCTGCTCCTCTTCTGATCCAGCTCTCTGCCATGGCCTGAGAAAGCAATAGAAGATGGAACAAGTGCTTGGGCCCCTGCACCTGTGTAGGAGACCTGGAAGAAGCTCCTGGCTTCAGATGGGCCCAGCAGTGGCCATTGCAG
This sequence comes from Lepus europaeus, assembly GCF_033115175.1. NCBI lineage: Eukaryota > Metazoa > Chordata > Mammalia > Lagomorpha > Leporidae > Lepus > Lepus europaeus. The sequence goes on from NC_084843.1 coordinate 28,215,469, forward strand.
CCATTTGGGGAGTGAACCAGCAGAGGGAAGACCTTTCTTTCTGTCTCTCCATCTCTCTGTAATCCTACCTCTCAAGTAAATAAAAAAATCTTATAAAAAATAAAGTACAGATCTCACTTTCAAAAATATTTTATCCCTAATAAATTCCAACGATCTTCTGAGCTATTGGAAAAGCAGCTCCTGTGCTTGCTTGAGTCAGGACTGTCACAAACCTTCAGCTTGTAGAACCCACAGTGTCTGCAAAGCACGACAGAGCGACCAAGATCGGACTGGGGATGCCTGTGTCTCTGGTTTCCTATCTTTCTCTTCTTTTTCTTTACTTTTTTAAAATAATTATTTATTTTACTTGAAAGTCAGAGTTACGCAGAGAGAGAAGGAGAAGCAGAGAGAGAAAGAAAGGTCTTCCATCTGCTGGTTCACTCCCCAAATGGCCACAACAGTCGGAGCTGCGCTGATCCAAAGCCAGGAGCCAGGAGCTTCTTCCAGCTCTCCCACATGGGTGCAGTGTCCCGAGGACTTGGGCCATCTTCTACTGCTTTCTCAGGCCTTAGCAGAGAGCTGGATCAGAAGTGGAGCAGCCAGGATTTGAACCGAGGCCCATGTGGGATGCCAGCACTGCAGGTAGCGGCTTTACCCACTATGCCACAGTGCCAGCCCTCAGTTTCCTATCTTTCTTTCTTTTCTTGTTTTTCTTTTTCTTTTTTTTTTTTTTTTTTGACAGGCAGAGTTAGACCGTGAGAGAGAGACAGAGAAAGGTCTTCCTTTTCCGTTGGTTCACCCCCCAAATGGCCACTATGGCCGGTGCACTGCAGCAATCCAAAACAAGGAGCCAGGTGCTTCCTCCTGGTCTCCCATGCGGGTGCAGGCGCCCAAGCACTTGGGCATCCTCCACTGCCTTCCCGGGCCACAGCAGAGAGCTGGACTGGAAGAGGGGCAACCGGGACAGAATCCGGGGCCCTGACCGGGATTAGAACCTGGTGTGCTGGCGCTGCTAGGCAGAGGATTAGCCTGTTTAGCCACGGTGCCGGCCAAGCATTCGTTTCTTATAAGCATCCACCTCGGAGCTGATTTGCTGAGTTGTAGAGCGTGCATGTTTAGCATTAGTAGGCGCCAACAAGTATTTGTCCAAGGCAACTCCATCAGCTTCCTCTCCCAGAACGGTCTGTGAGTCCTACTTGTACTACATCGTCAGTCTTTCAACTGATAGCCTTCACAGATGCACATGGCCACGTAGTCATATAGGACACACAGACACAAACGCACAACCAACCAATGTGCCAAACAGAGTTTCCAAAGTTGACGCTGCCATTGGACATAGGGACCAGGAGAGTGGCCACTTTTCTCCCTGGCTGGAGTTTTGTGTACATAGCACGTGCTCAGGGCATTGGGGCTTGTGTTGTTGTATGACAGGATTGGGAAAAGCCACTCCCCGGAAGGTCCCTGAGCTATGAGTCACCCCAGAGGACTTGGAGAAGTAGGAAGAGTGAAAACCTGTGCTGCGGGGTGTGGTCTGTTGATCGCAATCCGAGCCTGCCCATCATCCACACTCTAACTCACAGCGGAGCCTAAGACCGGAAGTAGGAACCTGGTGGGCGGGCTCCGAAGGAGTGTGGACTCTGAAACAGGAAAGGAAGGAGCCATTTAGGCTTCTCTTAGGGAGTGGCTCCCAGTTCCCAGAAGCAGAAGGTAAAGATGACACTTGCCTTGCAGGCCAGGAAGAAGAGCTGAGCTACACCAAATGAGTTTGAATTCACCTCTGTGTACCTCAAGAAAAGCAAGCAGGGCCTAGAGAAATGGACTGGGGTAAAGGGTGAGGTTTCAGGGGCCAAAGAGGAGCCCGGTGTAATGGACAGACCATATGCAGGGATGTTTGAATGACTGGATTTGAATTCTCCCTCGGCCACTTCACCTGCTGTGTGGTCTCAGGCAACACACATAACCTCTCTGATCCTCCATTTCTTCTTCTACAAAATGAAGGTTTGCCACCTTTTGTATGATTATGGTAAAGACTAAAAGGATGAAGAGATGTAAAAGTGCTCTGCCTGCTGGCTGGCACTTGGCAAGAACCCACAGATGGCGGCTGGATCCGGGCAAGAGGTAACTAGAAGGCCAGAGCAAGAAGGTCCGAAACCCAGGACAAGAAGACTTGGGGTCTTCCTTCCTTAGGGGTGGGGATGCTGGGACCAGAGCAGGACCCAGGAGAAGAAGGGCAGCAAGAAGCTGGCACACCTGCACCTGCTCTATGGGGCAGTACTGCCCGGGTTCAAATCCTACTTCCTGACCTATGTCTCTTTCTGACTTGATTTCCTTGCCAGTGAAATGGGGATGGTAATAATTGTAGCCTTTACCTTGTATGCTTACTACAAGAAGCAAATGAGTTAACATTTGTGTCATGCTTAGAACAGAACCTGTCACTTAATACATGCTATATAATGTATGCCAAACCAATAAAAATAAGCCAGGCTCCTGTGTGGACAGGGAACCTGGTTCTGAAAAGGTTGCAAAGGTGCAGGGCACACCTGGCTCCTGGCTTCGGATCAGCACAGCGCGCCGGCCGTAGAGGCCATTTGGGGGGTGAACCAACGGAAGGAAGACCTCTCTCTCTCTCTCTCTCTCTCTCACTATCTAACTCTGCCTGTCAAAAAAAATTTTTTTTAAATAAATAAATTAATTAATTAAAAAAAACACACACACACACACAACAAGGCTGGCTGGTGCTGAGGCTCACTAGGCTAATCCTCTGCCTGTAGCGTCGGCACCCGGGGTTCTAGTCCTGGTTGGGGTGCCGGATTCTGTCCCAGTTGCTCCTCTTCCAGTCCAGCTCTCTGCAGTGGCCCAGGAGTGCAGTGGAGGATGGCCCAAGTGCTTGGGCCCTGCACCCGCATGGGAGACCAGGAGAAGCACCTGGCTCCTGGCTTTGGATCGGCGCAATGCGCCGGCCGTGACAGCCATTTGGGGGGTGAACCAACAGAAGGAAGACCTTTCTCTCTGTCTTTCTCTCTCATTGTCTAACTCTGCCTGTCAGAAAAAAAAAAAAAGGTGCAGGGCAGCCCAGGTTGGGAGGGAAGTGGACACCCACGCTCCCCAACTCCTGTCCTCCAGTAGCTGGAGTTTGTTTATCTTCGGAAAAAGTTGCCCTTTTGAGTCATCAGGCTGCTTGAGGGTTTGTTCAGGGAGAAGCGGCTGCTGCTTCCTCTGTTGCTGCTGCTGGTGCTGGGAATGGATCCCATCCTCCCTGGGTTACCTAACAAAAACCACGCCTCTGTTCATTTGCTCAGATAATCCCACTCTGGGGACCATATCCCAAGGAAATTTTTTAAAGAGCAATTTAAACAAAGATGTCTGCAGCAGCATTATTCATAATCGCTCGTTCTTGGAAGCAACTCAACACCGAACGCTAGGAAACTGGTTAAGCCACAGGGAACATCAGCAGGAAGGGAAGCACACAGCCCTCGGAGCTGCTCCGGACGACTCAGAAAGAGAGCGGCACGCTCTGTGTTTCTAGATGCAGGCGCCAAGCGTCAGCGCAGTGTGCGTACTCCCCAGGGTATCCTATCTCCTACTGTCCTACTGGTCCAAGTCAGGCTAGAAATTGCCTTGGAAGAGACCAAAAACATGATTCCAGTTTCACACGCGAGAGTAAATAGATGAGCATATCAAATAAATTTTTAAAGAAGAGCAAATCTGGCCAGATGTGAACATATTTTATCACAGAGTAACTGAGTGGAGACAATGTGCTATAGGCACCACACTGATCTTTTTAAACCACTGGGCTGGAACCGAGCCTGGAAATAGAATTTACTATGGACATAGAACACAAGGGGGAAGAGGGGGGACTGAGAAGAGCTTTGCCACTTAAAAGAAACTGATTCCCTATCCTGTAAAAACACGGTGGACTGAAGAGTTAACATGATGACCATGAGGACGTATAGACGCACAGAAGCAGAGGTACCCTGCAGTGTTAAAGTTCACAAGTTCCAGGAACATTGCATGTTCTCACAGACTGCAACTCAGAAAAAAACTCAGGTACTAACCTTGATAAGGATCAAAGGGATGATGGATTCAAATAGTTGTTCTTTCAGACTGATGGAAATATTTGCCGCTGCGAAGATAGGGGTTCAATAAAATGTCGAAAGGAGTGGAGGCAAGTGCCTCGCTCCACCTTTCTGTGATCACAGAGCAGCCCTGGGTGCTGCTGGGGGAAGGGCTGGGCAGCCTTGCTCTTGGGTGGATGGGGGCCTGGCAGCCCAGATCTGGCCAGCGGTGACTACGCATCCACCTTGGGGTCAGATGCCAGAGCGAGGGCCTCCTGTCGCCACACCTGCCAGCCACCTGGAAGCCGGACGGCCAATGTGCCAGCTCCAGTCCTTCTCTGAAAACCAGGCACCTTGGACCGCTAACAGCCTCTTTGGATCTCCGTTTTCTCTTCTGTGAAGTGGGGGTAGTCACAGCACCTATTTGTAGCTATTGTGAGGGTTAAATCCCTTAATTCACGGGAAGCCCAGAGAATCGCGTCAGTGCAGAGTAACGTCTCCAAGTTCGTCACATCGCGGGCTCAGGGAGCTGTCAGGAGCAAGTTAGAAGGCAGTGTTTGAGCCGCACGCTGCCTGAATCTTCCAGGGCTCCGGCTGGTTTTGAAGGCGAGCTTGCCCGGCTTTCTCCTTCATCTCAGCTAACGAGGCAAGGGGGGCAGCCAAGAGATGGCTCCGGTGTAGCCCAAAAATCCAGTTCCCTCGCACAGCCTTCAGCTCCACCCTTCTCCCTGCTTGGGCACTCAGCCTGCCGCTTCCCTCAGGGACAAAGACCAAGGCGGGTCACCATCAGAGATTTGGGGACAAGAGGCTTTGTGCCTGGGAACAAAGAGGGGCCAGATTTGGAGCACCTGGCTGCAGCCAGCTCTCAGGGGACAGGGCCTGCTGCCCTGGAAGACTGGCCCTGCCTGGAGGGTCCTTGGGCTGGGCTTCCCCAGCAGAGGTCCCCTCCAGCACCAGGCCGTGACTTCAGCCGCAGGAAGATGGGGGGCTGCTCTTCTCCAGGCTTCCTCTTCTCCTCTGCCTAAGCCAGAGGCAGCTGGGGTGGTGGCAGAGGCGGGAGGTGTAGCTTTCTGTTTCTTGTCACCTTGCCCCGTGTGTCTGTCCGTACCTACAACCTGGAGGTCTCCTTACCTTTTGGTGAAAACTTTGTGTTTATCAGTGTATGACATTATTGTGGCACTCGTGATAATGAGCCAAGGTTGGACTTCCCAGTCCTATTTAGCAGCCACTTAGTGGCCTTCGGGAGGAACAAAGGGAGTGGCTGCTTGACCTTGAGGGACAGAGAGACACACAAGGCACATGGCCAGGTGCTTTCTTCTCCTGGGGACTGGGCCAGGTGAGCCTTTAAGAGCCAAGGTGGCTACAGAATAAAGTGCGTCTCAGTCCTGGGAACTGAGGCCCAGCAGTGAGCTGTGGAGAGAAGCAGCAGGTGGGGGAAGGCTGAGGGTCCTGGCTGGGCTGTGAGGCCAGCGCACCTGTGTGTGGGAAGAGGCGGATGGCCAGCACGTGTCTCGGGTTAGTCCACCAGGCATTTATTCACTTCCTTAGCCACGCAACCTCTTTTACCGGGCCTTGCTCCGAGCTGCACACCCTGCCCCCGGCACTGGGAAAGGGGTCTGGCGGGCTCCCACTACTCTCCTTTCTGAATCAGAACCCCCGGCTTCTCGCCCTCCCTGGGACTGCTGTGACTGCATTGCCCTGTGTTTGTTATTTTTTCATTCCTGTTTGCCTGTAGTTCCTGGTGATTAGAAAAACAAGCAAAGCAAGCCTTCAACATGGCGGGGGGATGGGGGGGAGGAGTATGCTTGTTTCTGAGCCCAGGGGCAGAAGAGACCTGGAGAGGCTGCCCAGGGAGGGGGAGCCAGAAGCCAGAGCCTCCTGCGTGTCCCCACCCCGTCCCTGTCCCCTCCCGCATTCTTACTCCCTCTCCAGCCCTTGCTCCCTCTACCTGTCCCTACTGTCAAGCAGGGGTTTTCATATCTCCCCTCCCTGCACTGTGTCTTGGGAGTCCTGCCTGGGGCCTTGGGGTTGGAGAACTTGGCCTGGGCCTCCGCACCTCCACCCTAATGAGCGCTCGTTCGGGGATGAGCTCTGGCCTCTGAGGGTCAGAGGTGGCAGGTTTATTTACTCACAGCAGCGCTCTCACTGCACCAGCCCTTTCATCATTTTCTGTAATGGAAACAACCCAATGGCCACAGGCCGCCCTGGGAGAGCAGCCCACCTCCTCCCCTCGGTCCCAGCCCCCAGATGCAGCCACTGGGACCCTTCAATAAGGGTTCAGGTTTCTGAACAAAGGACAGCTTTGCTCTCCGGACAGTTTTCAGCTGTCGATGTTATCACGTTCCCCTGTCTGTTCCCGGCTGGGCCAGAGAAGCCAGGAACGGCCAGCAGGTGAGACGGGCACATGCCTGCCAGCAGTGGTGCTGGTGTGGGGTGCAGAGGGCACGTGCTGTGAGACTAGGCACGTGTGCACAGCAAACAAGGTATGTGTGACGTGTCTGTGTGTACAAGCGGGAGTGTCCAGGTGCGAGAGTTTATATAGACAAATGTGCGTACACAACTCACAGGAAGGACGTACACACATATAGGTGCACACGTAGGTGAGAGGTGCTGAGCACCTGAGGCTGTGTTTGACAGCGTGTGAGACACACACATGGGAGTGTAATGGGAGTGTTCTGCTTGTATATAAACGTGGTGTTAGCAGTGAGTCTGTGTGCCTGCCGAATGTGAGCTGCTGTGAGTGTGTGGACCCCCCATGTGCGAATTTGTTTAGGAAAGTGAACCTCAACAACGCATGGGTCAGTGACAGAAGCTGGACACAAAAGTAATGTCGCAGCTCACTAGGCTAATCCTCCACCTTGCGGCACAGGCACACCGGGTTCTAGTCCCGGTCAGGGTGCTGGATCCTGTTCCGGTTGCCCCTCTTCCAGGCCAGCTCTCTGCTGTGGCCAGGGAGTGCAATGGAGGATGGCCCAAGTGCTTGGGCCCTGCACCCCATGGGAGACCAGGAGAAGCACCTGGCTCCTGCCATCGGATCAGCGCGGTGTGCCGGCCGCAGCGCGCCAGCCGCGGCGGCCATTGGAGGGTGAACCAACGGCAAAGGAAGACCTTTCTCTCTGTCTCTCTCTCTCTCACTATCCACTCTGCCTGTCAAAAAAAAAAAAAAAAAAAAAAAGTAATGTCCTCTGGATTGAGTTTATCTAAAGCATTCGAACAGGCCAGTTAATCAGGGGCTAAGAAGGCCTACTAGGGCCCCCTCTCAGGTGTGCCTGGAAGGGGGCCTGCAGCCAAGTTTGGGGTGCTGATGGTGTTCGTTTATCAGTTTACGTGGCTGTGCTCACTTTGTGAAAGTTCTTTGGGCACCATACTCCTATAGAGTAGCAGAGCACAAAGTACATGTGAGAGTACTTCCAAAAACTCATGGGGAAACTGAGTTCTGGTGCAGAACTTTGGAAACCTGTACCTGTGAGGGCTCCTCAAAAAGCGTGAAAATGTCTTTTATGAAAAACACCCTGTAGACTTTTAAAAAAAATAAAGATGTATTTAACTATTTATTTGAAAGGCAGAGTTAACAGAGAGAGGGGGAGAGACAGAGATTAAGATCTTCCACCCCCTGGTTCAATCCCCAAATAGCCACAACAACCAGGGCTGGGCTGATCCAAAGCCAGGAGCCAGGAGCTTCTTCCAGATCTCCCACGTGGGTGCAGGGACCCAAGCACTTGGGCCGTCTTCTGCTGCTTTCCCAGGCCATTAGCAGGAAGCTGGATTGGAAGTGGAGCAGCCAGGGCTCAAATTAGTGTCCTCATGGGATGCCGGCGCTACAGGCAGTGGCTTAACCTGCTATACTACAACACCAGCCCCCTCTGTTTGGTTTTCAAAAATTTTTCACCAAAAAAACTTCGCTTTTAATTCCATTTTCCACGAACTTTTTGAATGACCCTCTCATGTCATTTGTGCACTGTCTGACTATGCTATGGTGCAATAAAACCTTGACCCAGAAAACCGAACACGGAGACTGTTGCACACCTTCCCCACATTTCTCACACCTGCCTACACGGCTCCGTCTCCACAGGCCCTACCCTTTTCCTCCTCTCTGCTCTTCACAGCCCCTGGAGATGAGGGTCTCTGTGCGTGCAGGTGGCATATGAAGCTGGATCTCTCTCTCTTTTTTTAAGATTTATTTTACTTATTTGAAAGACAGAGTTACAGAGAGAGGTAGAGACAGAGAGAGGTCTTCCATCCGCTGGTTCACCCCCTAGATGGCCACAATGGCCGGAGCTGCACCAATCTGAAGCCAGGAGCCAAGAGCTTCTTCCGGGTCCCCAAGGACTTGGGCCATCTTCTACTGCTTTCCCAGGCCATAGCAGAGAGCTGGATCGGAAGTGGAGCAGCCGGGACTAGAACCAGCGCCAATATGGGATGCCAACATTTCAGGCCAGGGCTTTAACCTGCTGCACCACAGTGCCAGCCCCGAAGCTGGATCTCTGAGCCTGAGTGTGCGATGCCTGCCCCAGCCAGGGTTCTGTTGTGCCGTCCCAACTCTCTGGGCCTCGTCCTGCCACTCACCGACTCCCCTCCTAAGGCAGTGTTGCTGGTGGCAGAGCCATTATGGGGTAGATTGGTCCTATTCTCCAGGAGCCCAAGTTCCGGAAAGGGGTGGAATCTCAGTGTGCCCACAGATGTGACAGTACCAGAAGGCCAGCTGCTCTACAAGGGACAAAACACTCATGTGTGGCTGTAGGAATGGCCTTTTAGGAGGGAAAAACTTGAAGAGGGAGACCCCCTAAAGGCGGCCCTGGGTCCCAGGATCTGGTGATTCGTCTGGAAGCAAGTGGATGCTCTCCGGGCTCCCTGTGTGATTGTCTGTGTCACGTTTCTGTGTGTGTGTGTGCAGCAGGCGATGCGTGTGACAGGTGTGTGCTGTGTTTGCATCATCAAACACACCTCTGAGCCCGCGTGTGCTCACATTCCATGGAGGGGGCAGGGTAGGTACACCCCACAGCACATCCCTGAGGACTGTGGCTCCCAAACACCTGCCTTACCATATGTGCCAGTATGGAGTTCAGAATCTGAGCTCAGCAAATCTCACTGGCCAGGGCGCTGTGCTCCCAGGGGTGAGGGTCAGCCTGCCCCGGCTCTCCACCTGCCCCAGCTGGGCTCCAACTCTGAACACACCGTCACTCCCCCTCTTGGGTGGCGCCTGCCTTGGCACCTGAGACAGCGCCCCCCCTCCCCAAGCCAAGGTCTCTTCCCCAGGTCAGGGCCCCTCCCTCCCGCTGTCTCCCAAACCTGCCCAACCTGCTTGACAGTCCAGCATCTCCCAGAGGCGCCTCCCAGAGCTGGGCTGGATGAGGACAGCCTTCCCCAGCAGAAGCGGAGGTGCAGAGCTGGGATGGGGCAAGGAGAGGGCCGGCCGAGCCTGCAGACGGTGGCGAGGGCGCTGGGCTTGCTGCTGCCCCGCTGCCCGAGGCTGCTCTCAGACCTGAGCCTGAGCGCCCCGACCCCCGCCTGGCCTTTTTCTTGCAGGACTGAGTTATCCCCACCCTGTTCTAGCTCAGCTGACCACGCCAGGAGTGTCCTGGGAGCCTGTAGAAGGGCCGAGACAATGTGCCTCCATTTCTTTTTTCTTTTTATTTGTTTTGTTTATGTATTTGAGAGAAAAAAGGAGAGAGAGAGAGAGAGAACCTTCCACTCCCTAGATGCCCACAACAGTTGGGGTGGGGTGAGGCCAAAGTTAGGAACTTCATCTGGGTCTCGAATATGGGGGACAGGGATCAAAGTACTTAGGCGACCATCTACTGCCTTCCCGGGAACATTAGCAGGAAGCTGGATCAGAAACAGAATAGCCAGGACTCAAACCCACACTCTAATACAGGATACAGGCATCCCAAAGTGGCTTAACCTACTGTGCCGCAATGCCCCCCACCACGTGGCATCTTACCCTCTAGCCAAACATCCACCCCGGTGTCCCTCCGCTTAAAGGAATGAGAAACAGTGACATGCGTACACAGACACTCAAGGTTGTTTAAGAAAGCGTTCATTGAACACTTCCTGGGCACCAGGGCTGCTCTGAGTTGAGTTACTTAGCTCACTGCAACCCTCACAGCAATCCTACAGGGTGGACGCACTCATTGTCCCCGGTTTAACCACAGACAGACTGAGGCACAGAGTGGTACCTGGCTGAGCTCTCGTCTCCAGCAAATAGTTAGGTTCAGGATTCAAACTCAGGCAACTGGCTGTGGAGCCTGTGCCTTGGCCGCCGCTCTGCCATCCGCATAGCCTCCCTGAGGGCTGTGAAGCCCTGGGACATGTCATCTCGCACACGCAGTGGTGTGCAAAAGGCATCACTGTCGAGCTGTTCATCTTAGCTAACGCTTACACGGCGGTTTATTTACAAATCCCTTTCACACCTGGACGCGGTGCCCGGGGAAGGAGGGATCGCGACCCGTGTAGCATACCAGCTTCCGGACTTGGTGAGGCTCAGCTGTTTGGTTCGTCTTCTCTTTCCTTCCTTTTTTTAAGTGAAAGGTATGTTTAGTAGTAAAACTGGACGAAAGGAGATAAAGGGAGAAGCCAAAGGCTCCAGCCTCCTTCCTGTTCTTCCCTCGTCCAGAGGGATCCATTGTTCGCAGGGTCCTTGTACAGATCCTTCCGAAAGTTGTCAGTGCACACGCAGCAAATCATGCTGGGAATTGCACCTGCCTTCTGACCCTTGCCACAAAGTCTTTGCAGGCAGGCGTTTGGCACAGTGATTGAGACACTGCTAAGACATCTACAACCTATATTAAACCGAGTACCTTTTCCAAGTCTTGGTTCCACTTCTGGTCCAGCTTACTCCTAATGTCACCCCTCAAGGCAGCAGGTGATAGCCCAAGTACTTGGGACCCCTCCACCCAAGTGAAAGGGGGAGATGGGCTCCTGGCTCCTGGCTTCAGCTTGGCTCAGCTCTGGCTATTGTGGGCATTTTGGAAGCGAACCTGCAGGTGGAAGAACTCTCTGTCTCTCTGCATTTCAAATAAAATGAAAAGACAACAACAAATAAGGCAAAGTATTTGTGAAGAAGCTCTTGTTGGCCTCGTTTACAGATTAAGAAAACTGCAGAATGGGGTAGCTCTCCAAAGTCACGCAGGCACTAAGAGGGGAAGTTAGGATCCACTCCAAGTCTTCTTCCTGACAGCCTCTGTCCCTACTCCCCCTGCTGTCCCCCCAGGGCACATGGCCCCCTCCTCCCATACTGTCACCCCGATGGCCCAGCTGAGAAGCGCTGTCACCCCCAGAGCCAGGACTCTGTGCTCCAGGTTTCTAGGGTAGGGTGGCAGCTGTGTGGGACAGGACAGTCCCTTTGGAATCTTGGTCTGGGAAAGACTTGTTAAGTTGATCCCTGTTAAGGGAGAGGGCAAGGAGTGGGCCTTGAACTTGACTGAGACTGCTACAGAGTCCATATTGGCAATAAGATTCTGGAATGACCCTCAGGTCCACATCACTGGGGCCCTGAGTGTTAGGAGAGCTGCAAGCAAACAGGCCTCCATCTGCAAGTACCTTCTACCAGGAAAGTGGTGGGCGCTGGGGCTCCCAGGAAGAGGAGAGCCCCTGGCCTCTGGGAGAGGACTCTTCCCAGCCCCCCGGGTGAGGAGACATTCTAGAAACCCCTGGCCCCACTGTGACCCCTCCTGTGTCAGTTTTTGGAGGGTCTTCCTTTTCATCCCAAGCCTAGGGGAAGGCCCAGACCCAGGCGAGGCTGGGGACTGTGGGCTCAGCCACATGCCCACATGCTGGAGTGTTGTAGATTCCCACGGGGCTGGGGGCTGGGGGCTGGTGGCTGACCACTGCAGTGCGGGACATTCTGACCCAGGTGACTGAGGCTGCCCCTGCTGGGTCTTGCGAGCCTCAGGCCTAGGCCCAATTCTCATACCTCCTCTCCCTGTGTGGCATCTGACAACAGACCAGGAACAGGGCCAGCCTGGGCCTCCCCTCCTCCAGGCCACAGGGGACACTCTGGACAGGATGCTCTGTATGGTGCCCCCTTCCTATGTGGCCAAGAGGGAGCTGGCCAGAGAGCTGGGACTCCCGGGTCAGTACTCAGTGGAGGGAGAGGGAGCCAGGATGACTCTTAGGAGCCTGGGAGGGATATCTCTCGTGCCACAATTTGTGTGGCCCTGGGACAGGCAAGCCTCCCTGAACGCTCACCCCCACCCTCCTTGGCACACAGCAGAACCCCTCCAGGTGCCCACCCACCCCAAGATCCTATCCATACACCTTAACCTCGCCATGGCGTCTTGAAGCCCCATAGCCCCACTGAGGATAGGATGGGCATTTGTGAGCCAGCGCATATCTCTCTCTCTCTCTCTTTCTCTGTCTCCCTCCCTCCCTCCCTCCCTCCCTCCCTCTCCCCCCTGCAATAACACTGGATTGAGACTCCAGGAGCATGGCACTGGCCAAGCCAGGCTTGGGACTGACGGCAGGATCCTGGACAAGTCACCGCCCCATGCTGAGCCTCCTTTGGCTCAGGTGTGAAATAGGAGGGTGCGACCCCATTGGGACTCAGGGGAATCTGGGGGTGAGCTGGGGCTGTGGGGTCAGCCAAGGGTGCTCTGCTTGGGGAGCAGGGCAGGACCTCTCTCTAGGAGGTTGGGGGAACGCTGCCGAGCGCAGGAACCCCAAAGGATAATATCGGCTAAGAGGAGAGAAGGCAATGTATCTGCTATGAGCATCTTCATGCGTGTGGGTGTGGTGTGTACGTATGTACACAGGGCGTGAATACATGTACAGATGCATGTGGGTACAGCAGAAGCTCAGCTGATCCCTCTCTCCCAGCTGGAGGGAGGGACCAAGAAGGCAGTCACTCATTAGGAGGCCGCTAAGGGGCCCAAAGGGCCGTGTCAGCCAGGGCTGAGCTCAGATGAGCATCCTCCCAGAGTGGGACAGTAGAGCCACGTGCAGTGGAAGCTGAGAAGGGCGGGGAGAAGCTGCATGGATGGCAATGCCTGACTTCGTACCTGTGAATGGATCCTCCTACCTGTGAGGAGAGCACACAGACCCACCATGCCCACGCCGGCTGAGACACAGGTGCACCTGTGTGCTCCCCCAGCCATGCCCGCCTGAGCACATGGAAGTGTGGCTACCTGCCTGCACAAGGGGGTGTAAGTGTTCAGGAGAAGGAGCTCACATGTTCACCCCAGGGTCCTGGCTCTGTGTTAGGTGCAGGGGAGACAAAGAGGAGGAAGACACAGTCCCTGCTCACCATTTAGTTGCGGCAGGGGCGATGTACAAAGGAAACAGAACTTTCATGGGCCTGTGAGTGTTGGCTAGAAGGTGACTTGTTCACCTGGTGAACTCTAGAGGGCGCTCAGGAGCCTCTGGGGTCAGGTCACGTGCTGCTCGCAGTTTAGGGCCGTTTTCACACCAGGAGGTGAAAAACGTGGTGTGGGGGGGTGCTGCACCAGTATCTTCACCCCCACTCTTCCGGCACCTCCCCTGATAGCTGCCACCGCCTGCACGCTCTCTCACGTCTGCCTTATAAAACCATCAGGCTCATAGCACGGACACAGGTGGTGGTGACTGGAAGGGGGCATGGGTCCCCAAACTTTACAAAAGGATTACTTCTGTCTCACGGCATTCACAAAGTAGATTGCAGAAGAAATGAAGAGCTGTCTCTAAAAATGGTAGAAGAAAATACAAGTTAAAATGGAGGCCGGCGCCGGGGCTCACTAGGCTAATCCTCCGCCTTGCTGCGCTGGCACACCGGGTTCTAGTCCCGGTCGGGGCACCGATCCTGTCCCGGTTGCTCCTCTTCCAGGCCAGCTCTCTGCTATGGCCCGGGAGTGCAGTGGAGGATGGCCCAAGTGCTTGGGCCCTGCACCCCATGGGAGACCAGGAGAAGCACCTGACTCCTGCCATCGATCGGATCGGTGCGGTGCGCTGGCCGCAGCGCGCCTACCGCGGCGGCCATTGGAGGGTGAACCAACGGCAAAAAGGAAGACCTTTCTCTCTGTCTCTCTCTCACTGTCCACTCTGCCTGTCAAAAAATAAAAAAAAAAAATTTAAAAAAATGGAGTAATTTTGGACTAGAAAATGGTGTTTAAAATATTACAGTGACTGTACAAGTGATAAAATATTGAGAAATATACAGCATCTAAATTTAAAACTGCTGTATGATAAAAGATCACAAATGATATTGAAAGACAAATAACTAAAGGGTAACAAATATTAACATCCAGAATAAAGAATTCCAGCACACAAGTAAGAATAAGTTTTATAAAAACCCAATAGAAAAACAGGCAATCTATATCAACAGGCCATTTACAGAAACAGAAATGCAAAGTGTCCAAAGAACTTGGGTAGATATATTCAACAGGAGGGAAATGCAATCACAATTAAATTAAAACAGACATATAAGATATGTTTTGGGGGCTACTGCAGTGGATTAAGCTGTTATTTGTGATGCCAGCATCCCCTGTGGGATTGCCAGTTTGAGTCCAGGCTGCTCTGTTTCTTTCTTTCTTTTCTTCTTTTTTTTTTAATTTTATTTATTTGAAACAGTTACAGAGAGAAAGGGAGAGGTAGATATTCCATCTGCTGGTTCAATCCCAAATGGCTGCAGTGGCCAGAACTGGGCCAGTCGGAGGCCAGGAGCTTCCTCCGGGTCTCCCACGTGGATGCAGGGACTGAAGGACTTGGACGATCTTTCCCAGGCCGTTAGGAGGGAGCTGGACTGGAAATGCAGCAGCTGGGACTCAAACTTGTGCCCATAGGGGATGCAGGCATGGCAGGCAGTGGCTTAACCTGTTAAGCCACAATGCCAGCCTCTTAGCTGCTCCGTTTCTGTTCCAGCTCCTTGCTAATGACCTTGGGAAAGCAATGAGGCTTGGGCCCCTGCTACCCACATAGAAGACTCAAAGGGAGTTCTGGCTTCCTGGCTTTAGCCTGGCCCAGCCCAGGCTGTTGTAGCTATTTGGAAAGCGAAAGATATCTCCCTCCCTCCGTCTCTTTCTCTCTCTCTCTCTCTCTCTGTCTCTGCCTTTCAACTAAATAAATCTTTAAAAAAAAAATTTTTGTTTTTGCTTGGTCGGTTAGAATAGCAAAAATTCAAAATATTGGAGTGCTCATAAGTGAGTCATCTTATCCTCTCTTGGAAGCCTCACAAATTAGTTCAGTCTTCTTGGAACATAATTGGATATTTCTATCAAAATTATCAAAAGGCAGGCACTGGGAATGGTGGTGCAGTGGGCTAAGCCACCACTTGGGACATCCGTATCTCTTCAAAGTGCATGACACTGAGTCCCAGCTCCACTTGTGATCGAGCTTCCTGCAAAGGCACACTCTAGGAGGCAGTGGTGATGGCTCAAGGTTCCTGCCACCCATGTGGGAGACCCCGATGCAATTCTAGGCTCCTAGCTTTGGTCTGGCCCAGCCCCAGCTGTTGTGGACATTTGGGGAGTGAACCAGTAGATGGAAGATATCTCTGTGTGTGTGTCTATCTCTTTCTGTCTCTCTGCCTTTCAAATAAATAATCATAAATCAACTAAAAAATGATTTAACAATGCCCCTCTTCATCCCTGCAGCATTATTTCTAGATATTTATTATCCTAACAAAATGGCCACCTCTGCCCACAGAACCACACACCAGGTAGTTCACTGAGCAGTGTTTACAAGAATGAAAAATTGGAGGCAAACTAGCTGTCCCCTGGCCAGAATGACTACACACAGAATAGCACTCCCATGCTTTGGAAAACTTCATATGCAGCGCTTCAGGACAATGGGGAAGAAAAACACCCAAGTTATGTTTTTGCTCCAAGCCACATTTTTACTTGGAAAAGCAAATTAATGACAGAAGTATCAGAACACTGATGTTCAGGGGCAGCACCGTGGCACAGCTGGTTGAGCTGTAAGCCCGCGATGGCAGCATCACATATGAGCGCCTGTTCAAGTTCCGGCTGCTCCACTTCCCATCCAGCTTCCTGCTGATGTGCCTGGGAAAGCAGTGGAAGATGGCCCAAGTGCTTGGGACCCTGCCACCCATGTGGGAGACCCAGATGAGCTCCTGGCTCCTGACTTTGGCCTGGCCGAGCCCTAGCTATTGCAGGCGTTTGGGGAGTGAACCAGTGAATGGAAGATATATCTCTCTCTTCTCCTCCACTGCTCTCCCTGTAACTCTGCCTTTCAAATAAACAAATAAATAAATCTTAAGAAAAAGAATACTCATATGCAAAAATTAAAAACCCAGAAAACGGTCCATTTCTTTATGCATATAACACATACGAGGATGTGTATATAAACACCTAGGAAACTACCTGCAAAGACACATAGTAAACTGACCTCAGCAGCAGTGACTTCCGCAGAGAATTCTGGAATCGGAAGGGGTGTTCGTTCACCCATGTTTCTTACAGCGGTCATTCATTTGTGGCTTAATTTGAAATTTATAATAAAATTCTCCAATGCGTTTTGAATGAATTAAACAGTTCAGTAGTGAAAACTGACACAAGCACAAGCCGCCAGGACTTTTATCCACTGGCTGAAGACAGGGGCCCTCTGCAGTGCAGTCCTGCTCTCATCTGTGTCACAGGGACTTGCCTTCCGTGCCACCCCCGGCCTGTTTAAACTGGGTCCTGTCCAGGCCTACTGGGCTGCAGTCTCTCTCTTTACAGAGGGCAGGAGAGATGGCCAGGGTCTGAGTCACAGCTACAGGAGCCAGCGAGCACTGTGGCACGGTGGGTTCAAGCCTCTGCCTACGACGTTGGCATCCCATATTGGAGTGCTGGTTCGAGTGCTGGCTGCTCCACTTCTGATCCAGCTCCCCATAATGCTCTTGGGAAGGCAACGGCAGGATGGCCCAAGAGCTTGGGCCCCTGCCACCCACATGGGAGACCTGGATAGAGTTCCAGGCTTCTGGCTTTGGCCTGGTCCAGCCCCGACCATCACAGCCATTTGGGGAGTGAACCAGTGGATGGAAGATCTTTTCCCTCTGTCTCTCAATCTCTCTCTGTCACTCTACCTTTCAAATAAATAAATCTTTAAAAATAAATCAATAAATCGCAGCTGCAGAAAGAACGGAAAGGCTAAGGGGAAGCAGAGAGGGGCGAGTTGGCCGTGCTCTTGTTGGACTTGGCCTTAGGGGCAGGTCCGGGCCCATGGACTCCTGGCTGTAGCCACAGCCCCTGGATTCAGTCCTAGCAACTCATGACAAAAGCGTACAGCAGGCGGCCTTCTGCAGTGGATAAAATCCTGCCTTGCACATTTCCTTGCTTGTTTCTCAACAGCTCTGAGAGGTGGCTTCTGGGCCAGCCCACGGCGCAGATGAGGAAATGGAGGCTAAGTGAGGTTATAGACTTGGCCAGGCTCCCTGGGACAACAAGAGCTGCGCAAAACACAGCGTTGGTCCTTTACTCCTGATCCCTAACTCTTCCCACTATGGCAAAATCCCTCTGGGGTTACCACCACCTGCCTCAGTTTTTCTGAACGTGAGCCTTGCTCTTGGCCTAAAACTTGTCCTGGGAAAGCTGCTCCCAGGAAGAAGACTAAGCTGAGGGCTCGGGTTGGTGCTGAGGATTGGGAGGGTCCATGGAGTTCCGGGACGACAGGCATAGGCTCTATGACAGATGTCCCTGTCCCAAATCGCAGCTTGCTGACCCTGCGCAGGCTGCTTACCATCTTTGTCCCTGTATCTTCATCCAAGAAAATGGGAGTAATAAGTGAATCTCTCTTGGAAATGTGATAGACAGATGCCGAGAAGGTGCATAGCCAAGTTTGGGTTTGTGCTTTGTGTGTTATTAGCTGTCACTAGATGATAAGCCCACAGCGGCAAACAGCGAAGGTGAGTGAGCACTCGCGCCCGGTGGGCACGACTTGACCTCTGCTCTGTGCTCACAGCTGCACCACGGAAGGAGCAGTGCAGAGGAGCCACTGGGTCAGGCGGTGCTGAGCCAGCACTCAGCTGCAAACGGGGCAGTGAGGCCCCCAAACAGGAAAACAGGCCGAGGCTCCCTGGAGTGGGCGCTCTGAGAGGCACTCAGAGATCAGCGTGGAGGGACGGGGCCAGAGTGCCAAGCAGAGACGCCAGGCGACGCGATCTGGGGGAGGTCCCTGGGGGACACCTCAGCCAGATGGGATCCCAGAACAGGGGTGCTCCTCAGGCCTGAATTCTTCTTCATCTGGGCTTTCTTGTCTGGAAGGGGGCCAGAGACGGGTGAAGAGTCAGGGGTTCAGAAGGTCAAATCCCCAAAGCAGCCCCAAGTCCCGGCAGCCGTGTATGGGGCCACTCCAGGAGGACCCCGGGCGAGCAGGGGAGCTCTCCAACACGCTGCTCCCATCACACACACAGGGTCTTCAAAAAGTTCGTGGAAAATGCCCACTATGGGAATACTGTGCGGAAGGTTTGACTTTTTTTTTTTCACACCAAAATAAAATAAATCCCAGTTTCCATGAACTTTTTGAAGTTCCCCCCAAATTCCAAGCTGCTTCCTGTCACCTGTCCCTGCCCCTTGTGCCACGGGAGCCGAAGGCCAAGCAGTGACCAGATCGCGGGCCTGGGAAATGCAGAAAGCAGCTCCACAGCTGGCCGAGGTGTGGGCCCCTCTTCAGCAGCCACGCCAGGGGTCCCTCCGGAGCCCCCCATCCTCCCCCTCAGCCACACCCCACTGGTCACTAAGTCTGCCCCAGGGTTCCTGGCTGGGCCCCCATTGTCCACCTGGACCTGCAACAGACTCCGGCTGTTCTCTGACCCTCTGCCCACCCCACGTGGTCACAAGAATGATTTTTCTTTCTTTTTTGTAAAAAAAGATTTTTTTATTTATTTGAAAGTCAGAGTTACACAGAGAGAAGAGAGGCAGAGAGAGAGAGAGAGAGAGAAAGACAGACAGGTCTTCAATCTGCTGGTCCACTCCCCAGTTGACCACAATGGCCGGAGCTGCGCCGATTCGAAGCCAGGAGCCAGGAGCTTCTTCCTGGTCTCCTATGCGGGTGCAGGGGCCCAAGGACTTGGGCCATCTTCTACTGCTTTCCCAGGCCACAGCAGAGAGCCGGATCGGAATGGAGCAGCCGGGACTCGAACTGGCGTCAATATGGGATGCCGGCACTGCAGGCGGAGGTTTAACCCACTACACCACAGCGCCAGCCCCAAGAATGATCTTTCTAGAAGCAATGTCTGACAAGCTTCCCCTGCAGTGGTTCATTGCCCTGGGATCAAGGTCAAACTCCCACCACAGATGACAAAATCATTGTTTTCCTCTGTCTCAGCTCTTATCATTCACCATCTGTCTGACTTTTGTTTTGTTTTGTTTATTTGAGAGGGAGAGAGAGAAAGATCTTCCATTTACTGTTTCACTCTCCAAATGCCCATAATAGCCAGGGCTGGGCCAATGCTGAAACTGGGAACTCAATCCAGGTCTCCTACATGGCTGGCAGAAACCCAAGTACTTGAACCATCGCCGTTACCCCTCAGACTTTGCATAGGCAGGAAGACGGAGTTAGGAGCTGGAGCCGGAAATCAAGTCCAGATACTGTGATGTGGGATCAAGCATCTCTTCGCT
Organism: Lepus europaeus; assembly: GCF_033115175.1. Taxonomy (NCBI): domain Eukaryota; kingdom Metazoa; phylum Chordata; class Mammalia; order Lagomorpha; family Leporidae; genus Lepus; species Lepus europaeus. The sequence goes on from NC_084843.1 coordinate 28,235,027, forward strand.
TATGCTCCAGTCGAACAGAACTTTATAGACTTTCTCAGGCTCTAACCTCAGGACTTCTGAGCCGGCATCTGCATTTTAACAAGAGCCCCTGGAGATTCTCACACACGTTGAAGTTGAAGAATCACAGCTCTAGGCTCCTATCATAGACTTGTGTGGGCCCTGGACTCCATAGGGTGGAAGGGGACCTGGACTGAGGGTGTCCTTCCCTGTGGGCCTTCTCAGCCACAGTGTGCTGTGCTGACGTGAGCTGGAGGAGCCCCCCCCAGAGTGGGGCACAGCGTGGGGTGCAGATGTGCCGCTGCTGGTGGGATAGAGGCAGCCGCAGGCTGTGCAGCTGAAATGGACCCCTCCCACCTCTAACAAAGCTTCTGAGTCCAGGACCCCAAGTCCTGCCGTGTGAGCCACCCTTCCCCAGCTTGGGCACCCTTCCCCAGCTTGGCTGGGGCACGAGCGCCTGGTGAGGGCAGGGAAGGGGAGAGAGGCAGAGGATGGGAGAGCCACTGCCCTTCCCAGAGACCTGCACTTCACGGATCGCAAGGTGCGCGCCACTGCACACCTGTTGCCTGTTCCCACTGTGACCCGGGGGCTGGGTTTCCTCTCCTTGCAGCTGCAGACACTTAGAGAAGTCACGGGTCCCAAGCCACAGAGCTGGGCAAAGGCAGGACAGAGATTAGTGTCCGGGTCTTCTGGGGTTTTCCCTCTGGGATCTTCAGATAGCGACTGCCTTTGCACCTGTGCTCACCCTCGCACACCCACGTGCAGTCAGAACCAGCACACCCGCTGAGCCACGCTCTGCCCTTCCAAGGCCTCCATAGTCACACCCTTGCTGGTGCACATGCTTGGCCTGGCTCACACCTCAAGGTGCACTCGTGTGTGCTCACAATCATGGCTCCAGGATCTGGCGAGCATGCTCACTCACCCCAAGGAGGCCTGCTCCCATAGGCAGTGTGCACCTGCGCCTGCTCTCTGAAAGCCTGTGTGCACAGGGGCGAGCTGAGAAGTAGCTGTCTGCTTCTAACAGCCCACCTCCCACCCCACCCCCACCTGCCACATGTGGCTCCAGCCCGAGGCAGAGCCTCACCCAGGCCCCTCAAAGGAGCTGGAGTCCGAGCCCTAAGCCAGCTTTCCCTGGTCTCCAGCTGCATTCTGGGGCCAAAGGGCCTCTTCAACCCTGACTGTCAGATCCTAAGATGAAGAAGCCCCCGGAGAAGCCATGATCAACTTTGGAGGGGCTGCTACAGCAAACACAGAGCAAATCCCACTCTGCACAGGACATCCAGAGCCTGGGGTAAAACCTTGAACACAGAAGTCAGACTGCATCGGGGTTGAATCCAGTTCTATCGCTTCCCAGTGACATTGGCCTTGGACATCTCAACTGCTCTAAGTCTCAGCTTCCTCACCTATCACGTGGGGCCCCCACATCTGCCTGCCTCACAGGGTGGATAAGATCAAATAGAGAGACGTCCGGCACGACGCACGGGAAGTGTTTGGTCAATGAATTCTGTCATCCTGCTATTACCATCATTACTGAAGGTGTTTGCAGGTGTGGCCCACTGCAGAGACCTAGTGATAGGAAACAGGCACAGAGTGGCCAAGGCCCAGACCCCAAATCTCAGGGTTAGGCCAGCTGAGCCAGCTCTAGAATCCTTGACTTTCGCTTCTGTCCACAGAGACTGACCACAGGGCTGAGACAGGACAGAAGGTCTCCACGGGCCAGCCTGCGCTGAGGAGTCAAGATCTTCACCTTCCAGAGGTGAGGCCAGACTTAGCCAGCCACGGGGGAGAAGCAAGGCTTTCCCAAGGCATCCGCCCCGCTGGCTTCTGTTAGCTGAGACATCAGGGAAGCGGGAGGGGGAGGGGGAGGCTCTGAGACCAAGCGCTGTCCCCGCTGCGGCCTGGGTCCAGCTGAGGGGGCCAATTACCCACGAGCCCCAGTTCCCCAGGGTCCCATCACTAGGAGCAGCTCTCATCACCTCCACGCTCAAGCCGATCCTCCTTTATCAGGCCCCCTGGCACCAGCCTGTCTGAGCCTCCCCCACCTCTGACGCCCAGGACATTTGTTTTGGTATCTGTGGTGGCTGTGGTCAGAGCATAATTGGGGCTGAAACACCCACTTGGACCCCCTGAAGGATAAACAGGCTGGGCTGGAGAAGTCCTGGAACAGACGTGAAGACAGACATGAAGACAGTGGAGCCGGGAAAGCCAGGCAAGCGGGGGGCAGACAGCTGGAGGGCTGGCAGAAGGCAGGGGACCTGGCGACGGGCAGGGAGGGGCCGCTGGTGAGGCCCCTTCCTGGGCAGCTGCTGCATGGCGCTCTGACGCCGGCTGGGATGGCCTCCCCGCTCACCTGCCCCAGCCTGGGGCTGCCCTCAGGAAGCCTCGGGAGTTCTGGCTCTGCGGAAGTGTCTCATGTGGTGTGAGTCTTTGTGAGCTAGGGTACACTTCAGTTCCCTGGACCCCATCTCAGAAGGCCTGGAGCAGGCACAGGAGCCACACTGCGAGAAACACTGGTCAGCACCGACAGGGACGCCAGGACCTGGCCTTCAAGGAGCCTGAGAGCCGGGAAGAAAGAGCCTTGCCTGGGTCTGGGAGTTCCCATCAGGATCCAAGGGCCCTGCTGGGGGCCAGGCGGGGACTCCAGGATCCCAGCTGCTACCTCCGGAGAGCCTTGGGGAAGGGGCTGGCAGCAAGGACACAGGGAGTTGCAGATAGCTCCTGAGGACCCCAGCAGAGGCAGCTGGAGCTCCAGGAGGAGCCCAATTCCACCAGCTCCACCTCCAGGGTTCAGGGATTTGGCAGCGCAGAGCTGAGCTCGCTGCCAGCCTCAGCCGCCGGTGTGAGACTGCACCCCTCAAGCCCGGTGCTGGGGATGAATGGCAGGAAAGCATGAGATCCGGGTGAGGGGGACCCCTCTGGCGTGCCCAGGGTTGAAGCTATGAGTCTCCTGGGCAGCTCCTGCCTGTCTGTGGGGCACAGGGTCCTGCAGTGGACTGGGTCCCGGCATCTCAGCCCGACAAGAATACAGTGGGATCCTGAGGGCTGGCATGGCTGGGGCCCGCTGACCACATCTCACCGGCGGCTCCTGTCTTGGCTGCTTCCAGGGGTCCGCCCGCCAAGAGAGAGGGATCAGGTGGAGGCAAGTTTGAGCCTGAGGAGGAGACCGTTCCGGCTTTCTGCTTTGCAGGCGAGTCGGGCCAGGGCCTTTGGGGTTAGGCTCGCCGCAGCCTCCCTGCCAGCACCCCCAGCTCTTCCCCAAGATGACCCCATTGATGGGCGGCACAGTGTGTGGTTCCCTGTGTGAAATGGGTCCTTCCTCAGGTCCTCTGAGGCCAGGGGGCTCTCGCCTCGGCAAGTCCCTCCAGCTCTGCCCACTGCCCATCAGCCTGCCAGGCACAGCCAGGGGCTGCCTGGGTCTCCTGCCACTGCCGTCCTGGGTTTCAGGGCTGCCATCTGGTGGACATCGCTGGAACGACTGCCACACCTCCTGAGACCGGCGCTTTCTCCCAGGGTCCCCCAGAGAGAGACCTGTGCAGACACCAGGGTGGGAGGGTGCATGAGGGAGTGTCTCTACCCCTCTGAGGACACGCCCACCTGCTGTTTCCTGGGGTGCGGCACTCTGGAGAGCTGGGCGGTACTGGTGGGAGAGTCTGGGGTGAACCGCAGCCTCCAGGCTCCCCTGGGCTATTTCCTCAGAGCCTCAGGGTGCCAAGGGTCCCCCCCACAGCCTCCCCCAGCCAGTTCAGCCTTGTGCCTCCTGTCCAGAGCTGGAGAGGTCCCTGAGGCCACGCCCTGTTCCCTGAGTCAGGGCCCACTTTCCCCACCAGCCCAGCCAGCAGTCCTCTTTGCCTGGGTTCCACCACCTTGGCCAGAGGCCTGAGGCCCCACCTGGGAGAGGCGAGGATGGGCGCCCTCATTACAAGATTCCAGCGCACTTGGCACGAGGCAATAGTGTGAATAATTTATGTACAAGGCGGGGAAGACCATAAATCAGCAGCCGTGATTAACATGAGCTATTCTGCGCGTGAGAAAGATCTATGGCAGGAGACTGCCCGGTTGCCGCTGATGAATGCCGCTGCTCATGCCGGCTCTGGGCCTTGATATTCAATTACAGACCTGGAGTGTGTGTGTGGGGGGGGGGTCCTGGGGATGGGGAGGGAGGGAGGGGCTGAGGAGGGGGTGCCAGGTGCCCAGGAGCAAGGATGAGGTGACAACAGGTGGCAGCCTGGTCCTGCGGTCACTGTCAGCAATGAGACATTGGGTCTGCGGGGTGCAGTTGCTTTGCCCGTGGTCACTTGTAAGCCAGTTAGCGGGGTGCCTGGGGAAGGGGACGCAGAGGGAAGGAGGCAATCTTGCAGAACGGGAGTCTCCGGAGTCCAGTGTGGAGCTTCGGCACTCCGCTGCAGGGCTCCCTACCAAGTGCTGCCACCACGGCCCTGCTGGGGGTGCCATCGTCCCAGTGGGGGTGGCTATTGCTGGGAAATGGGTCCGATCCCCACACCCGGGGAGGGCCCGCAGCAGCGGCTGGGGCGCTCTCCTCCCAGCTGACCCAGCAGCCCAGGGGCCTCCTCCCTCGGTTCCCACACTTGGGCTGCTCCTCAGCTGGCTCCAGCTGGCCCCCATCACTGCCAAAGACCAGTGGCGGCTTTGGGGTTAAGTGATTTCCCCCTGCCCAGCCCCTCCCAGCTCTGGCTCCCCTTGGCTCCTTCCTCCTTGTCTTCCTCCTCCTCCTCTCTGGTGACCTTTGCTGAGCAGTGAGCACTGTGGCCCTGCCTCCCCCTCGAACCCAAGCAGCCCGGCCAGCCAACAGCTGGGCCAGGGACCCCCTGGGTCAGGCGGGACTAGGGGATGTTCAGGAACAGGCTGAGGCTCAACCCACACGCCCAGTGGGGGAGGAGGCAGGATACAGGACGGGCGGGGCTGGCAGGGGTGGGCCAGTCTCCGGCTGGAGAGCCTCCAGTCGTCCCCAGGCCCCAGCCCTGCCACACCCTGGGAAGCTGCTGAGTCCTAAGGTGGGGGAGAACCCTTTGCGCGCCGGCTGTTGTGTGGGACCTTGGCTGCCTGTGCACCTCTGTGTGCCTGGGCACCTGTGCTGGTTCCCAGCGGTCGCTTGCAGGGGAGTGTGTGAAGGGGACCCTCCTCTCAGGCCCCGCCCCTAGGCCCGCCTCGCCCTCCACAGTCCTCCTAGCCCCTAATCCCCGGTTTGCCCCGCTCATCCTTTGGACTCCGTGAGACTCCATTAATGAGCCCTGGCCACCCCAGGACAAGCCCCAAATTAACCCTGCTGCTGACCCCGACATGGACACCTGTAATTAGGCCAGGGGAGGCTGCAGCTGAGCAGTGGGGGAGGGGGGCTACGGGGGGGTGAGGGCGGGGCTGTGACAAGGAGCCTAATGCCCAGGAATGCTCTCAAAGCTGTGCCTGGCTCCAGGGGCTGCTTGGCTCACCTCTAATACCTCGAAAAGCCTCCCAGACGGGGCTCCAGGGGGATTACCGTGGAGGGGCCCGAGAGGTGGCAGGGCTGCTCAGCAGGCCCACCCTGCCAGCCCTGGGCTGGGGAGGGCTCAGCGAGCAGAAAGCTGCCCCCTTGACCTCAGAGCCCAGCAGCCTGGCCACAGGATCCCTCCGTAGCCCAGCATGTGTGCCCCTCGCGGCATTTGCCCCGGGGGTGGGGGTAAGGGTGGGGGTGGGGAGAGACAAGTCCCGGCAGGCTAGCGCAGCCCCTCCTCCGCTCCCTCCCCTCCCCCACTCCGGGTCTGTTTGTGTACCGGTAGCTCCATCCGTATTAACCCCTGACCCCGCCTGTAACTCTCCCTTCCTCTCCGACGACTGTGCCTACCCTTGGCTTTCTCAGGGCAGAGGGGAAGGCTCCTGCTGCCTCTCCCAGGGGAAGCTTCGCTCCCTGCCCTGTGTGTTGTCCTCCGGGAGGGCAGAAGTCTGCCCTGGGGCCACTGATGAGGCTGCTCCAAGAGCCTGGGGAGGGGGACAGTGCCCACTCTGATTTGAGGGTGCTGAGGTCATCTTGAGGGGCAAGCTGGAAATAGCTATCAAAAATTGTTAAAGATTTATTTATTTGAAAGAATGACAGAAACAGATCGAGCCTCTATCCTTTGGTTCACTCCCCACGTGGCTGCAACAGCCAGTTCTGGGTCAGGCTGCAACCAGAAATTTGTAAGGGATGTATCAGTTGACCTAGCAATTTCACTTCCAGAAATTTGTCAGTATATTTTCTGCGTTTATGCTAAAAGAAATATGGTATTATTGGGGCTGATGTTGCGGTGTAGTGGGTGAAGTTGCGGCCTGTGACACTGACATCTGCAGGCACCGGTTCAGGCTGGTCCACTTTTTTTTTTTTTTTTTTTTTGACAGGCAGAGTGGACAGTGAGAGAGAGAGAGACAGAGAGAAAGGTCTTCCTTTGCCGTTGGTTCACCCTCCAATGGCCGCCGCGGCTGGCAGGCTGCGGCCGGCGCAATGTGCTGATCCGATGGCAGGAGCCAGGTGCTTCTCCTGGTCTCCCATGGGGTGCAGGGCCCAAGGACTTGGGCCATCCTCCACTGCACTCCCTGGCCACAGCAGAGAGCTGGCCTGGAAGAGGGGCAACCGGGACAGAATCCGGTGCCCTGACCAGGACTAGAACCCCGTGTGCCGGCGCTGCAAGGCGGAGGATTAGCCTATTGAGCCGCGGCACTGGCGCTGGTCTACTTCTGATCCAGCTCCCTGCTAGTAGCCTGGGGAAAGCAGTGGAACATGGCATAGGTGTTTGGACCCCTCCCACACAAGCCTGGCTCCTGGCTTCAACCTGGGGAGTGAGCCAGCAAATGGAAGATCTCTCTCTCTCCCTCTCTCTCTCTCTCTCCCTCCCTCCCTCTTTGTGATTCTCCCTCTCAAATAAATAAATATTTTAGAAAGAAGAAATATGATATTTATTGCAGCACTGTAAGAGCTAAAGACAAAAGACAATCTAGGGACAAGTTAAATGACTGAAATACTTTCACACAATGGAATACTACACAGCCACTCAAGAGAACAATGTGTATTTTCCCTTCTAGAAAGATCTTCAAGGTATTGTATCATAGAAAGGTACAGATAAAAAAATACAAGGTGCAGAACAGACTGTTGACTATGCCACCACTCGGGGAGAAAAGAAAGAAAACATACAAATAAGCTCTGTCTGGGGAAACAGCTTTGAAACAAAGCCTGTGGAAGTACCATTGAAAGCCCGTGTGCAGAGGGCCCGAGGGCTAGAGCTCTTCTCTTTTGTACTTAATGATGTTGTTTAAAGATGTGTTTATCTGAAAGGCAGAATTACAGAGGGAGGGAGAGAGATCTTTCATCCACTGCTTCACTCCCTAAATGGCCACATAAAGTCAGAAGACTGGAACTCCATCCAGGTCTCCCACGTGAGTAGCAGGAGCCCAAGCACTTGGGCCATCCTCTGTTGCTTTCCCAGGCGCATTAACCGGGAGCTGGATTGAAAGTAGAGCAGCCATGACTGGAACCAATGCCCATATGGGACGCTGGCATCGCAGGTGGCGGCTTCACCTAGTACACCACAACACCAGCCTCTACTTTATGATTTCTCAAGCTTTGTACATATTTAACCTTTCCAAAAGGCCAGATTTTTTATACATACAAAAATAAGTAAAATGCATACACTTCGATCTAAGTATTCGATTTCTAGAAATCTAGTTTGCAGAAATACACAATGATGACACTCACACAAAGGATGGTCAGTCATTTCAAAGACAGAATGCTCATCACCAGGCAATTGCCTAAGTGAATGATGGTGCTTCCGTGCCATATAATCCGGAGCAGCCGGGAAAGATGCAAGACCTCAATGACCAGAGGAAACAAGAACACAAGTCACAGAACCGCATAAACACACCAGTCCTTCTCCTTGTACATGCAAACGAGGGGCATTCAAAGATTTCACGAACAATGCATATTATTTAAAAATTATGCACGGATTTCAAGACTTCTTGCACCAAAATAAGTTTATCTTTTAATTCCATTTTCCACAAACTTTTCAAATCCTCTTCATATTACATAGATGTATCTCCAAAACTCTGGAAAAATGATCACCCAGTCAATGCAAACATTGCTTTACTTCTTCCGTATGTACAAGGAGACTTCATCAAACACTCCTGGCATAGGGGTGGCATTGTGGCCGCTACTTGAAATGCTGGCATTCCATATCAGAGCACCAATCAGGTCCCAGCTGCTCTACTTCTGATCCAGCTCCCTGCTTTGCACTTGGGAAAGCAGTAGAAGATGACCCAAGTGTGTGGGTCTCTAGCACGCACATGGGAGATCCAGATGGGGCTCCTGGTTCCTGGCTTTAGCCTTGCCCTGCCCGACTATGTCGGCCATTTAGGGAGTGAACCAGCAGATTGGATGATCTCTTCCTCTCATCTCTCTCTCTCTCACTTTGCCTTTCAAATAAATAAAATAACTCTTAAAAGAGAAAGAAAAAATATTCCTTGTGTAATTACAAGATAAAATCAATAAAAACTTTTAAAAATAATCACGGCCTCATAGCATTCATCTGCGTCTCGCCTTCTCCCAGCACAGAGCTCCAGGAACCCTCCTGGCCATGCTGCTGTTGCCCTCAAGACACAGAAGGGGAAATTAAGGCTGAGAGAGGTTCCGGAACTTCCCCAAGGTCGTACACAAACATGAGCCAGAGCCGTGCTCCAAAGCTCACAGCCTGTCCACGCCACCTGTCCTCAGAGGCATTTCTGAGTCTCTTCAAGGGTGCAGGCTTGTAGCTCCCCCCAGACGCCTACAAACAGCATAGTGAACCCTTCCATGCCTGTGCCCCTCACCCACTCCGGCCACCAGAGGACCTGCTGGAGAGCCCAGCAGGGGTGAGCTGCGGAAGCCATGTGGCTCCCGGCCTTGGCATGGTTGCCAGCGTCCCTGTCACCTGCTCCTGCTCTGGCTCCTTCCTGCCAGCCTGAGCCCAGTACCCGTTCCCCGCCAACACCCCCTCCTCACCACAGAGCACCCCCTTAATTACACTTAATGGCAGAGACTATGAGAGCTTTATTAACTTTATTATGGACCCAATTAGCAGCTAATGCCCCATGACTACTGTCCCCCCCAATAATCCCATTAAACATAATGAAGCCGACTTCCCCCTTCCCTGCTGGGCAGGGGATGAGGGGACAGGGAAATCCATCTTCCTGGGCCTCATTCTGCCCCCTCAGGCCCCTTGGACACCAGCTCAGGCCTCGGAGCTTCCTGGGGACCAGGGCTGGGTACACAGAAGACAAAGATTAATCAGCAAATATTTTGGAGCCAGCCTTTGAGCCTACACACACACACATACACACATATACAGCCTGGCTGGTGGCCAAATAGCTTCTTTCTCAAGACAGAGATGTGGGAACACACATACCGCAAGCATCGCCCCCGTCCAGGGCACCAACATTGTCCTTGGCTGTGTCCAAGAGCCCTTCAGGGCTGGGGGTGCTCAAGCTGAAGGTCTCTGCCTGCACTTGGAGAGTGGGAGACAGGAGAGCAGAGAGGGAAGACTGAAGGTGCGCAAGGACAGGATGTCCCCCCGGAAGCCCACGCCCTAGTCTGCCTGGCTTGGGCTGATGGTGTCAAATATGGATTCAGCTCCCACAATGTGCAGGGCCCTCTCTGCCACCCCTGAGGATATAAACGCTGCTTCCCCCAATTTACAGATGAAGAAACTGAGGCACAGAGAGACGAGCTTTTTAAATTTATTTTATTTACTTGAAAGGCAGGATTACACAGCAAGAGAGATGACAGACAAATGCTGGTTCACTCCCCAAATGGCCACAATGGCCAAGACTGGGACAGGCTGAAGCCAGGAGCCTGGAACTTCATCAGGGTCTCCCATGTGGGTGCAGGGGTCACCTTCCACTGCTTTCCCAGGCACAGTAGCAGGAAGCGGGGTTGGAAGTGGAGCAGCCGGGACTCGAACCAGCACTATGTGGGATGCTGGAGTCATGAGCACTGGCTTAACCCGCGGCACTGTCATACCGGCCCCAAAGATGGTCAGTCTTTAAAATAGGTCTTCTCGGTGAATTATCTTAGAAGCTCTCTCCTCTCTTCCCCAGCAACCCCTCAGCCCCATCTCAGCAGGTGCAAAGCCGGGGGAGGGGGGAGCTGCTTCCACAGCAGCCTTGACAGGGGTGAGAGGACTGGAAACCAGAGAGCGCCTCTGTCCCTACTGCCACAGGAGGGCTCGTCCTTCACAAGTAAGAAGACCAGCGGGACAGGGCAGGGTGAGGCCGAACAGAGGCTGTCATGACAGGCAAGATCCCCCAGCCACCCATGATCCAAACCTGAAGACTTGGGGAGGCAGTCCCTGAGGGTCTGCACTGGGGAGGCGGTCCCTGAGGGTCTGCGCTGGGGGTCTCCATCCACCCCCCCACTCCATGCCCAGGAATCACTTCCTCCCGATGTGGCAGCAGAGGCCCACACCAGTCTCCAGGGCCTTGAGCCCCTCCCCCAGCCTTGGTCCCAGAGAAGGAGTCAACGTGAGAGTGACAGGGCGGAATGGGCGCTGCCCTGAGCGGGGTGGCGGGGCTCAGGAAGGGAGACCCTTGATCCTTGACTTGGAAGGAGGCTCCCTATTCCCGCTCCCCCTCCCGCGGCCTGGCCCGGCCTGGAAGCAGCCACTTGAAATGGGTCCCAGGGAGCCTGGGAGAGGGGCTGGCCTGGCTCCAGCCTCCCACTCCTCACCCCCCAGCCAGGCCCACTTCCTCAGCTCCCCTCTGGCCCATCCTGCTGGGGTCAGGAGGTGAGCAGGGGAGCTTTCTCCAGCCCATCCCCGTCAGGATCCACCCGCAGGCCCAGCAAGGCGGCTGGGGCGGGCAGGCAGCACCCTCTCCCTTCCCAGGAGGCCACGGGGCCTGGGAGGGGGCAAACTCTACTCCCTGGGGTTACTCCAGGGCACAGCGTTGGGGAGCCTCCCAGGTGGGGCCCCCGCTCTTCGCTGTGCTCTGGATGAGTGTTCTCTGACACCAGCCCCCTGTACAAACAGTAGTGCCATCCTCCTCCCTGCCTGGGGCACACCTGGAGGGATGTGGTGCCTGGGTAGGCTCAGCTGGAGATGTAGAGTCAGCCGGCAGGGGTCGCTGGGGAGCCCTGGGGGAGGGGAGAGTCGAGGAGGTGGGCAGGGGGATGTGGGGGGTCTGTGTGGAGGCTCCGGCTAGCAAACTGGCCCAGATGCCTTGTTTCCTGGCTCTGTGAGCCTGAGCAAGTTTCCCAACCTCTGAACTTCAGTTTTTCACCCATAAAATGGGCCTGAGAGCAGAAACTGCTTCAGGAACATTGAGGTGGTCACGGAATGAAGACTCGGAGCCAGGGGCCAGCGTTGTGACGCAGCAGGTTAAAGCCACAGCCTGCAGTGCTGGCATCCCATAGGGACACCGGTTCGAGTCCCAGCTGCTCCACTTCCGATCCCAATCCCTGCTAATGTGCCTGGAGGATGGCCCAAGTGCTTGATGCCCTGAACCTACGTGGGAGACTTAGAAGAAGCTCCTGGCTTTGGGCTGGCCCAGCCCTGGTCATTGTGGCCATCTAGAGGGTGGAAAACCTTTCTCTCTCTGTCTCTACCTCCTCTCTCTGTAACTCTGCCTTTCAAGTAAATAAAATAAATCTGAAAAAAAAAAAAAAAAAAAACCTCAGAGCCAGTCTTTGGTGTTTAGGGCACCACAGGGAGCACTGACATTGGTGGGGTGGGGCCAGCATGGTCCTCGCTTGGCAGTAATAATGACAGCATGAAAGAGAACAAGTAGACAGCCCTGCCTCCACTGCCAGCCCTGAGACTGGTTCTGACCCACATCTCCAGCCCCCCAAGACCCACGTGGCCTACCCTGCTGTGACCACTTGTGGTACAGACTAGGTCCTGGCTCACTCCCAGCAGCCCCTAAAGGTGCCTCCACCACACCTTCTTACTTCTCCCTCCCCACCTCCCCAAAGTGTTCTTTCTTCCCCTTCCTTTCCCTGGAGCAAGGAGAGAAAAGGAGATACCAGAATTTGAAGGATGTGAAAATTAGCTGGAGCTGAGAGAGGTGTCAAGTTCAAGGCAGCACCCCGGCCCCCGCCCCTTCTCTGCCCTAAGGATGATGTTCCCGCAAGTCTCTGCAGGGAGAGCACCCCCTCCAGGGTGTGGACTGACACTGACAGGTGGGAAGAGAATGAGGGGAGAGAGAGGATTGCCACAAAGAGCAGCTGCCCCAGCGCAGGGGCCTGTGCCAGGCCTGGGCTCCCACCCAGGCCTCAGGGCTCGGATCTGTGGCCAGGAGGGGAAAGTACCGAGAAGCAGATCAGTCTGACCCTCTCCTAAAAAAATTTAAATTGATGTTCATTTTATTGGAAAGGCAGAGAGAGAAAAATCTTTGATTGGCTGGTTTACTCCCCAAATGCTCTCAACAAGCCAGGGCTGGGCCAGGCCAAAGCCAGGACCCCGAACTCAACTCAGGTCCATCCTTGAGGATAGCACAGACCCAGTTGCTTGAGCCATCACCTGCTGCCTCCCAAGAAGCTGGATTTGGAAGCCGAGGAGCTGGGACTGGAACCGGGCACTGCCATGTGAAATGCAGGCATCCTAAGCAGCAGCTTAACCCTTGTGCCAAACACCTACTCCGGTCTGACCCGAAAGTGTCAGGGGCTGAGCCAGCTGGTTGGAGGGGGAAGCAACTCTTCCTAGGAGGCAAGAGGGATCTAAACAAGGTCTTTCATCCCCTGGTGAGGGCCTAGCCTGTCTGAAGTTCTCTTTGGAGACCCTACCTCGCTTCTCAAAGATGGCCAGGGTGCCTGTATGCTCTACTTTCTGGGAGTGGCCAAGCTGAGCGAGGGGCGGGAGCTCCAGGAGAGAAGACCCGGCAGAGCAGCCAGGCCCCTCGACCGGGCTCTGTCATCGTTAACAGCCACAATTATTATTATTTGGAGAGACGGGCAAGGGTGGTCGGGGACGTGGTTGGGGTGAAGGAAATGAAAAAGTCCTCCGTACGTGCCGTCTCGCCAGGTTAATACTCCTGCCTGTCGGCCTGACAGCTGCAAGATTGATTACCCAGGCCTCCCGCTCTTTATAACTCGATCAGTCGAATTAATCTCTGGCTGTCGGCCCATCTGATGCCTGAATCACAAATTTAATTTGGAGGTACACAGCTCCTCCCCATCGGCCTCCTCCCCTTCCTCCCAGCACCCCCCCCCCCACTCTTCCGTCCATCCTCGGCTTTCGCCTTCCTTCTCCTCTTCCCTTTCCTCCTCTGTCTCCCACCCCTCTGGCCCGTGGGTTTCTGTTCCTCCTGCTCTTCCTCCCACTGCAGCCTCCAGGCCCCTCAGGCAGCAGTGGGTGGAGAAGGAGGAAGAGGAGGAGGCGGCGGGAGGGGAGCCGGTGGCCCTGAGTCAGCAGCCCCCCTGCCCAGGCCGGGGAGGGGTCACGCCCCCACCACTGGGCAAGGTGCCCACCCCATGTGCTCCACCCCAAATGGAGAAGGAGGTCTGGCTGACACTAAGTAAGACATATTAATGTACTAAAGACTTAATGAAGTTGGGGGGTGAGGGGTGGAAAGTGCTTGCTTTATTAGTTTATGGCCGATTAATGGGGACGCCATTACTGTGATGGAGACGGATTGCTGCTGTCAGCAGCTGGGCTGGGGGCGGCCGCACCTCTCCTCTGCGGTGGGTGCCCCGGACCCAGGCAGGGAGAACTTCATTAGAAGCAATGATGGGGTTCCACCGGGGGAGGGCTGCAGGGAGGGGCCCAGCTCCAGGCTTCAGAGGGGAACCACAAGGGGCTAGGGGCTAGCAGGGACAGGGGTGGGGGGACTCAATAGTTCCCTGGGGAAGGGGCAGTAGGAAGAACCAGAACCCTGAGACCATACTGGGATGAAGGCGGGGAAGAGAATGGTGGTGCCACCCCTGCCAGGATGCTCGCTCCCAGGCCACGCCCTCACCCTTCCATAGTGAGGCCAAATCATCTCAGCTGCTGACCCCAGGCGGCCAATGGGCAGCAACTCGGTTCAGATGGGGGCGTGGCTGAGGGGAGCCTGGGAGCCCGTGGAGCGGACACCATGCAGCCTCCGGGCCATTCCCTCTGCTACTTCTCATCTCCAAGAGGACATGTGGGGGCCGGGCCAGTGCAGCTTGGGCCCTGGTCACTTCTTTCTATCTGTAGGCTTCCAGGTCTTCCATGAGCTTACATCTCTCAGGAGGGTGTGACTTTTTAGCATCACCTTTTTTTTTTTTTTTTTTAAGATTTATTTATTTTGAAAGAGTTGCAGAGATGGAGAGGGAGAGAGAGAGAGAGAGAGAGAGAGAGAGAGAGAGAGAGAGAGATCTTTCATCTGCTGGTTCACTCCCACTGGGCCAGCCAAAGCAAGGAGCCAGGAGCTTCATCCAGGTCTTCCACATGGATGGCAGGATCCCAAACACTCTAACCATCTTCTGATGCTTTTCCCGGGCCATGAGCAGGGAGCTGGATCAGAAGTGGGGCACCCAAAACACCAACTGGCACCCATATGGGATGCCAGGGCCACAGGCAGTGGCTTTACCTGCTCTGTCACAGTGCCAGCCCCTTGGTGTGGCCATTGTGATGTTGGAATACTAAAACATATTTTAGTAATGAATGGTGTTCAAAACAGACATTTCCCAGGCCCTCCCTAACCCCAGCTCTATCTTGGGCCCCTCCAGCCCAGATCCCTCCTGGAGAGGTTGCAGGGATGAAAAGGGTCCCAGGATGCGCTCAGAACCACAGGCTGTTGGGTGTGTTTAGCATAGTGGCTAAGCCACCACTTGGGACACCCACAGCCCATATCAGAGTCCTGGTTCTGCTTCCAATCCCTGCTTCCTGCTAATGCATACCCTGGGAGCCAGCAGGTGATGGCTCAAGAACTTGAGTTCTTGTCACCATATGGGAGACCCAGATTGTTTTCTGGTTCATGACTTTGGTCTGGCCCAGCTCCAAGTGTTGTAGGCATTTGAATCAGCAGGTGGAAAAATCTCTCCTCATCTGTCTCTAGCTCTCTGCCTTAAAAAAAAAAAAAATAACCACAGCAGTTGACCAGAGTACATAGTAACAAGGAGACAATTCTACATTTTCATGCAAGTTAGGGAAAACAGCTGTAGCACAATGACTGAATCAAAATGTCCTTTGTGATCTCTTTGCCTTTTCCTCATTGCGTGTGAAATTCTCTGTGTGTGGGTGGGGGTGCTCCTATAGAAGACATTACTCACTGTCCATGTGCTCCACGGGGGCCCCTGTGAGTGGGTGCTTGCGTGTCTGTCTACATCACAGAGTGGCACCCCCTACTGGCCACCAGGGTTGCCGGCTCAGGCCAAGCACACACCGCTGGGGTTACCACCCAAACACACTCCCCAAGGTAGGGGCTACCTGCTCAGCCTAACTGGGAAATAAATACCCTGTTTCTGAGAGTAATTTAATTATTGGCTCCTGCGAACTAGTGGGTAATTAAATTTCGTAGCTCCCAAAGTAATTAATTGCTATGCAAATAGTAATGCCCTCTGCTTTGGAGAGGAGGATCCCGGTCTGGGGTTGCCCTGCAATTAGAAGCTAATAATTACCCTGTCAGCTCTCAGCTCCTGCTGGGTAATTACCTGCTGAAGTCCCACTGGTCACCGAGGGTTGTTCCCATCACCTGCTGCTGAAGCCCAGGCTCTCTGGCCCCATACCCAGAGCAGGGGAGCCCCAGAGCGTTGCTTAATCTTGAGATCCTCCCCCACAACCCCCAGGACCGACAAAGAGAGACCCTGACTTCTGTCTGAGGAAAACCAAGGATAGGACCTCCCCAGCCCTCCCTTTTCTGCGGGAAGACACACCCAGCTTCTCAGAGGGGAGGGTTCAACTCACCGACACCGGGCGACTCCAATGTGCCAGGAACGTTCCCAAGAGAATATGATCATGAATCACAGCCATCATCTCCCCTTTTGGCACTTTTGTGCCCATTAGGCGGGGCGAAGGTGTACAAACAGGGGAAGAGCAGCAGGCATTTCGTGGCTTACACAGCCTTCTCCCAGCTGCTCTGCATGCCAACCTAGGTCCTGCTGCAAAGGGATTTGGGAAATGACAATGAAGTCCCTATCAGTTGACTCTGAGCTGCGGGAAGGATCCTCTGTGGGCCTGACCTAATCAGGCAAGCCCTTCGAAGGGTCTGGGCTCCTCCAAACAGCAGTGGATCTGTCACTGCCCTCCCCTTCCTGGGCTTCCGCTGACTGACTGCCGGTGGCCAGCAGGGCCTGGGGCTTCCTGCTTGTTCTGCATCTTTTCTTCTTGACTGCCTGCCCTACAGATTTCAGACTTGCTTGGGCAACCCACACAACTGCGGAAGCCAACTCCTGGCAAAGTATTTCCTTGACATTTTATATGGACAGCTGGGGTCTGCCCCTTGAAGGTCCGCCTCCTCAGGAAGAGCTCAGAGCATCAGGAAACTGTGAGACCAACCCCACAGTCCCATTAATCAATCCCTTTATAATAAATCACCTCTTGGGTTTGCAGCCTGACCAACTGATACACTCCTTTTGAGGGATGAGGACTATAGAACCAGATACAAAACAGAGGGTAACCAAAGATTCATGGCTCTTAAGTGATCAAACAAGGACTGAAGCCAGGCTTCCCACTACATCATCACAGCCCATGCAGCAACAGGACCTGGCTGCAGGCAGGTTGCACCTGTGCTCAGGTGGGAAGGTGTGTATATCTACTCCTGCCCCACCCAACACCTCATGATTCTCCAGGATCACTGTGGTTCAGTAATCATCACTTCTTATCCAGATCTTGTCCCTCCCACTGGCTCCCAGCCTTCTGTCCTGGGTTCTTGTTGCTCTCTGCTTCCTTCCTGAGAATGCAGGCCTGAGACTGAGAACACCGGGTGTTCTCTCTGAAGAATCTCCAGAACCCACCTTCCAGATCCAAACTCTCCCACCTGAGCCCCTGTGGGATGTTGTCCTGGTGTAGTCTCAGATCTGAGGACTCTAAGGAGAAGGCGGGTGCTAGGCAGTGTGGGGAGAGGGGCAGAACTCCTAGACACTGGAATGAAGAGCAAGGGTCTCTTGCTCTTGTATTTGGGAAAATCTGAACTTGGAGAATCCCCTTTCCCCCAATCCTCAGCTCCATCTCTCCCATTCCCCTTGAGAGAAGGAAAGTGATGGTATCCCAGCATCAGAGCCTGAGCCCCACCTTCCATTCTCAACCTCTGGTTCTGATTTACTGCAGGAACTGGAAGTTAGACTCCTTGTTTTTATTAGAAAGGCAGGGTGATAAAGAGAGAAAGGGAGGAGGGGAGAGAGATCACTCTTCCAACTGCCAGTCCACTCCTCAAATGGCCACAAAAGCCAGGTCTGGGCCAGGCCAAAGTTAGGAGCCAGGAACTGCATCATGAATTGGCACATGAGTGGCACGACCCCACTGCTTTCCTACAAGTCTGGCACTCTGTCATGGGATTTGGGCATCGTAAGCAGCAGCTTGACCTGCTGTACCACAACACTGGTCCCAGGAGTCATGCTCCTGCTGTCTTCCCAGAGATTCTAGGACAATGATGTCTGATCACTCCTGAGTCAGTACTTCTCAGGAAACTCAGACGGCAGTCTAGAAGGTGGGCTGTGCCTCCCCCATCAGACTGGAGGCTTTCTGAAAGTAAGGGTCATGTATTTCCCCTCTCAACGGGGACTCTCAAAGGCACTGGGTGTTTCTCATCTAACTACCCCCATCTGCCTGACCCTGAGGTGTGCAAACGGTGAGTCTCAAGGGGGGGGGTGTATGTGTGAAAGTGTTGCTAGTGGTGCCAGCACATGGCAGAGCTGCCAGGCCTTTGACACTGTAAGGCCTGCTGAATAGGCTGGCGTGGTTATGCCCTCACTGACAGCTCTTTAGAATCCATTCAGAGTTTCTACCCTGCTGTAATCTCTGGGTGATGAATATTTCCCCTAATGAATGGAGGAGAATTGGACTAGGCTGGATGCCTGTGAGCTTAGACTCTGATTAAACATCCATCTGTGCAAGGCCTGCCTGCGAACAACTCGTTATGTGTAATTTTTCAAAGGAAGGGAAAGTGTTGTTGGTATCTGAGCTCTGCAGAGGAGCAGGAGCAACATAGAAGCAAAATGCCTGTGCAGACATTGGGCAGGGTCTGGGTGCTTTGCCTCTGACCACACCCAAGGTCACCTCTCCCTCCCAGCCAGCTTATCTCATGAGGCTGGAATCAGGCCAAGGGTCTCCCTAGGCTCAGGTACATGCACCTTTCCCAGGAGCCCAGCCCAGAGTTCCTCTGAGCCCACACATGTCTGCCTTCCTGCAAGGAGCATTGATCAGACAGGAGCTGCTTTGGGGAAAGGCAGGAAAAGGAGGTGGCATAAGTGCAGAAGTAACATCTGAGGATTCAGTTTCCATTGGGTGCAGCTCCAGCTCTGTCTGCCTCCCAAAACCTTCTTTACCTTCAAAGGAAACCACAGGGGGTTGGGGGCCCCATTCAGGGCAGGCATTTAGCTATTCTGGCCCCTTTGCTGGTCAGGACCAAGGACAGCACCCCCGCCATTTCCAGGATCTCCACCACCCTTGGTCCGTTCTTCCCTGCCACACACTCTACTTCCCTGCTCTTGAACTCATTCTTTCCCCTTCTCCTCCCCTTCCTGTTGCCCCTCCCCCTCTCTTCTTCCTCCACCTCTGCTTACTCTCTGGCCCTCTCCCAGGGATGGTGCCTGGCTTCTGGTTCTTCACCACCCCAGGAACCCCTTAAGAAAAGTTATGTAAGCACCTCCTGAAGCCTATCCTGCCCAGCCTCCATTAAATGCCGTGTTCCCCTGACTGGCTCTTTCCTCTTACCCATCACACACACATACACACACGCGCACACATGCACATACACACACAGAAATCAGCTGTTCAGAAGGAAGGGAGGGAGGGAGGGAGGGAGGGAAGGAACAAGGTCAGAGGGAGATGTTTTGAAAGACTGGACCACCCTCTCCCTCCTCAGTGGGGCCCAGGACCAGCCTACCCGATGTGACTGTGGCCTGGACTCCACAGCCCTGACCTCCCCTCTCTTTTACCCTCCCCTTTCCCCACTCCTCCCCACTGTCTCTAGGAAAAGCAGCAGCAGCTGCTGCAGAAGGCATTCCCTTCAAGGAGCATCAGCAATTGTTGTGACTGAGTGTCCCAGCCTTCCTTCCCGGTTAATCTAACTTGGGCAGAGTTGAGGTGTGCTCTGGCTCTGCTGCCTCGGAAAGACAGAGAATAAATAACAAGCCAGAGGCATAAACAGATGTGCGGATACATGCAGCTGGCGCTTCCCTGCCAAATTACCATGGACAGAACACTGGAAGGGGGCCAGGATGCCTCCCCTCTGTTTGGAGTTTGGCCACCAGGACCCGTCCAAGCTCACCATCATTTGGCAACGTTTGAGTGAGGGGAGGGAGTGCCAGGGAAGGGAGTGAAGAGGCTCAGGTGCCCTTAGGTTTGGTGAAGTGCTCCAGGTGAGAGGAATAATGGTGGGGGAGGGACAGGGAATTCTGGCCAGACCCTCCCTGAATATTCCCTAGGGTAGTCCCCCCAGAGTATGGCTAGAAGTGGCTTGAGGGTGGACTCTTCCCTTTAAAAAAGATTATTTATTTATTTGAAAGTCAGAATTACAGAGAGAGAGAGATCTATCTGCTGGCTTGCCCCCCAAGTGGTGAGCTGGGCCAGACCGAAGCCAGGAGCCAGGAGCTTCATCTGGGTCCCCCACATGGGTGTAGGGGCCCAAGCACTTGGGCCATCCTCTGCTGCTTTCCCAGGTGCATCAGCAGAGAGCTGCATGGGAAGTAGAGCAGCTGGGACTCGAATCAGCATCCATAGGGGATGCAGGCACTGCAGATGGCAGCTTAACCCACTGTGCCACAGTGTCAGCCCTGAGGGCAGATTCTTATGGTGCTACATAGGTGCTGTGTTACCACCCTCTCTTGAATTCCTGGATTGGGCATTCCTTGATCTTTGATCACACCTGGCACTGCCCAGAGGTAGCCTGGAGTGCAGGTGGCAGGCAGCAGTTGATGAGAACCCTCAGAAGCTCCCCAGCAAAACCAGGTGTCCCCAAAGTCTCCAACCTTGGAACAAAGACTGGGAGAGAAATGGGTTGGAGTTGCTGTGGAACAGGGGACAAGGCAGGTGAGCAGGGAGAGGAAGCACAAAGCTGGAATGAGTGTTGCCAAGGGGACCACTCGCCATGGATACCCTAGAGCTGAATTCAGAAAGATCCTAAGCCACCTTCTGGACTCCATTCAGATTAGGAGTCTTTTCTTCAGCTGTGAGTTTGTCTTTCTCCTACCAGGCTATTGCATGCACACCCAGGACAGGTTTTCCACACCCGATGACTGCCCCATCTCTGGAAGAGATGCTATGGATTATAGCCCATGGGGCGGGTGCTGTCTGCCCCGG
This sequence comes from Lepus europaeus, assembly GCF_033115175.1. Lineage (NCBI taxonomy): Eukaryota > Metazoa > Chordata > Mammalia > Lagomorpha > Leporidae > Lepus > Lepus europaeus. The sequence continues at coordinate 28,255,435 of NC_084843.1, forward strand.
TGAACCACAGCATTATGATGATGGTGGGTGAACTCAGTCCTCTGGGAAGCAAGAGAGTCATACGATGAAAGTAAAAGTGATGGCCTCAAGAGACAAGGCCAGTGGTGGAGTGGAAGGGAGGAGAGAGGCGAAGAGGAGAGGCTAACTGGGAGTCTGGTGCTGCGCTTCATGGCTGCTGGCGGGGTCCTGAGCCATGCAATGGAAAAGGAGCAGGGGGAAGAATGCAGGAAGCATTGGTGGGACTTGGTGATGGAATGAACAGGAGTCGGAGATGCACTGGGATACGCCCATGTAATGTAATGTCCAATACATGACAGCGTAGCACATGGATGGAGCCCTTTCTGTAATCTGACCAGGACAATAGACATAAACTCTACCATCCTGGGCAAATCTGGACAAACACCTTGACCAGAGGTGATGATGCCGACAGAGGACATTGCGAGGCAGGGGGCAGGATGGAAGAAGAGAAGATAATGATCTTGATCTTGGACTTGTTGAGTCTGAGGTGTTCAAAGACAGTCATCTGGCAATAACCAACAGCCCAGCCTCTTCCAAGCATCCCTGGGTGTTTGCTTGGAAATGGTTGTCTCCAACTTGAAGGAGAAGTCAGGGCTAAATACATAGTGACCCAGTGATGCCTCCTAGGAATCTGAATCTCAGAAATGCTCATTCTTGTGCAAAATGACGTATGGTTAAACGGGCACACTGTGGTGTGGTCTGTTAACACTTGGAAACAATGGAAAGGCCCTGAATAAGGAATCGGTTCCATCCATCATGGAGTGTGCGCCAAGTATTTCCACTCATCCTGGAACATCCATACGGACTGCCCTGGAGAATACCTCTATTTTTAGGGAAGGAGGCAAATTGAAAAATGTTATGCCAGGCTATAGCTATATACTAACTGTTTCAAAACTGTGTGTGTTTGCACACAACCATGTAGCAAATACCTAAGAGACGGGGAGATGCACTGACTTGTTAGCAGTTCCCCATGGAGCAGGGAGGAGGACTAGAGGGAAGCGAGGGAGCGAGGGAGGCTTCCCCTTCTCTGTGCACTCCTGTGTGTTCCAAAGTTTTATAAACACCAATTCCTAAACGACTTTAAAAATAAACGATGATGAAAAGGACAGGACAATGTAAAGGGTTTTAAAGACAGACAGAGGAGGCGTGATGTAGTGATCTCATGAAGCTGAGGGTGAAGTTCTGGGAGCTGTGGAAGCAGAGATTAGGGCTGGAACTTCAGGCCAGGAGGGAAGAAACATCACAGTGCACCCCAAAAGGGTAAAACCATTTCTGACCCCCAGGTTGTGTGTGTGTGTGTGGGGGGGTTGGGATCTCCACTCTGCAAATAAAGCTGCCAGAACCATTCCCTCCAGACCTCAACCCTCCCTTCAGGAGCTGGAGCCCGCACGAGAGCTCAGCTTTGTCCCAGGGTCCCAGGCAGGTCCTAGGTGACCCCAGTTGCTCCAGACTCCATGCCCACATTTGTCTCCAGTGCCACCCTAGCTCAGAAAGCTTAATCCCAGGCACCACATTCCTCCTTTCTCTCCCAATGGTGTCAGAACTCCCAGCTCTTCTCCAGGTGTGGAGAATAATGGCCAGAAATGAATTCCATCTTCTGGAGCAGGCTGTGTGTGTGTGCTGGGACTGGGGTTGTAGGGACGAGGAGGGGAGAAAGCAGCGTGACTCACAGGGCCTCCTCCCTGCAGAGACAGAACCTGACTTGTGGGCTGTGGGCCCGTTGAGGTGACTCCCTGCCGAGGCTGTCAGCAGGTTTCACCCTGCACTCACAGCCCAACTCAGGCGTCTCCTGCTCGCTCTCTGCACTCCCAGGCTGGCCTTCTCCCCTTCCCAGTGCCCTTTCCAGCTCACCCACTTTCCAGCTGGGTGAGGCTTTCTTCCTCCTCTTCTTTTAACAGAAATATGTGGAGTCAGCTTTTCTGTTGGGGGGCCCTGGCTCCTTCCCAACCACAGCAAATTTTATAGATGATTGGGAGTCCAGGGATGCACACAGTACAAGGGGCAAAGAGACTGCATGTGCAGTGTGTGTGTGTGTGTGTGTGTGAATGAGAGAGAGAGAGAGAAAGGGGTGGGGGTGGGGAGAGAGGCAGAGTCAGCCTCTGCATCTGTATCTATGCAGCCGAGCAGTGGGTTGGGTTCAGAGTGTGTGTAGACCGGAAGGGAACACAACTGGCCCTAAACGTCATCTTCCTCAGGTCTTGGAAGGTTATAGGACATTGGGATCAGCAGGATCTTTAGAATCTGTCTCACCAGCACCCCCCACCCATTTATAAATGACAAAAGAGGTTCAGAGCCTGATCTTCCAGTACACAGCCAGCTGCAGGGTAGCCAGGGTTAGAACCCTGGGAGCATGAGCAGGAGCAAGGCGGCATCCTTAACTCAGAGACCTGCAGAACAGCTCCTGCGGGCGCTCCGGGGGAAGCGCATTGTGGAAGAGCTACGCATGTATTTCAAACGTATTTTTGCACCAGAATATATTTATCTTTTAATTCCATTTTCCACGGACTTTTTGAAGTGCACAGATTTGACTAACAACTCTGCGGAGAGGTGGGAGAAGCTACAATCTCAAGCTGACCAGGGGACAGGATCTGCATTGACAGCAGCACCTCCTGACCATGGAGGCTGCTTCCGTCCCGTTGAGACCTCAACAGCAGCTCCTTCCTGGGAACACCCCAGGTCCAGGGAGCGGCTGGCTAGGAGCGCCCCACATCTGCCTCCTCTCCTTGGCTGCACGTTCCTGACCTCACCCTGAGTGCCCCTTGCCACATCCAGGCACCTAGCCTACAAAATATTTGCTTTCTTCTTATTTATAATCTTTTTAAAAAGTATGAGAGCAAGAGTGAGAGAGGGCACTCCCATTTAATGGTTCACTTCCCAAAGGCCTGCAGCAGCCAGCACCGGACCAAGCCAAAGCCAGGAGCCAGGAACTTAATCCAGTCTCCCACGTGGGTGGCAGGGGCTCAAGCACTTGAGCCATCACCTGCTGCCTCCCAGAGGCTGGAACCCAGAGCAGAACTGAGACTCAGAGCCAGCCCCTGGGGGGGGGGGGGGGGGGGATGCAGCAGCCTGAACTGCTGTGCTGTGCCCCGTGCTCGCCTTCCCACCCAGGCTCTGCCGGCAGCCGCCTCCCAAGGGCTTGCTCTGCTTTGCTGAAGGGAACCTGTCTCCCACCCACAAAGCTGGCGTTCCCTGTGCTCCGGGTTCTCGGCAAGGGAGTCGCTGGCCTTCTCCGAGAATAAGCCGAGAGCCCTTTCTCGTCACTGACTGAAAGGAAAATTGGTCCTTAACAGGAGCTCCAGTTCTCGCCAGCGACAGCATCCGACCCCTCCACGCCCGCGCTCCGAGTGGCGCGCGCTCGAACCGCCTCTGCGCCGCCCCGCAGCCCCAGGGAGCCGGCGGAGAGAGGCTGGCAGGGCCCGGGCCCGCGTTCCGCCCCGCAGAGATGCTTCCGCTTCTCGCTCGCCCGCTCCGGTCTCCCCTCCCTCCCTCCCTCCCGCGTTCTCCGCCGCAGACCCCGCAAGCGCGCCAGCGGCAGCGGCATTTGGGGGCCGAGGCGGGAGAGGTTAATTATTGCTCCCCCACCCCCATGTCCCCCCCACAAGATGTATCTGACTGTCAGAAGGGGTGACAGATGAAGACAAAGTACAGGTACGGCTCCCTCCCGCGAACCCGGCCCTCCGCGTACCCGCCCGGTGCGGGCGGAGGGGGAGCGCGCCCGGAGCCTTAACCCCTCCGACGCCGGTGCTCTCCGCGCCCGGCCGCAGTTCCACGCCGGGCCCGCAGCGCGCCGCCCACGGAGCCCAGGAGCCCTGGGTGGCCTCCTCCGGCTCTGCTCCAGGGACCTGGGGTGGAGGGCCGGTGCGAGGCCTGGAGCCGGGGTCAGGAGCAGAGAATGCTACAGGTCTGCCAAAAGGGGTTCCCGTAGCCTAGGTAGACTGGGGGGCCCAGGACCCCCAGTAAGAAGGGGGAGTCCCAGCGCTCTTCCTCCTCCCACGCCAGCAGCTCCCTCACACAAGCCTCGCCCAGGGGTCCTTGTCGGGTTGTGCGCGTGTGTTTGAGTGTGGGATTGTGTGTCCGCACTGTGGTGAGGTTCCTTAGCAGGCCCCTGAGTGCTGGAAACTGCTGGTGTGCGCGTGTGCGCGTGTGCGCGTGTGCGCGTGCACCCTCACGCACAGGGGCTGGGGAGGGGGTGTCCGAGGCCGCCAGGGGCCTGTGCTGTGACCATAACGCATTGTGTTTGTGTGTGTGAGAGAGAGCTGGTCGTGGAGGAGTGTGTCTCCTGGAGAATGTGAGTGTGCACTTACACTTGAGTGAGAGTCTGTACTGGGGAGTGTGGACATCTTCTGTGGACGCGAGACGTGCACCAGTGTGAGAGACAGTGTGGATGTTGTGTGTGAGTGTGGTTGTGTGTGTGGTTCTGTGATTGTTTGGTTATGTGTGTGTTTGTGTATTGTGTGTGTGGTTCTCTGTGTGTGTGTGAATGTGGTTGTGTGAGTGTCATTGTGTAAGTGTGGTTGTATGTGTGTGGTGTTGTGTGTGGAGTGTGAATGTGGTTGTGTGTGTGGTGTGTGTGGTTGTATATGAATGTGGTTGTGTGTGCTTTGTGTGTGTGGTATGTGTGCTTGTGTGAATGTGGTTGTGTGTGGGTGTGGTTGTGTGTGAATGTGGTTATGTATGTCATTGTGTAAGTGTGGTTGTATTGTGTGGTGTTGTGTGTGGTTGTCAATGTGGTTGTGTGTGACTGGTTGTGTGGGGGTGGTTGTGAGGGTGGTTGTGTGTGGGTGGCTGTGAGTGTCCTGTGTGTCTTGTGTAAGTGTGGTTGTATTTGTGTGGTATGTATGGTGTGTGAATGTGGTTGTGTGTGTGGTTGTGTGTGAGTGCCATTATGTAAGTGTGGTTGTATTGTGTGGTGTTCTGTGTAGTGTGTGAATGTGGTTGTGTGTGTGGTTGTGTCTGAGTGTCGGGTATGTGAGTGTCATTGTGTAAGTGTGGTTGTATGTGTGGTGTTGTGTGTGGTGTGTGAATATGGTTGTATGTATGGTTGTGTGGGTGGTTGTGTGTGAGTGTCAAGTATGGGTGTCGTGTGTAAGTGTGGTTGTATGTGTGGTGTGTGTGATGTGTGAATGTGGTTGGGTGGTTGTGTGTGTCATTGTGTAAGTGTGGTTGTATGTGTGGTGTTGTGTGTGATGTGAATGTGGTTGTGTGGGTGGTTGTGTGTCGGGTGTGAGTGTCATTGTGTAAGTGTGGTTGTATGTGTGCTGTGTGTGTGTATGGTTGTGTGGGTGGTTTGTGTGAGTGTCGGGTGTGTGAGTGTCACTGTGTAAGTGCGGTTGTGTGTGTGTGGTGCTGTGTGTGTACCAGCTGTGACCGCAGCCGCTTCCGCTGGCCGGCACCCCTCTTTCCCGCCTGTCCTTTCTCCAGAAGCCGCTTCCGCTGGCCGGCACCCCTCTTTCCCGCCTGTCCTTTCTCCAGAAGCCGCTTCCGCTGGCCGGCACCCCTCTTTCCCGCCTGTCCTTTCTCCAGAAGCAAACGAGGTGAAGCAGTTACTTTTCCAGTTAAACGCCCCATGTGCAAGGCAGAATGAAAGCCGAGTGCTTTAGTGAAGTCGTCTTTAAACGGGAAAAGAGGGCGATACCGTGCGTCGGCCCTGCCCCAGTCTCCACGGTTCAGGGCGCCCCGAGCCCTCCCCAGTTCATTAAAACCAGAACTAAAATCCAGTCCCTGATCCGCTTCCCCACCTTTGCTTACAGGTAAGGCGCCCCCAGAAGCCCTTGTTTCAAGCCCCGGCTTCTCCTGGGGATCCCTGGCTCTCCTGCACCCCGCTCTGCCCAGCCCTTCCCCCAGTCACCAAGGGGCTTGTCTGGCCATAGGAAGCCCCTTCAGAAGCTTCTTCCAGGCCTGCCTCCTCCCAGGACACGCAGGCCCCCAGCCCCTTCTGCCCCTCCCCACAGTCCCCCGAGCCCGCAGCTGCTCTGAGCTTTATCTGTCTTCACTGACCCCGCTCAGCACAGTTCCGGCAGCTTCCGCCTGGTCCGTGTCTGTTCCCCATCAAAGGCCCCACTGGAGCGCCAGGTCTTCAGCAGCACAGATAACGGAGATGGATGGAGGTGAGGTGGGGTGCCCCTCCCCGCAAGCTCAGAGCTGGAGCCCTGGGTTCTGACAGGGGCTCCCGGAGGAGGACTGGGGTGCCGATGAAGACTGTGGAGCTCTCTGCAACCCAGTCCCTGCCCATCCCCTTCCTGCCTCAGGCCCTCCCCTCTCCTTGAGTCCTCCTCCAGGCAGGCGCCAAGACTGACACACAGCACCTTCCCCACTGCAGCAGGAAGCCCTGTGCTGGGCACCCTGCCCCCCACCCTGTGCAGGTTGTCGGTCCTGGAGCAGTAACTAACACCACCGTTCACCGAGCACCAATTCCATGCCAGACACCTCTCCTCTATGGTCTCGGATTCTGGTCACAGCTCCTGTGGGGGAAGTTTTCTCACTATGTTGCCAAAGAGGCCACAGAGGAAAGGCCAGCACTGTAGCGTAGTGGGTTAAGCATCCGCCTGCAGCGCCAGCATCCCATATGGCTGCTCCACTTCCCATCCAGCTCCCTGCTGATGGCCTGGGAAAGCCCAAGTGCTTGGGCCCCTGCACCCCTGTGGGAGACCCCGAAGAAGCCCCTGGCTTCAGCCTCAGTCCTGGCTCACATCTGTGGAGTGAACCAGTGGTTGGAAGACCTCTCTCTCTCTGTCTTCCCCCTCTCTCTGTAACTCTGCCTCTCAAGTCAATAAATAAATCTTATGAAAGAGAGAGAGAGAGGGAGAGAAACTTGACCAAGGGGCTGGTATTATGGTCGTCCCCCCCCACCCCCGCAGGCTGGGCAGCCACCTGTAACATTCACTTCCCACCTCAAAGTGCTGACTGCTCCTATTCCGATCCAGCTCCCTATTAATGTGCCTGGGGAAAGCAGTGAAAGTGGAAGATGGTGCAAACGCTTGGGTCCCTGCCACCCACCTGGGAAACCTGTATGGAGTTCCTGGCTTCTGGCTTCAGACTGGTCCAGCCCAGGGTCACTCCCCAAATGGCCACAATGGCCAGGGGCTGGGCCAGGCCAAAGCCAGGAGCCAGGCGCTTCTTCCAGCTCTCTCACGTGGATGCAGGGGTACAAGCACTTAGGCCATCTTCCACTGCTTTCCCAGGCTCATTAGCAGGAAGCAGGATCAGAAGCAGAGCAGCCAGGGCTTGAGCTCAACCCGCTGTGCCACAATGCCGGCCGCTAATAAATAAATAATCTTAAATTAAAAAAAAAAAAAAACCACCGTGAACTGAGACGCAAACCTCACAGCCCCCTTCAGCTCGTCCTTGACCTCAGAGCCCTCATAGCGGCTCACACACTGGGAGGGCCAGGGGAGTTGGGGAAGCTACAGCCAGACTCTGGTGCACATGAGGGTGAGCGCTGGGGCCTTCAGCCCTGCTTCAGGTTCCCGGGGTGGGGGACAGGAGAAGGAATTGTCCGTAGGGTCCTCAGCTTTCACCGGGGGAGGCTGTCCCTCACCCAGGCTCTTGCCGTGGCTCAGAGACCTCATCTTTCCCAGGGCTCCAGGTCTGGCTGGGCACCCTGCAGTCCACCCTGCCCTCCAGGACTCTCCCCCAAGGGGATGGGACGACTCCTGATTGTGGGGCGACACCTGCCACCAAAACAGACTGCCCAACCTGTTCACTCTTTGCAAGGAAGCCTCGGTCAGCCAGATGGCAGAGAGCATGTCAAAGACAAACCCAGGCTGGCACCAGCCTGTGTCTTCATCAGGGACACAGCTTAGGTAGGTGAGGTCTCAACCTGGGATGACAGAGGGACTGAAGGAAGGGAAGAGTGGCCGAGGAGGGACAGGAGCCAGGGTGTCAGGCCAGAGAGGGCGAGAGGGAGGGGTAGCCAGCAGCCAGGCAGTACTGCCTTGCACCCCACGGGCTGTGCCTTGGCTGCATCTGGAAACTGTCTAGCAAGAGCAGGGGAGGCAGCGACGAGCCAGATGCTCCTACCCAGTGCGGCCCCAGGAGTGTGTGGCTGTGTGGGGGTGTTCCCATGCTCGGACTCCCAGGCTGAGCCGGTCTGGAAGCTGGTAACAGCAGTTGGGCAGACAGCTGGGACAAGGCTTCATGGGGCACTGCTGTTGTGAGTGCTGTCCACCCAGATCGTCCATCAGTGAGTCCCCTGAGACATGCAGCTCACTCCCTTCTGCCCCCCAGCACCTCTGGACACAGCCTGAGCAGAGGTGGGGCTAGCGGATGTTGGGCCCCCCAAGGAGAAGGGAAGGCTGGGGGACAGTGAGGGACAACTTCCCCTAAGCTGCTTCTATGCCCTGCTCCAGGCTGCCCTCCTCTCGCCCCCTGGGGCGCTGCCTCTCACCCCCACTCCACCATGTTCCCTACCTCATTACCTCCTCCAGCCACTTCTCCACCCCAATATCCTCACTCCACTCCCCCTCCTCTGCAGCTGACTACCTCCCAGACCTGGTCCCACTGTCGCCAAGTGTCCCCATCATTGTCTTCAGAGAACCTACTTCTGCCAGCAGCCTCCCAGACCCCAACCCGCCCATGCCCAGCCCTGCACTGAGACTAGATCATCACCAACAGTGCAATGCCTTCAGCAGACCCACATAGCTGCTCCCTGCTTGGGAGGAACTCAGTCAGGCAGAGGGCTGGGACAAAACAAAGATGTGCCAGGAGTTAATCATCTGTGTCTCCAGCTTCTTTCCCTCAGCCTCAGCTGCTGGATGGGAGTGTAAGGCCATAGGACCCATGCCTTTGGTGTCATGTACATGTGCACGTATTCCTGTCAATACACACATGCACAACTAATGTCAATATGCATGCGCTCACACATGCATCCTAGACCCAGATGTAAGCTCCATGGGAACAGGGCCAATTTTGTCCCATGGTGGGTGGCCCCAGCCTCTACAACAATGCTGATCTGTGACAAGTATTTATAGAAAGAACGACACACAATGGAACACACGCTTGCAAATAAAAGTGTGTACCCACATATATATCAAAATATCCATATGCACAAAGCTTATGTACCATGTACATAGATATACTTCCACGGGTGTCCAGTATATGCACATTGACTACATACACATAGCCTACATACGTAACGGTGCATCTAAACACACACATAACTTCTATGAACATATGAAAGATATCATATATGTACTTCACATCCATGTACAGTAGACTAAAGAACACTAATGGTTAACACCTTTTTAGGCAAACCGGCTCAAGGCCCCTGGCCAGGTCGCTGCCACTACCAGAAACATCCACCAGATGGCACTCTTTCGCCAGTTCTTGTTGCCAGAGATGTGGCCTCTTTCGGGCCAGGGACAAAACTTGGGGAGTCAGGTGTGCCCCAGGCACTCCCTGCAAACTCAGCCGGCGTGGAGAGCCTGTCCTCACCCCCAAAACAATCTTGACTCTCTCCAAAGTCGGGATCCAGGCCCCCAGTCACCCACGAGCCAGGGGTTGGGCTTGGCGGGGACCCCATCGGTTCAGACCAGCGCGTCCGAAGGACCCTTCTTCGGAGCCTACGTAGGAATGGGCAGCCAGGCAGAGCGGCCCCATCCCTACGACGGCCGGAGGAGTCAGAGGCAGAGTGGTTGGGCACAGGCGGGACACTCGCACACCTGTACGCGCGGCCTCGCTGGCTTATCCTCACACCTGCCTGGAGGAATGGCTGACACAGCCCTTCGTCCACCAGCGGCGGGGCGCAGAGCCGCTCGCCCTGGAGACCTGGACCCTGGGCCTGGGAGGGGCTCGTCCCGACTAACCCTTCCAGGCAGCGACTTTAAATCCCGGCGGCGGCGGGGGAGCATGGTGGGACGGAGGCGCCCTGCCGGCGGGTCTCGGCTGCTCAGCGTCTGCGCTCCTTGGCACGTGAGCCACGGAGGACGGGAAAGGCCGGGAAGGCTCGGAAACCCGTGGGGAGGCGAAGCCGAGCATTCCGCCGGCGGCTCCGCTTCCCCTTTCCCCGCCCTCTCCTCCCCAGGGAGCAGCGGGAAATTATTTATTAAAACGCCGCCCGCGCTCTCATTTATTTGCGGTGAATAATCCTCGACATCTCAGCGCGTTTATTAAACCTTTCCCGTCCCCGCGCCCGCATTACTTTAATAATAAATCGCGTGTCACTTCCCAGCGACGTTATTAAAGCCGTCGCAGCGGCAGAGGCGGGGTGCGGGCAGAGCGCGGGCGGCGGGGATTCCTCCCACGCTAGGCTGCAGCGCGGGAAACTGAGGCTGCGCCGCGACACCCTGCAAAGCCTGCCACCGTGATCCAGGACCTGCGTGAGCCTCAGCTCGCGGGGCTTCGGGGCGTGGCGGCTCCGCACTGCAGGTGGGCGCGCTACGGTCCAGGAGCCCGCAGGGGGCGCCTTCCAGCCCAGCCAGGCGTGGATTCCCTGCGTGATGGAGCCGCACAGACCCCGTTCCCCCTCGGCGTGGACCAACCTTTCTCTGGTCCCCACGTCCAACAGCACGCCCCCCCACCCCCGTCCACACCCCTGTTCCTGCTGCTGTGGTCGCTTTGGAATTCGCTCCAGGACGCAGCCCCCTCGCGCTGTGGTGCGCGCCTCTTGGGTTCGGCAGTAGAACGGGCGCCTGGAGCGGGGGCCCGGGACAGGGCGGCAGCAGAGGGAGGTGGAGGGAGGGGCTGCTAAGCCCCGCGGTTGGGGTTCCCTACCACGCCCCTCCCGAGAGGCCGGGCTCCCTGCCTCGGGCCCCAGAGGACAGACGCAGACGCTGAGCCTAAAGCAGTTCCTCCCGCGGTGGCGCCAGGCTCCGGGCGGGGCCCAGGCGCGTAGGAGGCCGTCGCCACTCATACACAGATTCTTGGCCTCGCTGCCTTAATGCTTTCACTCTCTCCTTCAATCATTCAGCGAACGCTGCGCCTCGCCAGTGTTCCTGGGCTACGTAAGGAAGACGCGGGGAGAGATTTGGGGGTACCAAAGGGTGCAGTTCTGTGCAAGCCAGGGACGACAGGTCACAATTGGGGCAGAGAGGAAGCAAGACTCACGCTGGCTTCGGGCTCACTGGAGAAGTGGGTGTGACCCACACAGGTGGCCAGGCTTCTCCCCTCCCCTATCCAGTTTATGCCTCCAAATGGGGGTCCTACCCGCAGAGACCTGGGCCCCCCGCTCTGCCTGGGGAGGAAACCCCAGGAGGGCAAGCAGGTTTTCTATCTCCATACCAGCCCCAGCGGAAGACAGTGCAAAGGATACCACTCCCCCCATCCCGCCCCAGGGGCAGGGGCCAGAGCTGCAGCCCCTCCCTGTGCACCTGGCCAGTGTGTACACGGAGATCAGGACCTGATGCTTCTGGAAACCAGAGTCCTGTTGGCTTGGGAGGGCCCCCAGGGATGTGCGGTCTTCACGTGCACATCTGTGTGAACAGTCCGTGCAGACGTGTGGCTCTGTGTGTTTATAAATCTTTATTGGTGCTTCCTGTGCCCAGCCCTGTGCCAGGCTGTGTCCAGTACAGAGTGGTGTAAGATGTGGAGCTGGCTTGGTGCTAACCTAAGCCACGCGCCCCTGTGCTCTCTCGCACGACAGATGGCCAGCAGCAAAGTACTTGCAGTTAGTAAGGGAGAGAGGGAAACCTGTGGAAGGTGAAATTTGAGCTAAGGCAAACTGAGGCTAAGCAAAGGAAAGTAACAGAAGGAACCAGGACCTCTCTCCCTACCCTCCTGCGACTTGTCTCTCCCTTACCATCGCCCCCATGATTGCTCGTCCTAAGAGCCTTGGAGCAATCCATGAGGGGACCCTGCTCCCGCTTTCAGGGGCTTTTCCAGAACTGAGCCAGCCTCCACACCCTGGGTTCCGGACCTAGTAGTAGTCCTCGCCCTCTTCGCTCTCAGCCTCCTCCTCTGGAACTAGGCTCAGTGACGGCAGCCGGGGGACGCCTGTGGAGTTCAGCTGGTCTGGGTAAAGAAGAAGGACCAGGAGAGAGGGACTGTGGGCACCCACATATCCCAGGCTGGGGGGCACCGCCATGCACATGCACACCCAGACTCTGTTTCTTGCAGCACCCCCCTCCAGGCCCCAGAATTCCCCTCACCTGGTGTGAGCACCGTCAGGGTAGCAGGGGCCTCCGTTTGGCCCAGTGAATTTCGGGCGAGACACCGGTAGACACCCTCATCACTGGGGCGCACATCCTGGATCTGCAGCCAGCCAGTCACCTCGAACCTCTGGGGGCCACCCCTAAACTGGGGCCAGATGAGGCGTCAACACGGCCCTTCCAGGGGGTCCTGGGCTGCCTGAAGCAAGCCTCTGCTACCTGTCCCTACCTGCACAGAGATGTGGGGGTCATCCCCGGGCAGCGGGATGTCCAAGCCGTCCTTCCTCCACTCGATGGAGGCCATGGGGTAGGCGAACACCTCACAGCCAAAGATCACGTCCTGCCCGGTGACATTCCAGATGTCGTGTGGCTGTGACACGATCTGGGGCTCTGCAGGGGAGAGGCGGGAGGCCTGAGAAGGGAGGGCACGGGGTGAGGGGTGCCCAGCAAAGACACGCTACTCAGGGACACGTCTGTGTGGAGACACAGGGCGTGCTGAGGGAAATGTACACCCCTCAGCAAAACACGACAGGCACACACGGGCACACAGGAACACAAATGCGTGGACACACAGGGAGCAAACATAGCATGGAGATGCACGCACACCTTGCAGACACAGTGCACAAACAGGCAAGTGCAGGGAACCACACCTTAGCCCGGCAGCCACTGCTGTCCCTGACCGTTCCCCTGTCCTCATTCCACCCTCCCAATCCCCTCCCCCTCCCCCCTGCCTGTAACCAGCACCCCCTCCCCCTCTCTACCCAGGCCCAGTTCCCAGAGGCCCTACAAGCAGCCCTCTGTCCCTCCCCCTGCAACCACACACAACACACACACACACACACACACACACGGCTCCACAAGGCAACGGAGGACAACCTGAAACCAGACCTGAGAAGCAGACAAGAAGCCTGGGTGTGTGTGTTGGGGGGGATTGTTGGGACACCCCCCCCCCGCAGAGGTGGGGGTGGGGGAGTTTGTTTTCCCAGCAGCCCCAGCCAAGCCAGACCAGGAGCTGGGGCTCAGGAAGTGAAAGTTACTAAAGCTGCCAGAGAGAATTTGAGATCTGAATGGACCCCAGCCCCCAGGGATGGGGGGAGGGAGAGCTAGAATCACTTCCCCCTTCCCTAATCCCTAAACGCAAGGGAAAGGAGAGACGCCGGCCAGCTGGGCTAACTGATCGCTCTCAGAATCCTGGAAACTAAGCCTGATTGTGTCTCATAGGAACCCGTGAACTCATAGGAAGGCTGGGGGTCTTTTCCCTCTCTCCATTGGCTACGTGCTTGCTCCCCCGGAGCTGGTCCCTGCCAGCTGAATCCGGAGCTTGCATGGGGCTCAGACTAGCAGGTCGCCGCGCCCCTTCAGAGGGCTGCCTTTGCGGACCAGTGTGGACAGCAGCGCTGGACGCTGGACGCTGGACGCTGGACGCGGGAGCCTTCCCGCCCTTATCTTTCTAGCTCCGCTGGCCAGAAAGCAACGCTGTGGGGCGTCGGGGAGCAATGCCTCGAGGAAGCCCAGGTGCCGTGCGTACCCGATTCGCAGGGCCCTGGGTGCGCTACGGTGAGATTGGCGTCGGGCTGAGCGCGGGCCGCCTCCTGCAGGCGGCAGATCTGGGCGTAGGTGCGGCCGTCGGACCCGCAGAGCGGCCGCTGCGAGCTGCAGGCGCACAGCGGCTCTGGCACCTCTCCGCGGCTCAGGTCGCCGCCTGCGTCCAGCCGGCACTCCAGCTGCTCCCCACAGCGCCCGTAGAAATGGGCACTGGGGTCCAGGTCGCAGAGCTGGCCCTCCAGGTTGGCGCATTCCCAGCAGCAGCCGCACGCGTCGCGCACCCGGCCAGCCAGGCAGCCCCGCGGCGCGGCGCACTCTTCCGGGCGGCAGGGAGCGCAGCCCTCGCCCTCCGCTAGCAGCCGGAGCCAGCCGCGCCGCAGGTAATCCGGGCCTGGGGACGGCCTTGCGCTGGTCGGGGGCGGTGTCCGCACCACCAGCAGTAGCAGTAGCAGGGGCAGTGCCAAGGCAGCAGCGGGCGGCGGCGGCGGCGGCATGATTACCGGGAAGCCCTGCGAGCCAGCACTCAGAGCATCAGCGCGTTGGCGGCACCCTGCCAGGAGGGAAGCCAGGTCAGGCGGTCAGAAACAACGCCCAAGCCCTAAGACCACCCTCACTGCTCCCTGCACCAAAACTTGGCCCTAGCGTTGCCCTCCCCCCCAACACAGAGACCTAGGGACCCCCTCAGGGCTATCCAGTTACGCCGGTTGGCAATTGATGGGGCTGATGGGAGTGGGGGCGGGGAGTGGGGAAAGGAGAGAGAACAGGGTGATCAAGTTCAAGCTCACACCCGGGCGCACCAACACCACGAACATCCTCTAACTCGGATCCTCCTTGTCCCAGAGATGGACAAGGCTCTACAAGACATCGTTAATGGGGTGAGAAGAGGGGTGAGTGATGCCCCTGGGGCTGGTAGCCTGGGTCCCAGGGCGCTCACCTGGTGTCCAGGAAGAGACCCTCTGATTCCAGTCCAGAGCAGGTGGTGGAAAGAAAGCAGAGGCGCACGTGTGCCACCTCTGCTCCGGCCTGAGGCTCTCGGGGAGAACCCACCGACTGGGAGTCACAGAGCCGCCCCTCCGAGCCGCCCCTTCGCGCCCTCTCCCCGCCCCTCGACGTCGCGCCCGCCTTCCCCCCTAGTTCTGAGCCTGTGGGTTTTATGCAACTACACGGGACCCTTCCAGGCCATTTCCCCTAGCCTGGCCCAAAAGTCACGAGAAGCCGTAACCGGACACCGCAGCTGGGAGAGGAGCGGGGGCGAGGACCCGAGTCCAGGCGCGGGGGTGGCCAGGGAGCTCAAAGCGTTGGCTGAGCGGCCAGGCCCTGTCACACCTGACTCTTAAGTCCCTGAGGTCGGCGACCGGGACTGCGTATTGGGGGGGGGGGGGGGGCGTGGTAGGAGATCCGGTGCCCAGTCATTTGCCGTCGACGTCTGGGCGCCCCTGGAGGGCAGGGCTAACTGCCGGCGTCCCCCCGAAGCCCAGGGCCGGCTTCCCGCGGGGGGCGCCTGCAGGCTTGTCCGCCCAGCTCCTCCAGCGAGGATCGGAGCCCCAGCGCTTCCATCTCCCTTTCCCCATCTGGACTCCTCCCTGCCCACATCTGGCAGGTGCTTCAACCCGCAGACGGCCGCGTGATTAAAGGTCGGAGCCGGCCAGCGGCCGCGGGGGCAGCCGGGCGGCGTCGCGCGGGGCCGGGATTACAGGTTTGGCTTGCGAGGCCAGCAGGGCAGGAGGCTTTCGGCCTCGCGGCCGCCACCAACGCCACCGTGGCACTTCGGGCTGGGGGCGGGGAGAAGAACGACGTCGGAGGCCCCGCCCCGGCCTGCCTCAAGCGGCTCTCAGAAGCCGCGCCGCAGTCCAGTTTGTAGGGGGCGGAAACCATGGTTTGCAGCCAGGGAGAGGGCGGTTTTAGTCAGGCTCGGCCCAGAAGGCCCGGGCCGAACCGTGGCCCGGCCGGCCCAGCGGGGCCGCCTCCGCATGCGCACTGGAGCCCCGTGAGTCGCGCTCCCGGACTCTCCCTTCCAGGAGCACCCCCGAACCCGGCCAAGCCCTTCCCCTCGGGGCTCCCGAGCTGCGTAGACGCCACTCCTGGCCAGGGGATCTCTGACGAGGTGGGCGAGGGCCCAGCCGCCGTCACCCGCGGCTTCCACCGAGGAGCGACCGAGCCCGCAGCTCACGCGAGGTCTCGAAGTGTCGCGAGAATCGCAGCAGGAAACCTAGGAATTCAGAACAGGAAAAGCCCGCGGGTTTTAAACCGGGGGGCCAGCGGAGGGGGAGCGCTGGCAAAGGCCGCTGGGGCCGCTGGCCTGAGGGCACTGAGGCAGAGGTGGCCCCCGGGGAGCAGCCGGAGAGGGAGCTCAGCGGAGGACGGGCGCAGCGCCCACGGGGAGGTTCCTGGCGCTGACTGGAGGGACACCTTGGGGCGGAGGTGGTTGCCCGAGTACCGAGCGGAAGCAGGCCGGGATTGAAGAATTCCAAGGCCTGGAGTCGAAATTTGAAGAAAACTCCAGGGCCCTGGGAACTCCTCGCTCACCCCACTTTATTGCAGCCGGTTATTTACTGTCAGCCTTTGCTTTGAGTAGTTAGGAATCGTGCCTAACTCCCACTTTATCTTGTGAACCTAGTCCCGCGACTGGCGGCACAGTAAATTCTCGGTAAATATTTGTGGATTAAATGTGAAAGACGTTTCCTGAGTGTTAAAGTCAAGTTCAACCTGGGTTTTCTGAGTGGCTGGTGGAGACGACTTAGACGGGGAACGGGCGCCCTCTGGTGGCAGGCGGCTGGCGGCGAGGACCCGGCACACCATGCATACCTTGGGCACCAGCGATGTTACTGTACAGGGGCTCTGTTTTAATTAAGTGCAGATTTTACTCCAGGAAAATGCCACATATTATAAAAATACTTTTAGAGGGGGGTTGTTTGCATAAGACACAATTTGAAAGTCTAGACATGGGACCGGCGGGGCATAGCAGGTTAAGCCGGGGCCAGCAATGCGCGCATACCTTATGGGCGCCAGTTCCTATCCTAGCTGCTTCACTTGCAATCCAGCTCCCTGATAATGTCCTGGGAAAGGCAGTGGAGGATGGCCCAAGTGCTTGGGCCCCTGCCACCCACGTGGGAAACCAGGATGAAGCTCCTGGCTCCTGGCTTTGGCCTGGGCCAGCCCTGGCTGTTGCAGTCATCTGGAGAGTGAACCGGCAGATTGAAGACCTTTCTCTATCTCTCTCTCCCTCCTTCTCCCTTCCTCCCTCCCTCTCTTATCCCTCCTATAACTGCCTTTCAAATAAATAACATAAATCTTTTTTTTAAAATCAAATAAATATAGGGGCCGGCACTGTGGCACAGCGGGTTAACGCCCTGGCCTGAAGCGCCAGCATCCCATATGGGCGCCTGTTCGAGACCTGGCTGCTCCATTGCCTATCCAGCTCTCTGCTATGGCCTAGGAAAGTAGTAGAAGATGGCCCAAGTCCTTGGGCCCCTGCACCCACGTGGGAGGCCTGGAAGAAGCTCCTGGGTCCTGGCTTCAGGTTGGCTCAGCTCTGGCTGTTGCAACAAACTGGGGAGTGAACCAGTGGATGGAAGACCTCTGTCTCTCTTTCTCTCTCTCTGCCTCTCCTCTCTCTGTGTAACTCTGACTTTCAAATAAATAAATAAATAAATCTTTTTTAAAAATCAAATAAATAGGGCCAGTGCTGTGGCATAGTGGATTAAGCGGCCATCTGCATTGCCAGCATCCCACGTGGGCACCAGTTTGAGCCCTGACTGCTCCCTTTCCAATTCAACTGCCTGGTGGTGTGTCTGGGAAAGCAGAGGAGGATGGTCCAAGCACTTGGGTCCCTGCTACCCATGTGGGAGACCCAAAGGAAGCTCCTGGCTCCTGGCTTAGGCCTGGCCATTTGGGGAGTGAACCAGCAGATGGAATGTCTCTCTCTGTCTCTCTCAGTGTGTAACTCTGACTTTCAAATAAGTGAATAAATCTTAAGGACAAAATTATATTTAAAAAATGAAAAAAAATTTTTAACAGAAGTCTAGGCATGCTTCCAGATCTTCATCATCTGATTCTTTATTCATTAAAGGTTTCAAGACACATTCAGGAAAACCTACATGCCTCCTAATAAAGGAACGGCAACATATTTAGTGTATTCATACTTTCAAAACATTGACTCTGACCAGGTTCACGTAAAACTCTTGGGCCGAAGGGAAAGGATTCTGTGGTCCAGATGACAGGAGTACTGCAAAGAGAGAAGCCAGGTGGCGGCCTGCTTCGTGTCCATGTGGGGGAGACCAGTTCAGCTGCAGAAGGCGATCTTAAAGTACGTGGACTTCGGCCGGCACCATGGCTTAACAGGCTAATCCTCCGCCTTGCGGCGCCAGCACACTGGGTTCTAGTCCCAGTTCGGGCGCCGGATTCTATCCCGGTTGCCCCTCTTCCAGGCCAGCTCTCTGCTATGTCCCGGGAAGGCAGTGGAGGGTGGCCCAAGTCCTTGGGTCCTGCACCTGCATGGGAGACCAGGAGAAGCACCTGGCTCCTGCCTTCGGATCAGCGCGGTGCGCCGGCCGCAGCGGCCATTGGAGGGTGAGCCAACGGCAAAAGGAAGACCTTTCTCTCTGTCTCTCTCACTATCCACTCTGCCTGTCAAAAAAAATAAATAAATAAAAGTATGTGGACTTCACAGGCCTGCCACTCTCCTCCCCCTCGCGAGCTGACACTTGTGAAGAGGTGCAGCTGTCAGCTTTTGTCCCCGTACTGGAGTGCCTGCGCCAAGTTACTCATGAAGAAAAGGGCGGGTCACTGGGGCTCATGGCTCTGGAAGCTCGCAGCCCAAGGTCAGGCCAGCTGGCCGATCTGACATCTGGTGATGGCGCCTGACCGGCAGGATCCTGAGGCAGAGCGTCACATGGCATGGACACGCGTGTTACTGTCCCTCCTTGTCAAGCTGTGATTTTAACACACAGGCCTCTGGGGGACACTCAAACCCATCATGGGAGGTGTGGACTGTCGTCTGCCTCCCACTGGGAATCATAGCCTGGAGTCCTCGGATGATCACACTTTTACTTTCTTTGAGCCTCTGACGTGGGAAATAACTGTGAAATGTAATCACAGAATGAAGGGGGCCGTTCTGTTGCTACAGGAGCCCTATTTTGACACAACTGAGGAAAATAGTGGGGTTGCATCTTTGAGGAGAGAAGCAGAAGTGAAAGGAATGGTCCATGTTGACCTCTTAGAGGTGGGTACAGAGACATTGTGCGTCCCGTGCATATTGAAACCAGTTAAGTCCAAAAAGGGCTCCATAATGAAGATGCAATACTTTGCATCTACCTACTATGACAAATAGGTGGACTCAGGCAAAGTGAAAAATATGTGCAGGAAAATAAGGCTAACGGGGAACTCTATGGATGTGGATCACCGCTGCAATCATCAGTAAGCATCCCACGAGAATTGGGAATGAGGCTGAGTAATGGTTGAGAATAATGCGCACTACTCCTTTATTTTGTAAAAACTATTTTTCATAATAAAGAGTGGAGGCTATTTTTATAGATACATTAGAATGTTGAGATAAATGGAGAATGCTGGGGTAGGCAGCTAAGATGAGAAACCCTGTAGTTCAGCTCCGTGTAATATTACCAAAAGAAGGCTGGGATAGTCAGGAACTGGCTCTGCTGTATCCAGGCACTGAGACAAGCTGACATCCACAAGGAAGCCAGGCTACCACTGGCCTCAGTTTACCTTTCTTGCACTATCTCAGAACACAACACCTAACCCCCAGCATGCCACCCAGCTTTCAAATGAGACTGTAGCTCCATCCAACCTGATGACTTGGACACATTTTTTATTTATAAACTTTAAGAGGTTGTTTAAATCATGGTGTACGCAGACTCCTTTTCCATCTGTTCATTTTTCATTACGAAGTAAACAGACAAGAAGACAAGCACACAAAGCGGATCCGTGGCCCAGCTGACTGCTGGAAAAGGAGCGTTCTGGTGAGCCTCAGCCAGGTCAGGGAAGACACCGCTCACAGCACCAGAGGGCCCATCCCGCTCGGTCCTTAGACAGCCACTGCCCTCTCTCTGCGCTGACCTCACTGATGTTGACGCTTCCTTAAACTGGGACATGCGTAGAGATGAGATCACTGCTTCATGTCGTGTGAAGACAGGCAACATCAGAAGATATTACCAGACCTTTCTTCCAAAGTGACCATCAATTACGTAGTGGCCAGCGGTTATGAGCTTTCCCACTGTGCCACATTCTTGCAACACTCGGGATGATCAGTCTTTTAAATCACAGCCAGTAGGTAAAAATCTTAGAGCCTAAGACTTTTTTTTTTAAAGATTTATTTTATTTGTTTGAAATATTTGAAAACAGAGAGCTGTACCATCCACTGGTTCACGCCCCATATGGCCTTGACAATGTGGGCTGGGTCCTGCAGAAACCAGTAGCCAGGAACTCCATGTAGGTCTCCCATGTGGGTGGCAGGGGCTCAAGTACTTGGGCCATTCTCTACCACCTTTCCAGACACATTAGCAGGGAGCTGGATCAGAAGTAGAGCGGTCAGGACTTGAACTGGCATCCATATGGGGTGTCACCACTGTAGATGACAGCTTAACCCACTATGCCAGGGTACTGGCCCCTGAATTCTTAAATAAAATTTATTTGTGTTGGGGCCCACACCATGGCATAGTGTATATAGTGCCACCTCCAGCTGTTGAGCCATTTGAGGAGTGAACCAGCAGATGGAAGACTCTCTCTCTCTCTGCCCTTCAAATAAATAAATAAATCTTCAAAATACTTTTTATTGACATAATTTTAGACTTGCTTAGAAGCTGCAAAAATAGCACAGAAATGTTCCATGTAGCCTTCACATAACCCATTAATAGCATCCTATATAACCAAAGTATAAACATCAAAACCAAGAAATTCATATTACTATTATTAACTAACTATGGATCTTATTCAGGTTTCACCAGATTTTATGTTACTTGTGTATATGTATTTGCATAACTGAAATGTTATCCCATGTGTGGGTTTGTGTAGCCATGAGGGGAGTAGGTGGGCTTTTTGGGGACATGACAGCTAAAGCTGATGCCAAAGAAAAAGCTAGTAGAATCTGCGCTGACACCACACCAGTTAACATCTGAGTTGCCTTGTGCGTTACTATTATCAAAGTCATTTATGGAAAACGCAGCCAGTGGTCATGGCTAAACACTCCGCCCACAGTGACGCACCAGGCAGAGTCCCAGGGTCACTGGCAAAGGTCCACCTGTCGGTATGGCAGACTCAGAAAGGAAGATCGGTCCCACCACACACCCACTTGTTACCTGCTGTCTCCTGTCGGTGAGGCCAAGGAGATGGCTTCCCTGATACCTCCGCAGTGATTCCTCATTGATTCTGGCAGATGCCCAGGTTTCTATCTCTGCCTCTCAAATAACAGTTACATTAAAAAAAAAAAAAAGTAGATGTTTCACAGGAAACCAGGCTGCTGTGACCAAGGCCAAGTGCTAGTGACTGCAGCCCAGCCACAAGCGCTGTGTGTGATAGGGGCCCCAGCGGGGGCAGCTGGTGAGGCTCCACAGTCTGGGAGGGGGGGAGTCAGTCCCCCACCCGAGAGAAATTCTTCCTTTGACTTGGAATCCAGGCTTCCTGGCTCAGCTTAGCCAGTGGCCACAACCCATCTGCACTTCACTTGCTTCTGGGAGCCATGAATGAATTCAGCCTCAGACACGTTGCACTTGGCACAGTGTTTTCAACTTCTCGCTCAAGTGCCAGTATTTAAATGTTGAGAAGTTTTATATAAAAGTCTAGAGTGTAGGGCCAAAAGGCCAGGCCAAGCTATTCAGAGAGGCCGTGAGAAGGAACCAAGCTTCTTCCAGTGCCGAGATAGAGAGGCAGGGAGCGAGAAAAATCAGGACTGGTGTCCGAGCACCTGATGCTGGCAGACTGTTCTAGAAGCAAGCAACCAAGAGAAATGGGGCACCTGATCCACCTAGTGACAATTGACAGTGACACCTGGTTCACCTAGCGACAACTGACAGTGAGCACTGGCTGCTCTTCACATAGAACTGGCTGCCTGCCCGCCACAGTCCCCACCGGGCCGGCTTCCTTCACTTAAGCTTCCTGTCTGCCATGGTAGATTTTATGTCCCTTGAGCTAGGTAGATCCTTCTGCTTTGAGATGTAATAATAATAATAATAATAATAATAATAGCTGGGGCCAGCGCTGTGGCTCAGTGGGTTAAAGCCCTAGCCTGCACTGCCGGCATCCTATATGGGTGCCAGTTCGAGTCCCAGCTGCTCTACTTGCAATCCCACTCTCTGCTACGGCCTGGGAAAGCAGTGGAGGATGGCTCAAATCTTTGGGCCCCTGCACCCGCATGGGAGACCTGGAGGAGGCTCCTGGCTCTTGGCTTGGGATCAGCTCAGCTCTGGTCATTGCAGTCATTTGGGGCGTGAACCAGCAGAATGGAAGACTCTCCTTCAGGCTCTACCTCTCTCTGTAACTCTTTCAAATAAATAACATAAATCTTTTAAAAAATAATAATACCAGCTACCACTTCTCAAATGGTTACAGTCGGTACTGTGGTATTTACACACATTAGTTTGTTTCAGACTTAAAAATCTTAGGTATGGTTATTAGCCTTGTGTTTTATTTATACAATTTTAAAACTTATATTATTTATTTGAAAGGCAGAGAGAGAGAGAGAGCGAGCAAGCACACTTCCACCTGCTGTTTCACTCTGTAACTGCTCACAGCTGGGGTCGGCCCAGGCTGAACCCAGGAGCCAGGAACTCATCCTGCATCTCCCATACAGATGGCCGGGACACAGCCGTCCACCATCACCTGCTGCCTCCCAGGGTGTGCACAGTAGGAAGCCAGGAGCAGACATGGAGCCAGCCCGAAGCCCAGGCACTCTGACACAGACGTGGGTGGGTGTTCCAAGCGCTGAGCTGTCCCAGAGGCTTAACGGCTGCATCAAATGCCCACCCCCCCTGATGTTCTGGATGAAGATGCTAAGGTGCAGAGCAGTAGGTATGTGTTCCCACGCCACACTGGCTGTCACTTGACCATGGGGCTGCTGGGGCCCAAGGCATGATTCTAACCATCACGTTGCCCCGACGTTGTTACTGTACTGTGGTCAGCCTAACGTCCAGCTCGAGGCGGCGCAGCGGCAGGAGTTTTACAAGTGTAAATGCCCCACGTTCAGGAGTCGCGCTGCAGAAACACAGGCGACTGTGTGCCCAGGGGCAGCGATCAGGAGGGGGGGAGATGGTAACAGCTGGGCCTCTGAGGCCTAAGTGTGCCTGGAGAGCGATTGGGGTAGGGGAGCGGGCAGGCTGTTGGAGAGCCTGGGGCAGGGGTATGGGGTGGGGGTGGTTCCAGCTCCATCTGTGCTGAGACAGGCTGGCAGGGTGTGAGGCAAGTGCTCACGTCCCCCGCTGGCCTGGGCAGGAGCCTTCCTGGCTGAAGGTGGTTGGAGGGGTCGTGAGCGCAAATCAGGCGGCTCTCTCCGCCGCGGGGCCGAGCCTTTTTCCGTCTTGCCCCTCTCCTTGCTTTGCCTGACCCGTTTGCGGTGACCAGCCAGGTGCCTTTGCAGGAACAGCCCAGCTAGCCCCCTCCCCCGGGGGAGCAAGTATGGGTGGAGTTTCCCTAAGGCCTCGGAGCCCCTGCTAAGTGCAGTGCATTGAGCGGTAAGGAAAAAGAGGAAAGCACTTGTCCAGAAGCACGCAGTTGCTCAGGTGTGTGGGGTGAGTGAGGGGTTCCGAGCCCAAAGCAGGGAGCCTGGGCGAGGATCCCGCGTCGAAGGCCTGGAGCGCCCTCCGGTGGCGTCCGAGAGCGCCGCAGGCAGGCGGCGGCGCGGGGCAGGGAGGCCGGCCGAGGGAGCTCCAGCCACGCCGGCGAGCGCCCTGCGCCCCCTACCCACCTGCGCGCGGGCGCCCCGCCCCGGGGAGCAAAGACGCGAGTCCGAGGCGGGTCGGGTTCCCAGCCAGCTCCCTCCTCACAGGAGGCGGCCCATTATCCGGCGTCGTTAAAGAGCAATTAGATGGAAATTAAGCCGAGAACAAGTATTGATTATCTCATTAAGGCCGGGGGAGCCCGCTCTGTCGGGGAGGGTTTACCGCCGCTCACCCCATTATCTGCAAGGTGAAAGCCTGCGGTCGTCAAAGCCCAGTGATGCATCGATCTTGCCCCCATCCCCAAACCCATCCCCACCCCCTCTCCTCTAGACCAAGTGGGTTGGGGGGCACACCGGGGGTGCGATGGGGTGCAGGCAGAGCTCAGGGCCCCCACTCTCTCCGTCCTAGGACTTTCTCCTTACTTGCTTTAATTTCTTCCATTTCTGATCCCGAATCAGTATTTTCACGTGGCGCTTCTTGGGGGCAAGAAGATCAGAGACTGATCACACCCCCACGCCCCCACACACACCCAAGAGAAGATCCTCCAAGGAAGAGAAAACGGAGTGGAATTTGCTCCTGTTGACTAGAATACAGGCCTACCTAGGCCCCAAACACTTCACCAGGAGGGATCGGAAAGGCTTAATTCTGGGCCACTGCTATCCCCAAAGGAAGAGCTCCCTGGGACCACCTGCAAGCGGGGCTTAAAAACTTCAGAAGCTAGAAGGAGCTTCCTTGGGGTCTCACATGATGTCACCTTTGGAGAAAATTCAGTGCCTTACAGCGGAAAGTTATTTTCACCCAGCTTCCAGTCTAGCTGGCTATGTGACCTCAGGCAAGTCACTCTGCCTCCCCAGGCCACCAAATCCTCCAAAGAATGAGTTTGGAAGAGGCTTGCTACAACTGCAACTAGGAAAGGCGCAGCTCCCTGGGGGAGCTGGGGGGTGGGAGGGAGGCGGGTGTTCAGCTGTGGGTCCCCAGGAGCTCACCACCTGGCAGGGGAAGAGACATGGAACTGGTACTCCCAGAAGGAATTAATATTAATAATTAATAATTAATAATCACCATTATAGCACGAGTTAGAAGGGAGTGCAGGTGCCCCCAGTGTTTAATAAGGGAGGAGGGGCTCACACAGGAGGCAGAGGTTTCAATAAACACACAGGGAGCAAGCAAGCCTGTTGCCCACTCGTTCATCCAACACACAATTAAGGAAGCGCTCCAGAGTCCACGGTGAGCACAACCCAGATCCCTTGGCCCTGGAACCTGCAGTCCTGCGGTGGAGACAGATACCAAGGCTATAACGGTGCGGATAAAGATGGTTCCAGTGCTGAACCGTCTGCCAGAGCGCGCCTGAGCTCCCATCCATGAGGAACTGACTGGAAAGAGGCCATGGGGCCCAGAAAGCTGGTCCGAGAAAGCGGCGGTCAGCTCCTGAGTTAGGGGTGCAATTCTTTTCATTGGTAAAACTGGGGGGAGGTCCACTGGAGAGGGCGCGCCTTCCTCCCCCACGTGCCAGGACCTTGCCTGGCCTTGGCGCGCTCCCCGGTCGGTCGGTGGACTCACCTGGGAGCGGCCGAGGGGCCAGGGCTGGTGGAGGGCTGGCGGCAGCAGGTGGAGCGCGGGGCTGGCCCGCACCGAGCTGCGCCGCCGCCGAATCTGGGCTCGTCTCCCTGCCCTGGAGCCGGGCAACGATTAATCTTGGTTGACGGTTTCTAATATCCTAATTGGGAGGTGGGCAGAGCGGCCCAGTCCGCCCTAAAGGTGGAAGCGGCTAATGGGCCTCTTCATCACCGCCAGGAGCGGGTCCCTGGCGGAGCGCGAGGGACGCCGCGGCAGGTGAGGCGCGGCACTGGCGGCGGCCCTTAATGAAGCTGGAGGCCCCGGGCGCCAGAGGGGCGAGCTCTGGGGACAAGGGCGGTGCCAGGTGAGTGGCGGCTTCGCCCTTCTCCGCCCTGACAGCCACCTGGGGGCCCACCTGGGGGCCAGATACCTGAGGAGGCCTTCGGTGGGCGCAGTTCTAGGGGTGGCCTGGTCAGGCCTGCGTAGGTAAGGATCTTTCCAGAGGTGATGGGAATCCAATGGGATGGGAGGAGGGTCTGAGAGCACGCATCGCCTTGCACACTGCGGACGCCCCGAAATGTTTGCTGACCTCCGAGGCCTGTGCCCGTATGTGCAGGGGAGAGTTCGGAGCAAGTGCGAATTCCGTGGCCTTTTCGTGGCCACACCCCTGTCCCTTGGTGACTCGGTTTCCCTTCTGAGATCGGCTGGTGAGCTCCCCAGCCCTCCAATTCACGAAGGCGACCCTGCTCCAATATATGCCACCGGAACCCGTGGCTAACCCTATCCCCTCAATGTGGTCATTACCACTCCCGCTCCTATCCTGACCCAAACTGCCTTGGGACGAGGTGGGGGGAATGCAGGCAGAGGCAGGGCCCACCCAGCCCCAGCGCCGCGCACCCGCCCCCGCCCCCATCCCAGGAGCCCAACGTCTCTGCAGGCTCCTGCTCGCTCGCTCACTGTCAGCCTCTCTCCTGCCCTCCCCGCCGCCAGCTGCATCAGAAATATATTGCATTCTTACCTAATCCCGTTCAATTACAGCATAATAAAACACATAATAAAAACCTAATTCATTTTTCTCCCGCGTCGCCCCCATCTCCTGGCATCTTCTTGCTCGGGATTAAAAATCTGTCTTCATGTTTGTGGCACGGCAGGCCCAGTGCCCGCACATCTTTAATGTATGAACCAGGACACTAGGGACCAGCGGCACCTGCAGGCACTTGAGGATGGGGGCTTGGGCCTGCGTGAGGCCCCAGACGCACCCACCCGCGGCGTTCCCCGGAAATCCGGTGGCCAGGAGCTAGCACGTCCGCCCAGTCCAGCCGACCCAGTGTGGCCTCCAGGGGGCGCAAAGGAGCAGGTCTCCAGGGCTCGAGTTTGCCCTGGAGAAATGGGCCCACCAGGTGCAGCCCAGAGGGAGATGTAGAAGGCAGCCAGCCCTTCTGTCCGCAGCTCCGTTCTCTCCCTTGCCGGCCTGGCCAGTGAAGCCCTGACTTCCAAGCTTCTGCCACTAACCCCATCCCTCACTCCCAGTCCCCACACCCTGACACCTTGTGATCCCCTATGGACAACCTTGGATTACTGAAGTCAGGTTAGAACTGCCCAGAAGGAATGTTTAAGAGTCTAATCAGAGGGGCTGGCGCTGTGGTTAAAGCCCTGGCTTGAAGTGCCGGCATCCCATGTGGTCTCTGATTCTAGTCCCAGTTGCTCCTCTTCCCATCCAGCTCTCTGCTATGGCCTGGGATAGCAGTAGAAGATGGCCCAAGTCCTTAGGCCCCTGCACCCATGTGGGAGACCTGGAGGAAGCTCCTGGCTCCTGGCTTCAGATGGGTGCAGCTCCGGCCGTTGCGGCCATCTGGGGAGTAAACCAGCAGATGGAAGACCTCTCTCTGTCTCTACCTTTCTCTGTAACTCTTTCAACTAAATAAAATAAATCTTAAAAAAAAAAAAAAAAAAAAAAAGAATCCAATCAGAGAAAATTACCTAGAAAGTCACAGTACCTGTTGAGTTTAGAGAGGGCAGGTCTGAAACCCAACACATTCCTCCTTTGTTCAGTCAGGACAGAGGGCCCCAAACTTTCTAGATTCACTGAATTCTTGGGTTTTCAGTAATTTTTCAAATACACTGGATCCAAAGAAATCTCTGACAGCTTCCTTAGGTACGCAAGTCCAAACAATGTAAGTATTTACATGCCAACAATTTTGCAGCTGTTTGAAAAACTAATACACGGGCCGGCTCACTTGGCTAATCCTCCGCCTTCGGCGCCAGAATCCCCCGTGTTCTAGTCCCAGTTGCTCCTCTTCCAGTACAGCTCTCTGCCGTGGTCCGGAAGGGCAGTGGAGGATGGCCCAAGTACTTGGGCGGCTGCACCCAC
This sequence comes from Lepus europaeus, assembly GCF_033115175.1. Taxonomy (NCBI): domain Eukaryota; kingdom Metazoa; phylum Chordata; class Mammalia; order Lagomorpha; family Leporidae; genus Lepus; species Lepus europaeus. Next base: position 28,282,893 of record NC_084843.1, read on the forward strand.
ATGGGAGACCAAGAGGAAGCACCTGGCTCTTGGCTTCAGATCGGCACAGCGTGCCGGCTGTGGCGGCCATTTTGGGGGTGAACCAGTGGAAGGAAGACCTTTCTCTCTGTCTCTCCCTCTCACTGTCTGTAACTCTACCTGTCAAATAAATAAAAAATAAAAAAGGAGAAATTAATACACACAAGTTGGAAGAAAGAATATTTTTATTTCATTTTTATTTATTCATTTATTTGAAAGGTAGAGTTACAGAAAGAGAGAAGAGAAGGAGAAAGAGAGAGAGATCGTTCATTTACTGGTTCACTCCCCCAGTGGCCACAACAACCCAGCTTAGGCCAGGTTGAAGCCAGGAGCCAGGAGCTGCTTCCAGGTCTCCCTCGTGAATGCAGGGGTCCAAGTGCCTGGGCCATCTTCTGCTGCTTTCTCAGGTTCATTAGCAGGAAGCTGGATCAGAAGTGGAGCAGCCAGGACTTGAACCGGCACCCATATGAGATTGCAACACTGCAGGCCACAGCTTTAACCTGCTGTGCTACAGCACCGGCCCCTTTATTTCATTCTTAACCCCGATTCTTCACTAATGGGATGTAGGCATCTCTGTGTTCTCCTTATTTCCTATTTCACACCGATTCTTGTGCAGGGCCTGCTTTTATCACAAGCCGTTACACGAAGACATCACTAAATATAATGCAGCACAAGCTAATGTTGAAACTCTGAAATACTTCATGCAGTGTCCAGTCAATATCGAGTATGTTTCCCTCAACAGCAGCCCCGTGAGTTCCCTGTGGCCCTCTGGGGTACCTCACAACATAGCTTGGAAACTTCAGGTCCAGGGGCCACCCACTGTCTATGCAACAAGCTTCCTTAATTGATCTTGGGAACTTTGGGACAGTTGAACAGAGTGTATCTGATTTAGCCAAAGGAAAAGAACTTGATTCTTTCCACACTGTGGGGGTCAGATATATGCAGAGGAATCTGACAGCCGGGTTCAGGGGCTGGCAACCAACTGCAGAAACGGAGACCTCACTGATGAGCAAGTGTAGCAGGATGAGTGAGTATCACAGGAAGCAAAGCTTCCAGGCTTGTGTAGGGTGATGCTTTATCCCATATACCACCACTGCCCAGCACCACCAAGCCGTGCCCTGGTGCCCTGGTGCCCTGGAAGGAAGGCTCAAGCCCCTCTGTAAGGAACCAAGAGGGGCCAGCACTGTGGCTTAGTGGGTAGAGCCACCGCCTGTGATGCCAGCACCCCAGATGGGTACCAATTCAAGCCCCAGCTGCTCTGCTTCTGAGCCAGCACCCTGCTAATGTACCTGGAAAAGCAGCAGATCATGGCCCAAGTCCGTGGGCCCCTGTATCCACGTTGGGGACCAGATGGGAGTTCCAGTCTCCTGGCTTCAGCCAGGCCCCGCCCCAGCCATTGCAGTCATTTGAGAAGTAAAGCATTAGATGGAAGTTTCTCTCTCCATCTCTCTTTGTCATTCTGCCTTTCAAATAAATAAATCTTTTTTTTTTGGGGGGGGGGGGGGCGGCACTGTGGTGTAGCGGTTAAAGCTGTCGCTTGCAGTGCCAGCATATGGGTGCCGGTTTGAGTCCTAGCTGCTCCACTTCCAATTCAGCTCTCTGCTGTGGCCTGGGAAAGCAGTAGAAGATGGCCCAAGTCCTTGGGCCCCTGCACCTGCATGGGTGACCTGGAAGAAGCTCCTGGCTCCTGGCTTCAGATAGGTGCAGCTCTGGCCATCGCAGCCAATTGGGGAGTGGGCCAGCAGATGGAAGACCCCCCCCTCCTTTTCTCTCAGTATAATTCTGATTTTCAAATAAATAAATATATTTTTTGACAGGCAGAGTTAGACAGTGAGAGAGAGAGAGAAACAGAGAAAGGTCTTCCTTCCATTGGTTCACCCCCCAAATAGCTGCTATGGCTGGCACGCTGTGCCAATCTGAAGCCAAGAACCAGGTACTTCCTCCTGGTCTCCCATATGGTGCAGGGCCCAAGCACTTCATCCATCCTCCACTGCCTTCCCGGGCCACAGCAGAGAGCTGGACTGGAAGAGGAGCAACTGGGACAGAACCGGCGCCCTGACCGGGACTAGAACCTGGAGTGCTGGCACCAGAGGCGGAGGATTAGCCTAGTGAGCCATGGCGCCGGCCCAAATAAATAAATCTTTAAAAAAAAAGGCGGGGGGGAAGATACATCTCTTCCAGATTGACTTACATGATGGTAACCTGGTACCAGCCCCAGGAAGGTACAAAAGTGGAGGGTAGGTCAGCCCCACAGGGAACTGCCCAAGGAAGAGGGCATTGGCAGGTGCAGAAAAACAGATAAAGCCCAGCCTTGGGGGCCAGTGCTGTGGTGGAGTGGGTAAAGCTGCCGACTGCAGTGCCAGCATCCCATTCGGGTGCCGGTTCCAGTCCCAGCTGCTCCAGTTCTGATCCAGCTCTCTGCTATGGCCTGGGAAAGCAGCAGCAGATGGCCCAAGTCCTTGGGTCCCTGGTGCCCACATGGGAGACCTGGGTGGAGTTCCAGGCTCTTGGCTTCAGCCTGGCAGAGGCTTAGCCCACTACACCACAGCACCGGGCCCCCACTCTGGGTTCTTAATGGAAGGAAATGCCTGTACACTCCAGACCCACCCAGCTCCCTGCCTTTCCCCAGGCCCTGTTGGTGAGCACCGTTCCTGGTTCTGACAACTATAGCAGAACCCTTCCAACATAACCACTTTTCACAATCATTGCTCTCAACAACTGAACACATCTCAGCTTCAATCAAAGTTCAAATGGAAGCGCTCCTTCTGGGGAAAAAAAAATATCAATGCAGTGCGGACTTGCTGGTGGGAGGGGAGGGAGGGCTTCGGTCAGAAGGAAAAGAATATAGGAGCTTAACTGGTTAATTTTTTTTTTTTTTTTTTTTTTTTTGGACAGGCAGAGTGGATAGTGAGAGAGACAGAGAGAAAGGTCTTCCTTTTTGCCGTTGGTTCACCCTCCAATGGCCGCTGTGGCCGGCGCATCTCGCTGATCCGAAGCCAGGAGCCAGGTGCTTCTCCTGGTCTCCCATGCGGGTGCAGGGTCCAAGGACTTGGGCCATCCTCCACTGCCTTCCCGGGCCATAGCAGAGAGCTGGCCTGGAAGAGGGGCAACCGGGATAGAATCCGGCGCCCCGACTGGGACTAGAACCCGGTGTGCCGGCGCCGCAAGGTGGAGGATTTGCCTGTTAAGCCACGGCGCCGGCCTTAACTGGTTAATTTACAGACTAACACAGCCAGCCCTGCCCCTTAAGTAAGCACCTTCTGGAAGGAGCTTCTCGCTGCCTGTTAAGAGCACCGCGCGTGTTATTTCCTGTTGGATGTGCTGGGGGTGGGACGGGTTGTCAGTGTAGCCCAAGCTAAGGAGGGTTCCTCCGCCTCGCACACGCTGGGTCCCGCCAGTTCAGCCGCAAAAACTCCTGGGTCTGAGAAGATGGAAAGGGGGAAGCTGCAGGAGGTCACCGCCTGGAGCTGGGGCTGCCGCTGGCGCCCTGGCGGCCTGGGCTGGGACCGGAGCATCCCAGGAAGCTCCCTTTCGGAGAATGATCCAGCTGGCAAAGGGGGGGTGCCCGCGCCAGGGCCGAGATGACCGCAGCGGCCGCGGAGAGGAAAGACGAGGGGCGGGGAGGGCGCCGTGCCGTCGGCCCGCAGGCGCGAAGGCGGGTCCCCCTCGCAGAGCCCAGCTGCCGGGGTTCCGAACACGCTTCCTGAGCCCCTGGGTGGAGGCCTGGGAGCGGGAGCGAGGCGGGCGGCGCGGGAGGCAGGGCCGCAGCCCGGGAGGCGGCTGCCCAAACTGGGGCTTAGGACCAGGAGAGGCCTCGCGTGATTCCTCGAAAACCTCGCGCGTTTCCGGGCAGGAAGTCAAAGGGCGGGCCCTGGGAAGCTCTTGGATTTCGAAACTGGAAAGAAGGAAGGGGGGGAGGGGATTGGCGGATTTAGCGGTCCGGGACCAGGAGCAGCAGGGCAGCCGATCCGAGATGCATGCTCCAGACTCAGGGAAGACGGTGAGCCGGACCCGCGACCCAAGGCGCTACCGCCGTTGCCCGGGAAACGGAAGGACCGACGGGGCCACCGCGGGGGGCGGGACTCTAGCGGCCGGCTACGTCTCTGGTGGGCGTGGCTTACCGATGGCTGGGGGCGGGGCTTGAAGCTGCCAGGCTTTACCCGGAGGGAATAGGATTGGCGCTGCCTGGAACCTGACCAGACCAGGCTAAACGTCTGACTGGTGTGACTCCGCAGGGCTGGCGCTGAAACTGGCTCTAACCGCCTGTCCTTAGGATGGTGGCTTCATCCGGTCCAGGGATCCAAGAAAGGGGCAGGAGATGCTCACTGTGACGAGGCTAAGCCAGGGCTCCGGACTGAAGCCATTTATTTTCCCCCTTTAGACCGTAGGCGGGGAGAGAGGAGGGTTGTGTTCTATCTTAATAAGGGCAGAATGGAGGCCCTGGAGTGGATGAGGCCAGGCGAGGGGAAGAGATGCAGCTCCCCAGAGAAGTTCCTGGCCTCTGAGCACTGGAAAGAAGGGCCGACCCACCCGAGGATGAGGTGGCTGAAGAAAGTGTGCCCCACGCGCCACCCACAAGCTTACTTCTGGTGAAAATTCCAGTGTGTGGAGACACTTTGGAGTCACCTGGTGGGTCTCTCCCTGCAGGGGCTGTGAGGTCCCTGCAGATAATGTAGAGTGTTTGAGAAACTAGTTAGAAACAGGAAGGAAGGGGGCTTCCTGCTCTGCCCACCAGTGCCGGGGCCAGTCTTCTCGGACGTGGTTTAGCATTACCTGCAGGGCACGGTTGTTTTTTATTTTAATGTTTGTTTATTTATTTTTCCATCGAAAGGCAGAGCAGCACACACACAGGTTGTCCATCTGCTCTTTCACTCCCCAAATGCTTACAACAGCCAAGGCTGGGCTATGCTGAAGCCAGGATCCTAGAACTCCACCTGGCTCTCTGACATGAGTGGCAGAGGAGTCAAACACTTGAGCCATCATCTGCTCTCTCCAGGATGCATAGCAAGAAGCTGGATCATAAGCAGAGCAGCCTGGACTCAAACCAGTGCTCCGATAACTCATGGCACTAGAATGCCCACCCCAAATAACTGCTATATAATGTCTTTTAAAAAACGATATATTTTATTTATTTGAAAGGGAGATATAGAGATCTTCCATCTGCTGGTTCACTCCCTAAATGGCTGCAACACCCAGGGTTGGGCCAGGCTTAAACCAGGAGCCAGGAGCTTCCTCCAGGTCTCTTACATGGGTGCAGGGGCCCAAGCACTTGGGCCACCTTGGCCAGGCCACTATCAGGGAGCTGGATGGGAAGTGGAGCAGCCAAGGCTGGGATGTCAGCACTGTAGGTGGCTGCTTAACCCAATACACCGCCGGCCCTTTGTTTTATAAAGATTCCCGCACCTCACTCTCAAACTAGATTTATCTTCCATAGATCATCCCTGATTGGCAGGATGGGGTGGAGTTGAGACTTTTATCTAAGTGTTGTCCTGTTTTTAATGAAGATTGGGGATCTTCACTTTTTTTTTTTTTGGACAGGCAAAGTTAGACAGTGAGAGAGAGAGAGAGAGGTCTTCCTTCCGTTGGTTCACCCTCCAATGGCCGCTGTGGCCGGCGCACCATGCCGATCCGAAGCCAGGAGCCAGGTGCTTCTGGTCTCCCACGCGGGTGCAGGGCCCAAGCACTTGGGCCATCCTCCACTGCCTTCCCGGGCCACAGCAGAGAGCTGGCCTGGAAGAGGAGCAACCGGGACAAAATCCGGCGCCCTGACTGGGACTAGAACCCGGGGTGCCGGTGCTGCAGGTGGAGGATTAGCCTAGTGAACTGCGGCGCTGGCTGGGGATCTTCACTTGTACTGCAATTGTGAAACTCTGAAGGTGGGAAACTATTTAGTGGCATTAGTGAAAGGCTTGTGTACACTTGTTGACCTGTCAGTTTTGCTGGTCTGTACAAAAGGTGGCCAGGGAAAGAGAGGCCCTGGAAAGTCCACATGACCAGAATAACGGCCTCAAGGTCGCTGGTGCCTGGCAGGTGAGAAGTCTAGCAGAGTGGCCATGGTGACACACACACCTCTGTTTCAATCCTAGCTGTACCGCCTCCTAGTGGTGCAGTGTGGGAAACTCCCTTAATAACTTGAAGCCTGTGTCTTTGCTAAGAGTGTAAGCTTTCTGGCCCCCCAGGGGTGGTTATGAAAATCAAGAGATGACAGACTCGCAGCCCTGGCTTCACTGAGCCCACACCACACAGGGGGATTCAGTGGTCAACAGCTGGTGTCAGCCCTGCTGCCCGCCCAGGTGAACTTCGGACTCCAAGGACAGTGAGTGACCCCAGGCCAAGGTGCACTTCAGGCTGCTGTGAGAGCTTTGGGCTAGAAAAAAAGGGAAATGAGGGGTCTTTCCCTGCAGGGAATGAGACACAGTTTTTCATTAAAAACCCATTCATCATTGTTCCCTTGAATCTACAAAAGCTAAGACTCAGGGGAACAGAGGCAACTATAAACTGCCCAATAGTAGCTCTTACCAGCTAGACACAGAGGTGAACTTCTGGCCTCGTCCACCTCCCAGAAATAATGGGGGAGGGCGGGTTAAATTGATAGGGAGGGGGTGGAGGACCCTGGGGTCATGGGAAGAAGTGTTAAGGGGGGTGGTGTTTGGTGCAGTGGTCAAGATGCCACTTGGGATATTCAGACAAACCAAACCAGTGCCTGGTTTGAGTCCCAGCTACTCTGCTCCAGATCTAGCTTCCGACTAAGGCATCTGGAAGGCAGCGGATGATGTCTCACGTACTGGGTCCCTGCCACCCATGTGGGAGACCTGAACTGAAGTCTAGGCTCTTGGCCCAGGAATGGCTATTGCGATTATTTGGGGAGTGAACCACTGAATAGAAAATTTCTCCTCTCTCCTGTCTCTCTCTCTCTCTCTCTTTGAATTATTGAAGGCGTATTTATTTATTTGAAAGGCAGAGTTACAGAGCGAGAGAGGAAAGGACAGAGACAGACAGAGATCTTTCATCTGCTGGTTCATTCCAAATGGCTGCAATGGCTGGAGCTGGGCCAGGAAAAGCCAGGAGCCTGGAACTCCTGCTGGGTCTCCTATGTGGATGGCAGGGACCCAAGCACATGAGCCATCTTTTGTTGACCTCCAGGCGCATTAGCAGGGAACTGGATGGGAAGTGGAGCAGCAAGAACTAGAACTCGTGCTCCAGTATGGGTTCTCAGCATCACAAGCAGCAGCTTAACACACTACACCACAACACTAGCCCCTCTCAGTCTTTTTCCTCCCCCCCACCTCTCAAAGAAAATGAAAATAAATACATACAAATTCTTGAGGGGCAGAATTTTTCTAAGAAAAAGCAATTTGCTTTAAAAATAAGTATTAAATGGCAAGTGGTTCCTCCCAGGCCTGTTCCCGTGGAACTTTGTAGGGCATGGAGGAAGTGCCGGTGTCTTAGCAGCCTCTCTGATGGAGCCGGGCAGTTCTCAGCCCTCTCGCCTCCCTGTCTCCAGAGGCCTCTCTACGTCACTCTTCCCCCCCCATGCCTGCACTGGTGGGCAGGTCCCACCCAGGCCCCAGTGGGCAGCGTTCCATCCACCGCGATGACAAAAGGTGGCGGCATGGGCAGTCCCTGCGAATGGGGGGACTGACTTTTTAAATCTCAGAGCGCCCTCTTCTGGGAAATGAGGCTCCCTACAGAAGAGGAGGCAAGAGGCCAAGAACTGGACTTCCTAGGGAGAAAAAGGAACTCCGCTGGACACTCGGACATGGAATCAGGTGAAGATCAAGAAGGAGATAGGCTTGTAGTTTATTGAGTAGCAGTGGCAGCATGGCTGTTGTCACCGGCGCTGGTGGCCTGGGAAAGTGCCCCCAGAGCATCCACTGAGGCCTTCTGTCCAGCCCACCGCCACCACCGCTCCAGCCAGTGTCCATGGAGCTGCAGTCGAGACTGAGCTCTGAATTCGCCCCCAGCCATCCCACCCCACGTCCATGTTCCACTTGGACCCACCATTGATGCCCGGGCCCTTCCTCTCCTTGGGGTTGGGGTGGAGGTAGGAGCGGGGCCAAGCCTCGAGAAAGCGGAGCAGCTAAGGTGAGGGCTTTGCTGATTGTCCCACAGGGGCCAGTGGGACACAGAATCCCCGGTCTGACGATCGCACACTCAGGGCCTGGTTGCCTTTGAGGGTGTCCTGGCTACAACCACTTGGGTGCCTGAGGAGTTTAAGCACTGCTCCCACATCTGGGACCCTCTGTGAGCAGGTACAGTGGGAGCTCTTAAAGGGAAATGCTCGCTCTGCCTTTGTGGCTCTTTGGTTGGGAAAAGGGGTTGGAATGGTGGGGTTTCAGTCTGAGGTCATGATGTCAGAGCAGATCAAGAACTCCTAAGTGGTGCCTAAAGACACCAGCGTTGAGGTCTGGGGGAGTCGGGGAACAGCAAGAGCAGCACAGGCTACTAACACTGCTTTGTTCTGGTATAGAAGAGGAGTGGAAGAGGGACTGTTCCAGGGTGTGGGGGTGCTGCCGAGGGATGCGTGAGCCCCCTGCCTCCCCTTACCACACTGTGGCTTCCTGAGCCAGCCGATTCCAGAGTCAGCTTTGGGAGCCAGGTCTCAAAAACTGGAAGGATTCAGCCCACTTTGGCCTGCTAGTGGCCCTCCGTCCCTCTCTTGGGAGCCTGGGGCTCTTCCTGTGTCTAGAAAGGGTGAGGCACTATCAGAAGTGATGGCCAGTGAAACAGTTCAGGGACGGAAGTCCCACCTTGACCTGGCTGGCAGGTGGGCAGGCCACTGAGAAGGGACGCCAGGTATCAGGACATCCCAGGATAGTATGTCTGCCACTTTCTTCCAGGACCAACATACACATACATGTCTCATGCATGTATGTATGTGGACACACAAGCACAGGTAAGGAGGGGTTATGTGATGTCACTCTTTGAAAACAGAGAAGAGAGAAAAAGGCTTTTGGGAGCACCTCCCCCACCCTAGTGGGTTGCTGGTATCTGTAGCTGCTCCCCTCCCCCACACCTCTTGCCCCATACAAGGCAGCTGGGCAAGTGGCAGTGATGGCAAGGCACCATGAAAGCAACAGCCCAGGCAGTAAGGGAGGGGACAGGCTGACCCCCCTCAGAGCCCCTTGTTGTAGTAAACCACTTCGATGCTCGGCTTTTGCTCGTGGATCTGAGCCCTCAGCTCCGGCTCCAGCCTGCTCACTTGTATGGAGCTGCAACAGAACAGCACAGGCGGGCTGACTGCCCCCTGAGCCCCCGCCTCAGGCTCAAGGACCACCGTTCCTTCCCTCTCCCACTCCCACTCCTAGAAGCCTGGCTCCCTGTCACTCCCCCACCCCCAAAGTCAGAAGACTGCCTGCCAAGCCTCCCCCCAGAACATACAAGGAGGGTCAGGAGCCCCGGCCTTGGCCGGGGGGCAGCACTTACCTCCTCTGGGGAAACAGGGCACAGCACAGGGGCGTGGCGAACACCAGGCTGGGGGAGGAGATTGGAAAGGCTGGTGAAGTTTGGCCTGGGGTTGTTCCCTCCCTGCGCCCACCCACCCCTGAAGATAGCCCCAGGAGGTGGAGGTGGATTAAACCCAAAAGGGCCTTTTAGGAACATGAAGCCCAACCCCGACTTTAGGTTCTGGCCGAGGACAGAGCCCCCAGAGCTACGTTCCAAAGCCCCTGGCCAATGGGTGCAGAACCAGGAATGAAATGTGTGGGGAAGCCCTTCCTGGCCCAGGAGTATTTGCGTGTTTCCCCTTGTAGATGAAGACTGGCAGCCCCTCAGCTAAACACGTGACCTTCATGGGCAGGGACCACCCCCTAACACTCACAGGTATCCAGGACACACATGAGCCGGACACATGAATGCACACTGAGTATAAGCATCTCAAAGGCCATAGAGAGCCATCTGCGCCCACTGTGGACAAGGCGCCCACACCCTACCCCCCGCCCCCACTATCTCCTTTGACACTTACCAGAAGCCCACCAGTCCCACCTGCAGGGGTGCCCCCAGCCAGGGTCGGCGCTGTGGGGAGACAGAGACAATGGGATGGCTGGTGTCCCTGGCCTCCTAACCCCCATTCTGCTCCACCCACTGTGGCGGTATCCCATCAGGCCTACCTGTGGGCCTTTAATATCTGCCCAGCCCAGGAGACAGTGGATCCATTGCACCCATGCACTCCAGCCAGGCCTGGGAGCTGACCACCCTCCCTGACATCCTGTCAGTCATTCTCACCTCTCAGAATTGGTTGCCAGGACACTTGCTGGCCCCTCCTCTTCTCTCACCTCCTCCAGGAGCTGCTTCCTTCACCAAGCCTCCGCTCTGAACCTCCACTCCCAGCCCCCTATCCTACAGGTATGAATCTTTCCCTTTCCAAACACATCCCCTGCTCAGCATGCTGCTCTCAATTGGCTTCAGTCACAAAGACCACCGTCGGGCCCCTCAAATGTTCCTGCCCCAGGTCCTTTGCACTGGGTTTTCTCTGTACCGGAAATGCTCTTCTCTGCACTCCGTCCAGTCTCCCCTTTCCATCCCTGAGTTGTCAGCAATCCCTGACCACCCTTTCTAAACAGCTCGGGCCCATTGGTTCCCCACAAAGTACGTATCACAACTACTTATATTGGTGGCCTCCTTGTTTATTGGCTTCTGTGCTGAGCTATAAGCTTCCTGAGCACAAGGACTGTTGTCAGTGCCGTCTGCACAGTGCTGGCACACAGCCTGGCACGTAGTCGGTACTCACTCAGTGTTTATGAATGAATGATCTAGACCATGTATCCCTGTGCCTTGCTTCCCCGTCCTGCCTGCGTGTGTGTGTAAACATGTGCACGTGGGGGGGGGGGGGGCTGCTAGTGGGTGATAGTAAGAGTATGCTATCAAGTATGACCATGACAGTCCTTATCCCGGGGTCGAGGCCTCCAGGGTGACGCCAACTCGTTTTTGGACAGAAACCATTTCCTTTCTTCTCTTCCTGTGTTCCTTCACCCCAGCCAAATTCATTCTTGTTGCATGAATGAAGGTGGAGGGGGCAGGGCAGGGGCGGGAGGAGGGGTGCAGGCCTTAGGCTCAGGCCAGGTTGGAGAGAGGGCTGGAGGCTGATGCCTTCCTCTCAGCCAGTAAACTTCCGGGATGGGCGTGGCGAGTGCCTGGCACCTACCTTCAGGAAGTCTTTCTTCTCCAGAGTGTTCATGATCACAGGGGGGATGGCTGAGGGGAGAGCAGGGCGGGAAAGGAGGCGGTTAGTAAAATGAAAGTCAAGGACCCCAAGAAAGGGAGACCTCTTCACAACTCCTGCATGCTCCCTGCAATCTTACCCTCCCAAAGTCCGCAAAAGAAACTGCACCCCTCCTCCTTTCAGAGCCCCCCTCCCCTGGTGCTTCCCCCCCGCCTCACCCATGGCAGGAATCGCCATGCAGATTCTCGACACCACCACCTGGAAGATTCCCTGCTTGGCCGCAGTCACCGAGTGGCCAAGCCTCTGACCTGTCTCATCAGTCACCGGGATGCCCACCTGCAGCTCCCTAGGAAGGAAAAAGGGGGCTGGGGTCAGATCCTAGGCCCCAAAGCCACCTGCAGTGCCGCAGTCCTACTCAAAGGCCGGTTCTCCCCCCCCCCCCCACCCGAGGATTCCAGACTGAGACTGAGACAGCGCTGAGCCGATCACGTCTGGGGAGGGAGAGCAGCATCCCCACGCAGGGCTGGTCTGCATGGGGACACTGGGCGCGCAGGGGCCAGGGGCAGCGCTGCTCACCTCTGCCGCATCAGAGGGATGTTGATGCAGTTGGCGGCTGCCACCGCTGCGAAGGGCACAAATCTGCCGACCAGGGGAGGCAGGTGCTGGGGGGAGAAAGGTCATTCAGTGGCCCTGTGGGCCGTGGGCTGGTGAGGGTCCCTGGGGAGAAATACAGGGATCCCACAGGTCAGGACTGGGGGGCGACAGGGAGGAAGGAGGGGATAAAGGATGTGTGGGAGCACCTTTACCTTGGTGAGGGATTTGAGTCCGAGAGCCGTGGCCACAGCCCCGGTGGTGGCACTCACATAGGCTGTTCCCAGCTGCCTGTGGATGGAAGGGGCAGGTCACCAGGGAGAGGTGAAGAGGCCACCTAGGGGGTCTTTCCTTTAGGGACACGCCAGAACGTCAGCATGTGACCATGAGAGGGTGGCCTCACTGCAGAGAAAGCCCTCCCCGGCCCCAGCAGAAACTTGGTAGGAAGCCCCCGAAGCATACCCTGGGGGCCCTCAGGCCCTCAGGTGAGGCAGGGGCCAAGCTAAGCCTCTGGCTGCTGGACCCACAGGGAACTGGAGAGACAAGGACAGAGCGGTAGGGGGTGAGAGCACCGCAGCTCTTCCTGGGGACACATTCTCACCCCACGGTGATGGGAGCGTCGCCGCTGCGGTTGGAGTAGTTTACAATGGCGTTGAAGGACTGGTTCACCCACTGCCAGAACACCACGGTGGGGGTCGTCCTGGAGGAACAAAGACACTTACTTCTGCCCCCTCTACACCATCGCTCACCTTGCACCCTACAATGAAACCCCACAGGTTATTCCCAAAACCTCAGGGGGAGCCCCTACCCCTGCGTGCCCCACCCCTTACACACCCGCTGTGCCAGGGCTGAGAGTCCAACAGAAGCGCTCGCCCTCCCACTGTCCTCTGTCCAAAGTGTCCCAGAGAGGAAGCACCTACTCACCAAGCCTTAGTGTACTCAGAAAGGGACAGGGGACAAGACCTGCCTGTAGAAGGTGAGCATGCAGCCAGTGATGGTCATGTTCATGGGCACCTGGGCTGACATGCGGCCAATCAGGACCACCTTCTCTCCCGTGTCCGGGTGGAAGGCAGAGTCGTACACGTACTTGGCCCTCCACAGCTGGTCCTCAGTGAGCCCCGGAGTGAGCACGCCGGCCCTGTAGAAGTTAGCAAGGGGTAGGCAGGTCAGGAACTTCAGCCCCCACCTCAGGAATAAAGGAGCTCCTTGTCTTTGGGGGAAGGGCAAAGCTTCCCCAATGTGGAGGCTCCTATTGCTGGTCGCCTTCTAGCTCCACACAAAGGGTGGCCCTTCTTTTCTCCCAAAATGCAGGGTCAAGGTGATGGTGGTTTCCAATGGGTGGTTGCCCTGTGGCCTCGGTGGTTCTCTCCGTTGAGCCCCGCCCTCCCTGCACAGGGCGGCCCAGCAGTGGGAAGGGTCCCTATCAAGGGTTTGTGAAGCACAGAGCAGCACCCACCTGTAAGTATCAATGCCACCTCCTCAACCCAGACACCCTCCGGTCCTTATTGGATCAAGCTTTGGGCCACAGTGCTTGTGACGCCAGCAGACAGGATGACAGGGGGTTGAGGAGTAGGACCAGGTGACTTTCGAGCTTGGGGAGGCAGGTGCAAAATGTACTGTATTAATGGCAGGGAACGAGACCCATGGGGACGGGGTCAGAGTGGAGGAGTCACCTGTAGTTCTGTACAATGTTGCGGGAAGCTTCCAGCTGTGCCCTGGATAGCAGTAGATTTCGGGGATCCGTGACAGTGAAGAAGTGCCTGGCTCTGCCCAGGAAAGTGCTTTGGTCCCAGCGAGGTTCCTCGATGTTGATATCTAAGGGCAGTTCACCCATTTTCTGCAGGGCACGGACAAAGTCAGAAGGTTCCAAGGAAGGGATCCAGAAACTCCACCTGGGGAACTTTGGTAGCCCTGTCCTGGCACCTGCCTGTCACCAGCACCTTCTAGAGCTCAAGGTGACTCTAGGAAGCGGGGGTGGGGGAGGAGTTGTTTCCTAAGCAACGTCCTGGCCCAGGGACCCACAGCCTCTGGAGAGGGGAGGGGAAGGTCAGCACCGGGAACACACATCTCCTTGTGCTTTGGCCTGATACAGATTTTCATGAGTGAGGATTTACGTGTATGTGGCCAATGCATAAGCAGCAGCTCATCCCGTGTACCTCCTTGTGTACTCTGGATGCACGAAATGCACAGTACTCATACATGCACTGCACAGCCAGGCTCATGTCAGCTGTAGGTCCCCAGCTGCCCTGAACCTAGATACAAACACCTAGGACTGAGAAGATGGCACAAGACATGCCACATTCCAGCCCACACTCCTGACAGGAAGAAAGCCAGAGTTCACTGGGCACCCCAGGGCTTCTCTGCTGCACATGGGTCTCAGACATAGGCCTCCTGTTGTCAGCCATGTGCATGCACAAATCCCCTCTCCAGACCCAGCTTCCCCAGCCCACACAAGGTCCCAAGGCTCTCCCTGCTGGGCAGGCCTGGCACGGACACCCACCCTCCTCTCTAGGAGCTACCGGCCTCCAGACTAGAGCCGCACGCAGCTCAGCGGAAGCCCCTCCACCCAGCACAGAGAGGAAAGCCGGCAGCAGCCATCTGGCAAAATCCTGCAGAATGACTAATCCTCTGCAGCCCCACTTCCTCCCTCCCGAGAGGACTCACCCTCCCCTCTCGTACACTCACTCACACTCACACTCACATACCCATGCACAAAGTCACCATCATGCACGCCCTGCCCGGACATACAACAAGGTGGACGCTCCGGGTGTACACCAGCCCACAAAGACCTTTAGTCTCTGTCTCTCTGCCTGCCCCACCTCCATCGCCATCAGTGAGCACACACAGCCCCACCCTGACACTCCTCCCCAGCCAACCGCCCGTGGACCTCCGCAGAGAGGAAGTCACTGAATCCCACAGGCCAGAGCGCCCGGTTCAAGGCGAGCCTCAGTTTCCCACCCCAACCTGCAGTGCTCGCCTCCCTGCTCCGACCCCTCCAGGCACGGCCAGCACTCACGCCTTCCAGGGCTCCAGGCCTCTGCAGCTCTCAGACCTGCCTTCCTCTCCGTGCGTCGCCGCCGCCCTCCTGAGAGGACAGCACGTCACGCGTGACGCTGAGCAGCGGGGAGGGGCGGGGGTGCTCAGGGCGCCTTCGCCCGCGAGCCTGGGGATTGGCAGAGCCTTGGAGCCGTGGGTGTCATAGGGACCAACGAGACTGGGTCCTGCGCCTTTTCCTAGAGCCAACCGTGTGGTGGGGATCAATCCCGTCCCCGTCCCCCGCCAGAGAGAGGGGGAAGGAGCCGCGGGCGCTGCCCCTTGTGCCTGCAGCCCCTTGGCGGGCGGTGGGCGGCCCTGGCCCCGCAGCCAACAGTCTAGGTGCGCTGGAAGGAAGCTCGCGGAACGCAGGGCGCAGGTGGGCGGCATAGAGGGGCTGCCCTCTGATGGGGCGTCCGGAGGGACTCGGGTAACAGCGGGCTTGTTTACTTGATGGCTGCCTTGGCGACGGCCTCTGCCAGCTTGCCGGGCCCCCCTCCCTCCCACCCCACCTCCCGTGCACCTTCCCCAGGACCCACAAGCTCCACCCACGGTACCTTGGCATTCGCTCCCCTTCATTGCCCTGTTCCTGTCGAACCTGTGCCCCGTCCATGTCCCCAGCCCTCTCCCTGCTCCCCCTCTGTCACCCGTTGTTTGTGTCGCCATTCTCCTTATCCCAACCCCCATTCCTGCGCCACAGACCTCAGCCACAGCCCCCGGGATGCCGAGGGCCAGGAGGCTCGGAAGACCTGGCGGCGCCTCCGCAAGCGCGTCGGAGGGGCTCTTCCCCCGCCCGGTGTGATGGGACCGCCGCCTCGCCCCGCACCCCGAAAGGGGGTGTCCAGAGAGAGGAGGATGCCGGCGAAGGAGGCTGCCCCCAGCCACGCGCGCACGCACTCGCGGCTCACACAGCGCGCGGACAGCTCCCCCGGCGCCAGCGCGCGCTCCTGTCAAGCGCAAGCTCGCTCCCCGCTCCGCCCGGTGACATC
Organism: Lepus europaeus; assembly: GCF_033115175.1. Classification (NCBI taxonomy): domain Eukaryota; kingdom Metazoa; phylum Chordata; class Mammalia; order Lagomorpha; family Leporidae; genus Lepus; species Lepus europaeus. Next base: position 28,298,685 of record NC_084843.1, read on the forward strand.
CCCCACTGCCTCAGGGATGACCACGGAGGGGTGGCGATTCCAAGAGCTAGGGGAGCTGGCTTGGCCAGCGAAAGACGCGGTTCCCTCAGGAGGAGCAGGCGAAGACGCAAGTTCGCGTGACGGGTGGGGCGCCGGCGTCGGAGTGGAGAGCAAAGAGCCCGGCGGCCCCGGGCCGGGTGAGGGGCGGCTGCCGCGGGCGCCCGAGGGAGGCGCCGGGATGGAGTGATTGGCGGCCCCAGCAGCCAATGGAAGCCCGGGACTTACCCTGTTCTCGCAACGCGGCGGTGCGTGGGCGGGGTCCCCAGCAGCTACAGTCGCAGCGCCCGCGGGCGGGCGAAGCGGGCGGCCGCCCCCACGCCAGGAGGTGAGAGGGTCTGACCCGACAGTGGGGGGCCGGGAGGGCTGACCCCGGGGTGGGGTGATGCATTCTGGGCCCCAGAGCTGCCCCGGGTTTTGCGCGGGATGTTGTGGGTTCTTAGCCATCGTGTCCTCCCCGAAGCGTGGGAGAGGTCCCCGAAACCTCTTCAGTCCAGGAGCGTCGTCCCCTGCTCCTGGAGCCTAGCAGTCTTTGGGATCCTCGACCACAGCTGTCCCAGGGCCTTCGCTCGAAGCCCGGAGTCTGGTCCTCTACCCGCATACACAGCACAGGGCTGCGATGAACTGTCCTGACCCCTCGTGTGTGTACACCGTCCGAAGCTGCAGGGCCCCCGAAAATCCCATCCGTATTTTCAACCTCTGCTGAGGACTGGGGCGAGTGCGGATGGCTCAGCCGCGAGCTGGAGCCAGGAGTGCAAAAGAGGCTCCCGCCTGCCTTGTGTTAATGGCTCTCATGGTGCCTGCCCCGCAGTCCTCTTGCCCAACATGGGAGAACTGGGGGCCCAAGGCACGGGAGGGCAGGCGGGAAGGCAATGAAGGCAGAATTCACATCCCTTCCCCCATGGCTGCTCTCCCCGCCCAGGCCTGAAGCACGCTCCTGAGAGGTGGTGCAGCAAGGGCTTCAACACGCCGGGGACCCCAGCCCTGCACAGAAGGCTCACAGAACCAGAGCAGGCAGAGCCAGCCTCTCAGAGCTAGCAGGTTCCTTTGGATGTGTAGGGCGCCGCCGCAGCCCAGCCACCATGGCGCACGGGTTCGCCGTGGGCTTCAACCCAGGCCTCGGAGACCTAAGCTCGAGCTCTTTGAGCTCCCTCTCCTCCCGAGGCCACCTGGGCAGCGACTCAGGCTCCACAGCAACGCGATACCTGCTGAGGAAGCAGCAGCGACTGCTGAACCGGCCCCCCCGGGGAATCCGAGCCTGCTCGCCCATGGGCCGCGTCATCCTCATCAACTCCCCCATCGAAGGTGGGTGCGGGGCCCAGCCACTGGCCTGCCTTGGAGGGGGGCCGGTGGGAAGGGACAGCAGGAAGCAAGCAGAGGCAGAGCCAGTGCGGGCAAATGGGCATCCCAGGGAAGGGAGGGAGGCCCTTGGGGACCCACACTCTCGCTCACCTCCTCTTGCCTCTCCTCCAGGCTGGTGCTTTGGGGCTCCAAGATTGCAGCAGGCTCAGATGTGGGGGACTAAGGGCACAGGGGACAAGGAATGAGCCATGTGTGCCAGCTCCCAAAGGAGCAAGGCAGGGCACTGGACTGGCCCCTTCCCTTGGACTTGATCTTCCTGTGTATGGTTTGTGTCTGCCTTTGGGGTTGGGGCAGGGTGGGTAAGGATCAGCCCACTGGGTGGCCAGCTCAGTGCTGGGCTGTGAGCACTCAGCGCCTCAGGTGCAGGAGGAGGGGACGAACTTCAGAAGGCAGGGGACCACAGTGGGGCTGAAGGTCAGAGAAGGAGCCCCCGGGCCAGGTCTGAAGGAGGGGGAGACCTAGGCTCAGGGGTTGCCAGATGCCACTTCCTGACATGCCCAGTCTGTACCAGCCTTGCTTAGGCCTTGCAGGGGACACCCAGGGAGAAATGAGGCTCAGTCTCCCCCTTGCAGTCTTTGGCCACGTGGCAGGTGGTGGGGTGGAGGGGAAGGCAGGGAGCATGGCGGGGTGGGCAGCTGGGAGACAGCGGGGCTGCAATGACAGATGTGAGGCGACCAAGAGCTGGGGAGCACGACAGGACCTTGAATGCCAAGGGGAGGGGACCCCTGGGCCTGGGCTCTCTGTGAACAGGACCAGATAAACATCTCCAGCTCCTCTCCTCTTTCTTGGCCAACATGGCTCCCTGGCTGCATCCCAGACTGGCCTCCTCGGGCTCTGTTCCTCCCCTCTGACCCAGCTGGGCATCTCAGGCCCCCTCCCCAGGTGCTGGCAGGGGTGAGGCGTGTTGCTCCTCCTCCAGCAGTGGCCCAGTGCCCTCGCCCTGGCCACCCAGCACACTGTGCCTCACACTTAGCTGAGTGACAGGACCCCGCTGAGGGGCACCACTCACAGCCAGGAGCAGAAGTCCCCAGAGAACTCGGGGCCATGGGGTGGGGGAGGCCCTGCAGCACCTCCCTTGTCAGTCCCATTCTAGTAAACTGTGCCCCCACCACCACACACACTGTGCCCCCTGTGATGCCAGGGCTGTTCATGCTGCCCCTCCAAAGACCTCCTCCAGAAGCCCCCTGACCACTCTCTCCCCAGCCTTGCCCTGTGCCACCGGGCAGCCAGGGCAGCAGCGTCTCCTAGCAGTCGAAAGACCGTGGCATTGCTCGGACCACCTGGTCCCTACCCTGCCTCTGAGCCCAGAATCTTCCCCTCTTCCTGGACACAGACATCCCCTGGCTCACCACAGCCTGCCCATGTTGTCCTGTAGCTGAACAAAGTAGCTGAACAGGGGGACACTGCCACATCACCCCCAGGAGGTGCCAGACAAAATGCATTCTCTTTAACCTACCTCAGCCAATATTCCTCGTCTCCTTAGTTCATTCGTTCATTCATTCATTCATCAGTCCATTTAGTCTTTAATTTAATAAAAAAATACTTATCGAATGCTGTACAACATCCTGGGGACATACTGTGGGAAAAAAATGCCCAAGTCCTACTGTGAATGAGCTTCAGTCTTGTAAAAGGATGCGCAGTACAAGAGAAATAATGAGAAAGGATGGAAAATTTGGAAGGAAATAATTCCTGTGATGCCATAGAGTAATTTTTCTCAAACTTTTTTTTTTTTTTTTTTTGACAGGCAGAGTTAGTGAGACAGGCTGGGGCCAGTGATTAACCTAAGATGCCCACGTCCCACATCAGAGTGCCTAGGTTCGATTCCCAGTTCTGCTCCTGGCTCCAGCTTCCTGCTAATGCAGACTCTGGTGGGCCGCAGTGGTGGCTCTCAAGTGGTTGAGTCCCTGCCACCCAATTGGGAGACCTGGATCGAGTTCCTGGCTCCTGGTTTGTGCCTCAACCGAGGGATCACTGTTGTGGACATTTTGGGAGGCAACCAGTATGTGGGAATGCTCTTTTTCTCTATCTCTCTGCCTTTCAAAAAAGAAGACAGATTGGTGGGCTCCCCCAGAGCCTGATTCAGTCAGTCTGTAGTGAAGCCCAGGAACTCACATTTTGAATACACTCCCAGGAGATGCGGCTGCGCTGCAGGTGCAGGTGCCAGCCAGGAGAATTCCTGTGGTGGCCCCTGACTTGGGGTGGGGGAGGGGTGGTCCAGGAGGGCCTCTGGGAAAGTAGACTCTGAGCCAGGAGGGCAGCGAGAAAGGAGCTGGCCTGTGAAAGGTCTGGGCAAGGGTGCTGCAGGCAGAGGGGACATGGACAGGGCGTGGCTTGTGTGAGGGACAGCAGGGATGCTGGGTGAGAATGGCCGGAGGTGAGGACAGAGGGGTGGGAAGAGGAGGCCTTGGAGGGCCTTACAGGGCACAAGAGGTGTTTGAGTCTCGCAGAGCAGGCGAAGGGGCAGGTGTGGATGTGCTCAGGTGGAAAGACATCATCTGGTGTGCCAGCTGACTACCACCCGGGGCAGGAGCGGGAGCAGGGACACAGTCAGCAGGTTGCTGTGGAGCGCCTGGAGGGTGGGGTTGGTGGCCCCAACTAGGGCAGTACAGGCAGAGAAGGCGCCATCCTTGGAGGACCCAAGGTCCTAAGCTCACACCTCAGAGTGGCAGCCCCTGGCCCAGGGCCCTAGGAAGACCCAGAAGGGACTAGGGGGATGGGGGGGCAGGGGACCAAGGATCTGTGGCAGAGGCCGAGCAGGTCCCGAGATTCTGTAAAAGCAGTCGCTGGGCAGCCCCAGCCTCCCCAGGGCTCCGACCTGCACAGCCTTGCCCATGGGCTGCCCTGGGGATTTCTTTCGCAGCTGCCCTGGCCGTGCCCTGTAACCTGATTTCTCCCAGATCAAATGGAGGTGTTCTCGTGTGCATGCTGTGTGATTTCTCCCCCTGAGCCACCTCTAAAGTAAGCCTTGCCCAGGAAGAGACTCCCTGGGACCCCACGGACCCCCGAGTCTTGCTTGTCTCTGACCAGAAGGCCTCCCCAGGCCTGCCTCTGAACTTGCTCACTCCCTCCCCTCCTCTGGGCCTCCCCTTCCCCCTGCCCTCCCCCACCATGTCTCCTAAGAAGCCTGCTCTGACAGGTCCAGGCCCAAGGACCCCTCCCCTGACTGCCCTGCCCTGAGGGGAAGGCCCACTCGGCTCTGCAGCCCACTGCAGCGTGGCTGTGTCTCAGCTTCTCTCTCCACGTGGCCAGGTGTTTCCTAGAACCCTTACCTCCAGAATCACCAAGTCTAAGAGGTGAAAGAAGTCTCAGGCTCCTTCCAGGAGGCCTCAGGCAGGCACTGGCCAGGTCTCAGCTTGCATGCCTCCAAAGATGAGCGGCTCACTATCTGTTCCAGAAAACTCATCCTGTGGTCCAACAGCTGAATATTTTAGGATTTTCCTTCTGTCTCACTCCACTGTGTGGGCTGGTGCCAGGGTGGGCTCTGCCCCGTGGGTTATGCAGACAGAAACATCTGATGCCCTCGGCGGGTAGCTCTTTGGCTATTTGAAAATGGAGCTAACAGTCATTCTTGCACTAAGCTGAAGAGCGCAGACCCCTCTCTGCCCCATGCAGCAGAAGTCTGAGCCCCCTCTTCTGTCTCTGTGACTCCAAGTGGCAGGGTTTCTAGAAATGTTTATTAAGCACACATGCACGCACACAGAGGGAAGGGGAGCCATGTTCCGGCTTGGGTCGTCTTGCTGCCTGCTGCTCTCACTCGCTTCCACACCCTCCTGGCCCATGGTTCCCCAAACCACCCGGGGGTACTCAGAAATAGACAACCTCCCCCAGGGCCCGAGGTGCCTGCATCTCAGCCTTTGCAGGCCCCAAGCTGGGGAACCCAAGCAGGGCACACTGTGTGCCCAGAGGGTACATGGGCGTCATGCCTTTGTCCTTGTCCCCACAGCTAACAGTGATGAGAGTGACATCATCCACGCGGTCCGGGTGGAGAAGAGTCCAGCAGGGAGGCTGGGGTTCAGCGTGCGTGGGGGCTCTGAGCACGGCCTGGGCATCTTCGTCAGCAAAGTGGAGGAGGGGAGCAGCGCAGGTGAGCGGGCCCTGGGACATGGCCCTAAGCGTGGGTAGGGGCTACTGTAGTCAGGGCTGGGGGGCGAATCCTGGGCTCTAGGGGCCTGGGATGGGCAGAATGGAGTGGGGACAGACCCCTGCTCTAGCAGGGGGTCCTGGGAGCAGCTCCCTGGGGAGTCCGCGCCGTGGGGGACCCTTCTCCCAGGTGTCCTGTCCCAGCTCTCCCCGTCTCCTCCGGTGCAGAGCGAGCCGGCCTGTGTGTGGGAGATAAGATCACCGAGGTGAACGGACTCAGCCTGGAGAGCACCACCATGGGCAGCGCTGTGAAGGTGCTGACGGGCAGCAGCCGCCTGCACATGATGGTGCGGCGCATAGGCCGAGTGCCGGGCATCAAGTTCTCCAAGGAGAAGACCACGTGGTGAGCAGCGTCTGCCTGGCTACCCACCCTCACCCAGTCCACCCCGCACCGGCACCACACAAAACCCATTGGCAGGAGGGAGAGGGTCTGGCTCCTCCTGCTCCCTGGGCACCAGAAACACAGGGATGTTAGGCTTGTCCTGGAAATGAGGTCTGCCCCTCTCCCCCAGCCCACCCCCCAGCCGCTCTCCCAGACCAGTGGGCTGACAGCACCTGACCTGCAGGGGGCGCCTTAAGGATTAGAACTGAGCCCCAGCACCTTGTAGCTGCTCAAGAGAAAGGGGTGCTGAGGACAATTTCCAGATTCTTTGGAACCCTGAGGGGCTGCCCCCAAAGGCACCCCCAGCCCCCCGCCCCGTGCATGGGAGGGGAGCTGGGCATGTGGCTGGGGCCCTTGGGCTGAGGGCCCCTCGTGGCTGTCCCAGGGTGGATGTGGCGAACCGACGCCTGGTGGTAGAGAAGTGCGGCTCCACGCCGTCGGACAGCGGCTCGGAGGGCGGCGTGCGGCGTATCGTCCACCTGTACACCACCTCTGACGACTTCTGCCTGGGCTTCAACATCCGTGGCGGCAAGGAGTTTGGCCTGGGCATCTATGTGTCCAAGTGAGGTCTGGGGTGGGGCCCAGAGCTCGACTGGGGCGACGGCGGGCAGGCCGGGGCCCATCGGACGGGTGCCTGTCTGCCCCCAGGGTGGACCATGGTGGGCTGGCCGAGGAGAATGGCATCAAGGTGGGGGACCAGGTGCTGGCGGCCAACGGCGTGCAGTTTGACGACATCAGCCACAGCCAGGCCGTGGAGGCACTCAAGGGCCAGACGCACGTCATGCTGACCGTCAAGGTGGGCGGGGCTTCAGCATTGAGGGGCGTGGCCAGACCAGGAGAAGGGCTGCAGGCACTACCCAAGCTCTAGCCCCTCCCCTGCTCTGGCAGACTCTGCCGCTTCCACAGCCACGCGGAAGGCACAGCAGGCCCCACTCTCACCCCCACTTTGCAACAGAGAAAACGGAGGCAGAGCAACTCGTGGCCAGTTACTGGGCCTGGGTGCGGTGGCCTGGGCAGGGTCCCTTCTCCTGAGTGTGAGGGGCCTGCAGCCAAAGGAGCAAGGGTCCCACCAGAGGGACTGTGGCAGGGGGCGTCCTCAGAGCTCAGGGCAAGGCTGGATTCCAGCAAAGGCAGCTGGCTTCATTGTCCATGTGGGTCTCACACTTGCCTGCGGATTAGGCCTTCTCCCTCCAGCTGTGGAGGGAGGAGGTGAGGCCTGGCCCTCCCCTGGAGCCCACACCTGCCTCCTGCCCAGGCCTCCACTCACCTCGCCAGGCAGTGCCTCCTCCTCCACGAACTCCCAACACCTCCATTCCCCACCTCTCCCACGTCCCATTTCCCCATTTCCCTCCTCTCACATTGTCCGGAACATCCCTCCTCCCACTCGGCCCCTCATCCATTCGTTCCTCAGTATTTTTGAGCACCTGCTGTGTTGGGCACTAGTGGGGCGGGGACAGTGAACAGGACAGACCAGGCCTCTGCTGCTGGGAGGTGGGGGTGAGGGGTGGACAGACAAACTGGATCTTCAGACTGTGACAGGTGCTATAAGGAAATTAATCTAGATGGGCTGGAGTTATTCACAAAAGTGTCTGTGGCCAGGGGCTTGGGGCAGGCCTCTCTGAGGAAGTGACACTCAAAGAACAAAAGGATCCAGCTGTGTGTCAAGATGAGCAAAGAATCCAGGCAGAAGCGGCAAGTGCAAAGGTCCTGAGGCACAGAGGCACTTCGTGTGTTCAGAAATGAAGTGGGCGGTACAGCCTGAGCATGATGAGTTGAGGGGCTTAACGACGACTCCTGCCCCATCCCTACCCATCCGTACCCTCCCTACACCCTCCCAGGACACAGGCCGGTATCCCGCCTACAAGGAGATGGTGTCTGAGTACTGCTGGCTGGACCGCCGTGAGTGGCTCACGCCCCTGAGGGTGTCGGGAAAGGCCCCGGGCTGGACTCTGCAAAGACAGAAAGGGCAGGACCTCCCCACAGCTCAGAGCTGCTCTGGCTCCTTTCTGAGGAGCTGCAGATCCAGTCCCAGGCCCCTTCAGCCCTGGACTCCCAGAGGGCCCAAGGCAGCAGGGACTGGCCGGAGGTCTCGCAGCACGGTGGCGGCAGGGCTGCGGCACAGCCGGAGGTTCCCACCTGGGCTGCTGCCTGACCTTTGGCCCTCCCAGCCCAGGGGTGGGCTGCAAGCCTGGCAGGGCCGTGAAGCCACCGGGCCAGCCTCCCAGCATCCCTGCCTCCCCTCCCCGCAGTGAGCAACGGGGCGCTGCAGCAGCTGTCGGCGGCCTCGGAGAGCAGCTCCAGCGTGTCCTCCTATGCCTCCAGTGCCCCCTACAGCCCAGGCTCCCTGCCCTCGGACCACATGGATGTCTGCCTGGGGCCCGAGGAGCTGGGCAGCCAAGGCCCAGGCTGGGGGCGGGCGGACACGGCCATGCAGACGGAGCCGGAGGCGGGGGCCCGCGTGGAGACCTGGTGCAGCGTGCGGCCCACGGTCGTCCTCAGAGACACAGCCATCCGTGCCGACGGACCCCTGCCCGCCCGCCGCCTGGACTCTGCGCTCTCAGAGTCCCCCAAGACTGCCCTGCTGCTGGCCCTCAGCAGACCGCGGCCCCCTATCACACGCTCCCAGAGCCACCTGACCTTGTGGGGTACGTGGTGGGGCGGCTGTTGCCAGCCTCACACCCTGTCCTGGGCCCCAAACCAACCCTAACCCCAGTGCTTCTGTACCGGCCTTTCTAGGTGTCCTGAGCGCGCACACACACACACACACACTCTCCTGACCTTGCTGTAGCCCTGTGGGGGGTGGAGTTGGAAGAGGAACCCCATGCCCACTGCCTGCACTGCTTCAGATCCTGCTTGCCATCTGCTCTCCCTAGTCTCCCCACCCCGCACCCCTGCCCCTCGTCCTCTCCTTCCGCCCACTCCTCCAGCCCCCCGGGTGCTCCCTCGTGTCTGCAGAGGAGAAGAAGCAGCGGAAGAAGGAGAAGCCGGGGTCCCCTGGGGAGAAGGGTGCCCTGCAGCGCTCCAAGACACTGATGAACCTCTTCTTCAAGGGAGGGCGGCAGGGGCGGCCGGCAGGGGATGGGCACAGAGAGGCCTGGACGCTGGACGGCGGGAGCCCGGCCAAAGCCCGCCCGCGCCTGGACCTGGACAAAGGTGTGTGCGGGCTGCATGGGACAGTTGTGGCAGCCAGCAGCTCTGGGTTGAAATTCCGCACTACCCCTGTCAGTCACCACTCCACCCTCCGTGGGAGCCTCAGTCTCCTTGTGTGTGCAATGGGAGCAGCACTGCCTGTTTGTTCAGCAGTGGTGGGAAGTGCGTGTGTGCGTGTGGGTTGCTCTGAGCTTTGTCTGGCACAGGCAGTGAGGAGGCGCTCAGCAAATGCAGGGCCGCTGCTGTGGCGCCCGGCTCCCCGTGACACACAGGGAAACTGAGTCACAGCGCAGTGAGGAAGTGTGAGGGCCGGGCACAGAGCCCTGTGCTCGCTGGGGCAGCACGGGGCGGGCAGTGAGGCGGGGTGTGCACTTTTCTAGGGCGCCTAACGTCACCCCTCTGGCCAGACTCACAGGCCCTGCTGAGTTCTAGAACCATCCTTGAGCAAGGCCATTGGTAGATTATTAAGGCCCTGGGCAGAAGGGCCTATCCCGGCGCATGTGTGGATCAGGGGCTTCCTAGCAGCTCTCACAGGAATCTCTAGTGAGAGGCAGAGGCTGAGAGTGGGTAGGTTCCTTGGAGGCGCGTGAGGCAGAAGCTCAACTCAAACACACGTTAAGTAGGCTGGATATAGCTTTGCAGCGAGACACCTGTCCCTTGCCCTGCCATGCCCTGGGGCTTAGAGAAAAGGGGGCCTCCCCGGATAGGGGATGGGGGCGCTGTTGCTGGCCTGGCTGGGGTCACCCAGTGCTGAGCAAGTCGCTGTGATGGAGCAGACAGGGCAGGTGCCCTCTGGCCTCCTCTGGCCTGCTGGGGGGCTGTGTGCCCAGGGGAAGGCCAGAGTGCCATTTCCCAGATCGGGTGGGCACCAGAGGCTGAGGAGCCGGCCCTGCCCTACCTGGGCTGGATGCTCCGAGGCTCCAGATGCTGGACCCACGGGCGAGACAGCTGCGTCCAGTGGGGGCTCCACAGCCCCTCCCTCAAGCACCCTCTCTCCCCACAGCTCCCAGGGCCCTGCTCCCTCCCAGCTGTCCTCCCTCTCTGGCTCCTCTTTCCCACTCTGTCCCCTGAAGGTAGGTAACTCTACCCCTGAGCCTACTCTCCCCCAGCTCTACCCCTGAGCCTCTTCCCTCTGCAATTTGCTTCCAAATGAAGGCCCGCAGGCAGAGCCTGGACTGGACCCTCTCTTGACCCAAAGCACTCTGACTCCCCATTGCCTGTGAACGAAGTCGCCGGCCTGAGCTCATGACCTTCGAGCCCCTCCTGGCCAGGCCCCCTGTCTCCCTGCCCTGCCTGCTCCGTTCCAGCCAGTGCAGTCCGAACGCCCGGACTCCAACTTCCACACTAGGGCCTGCAGCTGAGCCTGTCTCTTCTCCACAGCAGGCAGCGTGGGGCCCGTGCAGAAGTTCGTCACCTGGAGACGGAGACGCGGTAATTCACGCCTCACTTCCCCCAGGCAGCCGAGGGCGCGTGTCGGGGGCCTGTGGACCAAACTCAGTTGGGGCCCACGTAGGGGACCAGGCAGGTAGACGCTTTAGGCGGCAGCTCGAATAATTGGACTAAGCTCAGGAAAGATAGCGTTGTAGACAACTATTGGGGTGCACTTGGGGGCTTCTGTTGGGACTCTCCAAGACAGGTTTTGCTAGCCTGTGTTAAGACTCCAGTGGGGCACAGAGGGTGCATTTTTAGGGGGCGTGGGGGCCCTGGACTAAGATTGCGTTCAGGAACAGTCTGGTATGGGGTGGGTGTCAGGCAGTGGGAGGTGGGGATTGGTGCAGCATTGGTGGGTGGGTTGCTGTAGAAGACCACGCTGGGGGCAGATGGGCTGGCCTGGGATCCCATCCCACACCTGGGACCCTCCACTGACCCTCCATGGGGGAGGCTTCTGCCCTCCCCTCGAGGGGGTCTGACTCCTACATCACAGCCGTTTGTTCCTGCCCCACAGACCGGGACAGAGGCCGGGCCCTGCTCTCTGCCAGGTCTGGGAGCCCCTCCAGCCAGCTGCCCAATGTAGACGAGCAGGTGCAGGCCTGGGAGAGCCGACGGCCTCTCATCCAGGACCTGGCCCAGAGGCTGCTGACTGATGACGAGGTGCTGGCTGTCACCCGCCACTGCTCCCGGGTAAGCCCCCAGTGTGTCCCCAGCCCCCAGCTTGTGGGCACTTGTTACCCAACCCCTCATCTGTTCAGGCCACTGACCAGTCTCTGGGCTGAATGATGGGAGACCAGGGGTCAGTAAAAGCTGCAGTAACTTCTCTCTCTCTCTCTCTCTCTCTCAGTCGCTCTCTCTCTCTCTCTCTCTCTCTCTCTCTCACACACACACACACACACAAACACACACACACACGTAATAACTAGAACCGAAACACCCACAGTGAAAAATCATGGGATTTCTGTGAAGGAAAAGAGTATGAGAAAATAATCCGGAAAGTGCATTTGCAGTGGTGTAGTCTGGGAAGACCTCCCTGAGGAGGTGATATTTCAGGAGAGGTACGAAGAAGCGAGAGTGTGAAGAGAAAGTCCAGCAGTCATGTGCCTGCAGCCTCTGTAAGCCCCAAGCCTTGTCCCCATGCCTCCTACTCCTGGGTCAGCCAGCGGGCCTGGCCTCCTGCAGCCCCCAAACCTACACTCTTGTCCTCTGTCCCTTTCACTTTGAACAAAACCAGAGGACCCCAGGGTGGGTCAGATTTGGAGGAGACCCTGTGGTCTGATCCCTGGGAGGCAGCAGAGCGGTGGCTCAGCCCTGCTCCTGTGCCCCGTGCCAGGCTCCTCAGGAGAGCACGCGTTGGTGTGTGTCCTGTGCAGGGCGAGCCCAGGGGGTTCAGAAAATCAGGTATGCAGGTTCCCCACTGCTCAGCTTGCTCGGGGCGAAGCTGTGTTTGCATCTCTGTGTGTGGTTGGTGCACGTGTGCATCCTTGCATAGTCATCTAGAGACTTAGGGGGGGGTCATCCATGCATCCCTTTACCAAGGTCCCCTGCACAGCAGAGCAGCAGATGGGTGCATGTTGGGGGGCAGCTAAAGTCTTTTGGGCCAAAGGAAGTGGAGCACTAACTGTGGCAGCGGTGGGGACCGCCCTCCTGTGAGCCTGCAACGCTGGGACCTGGCCACTAGGTGGGGCTCTGTGTCTGTTTCTTTAGCGGCGCCTCCCTGGATCCTCCACAATCCCCACCCCTCCCTGGGGTGGTCCAGGGCCACTTCTTACTGTGTCCCTCTATCAGCTGCAGGGCTCTATGCACCGCATCGACGTGACCCGGGCCCCGTCCACACCCAGGCATGAGGCCCTGTAGGGTGGAGCACTGGCTGAGTGATTAGTCAGACCCCTAGGCTGAAATCCCCAGGCCACCCTCTCTCCCCCTCTGAACCTTTTTCACATGGCCTCCAGACCCAGGATTATAAACCACCTCCGTGGTCACTGCACGCGCCAGCTGCTCACTGTCATGTTCAAGGCCCTGCCTGGTTTCACCTCCCACCCACTACTCAGCTTGGTCTTCCCGCTGCCCCCTCTGAGGCTCGCTCAGGCCGTGAGCTGCATGATTTGACAGGGTGCTGGTCACTCGGGAGTCATAGCTCGTGCAGCCCTACATGGCTTCCATGGCCAAGTTAAGCCCTCCATCCACGTGTCCCCAGAGCACTTTCCTCCCTGTGTCTGTAAATGCCGCGGCCGTGACGCCCACTCTGCCCCTCCCACCCCCTCTGAGACCCCCTCACCCCCATTACTGGGGATACGTGGCTCATCTTCCCTTCACTCCCACCACAGACAGCATCTTCATCACAGTGTCGGCTGCCCCTCCCCCAGGACAGGGCCTGGCCATTGGGGGTTGCCCGGGCAGGTGTGTGCACACGTGTGCTGGCGGGACTTCAAAGAGATCATGGCACAATCAGTTTGAAATCTAGGCCATTTGTTCATAATACCCGTTTTCCATGAATTTGTGAAGGCTCCCTTATATCCCTAGGCAGAAGGGGTGTAGTGTGTGTGTGAGAGAGAGAGAGAGCGAGCAAGAGAGAGTCTCATTTGTGTCTTATTCGTTTCCAGGTATTTATGAGTGACAGGCTGTCTCCACCTCTCCACCAGGGCATGCTGTGTCTGTCTATGCCCATAGGTGTTCTGTGTTGCGGGGTGGGGTGTGTGTGTGTGTGTGTGTCCCTGAATCAGGCTCCCTCTCACCACTAGAGGGCAGTGTGCTGCCCAAGGAGGGTGGCTGTCCCTTTATTTGGTTCCCCAGAGTCAGCCGGGTGTGGCTAGTGGCGCCCTACAGGGCCAGGCCGGGGGGCTTCCACCCCCAGGGTACTGACTGGAGAGCCGCCCCTTCCCCAGAGTTTCTATCACAGCCATGACCAGAGCCTAATGCGGGGGTCCGCGTGGAGCCGTGGGCAGGGATAGCCAGGCTCGGCCTGGTGCTGGCTCCAGCTCCTTCCTTCTGCCTGCCAGTGGGGGCGGGAGGAGCGGCCCCTCCCTGCACATCCTTTTCCGGCAGCAGGGCAGGCGCAAGCTGGACTCCTCAGGTTCCAGGCCCTGCAGACACTTCCTTATCTGTGTGGCTTTGAGCAAAGTCCTCCTCCCTTCTGAGTCCCTGTTTCCTCCTCAGGGAAATGGGGGTAGTTAATGTCATCTCAGGACAGTGGATAAGTGAGAGACCCCATGGAAAAGGCTGAGCCAAGTGCCTGTCTGCCCCAGGACGTTCTGGTTGTTACTATTTATGGCAGTGACAGCCTTCGGTGTGGAGGGCCAGAGGGCTCCCAGGGCCCCAGACTGCCCACCGACCTGTGGCGCCTCTCTCCGCAGTACGTGCATGAGGGTGGCGTGGAGGACCTGGTGCGGCCCCTGCTGGCCATCCTGGACAGGCCCGAGAAGCTGCTGCTGCTGAGAGACATCAGGTGGGGTGGCCGGGGGACCAGGAGGGCGTCCCTGGTGCCTCCCCGGGGCTGAAAGCTCTCTGGCACCTCCAGGACTGAGCCCCTGCCCATGGCCATCTCTCGTCCTGCCCCAGGAGTGTGGTGGCGCCCGCGGACCTGGGCCGCTTCGACAGCGTGGTGATGCCCGTGGAGCTGGAGGCCTTTGAGGCCCTCCAGGGCCGGGCAGGTCAGCAGCTGGGCCAGGACCCTGGGGCCCTGGGCCCGCGTGGGGGCACAATGGGCACGGAGGCTCGCCGAGCTCCGTCGTGGGTGTCCCTCAGGGTGCCTTGCCTCTGACCTGTCCCTCCCTCCTACCAGTGCGGCCTCCTCCTTTGCGACCAGCACGGCAGGACACGCCACCCAAGCGTCACCTCATCACCCCTGTGCCTGGTCAGTGAGTCTCAGGGCCCAGAGAGGGGCTCCCTGGGAGCCTGTGGGGGGAAACGCCCTCCCCTCCCCCACAGTACAAGCCCTCGCCCACCTGCGCCATCACTCACTGGGTTGAGGGTTTCAGCCCCACTTGCATTTGAAATCAAGCCTCATTCTGCACAATAATCTCCAGGAAAGTATGGCTTTGGGGTGCCAGTCGTATTTTGTGCTAGGCACGTTCAAATAGAACACTAACAATTCCAAAAAAAGAGCAAAATACTGTTATAATAGAACACGTGTGTCGGCGTCTGGGCCCAACCCCAGGCCTCCCCCCCCATAGACCCCCACCCCCCACCAGCCCAGGCCAGGCTGGGAGGAGGGGCGGGGCAGCCTGACCTTGACCCTCTCCCCCCAGACAGCCGCGGGGGCTTCTACCTGCTGCCTGTGAATGGCTGCTCCTCGGAGGACGAGGACAGGGAGCTGAGGGACAGGCTGGGGGGCCTCAAGGTCTCCCTGAGTGCCTCTGCCCCCCGCCACCCGCACGACGCGATCCCCCCGCTCCAAGACGTGCCAGTAGACGCCTTTGTGCCCTGCCGCAGTGCCTGCACGCCCCCTCCCCAGCCACCCCCCGTCGCTCCCCGGCCCCCGCGGCCTAACTGGCTGCTGACAGAACCCTCGAACCGAGAGGACCCTCGGCGGAGCCAGAGCCAGAGCCAGAGCCAGGACCGGGCCCAGAGCCGCAGCCGCAGCCGCAGCCGCAGCCGGGGTCGTGGCAAGTCCCCTGGACGCAGACGCTCCCCTTCCCCAGTGCCCATCCCTGCCCTTCAGGCGGCCAATGGGTGCTACCACAAGCCGCGGAGGGCCAGGCCCCCTCTGCCCCGACCTCTGCAGGAGCAGCTGACTGGGGCAGGGGCCAGGCAGGGGCCCACGGAGAACGGGGCTGGGAGGATGCCCCAGGAGGAAGCCCTGGAGGCCCCCAGGGCGGAGCTGAGGACTGTCACACTGTCCAAGACCAAGCAGTCCTTGGGTGAGTCTCTGGGGGAACCAGGCTGGCATGGGGACTCCCGGGCTTGGCTTTGGAGGGTTGTGGCTTAAGGGCGCTGGGCGCAGGAAGAGAAGCTGGGGTGCCGAGGTGTAGGTGACAGGGTGTGAGCCGTGACTGGGGAAGTGTGTGGAGACCTGAGTGGGAATAGAAGCTGGGATTTGGGAGAGGTCTGGGGCCCTGGATTTGGGGAGGTGATCCTAGGTTCCCTCCTGAGAACTCTGGGTTTTGGGGTGTTTCTCCCTCACCAGGCATCAGCATTTCGGGGGGCATCGAGTCCAAGGTGCAGCCCATGGTGAAGATAGAGAAGATCTTCCCCGGGGGGGCCGCCTTCCTCAGTGGGGCTTTGCAGGTGGGTGGAGGCCACCAGGCCACTCCCCGGGCCCAGAGCTGAATTCTGGCAGAGTGGAGGCTGCTCCACACTCAGCTTGTCAACCTGGTGGTTTAGAGCAGGCTCGGGGACAGGGGTCAAGCACGCGGGATGATTGGTCCCCTCATGCTCCCTGGACCTAAAGATGGCCCATTCTGTTCTGCCCAGAGTCCCAAGGGACAAAGGGCCATTGTCTGTGCCCCGCCCTGCCCCCAACAGTTCTGGGCACAAAAGTCCCATTGTCCATCCCCCGTACCCAAATGGGGGAGGAGTGTCCTGGCTGGTGGAGGTGAGAGGGCACTGCTTTCAGGTTGGGGGCAGGGAGGAGGTGGCAAGAGGAGGGGACTCATTCTCCCACCTCCCGCCCAGGCTGGCTTCGAGCTGGTGGCGGTGGACGGGGAGAGCCTGGAGCAGGTGACCCACCAGCGAGCAGTGGACACCATCCGCCGGGCTTACCGAAACAAGGCTCGCGAGCCCATGGAGCTGGTGGTCAGGGTCCCCGGGCCTGGCCCTCTGTCCTCACCCCGTGACTCCGCTGTCACTGATGGCCGCCTTCCTGTCAACCGCTCCCCTGCCCACCTGCCTCCTGATACTATTCAGGTCCCCTCCCCTGGCTCCCAGGACTCCTGGACCACCTCCACTGTGGCCAACCTGCCCCAGCGGCGGACTCCCAGCCCAGTGCCCCCCACAGCCCTCCAGCCTCCTGCCACTAACACTAACCAGGCCACTCCCCACGTACCCCGCGACCCTTCACACTGACCTGATCTTCCCTGGGCCCAAGTCCTCTGCTGCCTCCCAGACTTCTCCCGAGAACCTCGCTGCCACTCGGGAACCTCCCCTCCGGCCCCACCTGCCTCCCCAGGGCTGTACACTGGTGGCTCTGATCTTTGCACCCCTCCCCTTCACTCCCCTCCCATTTGTCCATAAGGCTCCCTCCTTTCCAGATAAGCGTGGTGTCCATGGACAGAGTGCTAGTAGGAAGCCTGTGCCAGCTGTGCGCGCTGCTCCCCAGCCGCCCAGAGACCAAGTCCTGTAGGCAGGCATTTTCTCCTAACACCCCCACTGTTGATTCTGCACACTCTGAGGGGTGTGGGCTTGCAAAGGGGCCTTCCAGGGCACCCCATCCCCAAGCAGCACCAGTACCTCAAACCCTGAGACCACGCCATGTTGTGAGCCACTAGGACCCTCCACTCTGCACTGGATTTGTCCTTCCTCCTATACCCTGTCTCCCCAGAAGAGCTCTCTGTGGGGAGGGGAGCACCCAGGAGACAGATGGGGTCAGGGTCACACAACCTCCCCCAGCCTGTATGCACTTGACCAGCTCGTTCTTTTTTTAAAAACAAAAAAGGTTTTTAATTTTTTCTTTGGGTTTGTACAAATTTACAGTGTGAAAAATATACACTTGAAAACGAGGCCATAAACCTGGGTGTTGGGAGGGACTGCTTGGTCACAAACACAAATAAACAAGACATTTCTGAGTTCTTCCTTTGGTCTGACTTCAGCCCCTCACCTGAGGAGGGGGCAGCAGGGCTGGAACCTGGGGAGCGGATCCCGGTCCCAGCCCCAGCCCCCAGCACAGGCAGGGTAGGGGCAGGCACATCTGGAGCAGCTGGCGCCATCTGGCTCTCTCTGGCTTTGGGGTGGGGGAAGAATGTGGAGATGAGGGGCCCCTTCCCCTCTGAGCTCTCCTGGCTGGAGTGGGCTGGCAGGCAGCTGGGCTGGATGGTGTTGGCAGTGGCACGGGCAGCAGCTGGGGAGTGACACAGATATAGTGAACGGGGGCTCTGGGTGACAGTGAACACAGCGACCCTCGAGGGGCCTGACCTTGCTCCTCCATGTCACATGGCAACCCGAGTGCTCGCAGAGGCCCAGGGGCTGGGATCCCAGGGAAACAAGTGGCCCTGGGGTCCTCCAACCCGGGGATGCTCAGTGGGTCCCGGGGCCTGAGCGACCTGTGGCTGCTGCCCTGGGCAGAGCTCCCTGTGGAGCGGGACGCCCCGACCCTAGATCTCGGTGGCCGTGATCTCCTCCAGGCAGATGCAGGGGGCCGGCTCGGCCAGGCCTAGGTCGGCCAGCTCCCGGGCCTCCAACTCCAGGCTGAGCTGCTGCAGCTCCTGCTCCAGCTGCCGGTTGCGCCGGCACATCTGGATGTAGTTGTGCTGCAGCTGCTTCTGGTAGCGGATCACCTGCTCCTTCTCCGCCTGCCAGGCCAGCCGCTCCCCGTCGAAGCTGTCCCGCTGCTCCTCGCCACGCCGCCGCTCCCGCTGCAGCTCCGCCCGCAGCCGCTCCACCTGTGCCCGCAGGCTGCCCCCCACCCCGGCTGCCGCCCGCTGCACCTTGGCCTCGTCACTCTCAGCCAGGAGGAAGGGGTCAGTGGCAGCAGGGGGCACGGGGGGCTCCCGGAGCCCAGCTGCCTCGGCGTCCAGCTGCCCGGCCTTCTCACGTAGCCGCTCGGCTTCCTTGCGGTGCCGCTGAAGCTCCTGGGAACAGGTCTCCAACTCCAGCTCTCGTGCCCGGGCTGCCTCCTGCAGGCCCCGTGCCCGGCCCTCACTGACCCGCAGTGCTGCCCGGGCCTCCCGCAGGGCCACCCGCAGGGCCACCAGCTCGCTGCCCTTCTGCACCAGCTCTGCCTGAGACTCCTTCAGTTGCTGCTTCAGCAGGGAGATCTCGCCCGACTTCTGGCACACCTAGGATGGGAGGGGTCGGGGCAGATGGAGTTCCTGGGTGACAACGTGCTGGCCGCTGCACGAGGGAGGGTCCCACTACGACCCCCATTTTACAGATGGAGACACCAACATCACGCTGCTGCAGCAGACTGCACACCCCAATCTTATTCCTGTCTTTAAGCCGTCAGGAAGACCTGGTGGAAGCAGCACTGAGCCCAGGGCCTGGGCGGCAGCAGGTCTTGCAGGGTGGGAGCGGCTGGGGCACTCTGGTGTCTTGGTTAAGAGTGCAGACGATCAGAGCCACACTACCTGGGCTCCACGTTTGGCTCTACTACTGCTAGGTGTGGACTGGGCCCCAGTCTCCTTATCTATAAAGTGGGGAGGTAAACAGTACCGACCTCACAGGCAAGGCGGTAGAGCTGGAGCGCCACTGGCTACGTGGGCACTAGCCCAGGGAGGAGACCCAAGGAGACTCCCACCCAGAAAGGGACTCGGTGGGGCTCCTCATTTCACAGCAAGGAAGGGGAGGCCCTCCGGGGGTGGCCGACTCACCTCCCACTTGGTCTCCTCGAGCCGCGGGCCGAGCTCCCGCTGCTCCCGCTCAAAGGTGGCGCAGCGCCGCTCCAGCTGCTCGCGCTCCTGCAGCAGCTGCGCGAAGTCATCCTGCAACTGCCGCTTCTCCTGCTGCAGCTGGAACACCTGCAGCTGCAGCAGCTGCTGCGCCCGCTGGGCCCGCTGGGCCGCCTGCTGCGCCTGCGCCTCCCGCTCCCACGGCCGTGGCCGCTGCCTCTCCTCCAGCACCTGTGCAGGAGAGGGCAGACCTGGGTCCTGGCAGGTCCCCCAACGGTGGGTGAGCGCCGGCCCTCCTGGCTCCAGGGGCCCACTGCCCTGGCTTCTGGGAGGGGAGGTGCCACCGAACCACAGCGATCACAACAGCGGTAGCAATGACTTTTATGCCAATAGAGACGAGCACCACATAAGAGTTCGCACTTAAACAGCACTTGGGAGGTGCCAGGCACCGCTCTTGCCTTCCTCACCTCTGAGTTACCCCCAGGGCCAGAAAGATTCCCCTTCATAGGGAGACTGAGGCTCAGGAAGGTTAAGGAGCCACGTCACCAAGAAGTGCTCCTGGATTCCCAGGGCCTCTGGCCATGCGGTGCGGTCTCCCCCACCCCACAGCCCCCCCCCCCGCCCCGCCATTCCGCCGCTGACCACACCTGGCACACGGTGGCCTCGCCCTCGTCCAGACTGTCCCGCAGCTGCTGCAGCTCCGCCTCCCGGTCACGCAGCTTTCCTTCCAGAACACAGTGCAGCAGGGCCTCGTCCGACGGGGGTGGGGGCGGTGGGGGCGGCGGGGAGCGCTCCCCGCAGGAGCTGCTGTCAGGGGAGGCCCGGGCCCCACTGCCCAGGAGGCCCCCAGCCACGCGGCCCCCCAGGGATCCTGTGCTCTTGCTGGAGGAGGACCGGCCGCTGTCCGAGTGGGAGGGCCCAGTGGGGGCCCCTCGGGCTGGCCCAGGCAGTGGCCCCCGAGCAGGGCCGTGGGAGGACAGGTGTCCGCCGGGGGAGCTGGCAGCGGGCTCAGCGCCCCCAGTGCTGTAGGTGGGCAGGCTGGACAGGGAGTTTCGGCCAGAGTCAGACAACGTTCCCGACGGGCAGCCACTGGCCCAGCCGCTCAGGGCCAGGGGTTTGTCGGCAGCCGAGGAGGAAGAGGAAGAGGAGGAGGAGGAAGCAGGGCCACCAAACAGCTGTGTCAGGCTGCCCTGGCTCCCGGACAGCCCGGTGGCCCGCGGCCCCAGGAAGCCAGGCAGGGCCGGCGCCCCTCGAGGTTTGGGCAGCACGGGCTTGAAGGCTGTCGGGCGGATCAGGATCTTCTCCATGTTCTGAAAAGAAGTGCCGAGTGGCCTGGGGATGAGCTGCCCGATGCTGCCAAGCCCCCCTTGCAGCTGTCTGACCTCCCCACCCCGTGCAGTCCCAACAATTGCTACCACTGCCGAGTGCCTCCCGAGCGGCCGCTCGACGCCAGGCGACTAGGAAGGCCTCGCTCTCATCGCTACCGACCACTGCCCGGGCCACAGCTGCCTTCTGCCACCATCCCCACGTTCCATGCGGGAAATGGAGGTGCCGCATGGTTAAGGCCTTGCCCAAGTCTCACGGGGAGTTGTCTGACAGTCATTCAAGCAACCAACACGTACCCAGCACCTGCTAGGTGCTGGCCCCATGCTCAGCACTGTCTGAGTCACTTCTCCTAACAACCCTACAAGGCCGACCTGTGGCCCAAACCTTACAGAGACAGAATGGAGGCCCTGACTTCCTCAAGGTCCCACAGCAAATTGAGGCAGGGCTGGGCTGGCGAAGCTGGAGCCCACGCTCTCCTCTACACAGGCTTCCGATCCCCACCTCCCCTCAGGGCCCCAAGGAAGGGGCTGGTCCTCACCTTCTCCAACTTTCCCGAGACAGGGATGAGCTTGGGTGGGGGGCCACGGAGGTGGGCACTGCGAGCCTGCTGACCTCGGGCATCCTCCACGTCGCTGCTTGGGCTGGGG
Source organism: Lepus europaeus (assembly GCF_033115175.1). Lineage (NCBI taxonomy): Eukaryota > Metazoa > Chordata > Mammalia > Lagomorpha > Leporidae > Lepus > Lepus europaeus. The sequence continues at coordinate 28,319,639 of NC_084843.1, forward strand.
GGTGACTCTGTCCGGAAGTCCTCATTGATGTAGGTGAAGCTGGCGCCGGGCACAGTCTTCCTGGGGGGCACGGCTGGGCACAGTGGCTCCTGTGCCTCGTAGCTACCCCGCAGCAGCCCATCCTGCTGGCGGAAGAAGGTGGGCCCTGGAGGGCCATGGTGGCGGGAAGGAGCAGGTCCGCTGGGGCAGGGCCGGCCAGAGATGAGGCTGCTCACACTGCCCATGGCTGGAGCTTGTGCGGCAGTGGCGGCCTCAGGAGCGGGCTCCAGCGGCACTGGCAGAGTGTGCACGATGGCCATGGCGGTGGAGGCTCGGGCCTGGCCAGGGGCCTCCAGGACAACCTGTGAGCAGGGCACTGATGTCAGAACCCCAGCATCCTATGCCCTCTCCCTACACAAGGCCTTGAGTCCCCGTGCTGTCCCCTGATCCAGGTCAAACACCTTCCTGACATGAGTAACAAAGCCCTAACCCCCCCAAGGCTCCTCTTCCAAGTACTGGCACGAATCTCATTTCTCTCTGGGCCCCGGACCACTGCTCCCTGGTCTGCACACAGCCACCAGGCAGAGGAGATGAAGGGATCCGAAGCCTGCATAGCGCCACTTGGCAGTGGAGGCCCAGACCCAGACATACACCCCCACAGAGACCAGGACTCAGGTTAGGCAAGAAGCCCTCTCTCCCAGCACCCGGCCCAGGTCCCCAGTCTCCTGGGACAGGTGGCCTCGTTACAGGGCAGTTTGGGCAGCGACAACCTCAAGGACACAACCAGCAACTCAGACAGTAATTAGGGAACAAAGAGCCAAGGCCAAGCAGTGCCCCACCTCCCCCTACTGGGCCTCAGTTTCTCCCAGACAGAGAGGCGGCAAGGGTGGAGCTGGCCCAACAGGCAGTCCACAGCTCTCAGTACACACACAGGTGCCCGCTAGGGCCTCCTGCCTCTCGGAGGGGGATGCAGGCACTTGCTTGTTTCCATGACAACCCCTACCCTCTCCATACCCACTCAGGGTGTGACATGGGGCCTAAAGGAGCCTTCATGGGCGCTGCACGACTCCAACCTCTATCAGAAGCTTCCAGGTTCCACCATCTCCAGAGAAACCCCGATGGAGGCGGAAGCCCCACCATCACTTCTGGCAGCTGCTCCAAGACCTCACCAGCTCCCCGGGCTCTGCTCCTTCCTGGAAGGGGAGAGCAAGCCTCCCCGGGGAACTCCCTCCGGTCCCCAGGCCGCCGAGGACCAGGGCTCTGGCATCTGCCGAAATCATCACGCAGAACGTGCAGGCCAGGGAGGCGGACAGAAAACTTCCTGGGAGTAGGAATGTGTGCATTTACAGGTCTTCATGGCCGCCTTTATGCCCAGGGGCAGCAGAGCGAGCACTGCGTGCCGGGGAAAATGCGTGTGAAAACATGAGTGTGTGTTTGGACATGTTCAATACATACACCCGTCTAGGTGTGAACTAACGTGTGAACCTCACACGTATGTGTGTGTAATGAAGGGTCACTATGCAAGTATGCAGGCGTTATAAATGCATAGGTAACAGGTGAGCATGCTGAGATTCTGAAGAGGTGTATACATTCACCAGGACGTGGGTGCCCCCCGCGAACCAGCAGGCCGGCCAGAGCCGGGTTACCTGCAGAGAAGGCTCTGAGGGCAGGCTGTTGGGCACGGGGGAGTGGGAGGGAACCCGCCAGTTTTCCCTCTGGAGTGTGGGGAGAGGGGGAGCCACCTTTGTCCGAGCTGTTCCCCTTCTTTCTTGCTTGTGTTCCATCGAATTCGTCCCTTTCCTCTCTACCCAAGTGAAAAGACACCAAGAACCAGGTCGGTGTCAGTCCACACTGCCGGAGGAGCTGCTGGGAGCAATGGTGGGCCTGGCTGCAGGGCTGGGGCCTGACAGCACCCCAAGCTCCAGCCCTGGGCGACGCGGGCACCCGGCAGCCTCCTCCTCCCTCTGCAGGGCCACGCAGGGTACAGACAGGACCGGGGAAGGGGCCATGCGGGCTGGCATTTCTGTCCGCATTTCTCCTCTTCAGGGAGCACAGAGAAAGTGAAAACTGAAGGGAGGCGACGGGCCCACTCGGAGAAAGAGCCAAAGGCCGAGACAAAGGCTCAGGGAGGCGCGGGGGTCAGGCGGCCGAGGAAGCCAGGCCGGCCGGCCCATGGCGCCAGGCCCCGGAACCGCAAGGAGCCAAGGCCCCCCAGACCCAGAGCGCCGCAAGCCGGCCCGCCAGGCCCAGCCAGTAGGGCTCCCGCTCTCAGAGCCCGACTGAGAAGGAGGGGCAAGCCGAGGCTCCATTTTGAGAAATGCGCCGTGGCTGTGGGCAAAGGGAACCCCTGGCTCTCCCGGGTAATCGCCGCGATGGGCAGGACGGAGGGCGGAGGGCTGGGGCTCAGCCAGGGCCAGCGACGGCTCTGGCCGCGCTCCGAGCTCGCGCAGACCTGAGGAGTTCGGGAAAGTCGCCCTCCCACCTCAACTCCAAGAACAGTCACGCAGGCTCCAGTCTGGGACTCGAGTTCCCATTCCGAGGCGGCAGGAAGCCGGGACCCCTCCCCCGCCCACCCCCACTCAGCCGACGACCCCCCCCCCAGCACGGCGGCCGCCGAACGCCGCCTCCCCCGCCCCGACGCCGCCGCGCAGAAGTTGGGGGCGACCCCGGGTCTCCTCCCGGCCCCGGCCTCCCCCTCACCTCCGCCGCGCTGCTCCATGCTCAGCCCCGGGCCGCCCCAAGCGCTCCACAGGCGCGCCGCCCGGCTCCGGCCCGACCCGGCCGGGCCCCGCCTCCGCCTCGGCGGCGCCCCCGGCCCGGGCCAGTCCCCTCCCGGCCCGAGTGGGCGGCGCGGCGCGGGGGAGGGGTCCGAGGGGCGTCCCCGCCCCGGGGCGCGGACACGCGCAGGCACCCCACGTCACGCGTGTCTGCTGGGGCGCACGCAGGGGCTGCGCGGCGGCGAGCGGGACCCCTCCCGCCGAGTCTCGGTGACTGCGTGTCGGACGGCTCGGTCGGCTGTGGATTCGGCGGGCGGGTCACCCCCTACCGGAGCCGGGGCCCCGGGGCCAGCGGCAGCTGGTCATTGTTCGAGCACAAAGGGCCAAGGCGCGGCGCGGCGGCCCCTCCCCCTCGCTGCTCTGATCGAAGCCCGCCCCAGACACTCTCCAGCTTCAGAGTCCGGAGCGGGAACAGAGGGTCAGCTGCCCGCCGCTCCTCGGCTGCCGGGGCCCTGCGCCCCAGCACTGGTCGGGGGCCGCGGCCGGGTCCCTGCCTGGCCCACCCCACAGCGGGCTGGAGGCGGTACACGAGGATCTGCGGAGGCGGCGCCCCCTGGCGGTCGGTCCTCAGAGCACATCTACTCGCCCCCCGACCCAGGGGGTCTTCCCCCACTCCACAGCCCGTGCCCGCGGCCGCCAGCCCAGGCCTGCCCTTGGCGCGGCTCTGGACTCCTCGACTTTCCCTTGGAGTCGCTGGCTAAGAGAAGGGTCATTGGCCGGGGGAGGGCGGCTTCTGGCCTCCCCAGTGGAAAGGCACAGCCCAAGCCTACACCACCTTCCCATCAGACAACATTCCACGGTCTCCTCGGGGTCACGCATATGCTCACCCTCTTGGAAACAACATCTTAACACCCACACGACCTTTCCCACATTCAGTCTCAGGCAGCCGCAATCACAGCTTCACCCGTCACGTGGTCCCCCAGGCCTCCTTCCATCCACTCCCGGGCCAGCTCCCTTGCAGCCCCGTGTCACACCGGTTGTGCACAGGTTTTTCACAAGTCGCAGGCCCTCGCGCCTCCTCGCGTCTTTCACATGCTGACAGCCTCGCAGTGCTCACAAACAGCTTCTCACGCTACACACCGTGTTTTGCATGCATTCTATCACACAGACCTTTCCTTAGGGGTCTCTGTGACCTGGCCAGGTCAGCTGATGCCTGCTGGCCTTGGCGAGGACGGCCTCCCTCGCCCAGACGGCAGCCCTCCCCCGCAGGGCCAAGGCCAGCCAGAGCTGGGCTCTGCCCCAGGAAGGAGCATCCCCCCCTTCCAGGCCACAGCCCTGGCCTGCGATCAGCTCTATTTTTAGCTCGATGGGTTGTTTTTCTTTCTTTTTCCCTGGAAAGGGAAACATAGCCCAGCCAACCTCAGGCTCACCCCAGACCCTCAGCTTCGCAAAAACAGACTGAGCCCCTTCCCCAGTGGAGAGCCCCTTCCTCTGGTCGTGCCCTGATCCCGGCCTCCTGGGGCACTCAGAGCCGCCTCCCCTTGCTGGCAGCTCGCCCGGAGGCTCAGGCAGCAGCTGGGATCAGCATGGTGGAGTGCTGGGGGGTGGGGGCGGGGAGCGAGGCACCATCCCGGCTCCCTCGGCCCCTGGGGGAGGGCTGCTCTCCTGCCTACAACTTGGGGGTAGGGGCAGGCCCACTTGGGTACTGAGGGGTCGTTTAGGCTCCTGGCGGCAGTGAGGGGGGCGCCCATTCTGGCATGGATGGGTTTTCGCCTCCTACACCGGGAGGAGGAGCTCCCGGTTCTGCAAGGGGCGGAGGTGGCTGTAGGAAGGGGACTGGCAGGCACTGGGGCAGCTGCTCCCTGGGCTGCGACAGGGATGGGGGCAGCTGTCCACTGCCATCGAGGGCCTCTCCCATACATTTTGGACACCAAGAATGTCGGGGAGAAAGGCGGGAGGAATCCAAGGAACCCCACACACCCTAGCCCATCCATCTCCAGCCCTTCTATGCCACCCCGGCTCCAGGGGCCGGTGTGCTCCCCATTCTGGGAGAGGGCTTAGCACGGCTCCTGCGGAGAAAGGAACTCAGCCCCCCCCGTGGGTCCCAGCAAACGCCCTGGGATGGGGAGTAGGTCCCCTCCTGGTGGCGGCGTTGGGGGACACAGCCCACTGGTCTGCGGAGCAATCACGTGCTCCGTGCCTGTTTACGTCTTAGCCTTCACCTGCAGGCGGCCGGGAAGCAGCAGCCTCCGGATGCGTCCCACCCGGCCCGCCCCCGTCGGCGGTTATGGGACAGCCCCTCTCCCCAACCCCACGCCATCCCCGGCCTAGACTGTGGGGCGCCCTGCCGGCTGGGGGTCCGCGCGGGCCGGTGGCGCTGCCCCTGGACTGCAAGGGTAACCCACGGGCGCGCCCTGCCCGAGTGCACGTGTGTGCGTGTGTCCCAGGTGCGTGCGTAGGGAGCCGTCCGTGTGAGTTCCCGTGTTGCCTCCCTGCTCAGACTCGTCGCCTGCGCCCCAGAGAGTGGGAACCCCCCTTCCTCAGCCCAACCCCCAGCTTTCCTAGCCGCGGAAAGTTCGCTCCGGAGCGGCGGTGTGCGGAAGGCGGGAGTTCCTGCACCTCCGCCGCGCCACCACTCACCCAGCGTCACCTGCGCTTGCCGCTCTAGCTCCGGCTGGGTTCCTGCCCCAGCGCGCCCACCTCCTCGTCGCGAGAACGCCGGCTTCCCCGCCCGCTCCGGCTCCGGGCTCCGGGCTCCGGGTTCCGGACGCCGGACGCCGGACGCCGCCGGGAGCCCGCCTTGCCGGACCCGGTGGAGCAGGGCGGGGCGGGCCGGCTGAGGCCGCGCCCCCCACCCAGGGAGGGGAGTGGTCTGCCCAGCACCCCCTCAACATTAGACCCAGTACCCAGCCCCAGAGTAGCTGGCCCCTGGCTGCATAGCCTACTGCCGTTGGCTTTCGACCTGGGGAAGGGGCCACCAGCATGTGACCAAGACCTGTGTTACCTGGCTGCCCTAAACTGGCTATGAGGCTTGACTCTGCCACCCTCCCCTGCTCCGTGGGAGCCCGGCCCCCACTCACTCTCAGACACCACCCTCCCAGAGGGAAAACCCCTGGGAAGCAAAGAGAACTCGGTTTCACCAAAGCAGCGCCCCCCCCCCCCCCAAGCTTGGAGCTGCACCGCCCACTTCCCTGGAGTTGCTGTCTGGCCAGGTGAGCAGCCTGCCAGTTCTGGCCCCCACAGGCCATGGCTCTGCTTCCCTTAGGCTCATAAAGTCCCACCCACAGGCACAAACAGGAAGTTGGCCTGTACTGCAGGGAGGCACCAAGGACTCCCTCCCTCCCCTTGTGGCAGCGCAGGTAGCCCCGGGGAGGCCCAGGCCTGCGGGTATCTGGGCCATATTTGCAGCCTAATGGGGCTATGGAAGACTCCAGTGAGTTTTGTCTCTTCTCCCAGCCGTCCACGGCGTGACACACTCTGTCTTGGCCAGGCCCTTCCTGAACTCAGCTACTTGACCTCCACCAGGGCGCAGGCAGAGTGCTGGTTTTGTCCCAGGTAATTTGCTTCAAGCCTCTTTGGCTGCAAACGTGATCAGTGGACCCAGGGGCCTCAGGCAGGAACTACTGATTCACCTGCTTCTTTCTAGGCTCCAGGGACTCCTGGAATGGAGTGGCACGAGTTTGGGTCAGGGGTGGGAGTATTACCTTCCCTCCCCCTCATCTTTCTGCTTTGTGTTGTGTCGAGGAGTCTGCTAGGAGGGTGGGGCCAAACAGGAAAGCACACATCTCTCTGTCCTCGTTCCCCCAAGCCCCCAGAGGATTTCCTGAGAACACAGCAAGCATTCTCGGGAGACCAGAACGTGGAACTCGTGTCTTCTAGGTAGGCCTGACCTGCTATTGTGCATCTGGAAGCCATGGCCGCCGTTCAATGTTACAGACCCTGGATGAGGCCTAAGCAGCCAACGGCTGGGAATGATTACTGCAGGATTAGGGAGGCCTGGCTCCAGCCAGTCTGGGAGAGACCCCCAAGAAGGCAGGCCTGGGAGGAGCCACCCCCACCCCCATGGCTTCCCTCGCAGAGAACAGCTTTGCAGCAGGTTGGCTCCAGGGCGCAGCTCTCACACACTGCAGCCCAGGTGCCAGGCCTTTCCGCTGGGCCCAGAAGACCAGGGCCTGCTTCCCACCCTGGCAAAAGAGCTCTCGCCAGCCCCTTTAGGACATCTTGCATTCTCACCACTCTTCTAGGCAAATCCAAAGGGAACCTGAGACCTTCATCAGAGGGAGATGAGAAAGTGCCACTCAGAAGTACTTCTGACAGGACCTCTGGATTTCTTATTTTACAACTCCTGCTGGAGGGCCGGCGCCTCGGCTCAGTAGGCTAATCCTCTGCCTGCGGCGCCAGCACACGGGGTTCTAGTCCCAGTCGGGGCACCGGATTCTGTCCCAGTTGCTCCTCCTCCAGTCCAGCTCTCTGCTGTGGCCCAGGAGTGCAGTGGAGGATGGCCCAAGTGCTTGGGCCCTGTACCCACATGGGAGATCAGGAAAAGCACCTGGCTCCTGGCTTCAGATCAGTGCAGTGCGCCCGCCACAGTGTGCTGGCTGCAGCAGCCAAAAACAAAAACAACTCCTGCTGGACTTGTTAAAAATGATTCCTGTACCCCTCCTCACCCCCGGAACTAAAAATGCACGTGTGTATGGGGAGGGGAGTAGGCCCTAAGTCTTACATTTTAATTTTTTAAAAGAATTGACAGTGACAGATCTTCCATCCAAATGGTGATAATATCAGGGGCTGGGCCAGGCCAAAGCTAAGAGCCAAGAACTCCATTTGGGTCTTCCACGTGGGTGGCAGGGACTCACTTGCTGCTTCCCAAGCACATGAGCCAGGAGTTGGATTAGAAGCAGGGGAGTGAGAGATGGGAGGCTGGTGCCCCACGTGGCAGCTTAATCTGATGCACCACAAAGCCAGCCCTTATTCTACATTTCTAAAACAAATTTCCAGGCATTCTGGTACATACAAGGGCACTTCAAAAAGCTCATGCAAGATGGAATTAAGAGATACATTTATTGGGCCCAGCAGCACTGTGGCATAGTGGGTTAAGCTGCTGCCTGCAGTGCCAGCATCCCATATGGATGCCTGTTCAAGTCCCAGCTGTTCCACTTCCAATCCAGTTCCCTGCTAATACACCTAGGAAAGCAGCGGAAGATGGCCCAAGTGCTTGGGTCCCTGCACCCATGTGGGAGACCCAGAAGCCCAGCTCAGGCCAGTTGCTGTGGTCATTTGGGGAGTGAACCAGTGGATGGAAAACCTTTCTGTCTCGCCCTCTCTCTCTCTCTCTGTAATGCTGCCTTTCAAATAAATAAATAAAATAAACCTTAAGAGAATAAGTTTATTTTAATGTAAAAATATTTTGAATTACAAGTTCAAAAAGTTCATGGAAAACACATATTAGGAAACAATTATGCATGGATTTCATTATTTTGCACCTAAATAAACTTACCTTTTAACTCCATTTTTCTGCAAATTGTGTAAAGTACCCTGTATTAATATTAGAGAAACATGGGGAGAGACTCAGATTGGGGGTAGATCTAAAACACCAATTCTGACTCCCCCAGGAGAGTGCGAGGGGCTCCCGTCACAGAGGGCTGGCTGCTCAGACAGAGCTTGGGCCCAGGAACATGGAGATCCTCAGGGAAGTTAGTGATAAACATACACCACTCTGCGCTGCACAGGCCAAGAAGAGGTGTAAGGGGAGCAGGCGTGAAAGCACTTTAACACCGGTGCCCACAGCTCCAAGGCTGCCCCTGGGGGGCGGGCGCCCATCCACACCAACTCAGAGGAAAGTCGTTACAGACTAGGGAGACACCTGGTGGACAAGTAAGGAAAAGCACAGAAACAGAGGCAATGAGAAAAAGTTTTTTTTTTGGTTTTTTTTTTTTTTTTTTAGTAAAACTGGTAACAATGCTACAAAAAGTTCTAACTCTAGCTGCAAGGGGCAGCATCCAATGGAACCAATGTCCAGGGACTGGCCCTCCCATGGTTCTGTGACCAAGAAATCTCTCGGGAGGTAACTCCCATCTCAGGCCCCGATATAGTCCAGGGCTAAGCACCTAGGAACCAAATTCCACCATGTGCCCCCTCATGTCAGGCTCCACAGAGGAGCGGAGGGGCTCGGCACCTACCATGTCACCCTTTGGCTTTGAAAGCCTGGGCTGGAGTTGGACAAGAAGCCCCTCCATTCCCATCTAGGGTCAAGAGGCCCGACCTCACTGCCTTGAACTTGACTTGGTCATTCCCACCTGCCGGCCCTGTACTTTCTCCATCTCGATCCCTTTCTCCACATGTGCACGTGACTCGCTCTTTCTAGTTCTGCACCTCCAGGCCAGAGGCCCCCTGCTCAGATCACTTAATCGAAACTAGGCCGCAGGCGCGCTACCACGCTACCATTTTCTTCACGGCGTTTTCATGGTCAGAAACTGTGTTTTCTGTTCATTCACCACGCGTCTTGTCTCCCCCACCACAAGCAGAGCCCTGTCTTTTTAGTGACGCAGGTACAAGACCTCAAACTAAGCCTGGCACACAGAAAGCTCTCAAATACCCGCTCAACTGAATTTTCTCGTCGTGGAACCCTGCCCGAGAAGGGCCCACAGCCCAGGGTCCCCGGGCAGAGCCCTAGCAGCAGGCTATGAGCCCACGCCCCAGCCAGGGCCAGGCTCCTTTCAGTGAGCAGCTCTCACGACCTTCACCTGGAAGGCTTGGCGGGGTCTGGCTGGGAGGGGCTGGGGGCCTGACTGGGACAAGCCTCAGAGCTCTGGGCCACAGCCCCCCTTTTGCCAGAGGAGGGCTTTTTGGCCACTAGTTCATTGTCATCCTTGATCTTCTTGAGCCGGGCCTTGCTCTTTGGTGGAATGGCGAAAGTGAGGGAATTCTTGTTGAACTCAAGCGGGAAGACACCCACGTCTCCGTCAAAGCGGTTCTTGGACACCTGTAGGTACCGCTTCCCTGGCCCAGTGACCAGCTTCCGGTCCTGCAGGATCAGAACGTTGTCTGCTTCCTGGCTTGCCTGTGGGAGGGGCAGAGTGGGGAGGCAGGAGTAAGAAGACACAGGAGCAAAGTGGCAGGAGTTCAGTGTGCTGGGAGGAGGGGAGACCGGGGAAAAGGCATCCTAGCGTCACCGAGGCTCTCTGAAGCCGGGGCCCTTCAATCTTCCTGCTTCCGGACCTACGGCTGCGGAGACCGTGCAAGACGGACCCTCTGCTTGTAACACTTGACCCCGCGGTGGCCCCCCACTCATCACTCGACTCTGCTCCAAATGTCCCACTGAGAGGCCATTCTGCATTCCCTTAAAGCAAGCAAAGCTGCTTCCACATGTTACTCTTCCCCAGCTTCGAGTCTGTTCCATACGGCACATGGCGTGTGCCCCTTGGCCTGGGTTCCCGGGCCCGGCCCAGGCCTGATGTGTACTAAGCACTCGGTGTAGCACTGGACGCCCTAGGAGGAGGCTGCTCCTGATGCTAGCAGGCCGTCCCATTTATTTGATTATCTCATTTATTTGATTGAAACCCATTGCCTGCCAAACCTCAACCCAACCCTTGTGAACTCCTCCCTGGGAAGTCTCCCAGATCCAAGCTGACTCAGATGTTTCTCCTCTTCCCTCCTGAATACCTGTGCTGCTGATCACAGCTCTCATCACACAGAGCTACAGTCACACCTCAGTGTTTCTCCCACACGGGCCTGAGCTCCTAGAGGACACAGCACCAACAAGGAGCAGCCTCTGCACCCTGCGCGTTTCCAGCCCTCGTGTCAGGACCCCAGAGGACGGTCAGGATGATAGAAGGTAACTGAGGGCTGTCCCCTCCGCCCTCCAAAGCCTCAGCTCCTCTAAGGGCCACTCACTTTGGCTGAGCCAAAAATGGATGCCGTCTGCAGTTCCTTGTCATCGTCCTCCTTCCGGGGATGAATGACCAGCGTCACGTGGCAGCTGTTGTCCGTGGCGAACTTCCGAAAGGCCCCGACGATGTAGTCCTGAGCTGCGATCCTGGCCCCACCCCAACCACAGAGAGAGGTTACTGGACAAGACAGTACACACGGATTCACTCACGTGTCCCCACGGACCACTGCAAGCCTGCTCTACCCTACCTCCCTCTATCTGTGGACTCCCTCTCAGGGCCCCATTCATACTACTTCCTGCTGCCATACCCTATGTAACACAAATGGGGTGGCCTGCACACATCTCAGAAAATAAGAGAATCTGGGGCTGCCATTGGGGCATAGCAGGGTAAGCTACCACCTGCAGTGCTGGCATCCCATATGGGCCAGTTTGCGTCTCAGTTGTTCTCCTTCTGATCCAGCTCCCTGCTAATGCATCTGGGAAAGCACTGGAAGATGGCCCAAGTGCTTAGGCTCCTGCACTCAGGTGGCAGACCCAGAGAAAGCTGGCTCCTGATTTTTTCAGCCATTGCAGCCACTGAGGGAGTGAACCAATGGATGGAAGACCTCTCTCTCTCTCTCTCTCTCTGCAACTTCGCCTTTCAAATAAATAAAATCAGTCTTTAACAAAAAAAGAGAGAGAGTGCTTTGTGTGCCCAGAGGCTAGCTGCCCGAGAAGATGTGTGCTCAAGTGAGTTCAGGCTCGACGAGAGGAGGAGGTCACCTGTCTGTGGACAGCTGCTCATGACCCATCATGAATTGCAGGTTGTCGATGACCACGTGACAAACGTCGTAGACATAGACTGCATGTTGCATTGTGTCGATCACAGTCCTGGGAGGAGGAAGAGGCAAAGGAGTCAAGAGTCCAGCGGTCTCCAGAGCACCCCCAGGGGAGGTGCCACCCAGCTCTGCCTGCCCTCCCATTCTCGGAAAACCCCACGCCTGTTTAAGGAGACCTGGGAGTCCCCACCGGAGCTGGGGAAGCAGAGTGCCTGGGGCCGGGGCCTCACCTGATGCTCTGCTGCCCATGGAAGGTCATGAAGTAGAGGGGCAGGTCCTCAAAGCGGTCGGCCCACTCGTCGTATTTGTCCAGCTGCTCTTCCAGCCGCCCCACAGCGAACTGCGTGAGCATGACCCGGGCGAGCCTCACGTTGCTGATCTCAAAGCTGCCCCACAGCGTGTTCACCCCCTGCATACACAAATCCAGGGCATATTCGCTGATGAAGGTTGTCTTTCCGCTGCCTGTCGGCCCTGTGGGGGGGGAAACAGAGTCCTGGGTGAGGAGGGAACGTCCTACCCTTGAAACCAAGACACAGCGAAGGCTTGAGAAATTGCAAAAGGAAGCCTCCTTCCCAAACGCCCGTCCCTGTGGCCCGAGCAGTGGCCCCTGGGAGTCACCTGTGAAGACCGTCAGCTCGCCCTTCCGATGCCCCTTCAGGAGCCGATTGAGGTCTGGAAAGCGGCTCCAGCGCACGCCAGCCACCTGCTCCACGTTGGACAGTTCTCCTAGCACCTCCTCCCGAAGCTGCCGGAAGGACACGATCGACTTGTGCCAGGCAGGCAGGGCAGTACGAAGAATTCGAGAAAGATTTAAGCCCTGGTTCAGGGCATCCAGGGGACGGGGCTGCTGGTCCCCAGGTCGCACCAAGGAGCATCGCTTGGGGTTAAGTTTTCGGGCAAACAACTTGGCAGCTTCCCAGGACCGGAGGTCGTCCCCCAGCCAGAATACCACACGCCGGAACTGTTCAAGGTAAGGGAGCAGGGCAGGGGGTAAGCAGGCTGTTCCTCGGGGCAGGGTAAGGGTGGGCAGCCCCGTGGCCTGGTTCAAGGCCAGACTGTCCAGCTCTCGGCTTGTCAGGACCACCTCGACATCCCGACGAGTGATCAGGGGCAATCCAAACAGGTTGTGGTAGGCACCAGGCCGGGGAATGGTGGTCTCCACGTAGCGCACTCCGTCCCCCTGGTCTTCGGCCCCTAGTAGCTTCAGGCCTCGTAATCCCAAGCCCCCAGGGGAGAACCAAGGGAAGACAAGGCTGCGGGCGGGCCGCAGATACCGCACACTGAAATGCCTGAGTGTGTCCTCCGTCACCTTGTTAAGGCCGAACATGACCCGAGCCAGCTGGGCCTCCTCTGGGTCAGGCAGCTCCCCGAGAGGGACGGCTCGGTCCCAGATCCTCCGCACCTCCTCGCTGTCCTCGGCTCCTGGGGCCTCAGCAAGCAGGGTCCCCTCTCTGGCCCCATCCCCTCGCCCCTCCACGCTGGCCTGGAAGTCTTCCCAACTCCCCTCTGCCAGGCTGCTCATGCACAGAAAGTGGCCTGTGGTCTTGTCAATGAAGAGGCTGAAGGAAGCCGTGGAACCCGCCTGGTCCTTGGGTGGCAAGGACCCCACAAAGGGGCTTGGTGCCCGCAGGCAGCTGTGGCCATCCTGGAAGGGGATCCCATGAGTCCGCAAATACTGGCGGATTTCGGTCGTTGTTACTGGCAACACCGGCGCCTCTAAGGCTGGCAGAGCCTCCTTCCGGTACCGTCTGCGAGGAGGGCCTGGAACCAGGCTTCGCGGGAGGCCCCTCCGGGCCATCCACTCCCCTCGCAGGGGCAGCAGGATGCGGAGCGGGTACGCACCCCGGAGGAGGACCCACATTGCTAATGCAGCGGGGAGTCACGACTTGAAAAGCCCTGGGCACCTGGTGTGGGTACCTTCACCACGCCAGACCCTGGGGGACCCAGCCCCGCCCCCAGCACGCTGCAGGGCTCGCGCGCTCTAGATGGCTTCTCGCGGCCCCGTACACATCCCCCTGCCCCCTCTTCACACTTCTGCCCTAGGACGTCGGTGTCGTCTATCTCGGCTCCCTCACCGCCGCGTCAGGAACAGCGTCTCTCCCCCACCACCTCACCTCCGTGCCCCTCTACACTGTCCCTCACGGGCACGGTTTCTCCGTCATCTCCTCCCCTCCACTGCCCCTCCACAGATTCTCCTCGCCGCTCTCACTGCTGCCATCCGCATCGTTTTCGCAGTCCCTCGGCTCTAGGCCCCCGCTAGGGACCCTTCTTCTCGGCACCCTCCACACGACTCCCGCCGATCGCCGAGCCCGGAGGGACGCCACCACCTCCGCCCTCCTCGTGTCTTCCCTGGGCTCTGTTAGCAAGCGCTCCGCTGCCCGGGCCAGCGCCACCGCGCTCCGCTCACTCCGCTCGTCCGCAACGTGGGTCACCAGCACGCTTTGACCCCGGAATCAAAACTCCTCGGGCCCGGATGTCCCCGGAACCGGAACCGGAAGTCTCCGGGTTTAGTCCCTCCTCCACCGTCGCTCGGCTCCGCTCCCTGCAAACTGTGACCATGACGGCGCGCGGCACGTCGAGCCGCTTCCTGACCAGCGTCCTCCACAACGGGCTGGGTCGCTACGTGCAGCAGCTGCAGCGTCTCAGCTTCACCCTCAGCCGCGACTCGCCCTCGTCCCGCGGCGCCAGGTGACGTGCGCGCGAGGAGGGAGGGAGACAGGGAGTAACGCGTCCTGGCTGAGGTCGCCGGATCAGGGGGTCACCGTGCTCACCTTCCCTGGGTCCCCGTAGGGAGTTCGTGGAACGCGAAGTGACCGACTTCGCCCGACGGAACCCGGGAGTCGTAATATATGTGAACGCGCGGCCCTGTAACGTGCCCAGAGTAGTGGCCGAATACCGTGAGTGGGGCCGGGGCGGGATCGGGGCTCAGCCCGCTAGCCTTGCCCTCGCCTGCCCCCCGGCCTGCCGGCTTCCACTGACCGCCACCTCCCTCTGCTAGTGAACGGAGCTGTGCGCGAGGAGAGCATCCACTGCAGGTCCGCGGAGGAGATCACGACGCTGGTGCAGAAGCTGGCAGACCAGTCGGGGTTGGAAGTGATCCGCATCCGCAAGCCCTTCCACACCGATAGCCCTAGCATCCAGGGCCAGTGGCACCCCTTCACCAACAAGCCGACGACGCCGGGCGGGCTGCGCCCCCGAGAGGCCCGGGATGCTGCCCCGGTTCAGTTGCAGTGAGAGTTGCCCCATCAGCTGCAACCCCGCGCTTTTGAACTGTTTCCCAGGATAGGCGGCTTTTCCTCTGGGATTCTGAGCCCAGGCAGACAAATGAAGCCGCCAGTGCGCAAATGGACACATTTGTGGATTCACAAAGCGTTTGCTTGTTTCTGGTGTCCGTGGGGCAGTGGCCTTTTTGAGCCCCTAATTCTTACCCAGTTGGCATTCCTGAGGTATCAGATGAGAGGGCCTTCAGGGGTTCTACAGGGCCCTTGTTTTCTGAAATCCAAATTAATAACAGTGAACTGAAAACACAGCGAGGGGCCCAGAGGCTGCCGTCTGAAGCCTGTCTCTCCTGCTGCTCCATCCGCTGAGCCAAGGGCTGCTGTCTGCTACCGTTGCAGCCATCTGGGCTAGGCGCTTCATATGCTCTCTGAATGTTTGTACAGATTTTAGTGAGATTAATAAAGAGACCCATGGTCGTACTTGATCTGCCTTGAAAAGCTGTGCTATTTGAAGCCTCAGTTTTCACTATTTCAACACTGGAAGCAGCTTCCTGCGACACTGGCATCCCATCTGAACACCGGTTTTAGTCCCAGCTACCCCACTTCCTGGGAAAGCAGTGGAGGATGGCCCAAGTACTTGCCACCCATGTGGGAGACCTGGATGGAGTTTGAGGCTCCTGGCTTCAACGTGGCTCAACCACAGCTGTTGCAGCTGTTTGGGAGTGACTCAGTGGATGCTCTCTCTGTCACATAAATAAGTAAATCTTAAAAAAAACAAAAACAAAAACAAAAAAAAACCTGTAAGTGGAACATCGAACAACCCTTTAGAGTGTTGATGTCAAAGGCCATATGATTATTCTAGGCCTGACCTCTGGAGAGTTTTTTTTTGTTTGTTTGTTTGTTTTTGATAGGCAGAGTTAGTGAGAGAGAGAGAGACAGAGAAAGGTCTTCCTTCCGTTGGTTAACCCCCCAACTGGCTGCTACAACTGGTGCGCTGTGCCGATCCAAAGCCAGGAGCCAGGTGCTTCCTCCTGGTCTCCCATATGGGTGCAGGGCCCAAGCACTTGGGCCATCCTCCACTGCCTTCCCGGGCCACAGCAGAGAGCTGGACTGGAAGAGGACCAACCGGGACTAGAACCCAGGGTGCCAGTGCCGCAGGCAGAGGATTAGCCAAGTGAGCTGTGACGCCAGCCTGGAGAGTGTTTCTTAGGTCCCTGGTTGGTCCCAGCTGCACACATATCCCCTTGTGCTGAAATTCCTTGGGCCAGGGGTAGGGGGCTTTTAGATTCCTGGGGGGCTGAGAAATAAGTATATTCCAGGCATAGAGGTTGGCAGGAGGGTTAGGAAAAGAGCCAGGAAGTGAAAAATCTACAAACTGTATGAATTCTTAAACCGTTATAATTTTCCTGGTTGTCATTCTCTAATCACCATGACCAATGAATAACGTGCGCCTTGGTAATCAAAGGGCCTGCGTGTCTGCCCCGCACACCAGGATGAAGAGCCCTGCAGCTCCTTCTCCACAGGGGAGGCCCGTCTAGACCAAGCAGACTACTCAGCTGTGGGGAAAGGGTCTTTATTAACCAACGGGGAGCAGCTGAGCCCAGGCTCCCCACTCTGTCACATGCCTGTTCCGCCCACCTGGGTGGTGAGTGGGGGCATTCCTAAAGAAGTGTAGCCGTTCTCACAATAAATACATTCATTGTGGGGTGGAGGTGGGAGGGTGGGTGAAGGGCAGTAAAAACCCGTGGGATTCCACGTTCTCAGCTACAAAAATAACAGTCATCCTCACCCAAGGGGGATGGGGGAGCTCAGTCAGGATTGATTGTCCCTTACGGGCCTGGAGACTGCAGAGGCCCCTGGACCCTGAAAGTGCCCGGGTGAGGTAGGACAGGGGTGGGAGCCAAGCATCCAAACTCCCAGCCTCTGCCCTTTGCATAGTTCCAAGAACGGGCTTCATGTGCCAGGTGAGACATCCGATCTCCTCCACTGCTCTGGTCCTGGGGAAGAAATGCTTGGTCCCCCAAAGGGGAGGCTGGCTCATTGAGTGCAGTGTTGGTCACCCGTCCCAGGGAAGGGGCTCCTCAGAAATGTCCACGGACCAAACCCGACAGACACAGGTCCGAGGCGGCAAGGGGAGGCTCAGAAGGTGCGTGTGGGTGAAGTGAGAGCACATGTGATAAGGTGCATGTTACCACATGTGCGTGCGGAAGGGACACGCCTGGAGCTCTGTCACTCGAGAGGGACCGAGAGGAGTGGGGCTGACTCACAAGGGCACGGGAAGGGGCGAGGAGGGATGGATGCAGTCTTAACCTCCCTCGGCTGGCCTGTTCCCAAGCTCTAACCAAAGAGGTCGCCACGCGGGGCGGGGCCTGGGGAAGAGGGCGTGGTAATTGGGAAGGTATGCAACTCTAGAAGGGATGAAACACAAGAATCCACCAGAAGGTGGGGGTGGGGATGGGCCCTGCAGCCCAGCTGATAAACATTCTTCCGTGTGTGCGTGTGAGTACGCAGGGCTCGGCTGGCTGCAGAGGTCTTGTCTGGCCTCGGCCATGCAGAGGGTGGTGACATTGAGGCCATCTGGACCTGCAGAGCCCTGCCTGGGAGAAAGAGGAAGGGCTTGGGCAGACGAATGGGACCGGAGGAGGAGCCCTCTCCTCCTGAGTGTTTAGGGTTAAGGGTCTGGGTCTACAGAGCACCTGGTCCCAAGGGAGCACCTACCTCTGAGGAGCACCGGTGGGCCTGGGCTGCTCACGTGTGGGTCTTGGAGACTGAAGAGGGGGCTTTGGCTGGGCGTGACTGACCAGCCCTACAGAGACAGTAAAAAGTTGGGAGCAGGGCGAGTTGCGGGGGCGTGGAGGCAGGGTGTTAGGGAGGCAGCAGCCCAGCCCAGGGCAGACAGGCTGGCTTGGAAGAGGCTGGGCTCAGACAGAGCTCTCGTCCAGCTGCTCTATGAGCTGCGTGTGCTTCCGCTTCTCCAGGATGCGGCTGAGTTCCTCGGCAAAGGAGCAGGGCCCCGCAGGCACGCCATTGTTGCTCTGCCTCAGGAGCACGTAGCTGTTGCCGTTCATCCTCCGCAGCCTGCTGGGCAGCGCCACCAGCCCGTTGGTCAGCTCAGCTGGAGGCGGAGGAGGGGGTGGGGGCGGTGGTGCCGGGGCTCCTTCTCCGGGGATGATCTGAAGGCAGCCACCCTCCAGGCCCCCGGCCCCCTCCCCATCATCACACTCGTCTTCCTCTCCAGGACACTGGCCTGAGACCGTCTGCAGCTGCACAGCAGAGCCCCCTGCCCGGCCAGCCCGGCCCAGCGAGTACTTCCGTCGGCGCCCTCCTCTGCCTCCCCGCAAACAGGCCACGTAGAGGAGGGAGAAGGCCAGGATAAGGCAGAGGCTACCAAGTGTGGCAATGGCCAGCACGTAGAGCAGCCTGACGTCGGGCGCCAGCTGTGCCCTAGACGTGACGGGAGCTTGTGGAGCTGGGGCAGGCGTGGCGGGCCGCACCGTGAGGCTGTAGGAGGCCAGCAGCGTGCGCAGGCCGTTCTCCTCGGCGTAGCAGCCGTAGTTGCCGCTGTGCTCCGGCTGGGTGTCTGTCACCAGCAGCCCGTCCACCCCCACGCGGTAGCCATGCTGCCCGTCGCTCAGGCCCTTGCTCCCATTGAGTAGCCACAGGGCCCGGGCCAGGTTGGACGGCTGGTCACACGGCAGGAGGACGTCATCGCCGCGGAGCACAGAGCGGATCTTCAGTGGTGGTGGCGGCCCTGGGGAGGAGAGGGAGATCAGCACCTGCCCGTTTAGGGAGGGTGTTGAAGGTGGCAAGCCAAACCAAGTCACTGCCCAGTCCTGGCATCCCGCACGGAACCTGGAACCACAGTGACAGCTGACCAAGCACTCATGCTCCTGGGCAAGGGTCCCCTGAGACCTCCACAGGAAGCAGGCAGTCCCGTGGGCCCTGTTCCCTTCTCTCCGTGTGCTCTCAACCTCTCCTGTACTTCCAGTTCTGCCATCTGCCAGTGACGCCCGATCTCAACCTCCAGCTTGGACCTCTCTCCAGATGTCTGCCATGTGCTGGGCCTTCCACGTGGGGTCTGAGGGCACCTCACTCAGGCCGGGTACACCCAGTTCTTTCCTTGAACTGTACCACCAGCTACCTGACCGCTCAAGTCAGAAACTGGGGAGTCTCCCTTGCCTTCCTCACTTCCTCTTCCAGTCCTCACCCAAGATTCTGCTTCCAGGATCCATCTCAGACCCCATTTCTCCCTGCACTACCGTCAGCCACTCTGGCCCGTTTTGCCCATTCTCCACCTGATGGGAAGGTGATGTTTTAAAACCACAGCCGGGGAGTGGGCACTTGGCACAGTAGGTGACTTTGCTGCCTGGGGAGCCTGCATGCCGTTCACAGTGCCTGGTCGGAGTCACCATGAGCTTCCTGCTTATACTCATCCTGGGAGGCACAGATGCTGGGGGGCTTGGGGCACAGCCACACCCACATGGAAGACCCGGACTGAGTTCTGGGCTCCCGGCTTGGCTGACCCCGGCCCTGGCTATCGCGGGCATTTGGGGAATGAACCAGCAGATGGAAGATCTCACTTTGTCTCTGTCTATCAGCTTTTCAAATAAAATGAAACAAAAAGAAAAACTAAAGAGAAAAAACTACAAATCAGATCACACCACGCCTCTGCCTAGACTCTTCAGATTTCCTGTTACTTTTCAACACGGTCCTTCCACTTCTCCAGCTCATCACCAGGCTCTCTCTGGCTGCTCTTCCCTCTGCCTGGGTGCTGTTCCCAACCCCACCACCCTCCTCTTCCCTGGTTAACTCTTGTGGGAGACGGCATAGCACAGTGATCAAAAGCGCAGAGTCGGGTCAGCCTGCTTGGGGTCAGGTTTGAATTCTGACCCTGAACGACCGAGCCTGGAACTCCTTGCTTGTGCCTCCAAGAGGTTGTCCTTCGGGATAATCGCGGCACCTCTCACAGGAACGCTGTGCGGAGCCTCGAGATCGTGCGAGCAGGTGCATGGTCCGTGCCTAGCACATGGCGATGTACTTGGCTATGGTTATTAACTTCTGTTCTTCCTTCAGATGTCAGCCCTGTAATCTGATCTTCCTGAACCCACTTCACAGTTGTTAACTATTAGTAATCACACTTAGTTATTTGCCCACCCACTGGAGCAGTGCCCCCCACTAGCACTCACAAACACACCCAGAAGGGAGCACTGCGCATCTTGACCCTGTGAACTCATCCGTATCTCCTTTGGGCAATAAATGTCTGCTCAGCACCTTGTGCCAGGCTCTAGGCCAGGTCTTCCTCACCAAGAGCACACAGACACAAACATGACACACAAATGACAGTACACGGCCAGATGCACCCCCCAGAAGTGTCACTCACCTGTTTCCCTGCTGCCCTCGCATCCTCGGTTTCCCCTCTCCATGTCCTGTATCAGTGCTGTCCTGGGGGACAGAAGATCAAGGTTCGGAACAGGGGAAGTGGGTTTCCGTTTCCCCAGGGCAAGGGTCGACCAGGTTGTTAGCGATAATTCGCCCCCACCTCACCCACCACAGCCTCCTCCACTCAGGCCACATGGAACCCGCACCACCCCCCGGCAGCCCTGGAACCTGTTGGCTGTGGTGGTGGCTGCCTTGCAGGCATGGGTACTGGGGTCCCAGCCACAGTAGGGGTCCCGGGCCAGGATGCAGTCATAGCAGGTACGGTAGCGGGAGCAGCTGGACAGCGGTAGCTGGATGACTCCGCCAGGGGCCCCCACATAGAGGCTGTGCTGGGAGAGAGTGAGCACGGCTGGTCAGCAACACCCCCTCTCCCACTTGAGAGACACACCCCCAGCCTCTGCCCAGGTCCCCACTCCCTCCTGCTTTCCAGGCCATGTCGAGGGTCAGAAGCCAAGGGCTACCTGCACTGGAGAGATGACCAGGTTCTCCACAGACTGGGGCTCGCTGAACACTTGGGTCTCCTCAATTATGTGCATCCCAGAGCCCAGGACCACGGCCTTATGGATCCAGCCATCAGCTGGCACAGGGAAGGCAGAGGGTCAGACCGCAATAAGGGGCTCTGCTCCCAGCACCCACAGAGGCCTCACGGGGACAGCCCAGGAGTCATCAGCTCAGGGGCTGCAGCAGCATTACTGATCAGGGTCAACAGAGGTGAGGATGCGGGTCAGAAGCACCTGTGCCCAGAAACAGCAGGTCATAGGTGGGTCCCGCCGGCGTGGTGACGGCTGTCCCGGTGAGGTGTGTGTAGCGCACGTTGCGCTTGAGCAGCAGTGGCCGTCCGCGTGTAGGCACCACGGGCCGAGCCATCAGCGGGTGCAGCTTCACGAAGTCCAGGACCAGGGACGGCAGGTCTTGGGACGAGTTGTAGCCTCTGCTGCGCAAGGAGTCTGTGATGCACTGGGGTGGGGGGAGGGGCTGGTGAGCTTCAGGGCTCCACCCCCTGCCCGCCCTCTCCTCAAGGGTGGTCCCTCCTGCCCCTCCCACGGGTCTGTCTGTTTAGCACTGGCCCCAGGCCTAGGCACTTACTGAGCCAGGCCGGGGCTCAGGCACTCCACCCTCGTAGCGGCCCCAGCGCCGGGCACCATCCTGGTACTCCATGTAAGGGCCTGCGAAGACGGCCTGCATCTCGGCCAGGTCATAGCGGCAGATGGCTGAGGCCTCCAGGGTCTTCCTAGGAATGGGACATAATGGAGGGGGCTGGGTCACACTGAGCGGGGCCCAGTGTTGCCATGGCAGGCCCACAGCGGCCTCTGGCCCTAGGCTGGCCTGCCAGTCTCACCTTGCCACCAGTCCTCCCCACCACGGGTCCTGTCTTATCCATTTTGATCTCTTTCCCAGGGCCTGTGCTGGCCCAGCCCCTCGCCTCCCCACTGTCCCTGCACTGACCACTGTGTGGTCAGCGTGAAGGCCGCGTAGAAGTGCGTGCGCGCTGAGGCCTCCGCGTCCAGGCTGCAGACTGCACGCAGAGTCTCATACTGGGGGATGTGGCAGATGAGGCGAGCCTTCAGGAAGGTCGTCCACTTCTTCTGCAGGATCTTCTTCCCGCCCAGGTCTCCCTGGGGAGGCAGAGGCACGGGGTCAGGGGTCAGGAGCCAGGATCAGAGGTCCTGCCTTCACCCCGGGTCCCCTCGCTGCAGCCTGTTCCACCTTGCACACCCGGGCCACGCGGGCCACGCGGTGGTTGCTGCGGCTCTGAGGGAAGCTGCTGGAGCCCTCCTCGGCAGTGCGCTCCGTGAAGAAGTAGTAAACCTTGTCGTCGTCGCCCACGGCGCTGGCCTCGCTCTCCCGCACCAGGACGGAGAACACAAACTCAGCATCTGCAGGGCCGGGCAGGTCAGGCGGCTGCTGAGACAGGCTGGGGCCCTGGCCCCGCCCCTCCCCGGACAGCACACAGGAATGGAATGGACAGGCTCACCTGCGGCTTTGAGGGATGGCTGCCCAAGGAGTAAAAAAAGAAGAAATAGTTCCCTCCCACGCATCCTCCTAACCATTGAGCCAGTGCATCGGTGCCTCCTCGGTTCTCAGAGAGTGCGGGTGGCGGCTCCGGCGGATGTCAGGGATGCTCCGGAATTCGTATCGCGTGGCTGTGTAGAGGCCTCCGTCTAGAGCAGGGACATGCCAGGCCGGGAGCCACGTCATAGGCAGCAGACCACAGGACACACGTAAATGGCAAGTCCTGGCTCTGAGACCCCCGTCCCGGGAACCGCACTGAGGGCCTGCTCACCGATGACAAGGCCTGTG
Source organism: Lepus europaeus (assembly GCF_033115175.1). Lineage (NCBI taxonomy): Eukaryota > Metazoa > Chordata > Mammalia > Lagomorpha > Leporidae > Lepus > Lepus europaeus. The sequence goes on from NC_084843.1 coordinate 28,341,999, forward strand.
AAGCCACGGGCTGGGTCATAAGGACACTTCTCCTTCCCCTCCTCGAAACTGGTTGGCAAGGTGAAGGCCTCAGCATCCTGCGGGACAAGAGGCCAGCAGTCCATCAGTGGTCCCAGGCACACATAGTGGAGCCCAAGTTCAGACCAGTCTGGCGTCAAGGTCAGGGGTCAGGCATCTGGGCTACAGGAATGCATACTCACAATGGCTGCACAGAGGGGCTGGAAGGCGTGGGTCCCACATGCATAGAGGTGGGTGGCATTGAGCCGCTGTAGGAATCGCACATGGTTGAAGCACTCTGTCTGTAGGACAAGGTGGGGGAGGTGGTGAGCCCCCTGCCCCTCCATTAGTCTAGCTTTTTTTTTTTTTTGGACGGGCAGAGTTAGACAGTGAGAAAGAGACAGAGAGAAAGGTCTTCCTTCCGTTGGTTCACGCCCCAAATGGCCGCTATGGCCGGCGCACTGCACCGATCCGAAGCCAGGAGCCAGGTGCTTCCTCCTGGTCTCCCATTCAAGTGCAGGGCCCAAGCACTTGGACCATCCTCCACTGCCTTCCCGGGCCACAGCAGAGAGCTGGAATGAAAGAGGAGCAACCAGGACAGAATCCGGCGCCCCAACTGGGACTAGATCCCGGAGTACTGGCGCCGCAGGTAGAGGATTAGCCTAGTGAGCCACGGCACCGGCCCATTAGTCTAGTTTTGTAATATGATTATTGCCCCCACTTGTAGGGCAGTTCCTTCCAGGACCCCCATGGGCCTTCTCATTGCCCAGAACACAGAATACTCCCTGGAACTTGCTGTTCATGGCCGCCCAGAGATGACATGGCCCTCTTCTCTCCTGTAGTCCTCAGATAACCTCACTCCACTTTGCCAGCCTATGTCTCCTGCAATTCCCCTACCCCAAGTGTAGGAGCTCTCGGAGCTCCCACCACCCTGAATTACTTCTGTCCCCTGACTCCTTCTCTGTAATGCTTCCCCTCCCCGCCCCATCCTGGAGCTCCACACCCTCCCCAGGGTGAGACCACCAAAACCATCCTCAGGCCCAGCTCTCTCTCCATCTGATAGTTGCAGACCCTTCAAACTCAACTCGTCAGAGAGCAAGCTTGCCGCCTCCAAGCTTGCATCTCCCCTCCTAGACCTGCTCAGTCAGTCCGTCCCACCTTGCTCCTCCATCCATCCTGTTACTCAGGCCAGAAACCGGAAGTCATCCTTGTGCTTCCCACCCCTTCGCCCCCACACTCAGTCCCCCTCCATGACTCACTCCTTATCCTAAATGGCTTGTAACTTGGTCCACTTGGCCTTCTCCTCTACCTCTTCCTTCCACTGCAACAGCCACCTAGCAGCTCTCCCAACACTCCACTGCTCTATAAAAACTATTCAGTGAATGAAGAATACATGCATGCAGTACAAGCTTCAAAAAGTATGGGGCAGGTGCTTCCAAAAGTGGTGCAGCAGGTGAAGCCACTGCTTGGGATGCCCACCTCCCATATTGAAGCACCTGGTTCAAGTCCCAGCTGCCTATCGTGCTTCCTGCTATGGTGCCTGGGAAGCAGTGGGTGATGGCCAAAGCACTTAAGTTTCTGCCATAGGGGCTGGCACTGTGGCCTAGCAGGTAAGGCTGCCGCCTGCAGTGCCAGCATTCCATATGGGTGCCAGTTTGAGTCCCAGCCATTTCTCTACCAATCCAGCTCTCTGCTATGGCCTGGGAAGGCAGTGGAGGATGGCCCAAGTGCTTGGACCCTGCACCCACATGGGAGACCCAGAAGAAGTTCCTGGCTCCTGGCTTCAGTTGAGGAGTGAACCAGCATATGGAAGACCTCTCTCTCTCTCTCTCTGCCTCTTCTCTGTGTAACTCTGCCTTTGAAATAAATAAATCTGGCCGGCGCCGCGGCTCATTTGGGTAATCCTCCACCTGCGGCACTGGCACCCCAGGTTCTAGTCCTGGTTGGGGTGTCGGATTCTGTCCCAGTTGCTCCTCTTCCAGTCCAGCTCTCTGCTGTGGCCCAGGAAGGCAGTGGAGGATGGCCCAAGTGTTTGGGCCCTGCACCCGCATGGGAGACCAGGAGAAGCACTGGTTCCTGGCTTCGGATTGGCGCAGTGCCGGCTGTAGCAGCCATTTAGGGGGTTAACCAACGGAAGGAAGACCTTTCTCTCTGTCTGTCTTTCTCACTGTCTAACTCTGCCCGTAAAAAAACAAACAAACAAACAAAAAAAAAACAGCAAATAAAATCTTTTTTTTTTTTTTTTAAAGTAGTACAATTGCTCTTTTTTTTTTTTTGGACAGGCAGAGTGGATAGTGAGAGAGAGAGACAGAGAGAAAGGTCTTCCTTTTTGCCATTGGTTCACCCTCCAATGGCCGCTGCGGCCGGTGCATTGTGCTGATCCGAAGCCAGGAGCCAGGTGCTTCTCCTGGTCTCCCATGCGGGTACAGGGCCCAAGCACTTGGGCCATCCTCCACTGCCTTCCCGGACCATAGCGGAGAGCTGGCCTGGAAGAGGGGCAACCGGGATAGAATCCGGTGCCCCAACCGGGACTAGAACCTGGTGTGCTGGCGCCGCAAGGCGGAGGATTAGCATGTTAAGCCACGGCACCGGCCCAATTGCTCTTATTAAAAAAAAATTTCAAGAAAGTGCAAAGGAATATGTTGTCAACAGATGGTTTCCTATTCATCCCTGTCTCCCAGGTCGGCTGCATAGACGGCTGCTGTTACCATTATCTGCAGTTTCCTTCCAAGAGATTCTAACAATCAACACACCTTTGCTCCCCTCCCACAGATGTGAGCCACCAGTGCCCTGCAGGGTCCCCTGGCCCTGAACTCCTGGGCTCTGCCCCTTTTGCTGGCCTCACTCCCTCCTCCAGCCACGCTGGCCTTCTCTGTCCCTCAGAAGCTGGAAGCTGCTGCCTTCAGTCACCTCTTTGCCTTGTTAATGCTTCCTCCTTTTGCATGCAGGGTTTGAATCTACACAGGCCTCTTTGTCTCCTCCCACTCCCTCTCCTGCTGCAGCACCCAGCCTCTGTCCTGCAACCAGCTGCTCATGCTCCTCTCTGACCCTTACCATGCCTTCAACGTCCCCACCACTTTCCCTGCCTCCAGACTTCATCCTTTTTCCTCCATCCAGTGCCTGGGGCCAGGTCGATATTCCTAGCAGTATCACTCTGAAAATGAACATTCCTCGGAACACGCTTTGGGAAACATTCTCCTGAAGCCTTGCAGCCCAGTGTGGTCAAGGGAGCAGCACATCAGTGTCATCTGGGAGCTCCTTAGAGCTGCACACCCTTGGGGCCCACACTGTGGCATAGGTTAAGCCTCCTCCTGCAGCGCCAGCATTCCATATGGGTGCTGGTTCAAGTCCCGGCTGCTCCACTTCGAATCCAGGTTTCTGCTATGGTCTGGGAAAGCAGTAGAAGATGGCCCAAGTGCTTGGACCCCTGCACCCACATGGGAGACCCAGAGAAAGCTCCTGCTCCTGACTTTGGGTTGGCCCAGCTCTGCTGTTGAGGCCATTTGGGGTATGAACCAGCAGGTGGAAGATCTCTCTCTCTGTCTCTTCCTCTCTGTCTGAACTCTGCCTCTCAAATAAATAAATAAATCTTAAAAGAAAAAGAAAAAAAGAACTGCACACCCTTGTGCAGCGTCCAGGCCTCCTGAGTGAGCATGCGCATTTAGGGTGGACCCGGCTGATTCACAGGAACATTAAAGTCTGAGAGCCTCTGAAATACCCAGCGGTGACCCTCAGCCTTCTAGGGCCCGGGTTCCTCCTGCCTCACCAGCCGTTTCCTATCCATCCTGCACCAGGAGGCGGCCTTTCACAGCCCCCTGGGCTGCCTCTCTGAACTGCAGCTGTCTCACCAGCACCCCAGACCTGCTAAATAGGAGTCCCCGGGCTGGGGCCCTTGGGAACGTGTTGGTTTTAGCGCTCTCCAGGTGGGTCGGTTACCTGCCAGACACGGGACACCTGTGGCCACCCATAACTTCAGCCAGAAAGGGCTGACCCATCTCTAATAGCCCTCCATGGAATGACTGCGTACTGAGCTGCTTCTCAACCAAAGCCTCATCTTTCTCGTCTGTAAAATGGGTATAACACTACTTCACAGGTTACTTGAGCACAAGGCAAGGCAACAGGGAAATCAGTTACAAGAGGCCACTTACTGCTATCAGGATTATTATTTGGGAGCCCCGAGGGGATTAAGATGCCATGACAGGCCAAGCTAACAGGCCACCACATGGTTGGATTAGATGTGCTGTGCCCAGGGCTGTACTCCAGCAATGCTTACAATGTTTACTGCGAGTGACTCGTGGGTCTGTGTCCCCACGAACCCTGGAAGCCCCAAGTGAAGGCGAGGAAGAAAGCAGTGGAGGACAGGGCAGACCACGTACCTGGTTGTTTTTCCCTTTCTGATGGCATTTGCTTTGCATCTCTGGGGAGGCCTCCCAGCGGATCTGGGGGGGATAAAGGGAAGGGGCTGATGCATGGGCTCCAGCAGCTGTTACCTCATAGGACCAGGCGATGGGACCCCAGGGAGCAGGGGAAACGGGGGCTGGGAGGAATTTCAGGCGGAGCATTGGGCGCAAGGCAGGCCTGCGCTGGGCCGAGCGGCACCGTCCATGGAGGCTGACAAGGTTTCCAGGGAGCCAGGTGAGGCTGGAGCCGCTGTCGGCTCCAGGTTCCAGAGGCTGACCTCTTTGTGAGCACCATCTCCTATGTCCCGGGCGCTGAGAGAGAACAGGGCGCCTCGGGCTCCCACCAGCAGCCTCCCTGAGGCCTCCTCCAATAGCAGCGTTGAGTAGTTCTGGGCTTGGCCCTTGAAGTGCCGGGTCCCAGAGAGCTCTGCAGAGAGCGGGGCAGAGGGCCCAGCTGCAGTTGCAGGGCTGCCTCCCCTCCCCCAGCCCAGGCTCCCACGGCCTTCCCAGGTTGAGGGTCTAACCTTCATAGGGGATGGTGGTCCGAGGGGTGGCATCCAGCTCTCTGGATGGACGTCGCACTGAGAATCCAGGGACTGCGGTTGCTAGGAGGAAGCTCAGAAGGGTGGGCCAGAGCCTCCCCAACATCTTCCTGGGGAGGCCCAGACCAGCAGGACCCCCAAGGGGAGCCGGGGCCAAAGTCGCGGGGGGTGGGTGGGTGAAGGGAAGAACAGTCACAAGCGTCAAAGTGCAGGGAGCCCAGGTGGGAAGTCAGGGGTCATGAGGCCATGGGGGTCAGGGAGTCATGGGGCCAGGGGGGGTCCTGGAATGGGGGGGACATGGAGTCACAGGGTTGTGTGGCCATGGAATCCCAGCGGAGAGGTCACAGCGAGGGATGGAAGGCAGACTCCATGGGGACAGGGAGCCGTGGAGTCACTCGGGGGCTGCAGGCTCCTGGTGGGGTGGCCCTGCCCCCGGCAGCAGGGCTAGTCTGGTTCTCTGAGGTCGCTTTTCTGAAGGGCAAAGGAAAGACACAAACACACAGAGGGGGAAAAGCCCAGTTGTTTGATCTGCGTGTGGGCAGAGATTGACAGCAAGACCCAGACTTCAGGGGGCACTCCAGGGAGGAGGAGGGTGTCCACACCCTCATGGGCTCCCGGCATTCTGTCCAGCTTTCTCTTGGGATGCAGAGGGCTGGAGTGGAACTCATCCGCCTTACAAGACCCTCGCCCGCGCCAGCCCGCCCCAGGCAGCAGGCCTCCTCTGGCCCCACCTCGGTGGACCTGGGGCTCTGAGAGAGAATGCCTGCTCCTCCCTGCAGTGGGCCCCAAACGGGCACAGCTGCTGCCCCTGCGGCCTGCAGGATGGCCTGGCAGAGGTGGGCAATGGGCCTTTGTGAATTTTGCCCTGTTTTCCCTTTGTTTTTTCTTTTCCCTGACCTGAGGGCTCCCTCTGGAATTTCTCTTTAATTAGACACTTCTCCTCCTCAGCATTCCTCTGGGAGGGGGGGGGGAGGTGCACATCGCTGCCCTGCCTGTGCGAGTCTGTACTGCACCTTCTGGCTAGGCTTCCCCACGTGTCCCTGCCTGCAAGCCGGCACTCACAGGCCCGGGGCTGGGTATCTGGGGCCCCCAGCTGCACAGGTGTAATGTCTGTGCAGAAGGCTGGAGGGTGCAAAGCCAGTTCACTGAGACATAAGCAACAACTTAGGAGCTCTTGGCCACCTTGCCTGGCACGTCTTGGAGACCACTACACCTCAGGTCCCTCTCTGAAGCTAAGCAGTTGGGGCTGGGGTGAGGGTAGGCAGCAGGCCTCTCCAACTTTGGAGGGGCTCCTGAGGCTCCCTGAGCTGTGCTGGGTGTGGAGGAGGCCTGACTCACTCCATCTCACAGACACCCACGGGCAGGGTCAGAGGTGCCACGGTGTCTCCCCTCCCTTACAGGTCAAATATTAACTATGTGGCCTTGAAGAGAGGGGAGGGATCAGGAGCTGGCCAGACGGATAAGAGGAATTTGGAGAACTCATCTAAGAGAAGAGGTAAAGGCCAGCCCCATGGTGGACAGATCCCAGTGCCTAAGAGGAGAGAAGAGTGTCCCCAGACCACAGAAAGGCCACCAGCTCCTGGCCTGGGGGCCAGGGCAGCAGGAGGATCCAGGAAAACTGCCCAAGCTCCACCTCTCACTGGGAGGCACACCTGTTTACCTTTGGGGCCTCCTATTTGCTCAGCACAGAAGGCAGGGTGGGGGGTAGGGGGAGCCCTATCACTAGGAATCAGTCCCTAGGACTGGGCAGAAGGAACACACCCCAGATTCGAGGCACCACTCAGAGTGTGGTACATGGCACACGCACACAGGTTCTGAGGAAGGTGATGTGCATGCACACAGGTACACACACATGGGCTCACAGGAGGACTGTGAACACATGTATTCACAGGACAGCCATCCACACACATACACAGAGAGGGAGGTTTGTGTACACACGTGCACAAGGACGGTCATGGCCATACACAGCTACGCATACTCAGAACATACAGCCCGGAGGTTGACACAGGTGGGTTTATATGACTGTCCATCTACTCAACAGGAGTGCCCTGCACATACACACACATGTACGGGGACACGCACCCAAACCTGTTGATCAAATGCTTCAGTACATGTGTGTTCACAGAGTCCCACAGTCACATCCATGTAGAAACAAACAAGCATGCATGTAGGGGTCTAGCTCTTGCTGCAGGCTTGGAGGCTGCCGGTGTCCACTGGGGTGAGATGCAGAGCAGAACCCTGCCTCTCTTCCAGAAAGTCCAATTCTAAAGCCAGATTCCAAGTGTGTGTGTTGGGGGAGGGGAGGTGGAGAAGAGGATGGGAGGGGATGCTGGGGGGGCTTCTGACCAGGGATTCCCAAGGCCATGCTGCAAGGGAGGGAGGGGTACTAACTCAGGCAGGGGGAGGCCGTTGGCTTTAGCAAAGGAAACACGGAGGGGAACGGGTAACTTAGCTCTCCTCTGCCCCCATGTATACTGCAGTTCTTAAATAAGGGAGTTGGGCTGGTGATCGCAGCCCCTATTTAACCTGTTGGGAGGGAGGGTGGAGCTAAATGGGCGGGGCGGCGCATGCCATCCCCCTCCTCCCATGGCAAAGCGGGTTCAAGGTCTCCAGTTCACACCCCACACCTCACCCCGAGTTCCACAGTTCGGGTTCCTCCCCAGCGCCAGCCTCGTGAACTCTGACCACCTTGTCTATTAAATCCTAGGGTGAAGGGAACTGGGCAGAGAGACCCCACTCAAAAACAAGATCAATGGAGGATCAGCAAGCTCTCGACCTTCATCCCAGATGTCCATCGGCCTGGCCTGGGTGGTATCTCCCCTTGCCCAGCAGGATGGCGGTACCGTTTGCTTGAGAGCCCCTCCCCCGCCACCCCTTCTCTCCACCATCCTGGGCGGTCCGCGGTTCTCTGCTTTCGTCAGGTCTAACCTTAGTCTCTATTGCTGCAGCTCGAGGACAAGCTCTCCTTCCATCCCGCTGTCGCCGGGAGACGTGACCCAGATCCCAGGGAGCACGGTTCGCCACGCGGGCCCCCGCCCCGTGCCGGTCCCCGACTCCACCGCGGCGGGTCTGCGCCCAGCGCGTCCCGAGGCCTGGCCCGTGCCCCTTTAGAGCCTATATACGGGGCCGGGGGACTTGGCAGTGAGAAAGGCCTGGCTCAGTTTGGGGTGGAATGGACGTGGGGAAGGCCTTGCCTGGCTCCCGGCCCAGGCCCAGCCTCGACCCCCGGCCCCGCCACCACCCGCGCTCCCCGCCTCCCTCACCTTTGCGTTGGGATCCGGGGCCATAGAGACAGCGACGCTCAGCTCCGCCGCCCCACAGCACCGGCTGCGGGAGGAAGGGGCCGCGGCCGGAGGCGGGGCAGGGGTGGAGGCGGAGCCGGGGGTGGGGCGCGGCCTGGGAGGCGGGACCGACCGGGCAGGGTACGAAGGGCGCAGCTCTCTTCTTTCGCGCCCCCCACCCTAGCACAATAAATATGGCCTGAGGGCACCCTGCCCGCCCGCGGACATCTGGTGTCCCTCTCCCGCAGGCGCGGCGGCCGCGGTATCGCCCTCTGGTGGTGGCCTCACCGCCCTGTGCGCCCTCCACAGGTTTCTAGCTCGCCTGCCCCTCACCTCTCTCCTCTAGCTTGCCTCCCGCGGCGACTTGGAAATCCCTCCCCCTGGGGTCTTTCTCTTTCCGAGGGCTTCGGGCCCGTCCTTTCACCTGGGCCTCACTTCCTGCGCTCCTGACACCTCTCTCAGCTCTGGGCCTAGGCTGGGGCGGGGGCGGGGCTACAGGTGGAGACCAGGCGTTGGAGCAGCACAGCGTATGGATTCCCAGATCAAAGGCTCCTGCAGTCTGGCTGTTCAGCTGAGTAGGTGAGATGGGGTTAGACCCCTGAACGGGATTAAGCAACAGCTTTGACCTTAGGCACACACAGAAAATGTTCTTTCCTGGATAAATGAGCCACAACCTGGCCACTCACCAAATCGTAGCCTTAACTCTGGTTCACCTCTGGACTTTGGTCAAACACCTGCTTTCCCCTCCGGCGCATCTTGAACACGGTTCTTACTCCAGCACCGTGGGCCCTCCTAGGCAAATACGCTGTGCTTCCCAAGTCCAATCACTTTCCCCAGCAGCGATGAGGAAACCCTCTCAGAATCTACTCCCTCTCTCGAACTCAACTACGGTGATCCTCTCAGTCCCTGTCGCGGCCACTGCCCAGTACTGCGAACCCAGCTCTAGGATCTGAATGAAACCTGGGCTCTGGCTGTGACCCAGCCTGGTCCTCCCCACTCCCCCTGCCCCCGACAGCACTGATGTATTCTAAGAGAAGAAAGAGGACCACCTACATAACTGATTGTCGCAGGCGCCTAGGAGTCTGAACAGGATTTGAGCGGCATATTTAACTGAGGGGGCCCGTTTCTAGATTCCCCAAAGCTTACACAGTTTGGCACGGAATCCTGCACAATCTCGTAGTTTGGACTGCTGTGTGTGACTGCAGACTGCTAGACAGCAGGGCTCACATCACACTTCCACCGCCCCCCAAACACCTCTCCCAGCACTCTGCAAATAGGCTGTGCGTGTGTGCAAGGGGAGGGAAGTAGCCGGGAGAAACGCTTACACTGTCTACATACACTTTAAGTTCAGCTTTATTTATATTTTTTGTGCGCTCATCTCTCACCCTGAAGAATAGCCCCATTTTATAGATGGGAACGCAGGCTTTAAGAGGTTAAAGTGATCTGCCTTGAAATTTATTTTTGTGTTTATATTATATAGAGGACAGTCAAGATGGGAAGTTCGAGGAGGAAGCAGGGTAAGCCTGAAGGGGCAATGTCATTAGCAGACACAGAAACGTGCAAGTTTGGAGCAGGCATGGAGGTGTTAAGCTTCTGTTTGGAATGCCTGTATCCCGTATCTGTGTCAGCTCAAGTCACAGCTACTCTACTTCTGACCAGCGCTTTGCTAATGAGCCTGGGAAGCAGAATATCGGAGTCCTTGCCACCCTCGTTGGAGGCAGACCTGGATGAAGTCTGGCTCTTTGGCTTCAGTTTGGCTCAGCTCCAGCTGTTGTGGACATTTGGGGAGTGAACTAGTGACTGGAAGAGTTCTTTCTCTCCTTCTCTTTCAAATAAATAAACCTTAAAGTGCCAGGGGCTGGCACTGTGGCAAAGCAGGTAAAGCTGCCACCTGCAGTGCTGACATCCTATATGGCCACCACTTCAAGTCTGGGCTGCTCCACTTCTGACTCAGCTCTCTGCTATGGCCTGGGAAAGCAGTAGAAGATGGCCCAAGTGCTTGGGCCCCTGCACCCATGTGGGATACCCAGAAGCAGCTCCAGGCTCCTGGCTTCAGATCCGCTCAGCTCTGGCTGTTGTAGCCATCTGGGGAATGAACCAGTGCATAGAAAATCTCTCTGCTTCTCTGTAACTTTGCCTTTCAAGTAAATAAATCTCTTAAGTACCAAGTTTGTGCATAGACTTGTACATCAGAGGGGACTGGTAGAGAGAGGGAGAAGGCAGGGGGCATGGAGTGTGTGAAACTGATTAGACGAGAGGGTTCATAGCAGGAAATAAGGTGTCAGAGTCAGCTAGTAGTTTGGAAAAGAAGAAAATCCTGAATGAGCTAAGAGATTCAGGAAGTCTGAGCTGGGAAGATCAGCAGAAACATGGCTGAGAAAGACCAATCTACAGTCCCTGTGGGACAGTGGGTTGGAGACAACAGTGACTGCTGGCCACAGTACCAGCCAGGAAGGTAAAACACAGGGGCCCAGTGGGCTGAGGCACAGCTCCCCAAGTTCTCACAGAACTCTCGGTGCTACTGGCTTCAGGTGCCTCAGGAGCGGCAAGTAGGCCAACGCCCACCTCCCTCTACAGGGCAAGCCTTTCTCCTGAGCTGCTCCCATGGCAGATGCACAACTTGACACATTTTTCAAATTTGTAATTTCAATGCCAACTTCCAGTAGAACACTTGCTACACTGCCATTGGGCAGTTACTTCTGACAGTGAAGATTCAGACCACAATCCATTTCCCTCTGCTGTCCTCCTGCTTACATCTCTGAGCTCAATGAAGGTGTCAGATGTGAAGGCAATTAATGGAATCTACCAAGGCTGCCCTTTAATGGACATATTCCTTCCTGCAAACGAAGCTGATAAATATCTGAGGACAACACTTGCAGCAGGAAAAAAGGGGACTCAAAATCAAACCAAGAAATGAATCCTACCCCGAGCCATGAACTTGAGCCTGGGACCCTGGCAGGTGAAGTCTGCCTGGTTGCTCCTGTGCATGGCTGGGCAAAGATGCTGTTTGGAAACCTTTGCTGTACTTCACACACACAGAACACAAATGAGTTCTGTGTTTTGTGTGTATGTGTGTGGCTGTTTTCCCCAACTCCCATGTGAAGTGGCTGAGGGTAGTGCTGGCTGTCCTCAGCACGGAACCTCAACTGCCCACCTGCCAGGGGTTTTGGGGCTCCAGGCTTTGCACAGAGCCCTGTAGTAGGGATCCTCCTGTAGCAGGGAGCAGCTCTTGTCCTGCTTTCTGTTCCCCAGGCAGCATTTCCGTCTTGGCTCTGCCATCTCCACCTCTGGCTTGCCCAGCACCTTAGGCGGTGTGATCTTTATTTTGGCCAAATAGGCAAATGTACTTCTTCAGAAGGGCTCGTCACCAGTGCAGCAATGCTGCGGCCTCAGTGTTCCACAGGGCCTCCGAAGCCTGTTCTGCCTGTTCCGTTTTCCTCCTAGCCAGTCCTCTTGGAGTCAGATCCAAAGCTGGGCCTTCCGGTTTGCCCTCTTTTGACTGCAGCCTGAGGAATGGCTGGCAAGGAAAAGGGAGTGCCGGGCACGGCCACAAGCACCGGAGAACTGCCACCCACCGCTGCTTTCTCAGCTCAGCATTCTGGGCTTCAAAAAAAGGGTCAAAAACCTAATTCTTAATTTATTTTTACCAGCAGACACAGAGGTGAACAGAGAGGCCTCTGGAGCTCCTTGTGCTGAAGAAATAGAACACACTTACAACTCTAATTTTTGGAGACAGGTAGAATACTGATAAAGTTCTGGAACTTGAGACCTCTGGAGGTCTGGTAAGATTCACATGAGCTCTGTTTGTGTTGCTCAGCACTCAATCTTCCCTGAAACCCAGAGAGTACCTAGAACGTAGCAAGTATTCAACAGTTGTTGAATTAACAGCAAATGAGGTAAGAATGAGATTACTCAACTCCTGACTGCAAAGCATACAGTAAATTGTTAAGTGCTTATGTAAAAGTGAACTATGTGCAACTGTGGCTTTATGCTTCTGGAAACAAGAGACACTAAGCTGGAAACTGGAGAATCCAAAGCAAGAGGAACAAAGGAAGAAATCCATGTTAGAACTAGGGCATGGGGCAAGGAAGGAACAAGGCATTCCAGGTCGTTACTCATCCCCGTTCCCAAACAAATATTATCAAACACATGTTCAAACTGAGAAAAAGCAGTTTAATAACACACACATACATTCATAGGACTTTAAACAAGATGTAGTATAAAATCTTAAAATAAAAAAGGAAAGAGAAAGGAAATCAGCAATTGCTGCCTGTTGAGGCGCTGGTGGATTAAACGGCTGACAGAATTGCCCAGGGAAAAATAAATGCACAGACAATGAGGTGCACCAACACTGCTGATGAGAAACCAAGACGACAGATCATGCTATCTGCTCCACGTGCCCAGCCGCCTGGGTCCTACTCCTGCCTCCTAGGAGACACCAGGACAGTCATCCTCTAATTCTCCAACTCAGTCCCTCGTCAATAGATCATCTCTTAAAATTTTCTTTAAGTTTAAGAATTATTCTTAAAGACTCCACACGTAATTACTGGCCAGTCCCCACCAACTATCTGTTTTGATAAAAATAAAAATGCAAGTGCTGCAACTGAGCCTGGATAACAACATACTGTTTTCTATCTTCTACATCTGGGGAGATTTCTGTGGAGTCTAAAGCAAGCTACTACTTGCACTTTAAAACAAAAACAAAATGCCAACCTTCCAGAAGGTGACAAAGGCACCACTGCCATCAGGAGACAGACAGAAAATGTACAAATGCTGTCATTTTGCTGCTACATAGATGCATTTTGTGCATGGAAAGCCTCTTCACTTAACTGGATATCACGAAGAGAATTCTATTTTCAGATACAAGAAAAGCAGTTTAGGAAAGGCGAACAGTTACACACAAAAGCATAAATACACGTACCTTGATTTTCAGCTTGCAGTAAGGGTAGTAAGTTTGACATACATATCCAGAAAATTAGACAAGGTGATTTTTGGCACAGTAACATTGCCAAATACACACCCATTCAGTGCAAGCTTTGTTTGCCAAGTCCCCACAGTGGCCTGGCATTTTCTGTGCAATGAACATTTTCTCCCTTTCCACTGTTCCATTCATGGGCAACAGCAGCAGAAGGGAGACAAAGCGTGGGGACAAGAGGGAGAAGGAAAATACTTGATTTAGGAGAAAAAACATGGGCTACTGGGTAAAAAGAGAATCACATAATTTTTATGAGAACCTAAATGCAAATACTGACTGGACTATGACCTGGAGACTGAAGACCTCCACCAGAGTCATAAAGACAAGGGCCTAACCTCATGTCTGGCCATTTGTTTTAAAGGGACAGATGAAGATTTTTCTTTAACGAAGAAAGACAATTAAAAATAGATTTTTTTTCTTACTGGAACTGTTAAATAAAAATATATCAAAGTGGTTTTAAATTTGATGGGCAGTTATCTGTGGAAACTGCAATACAAAAGGGTCACTTAAAAAAAAACCTGAATAACCCATTTGTCCCCCCATCAATGTATACAATTAGAAAATATTTACACACTGTAATTACAAGCAATATAAGCAGTATTTTATACTTTGAGAGTTTGTACACTTTACACAATGCAAAATGAGAAAAATATGAACACTTATAAAATTACACTCAAATAATGTATCTACAAAGTATTAAATTACAGAGTGACAGCCCCCATTGCTGGGCAGACAGATGCCAGAGTTTCAAGTGACTGTCAAACACAACTCTTTGTATCTATCTCTTTAACCATAAGTGGCATTTTGCAACAATACCCTTGAGAGGTAGTATCAAGATAATAATATTCTTACCAGTAAACTCAGCACAGAATAAAAACTTTCATTGGTCTGACTCTGGGAGCCTCCTTCTGCCTGGGCTCTTGGAAACTCCATTAGTCTTCCCTAAAAATCTCTAACTGCCCAATGCTTGACATGAGCTCAAAAGTTACTGATACTATTTCAAATGATAAACTGAAGATAAAAAGTTTTTTACTCTTCTTAAGCCTCAATTTAGAGGTAGAAAGTTTCCAAAATTTATTCCCCCCCTCAAACCATAAGTATCAAGTCCTGTTCCTTTCCCCTCCACCACCTTTCCCCCCATGACTAGAGATACTACTAGAGTGCTCAAGAAAGCAGGTCACCCACGCCGATAATGAAACAACAACAACAAAAAGGTGACATTCTTTCAGGCAACAAACCCTCCGAAAAGGGACATTCAGGCAACACATAAATTTTCAGTTGGCTAGTAAGAGTATATTAACTATCAAAGGCTTTGAAGGGCCCTTGGCTTAAAACCAGACGCACTTCTAACCTTCCACCGTTTAAACCAAAGGATGGCTTTCCAGTGTTTAAGAATTTAGAGCAGCCGTGGTTTTCAAGTGCAACAACTCCAAGACACAAGCACATGATTGTGAGCACATGTGCACACGCACGCACACACACATATGTATACACACGCACACACACAGTATCCCACAGAATAAACACTACCCAGGTCTCTGCCAAAGTTATATACTCAATGAAACAAGGTTTTTGGAAACCTCCCTAGATTTCTAAACATTTACAATACAGACTTCTGTAATATGGTTTCCAAGAGCCAGAATTCTAAGAGTCTAAAATGTAACTAGTATTAAAAAATATATATATAAATGCACTTAAAAGAAATACAAAACAAATGCCATAAGGATGTTCTGGCATAAAAACAGAGTCACTATTTTATAGCTTAACCTTTTCCCCTTAAGGGGATCTGACAATATACCAAACTTCCACTTCTTGCCTGTTTAAATGCATTTTAAAAACCTAACCTTTATAATCTTGAATAGTGAATAAAAATGCATGGGCTGAAACCTCTCTGTGATTTAGAAGAATTACAGGAGAGACTCATGCTTTTTATTACTAAGTTCTGTTCTAACCCTTCCCTTGCATCTTGAAATAACCAAACAGGAAAATTAAGCCCAATTGGAACTTGATCTTGGTTTCCATGTCCAACTAAAGTCAGTTCAAATTCATTTCATCCGTATTTCCTGTGATTATCCAAGTGCCACCATACTACCTAGAAAGAGGTAATTTGTTTCCAATCTAACAAGAGAAGTTACTAAGGGCAGGTGAGACACGTGACTATTGGCTGCTGCTTCTCCCCTTTTTCTAGGACTCTGCTCTTTTAAAGGGGCAGTTGCCTTAACAATTAAGCAGATCACATTTCATATCTGCTCCAGAAATGGCAATTTCTTCATTACCAGCTTCATACTAGGTATTCAAGTGGCATATCTGCTGTACATTTTCCTAGTTTCCCGCTGGATTCTGCAGCAATCCCTTCTACTCCTTTCAGAAAGGCTCTTATTGAATTTCTCTGGTCCACATTATGGCTGCTGCAACTCCTGTTAAGAATCTGGTACCCAGAAGTCATGAAGCTGCCCCTAGAAAAGGAAAGAGGAAAACAGGATATAGAAAAATTTAATTGGATTATAAATTAATCCTTATAAAACTACTAATCAACAGATAAAATAGGCTTTGATAATGAAAGAAATATAATCTCTATATTATACACATCTAAAAATTAATGGTAATCATTCAAATTTCACATTTTATGGTTAACAATGAAGTATCAAGTAAGTACAGTATACTTTTGTCACCAACTCACACAGGACATGAATATTTAAGGAGATTAAGCTGATTAACTCAAAGTTTTGCCATTAAATTCTTTTCAGTTTTAATGCCACCTCAGCTCAGATGGCCAGCCTAAAAAATTTATTGACATAAGAAACCAAAACAATAACACTTGAGAAGTTTAAGACTTCTCAAAGACTTTTCTAAAAGGTTATACATGCATATCTTTTTTTTTTTTTTTTTTTTGGGAGGTAAAAGTAGCAAAGTTTATTAGGGTAGGGACATCCGTAAAAACGGATGGGCACCTCTCCCGACAGGACCCGAGAGAGAGTGCCCAGTCGCGCAGACTGGGGGAGAGTGGGGCTGCGTGGGTGAGTGGAGAGTACACCTGGCCAGGCCAGGCGGGCGGCTCAGCAAAGATGTAGAGAGCTGAGCGCTATACATGCATATCTTGTGAAGGACACCCACAGCAAGAGTTAAAATGTCATAATGAGGTTGTATTTCCTAGTTAATATTCACTGCTCCTGTGATTTTGTAATAAAATATAAGCAACTTCCCCAGATACTCAAAGTTTGGTCACTGGACCAGCAGTGGTGGCATCAAGGCAATGAAAATACAACAAACAGAATGGGAAACAAGTATCTGCAAATTATTTGCCCAATAAGGAACTTGTATCTAGAATATACAGATATTCTTAGACACCATAATAAAAATCTATATAAATGGCTAATAAACACATTAGAAGATATACAATATCATTAGTCAATGCTAGGGAAATGCAAATTGAAACCACAATGAGATCCTACTTTCTATGTACGACTTCAGTGAAAAAGACAATGACAAGTGCTGGGAATAATGTGGAGAAATTATAATACTCATACATTCTGGTGGGAAGAAAGTCTGTCAGTTCCTCAGAACACAGAACTACCGTGTGCTTCAGCAATTCTACTCTCAGATATGCTCAAGATACTCTCATTTGAAAACATCTATTCACATAAAACCTGATGAAAAATGTTCATGAAAGCGTTATTTGTAAAAGCCGGGATGTGAAAACAACTCAAACATCTATCTAATAAATGGATAAATAAAATGTGATACAGCTATATAATGATATCATTTGGCAATAGAAAGGATGTATGTGCTACAACACATATTCATTTATCAATCATTAAATCATCATGTTGAGTGACAGCAGCTAGTCACAAGACTGCAGAGCGTATCTCCTTTGCAGGAAATGTCCAGAATAAGCAACTCTATACAGACAAGGTATATTAATGTTTGCCCAGGGCTTGGGGAGAATCAGGAGGAAGTGAGGGGTGGAGGGGAATGGAGAGTGACTACTAATGGGTATGGGATTTTCTTTCTAGGTGACATATGTTTTAAAATTAGACTGTAGTGATGGCATTCACAACTCTGAATATACTAAAAACCACTGTATACTTTAAGTAGGTGAAAAACATGATTGTGAATTTTATCTTAATAGTACTGTTAAGAAGAATGTTTCCCATGAAATAACCACCATTTGATGAAATATGCCATTTTAAAGTGGGCTCAACCACTTCTGGAAATCAATGAATATAAAGCAAACAAAAATTGAAAAATGTAGACAAAACATGTACATGTATTATAATGGCATTTTTAGTTCATCTTAAGACAATCAGAAGCAAGTGCTCTTCACAGCATCAAGAGTACCATTTGGTAAAACTATTAAGAATCAATAAACTGTTTAGTAAAATGACACCTGAGTAGGCCGGCAGTTCTGGATTATTTCCTGCCACTTTCCATGTATCCTGGCAACCAAGTCTTTCACCTTAAAAACACCAAGAGGAGAAGGGATCAGAGCAAAGAAATTTTCACCCATAATCAATGTAACACTTAATTCAAAAGATCGAATAACTGTGACAGGCTCACACTGAACTCAATTTGATTTTTGTTAGGAAACAGAAAACAAACTGGCGCTGGCATTGTGGAGTACTATGGTAAAGACACCCAGCCTGTGATGCTGGCATCCCTTATGGGTGCCGGTTCATGTCCTGGCTCTCCACTTCCAATCCAGCTGCCTGCTAACGGCCTGGAAAAAGCAGCGGAAGATGACCCAAGTGCTTGGGTCCCCTGTCACCCATGTGGGAGATGTGGAAGAAGCTCCTGGCTCCTGGCTTCAGCCTGGCTCAGTGCTGGCTGTTGCAACCATTTGGGGAGTGAACCAGCAGATGAAAGATCTTTTTCTCTCTTTGTAACTCTTTCAAATAAAGAAATAAAAAAACAAAGGAGAAAGAAAACAAACCATTTATTTTTTGGAGGGGCTTTCAAATCATAGTAATTAACAACTTTCCTGTATCAAAAATATTGACTGCTTAGACTCAATTTTCCTATTAGTTATTAAAGATCATCCAGAAAACACATTTCCTGCCTTCAAAGGAATTTACATTTTCTTTTTCTTTGGGCCATCCTCCTCTGCTTTCCCAGGCACATCAGCAGAGAGCTGGACAGGAAGTGCAGCAGCCAGGACTTGTACTGGATGCCAGCACTGCAGACCGAGTATGGCACAACGGCAGTCCCAGAAATGTACATTCTCAATGTGCAGACTTCTGAATACCCAGAGGAGCCAGAGAGTGCTCTCAGCTATGGGGCCAAGGCTTTGGCTGTATCTTGCTTTCCTAGCTTCTATCTGAAAGACTCAAGACCATAACAAGTATTTATATGTTCTTTTCCGCATTATCAGAAAGCCCAAAATTCAAATTCAGTTCCTTATCTCCATGTTTTTGCAAAGTACTATGAAATTCTCTTTAAATACCTGGTATATTCCTGCATTTTGAGGTTTAACAAGTCTGTCTACAAAACTCAAACTTAACCACAAAAACAAACTCCACCACTCCAGATACTTCATTAGCTCTTGAACATAATTGCTTGAGAAAAGTATTTTAAACAAGTCAAGGATTTTTTAGCTGCTTAAAATGCAGGAAGTAAATTGCAACCTCTGTTTTTATCTACACCTAGAGTTCAGCAAATTAAGTTTCTTTTTTTTTCAACTTTTACTTAATATAAATTTCCAAAGTACAGCTTTTGGATTACAGTGGCTTTTCCCCCCATAACCTGCCTCACACCTGCAAACATCCCATCTCCCACTCCCTCTCCCATCCCCCCACCCCATTATTCATCAAGATTCATTTTCTTTTTTTTTTTATAGGCAGAGTTAGACAGAGAGAGAGAGACAGAGAAAAAGGTCTTCCTTTTTCTGTTGGTTCACCCCCCAAGTGGCCGCCACAGCTGGTGCATTGCGGCTGATGCGCTGCGCCAATCTGAAGCCAGGAGCCAGGTGCTTCCTCCTGGTCTCCCATGCGGGTGCAGGGCCCAAGCACTTGGGCCATTCTCCACTGCCTTCCCGGGCCACAGCAGAGAGCTGGACAGAATCCAGCACCCTGAACGGGACTAGAACTCGGGGTGCCAGCGCTGCAGGCAGAGGATTAGTCTAGTGAACTGCAGCGCTGGCCCAAGATTCATTTTCAATTATCTTTATATACAGAAGATCAACTTAGTGTATACTAAGTAAAGATTTCAACAGTTTGCATCCATACAGATACACAAAGTATAAAGTACTGTTTGAGTAGTAGTTTTACTGTTAATTTGCATAATACAACACATTAAGGACAGAGATCCTACATGGGGAGTAGGTGCACAGTGACTCCTGTTGTTGATTTAACAATTGACACTCCTATTTATGACATCAGTAATCATCCAAGGCTCTCGTCATGAGCTGCCCAGGCTATGGAAGCCTCTTGAGTTCGAGCAAATTAAGTTTCTCCAAAACAATTATCAACTTTTCTATTAGAGGCATTTGGAGACGCATGCAACTCACCTGTTTCAGCAGAACCATCCCCTGAAGTAATTTTCATAGACCACTGTGTCACTCTCCACTCTAAGAAATTAGAGGAGCCCTGCACCAATTTGTGCCAGGCCCTTAGCTTTAAGAAACATAAACCTTGGGCGGTCCCCCTTTTAGCATGTCTGTCAGCAGCAGTCACTACCATCAAGTTGTACAGGCCATTAACTCTAGTCAATATAGGAAAGAATGTATTTTTTGAAGCTAGGGTTTCCACTCTAAGGAAAAGAGCTATATCCTACATGTATTTGAAAAGCTGAAATCTGATGCAACTTCATTAGTTGCTCATTTTGATATTTAACTTAAATTGACTAAATACATACACCAAATCCAAATGGGCATTGTTCCAATGACTAACTTTACAGCTAATTAATGTAAGATATAAAGTTACAAAGTTGAGCTTTTTTTTTTTTAGAAAAAAAATTTTTTTTGACAGGCAGAGTGGACAGTGAGAGAGAGAGAGAGAGAGAGAGAGAGAGAGAAAGGTCTTCCTTTTTCCGTTGGTTCACCTTCCAATGGCCACTGCGGCCGGCGCGCTGCGCCGATCCGAAGCCAGGAGCCAGGTGCTTCCTCCTGGTCTCCCATGTGGGTGCAGGACCCAAGGACTTGGGCCATCCTCCACTGCACTCCCGGGCCACAGCAGAGAGCTGGACTGGAAGAGGGGCAACCGGGACAGAATCCGGCGCCCCAACCGGGACTAGAACCCGGTGTGCCAGTGCCGCAGGCGGAGGAGTAGCCTATTGAGCCGCGGCGCCAGCCCTAATCTTATATAGTCTTTAAAAAGTTTTTACTTATTTATTTTACTATTTGAAAGGCAGAGAGAGAGAGAAATCTCCTATGCACTAGTTTACTTCCCGAATACCCCCAAAGCTGGGCTGGGACAGATGAAAATCAGGAACTGAGAACTCAGTCTGGGTCTCTCACATGGGTGGCAGGGACCCATGTACTTGAGCCATCACCCGCTGCCTTCCCGGCTGTACACACTGAAATGGAGAACACAGCTGGGGCTCAAACTCAAGCACTCTAACATGGGATGCTGGCACCCCAAGTGGTGACTTAACCGCTGCGCCAAACACACGCTTCCTGTTTTCTTTTTTAAAGAAAGGCTCACATATTTCTCCTTAAATATTATTGTAACCAAGATTAAGCAAGAAAAATTTATATAAAAAAACTTACCTTAGTTCTATAGAAAAGTCTTGCATCTTCCCTAATATCACACTTAACGTGCTTTTCCAAAGCCCCACAGAGTAGCACAAAGTGTTTCTGTGCAAAACAATTGCAAGGGATGACAATAATACTGAACAAATTAACAAAGACTGCAGTTTGAACAACTAAATCATTTAAAAACCATCATTTAATACTTTCTGATGCTAGCTAGCCAACATATTAGCAGTCATTATCACCGAAAACAGTCACTTTCATGAAAATAAGGCTGTTGGGTTTATTGCTAATTAATTTTAAAAATACAAGTTGCTTTAGCTCAGACTAAGTGATAATACAGTACCAGAAATTTGAAGAGCTCTTGCTATAACAAATTTCCTAAAGGAATATTGAAATAACAGCTAACCTATTTTTTTCTTTATGAACAAAGTAAATTTTTAATAGTGTATCATACTTACTTCTTTGAAAAATCATGAGGGCACTTTAAAAGTCTGTGATGAATGGAATTAAAATAAAGGCCTTAGGAGAATATTCCAAATGGATGACTATATTAGCTTCCAACCAGGACAGCAAACATAGTTCTAAGTACAACAGCATTTATAAAACTTGTGCCCTTACTACTACACTGAGGAAATAGTACGTTTTTTGGGGGGGGTGGAAGGTTCAATAAAACTTTATTTATGAACACTGAAATTAGAATTTTATATAATTTTCCAATGTCACTAAATATTATTCTTTTAGTTTTTTTTCCCCAGAGATTCAAAAGCATTAAAACCATTCTTAGCTTGCGTCACAGAAAAGGTTGTGGATGGTATCTGGCTATGGGCCAGTTTGTTTTAAAATAAGGGATGGAACAGTTAAGATGTGAATAAAGCGGGTTCATTCATTCCATCAACAGTGATACCTATTTAAAAATAACAATGAACATTACCTACCCGTTGTCCAGAGGAAAAAGAATGAGAACAACTAACTTCACCGATTAAATGAAGAAGAATGTAGGTCAGGTAATATGCCTGTTAGAGAAATGAATAAAACAATACCCATGAATTAGATAAACGTCATTCCAGTTTACACACTGGGAATGCTGTCCAGGAAGAATAAAGGATTTGCTAAAGTTAACTAAGCTGATAAGAAAGGAAAAGCCAATCACTGAAACCAGGCTTTCTGATTTCTAACTGAAGTGCATCCGTTTTACCACCTCAAGATTGCCCTAGCACAGGGTTACAAAAAAATATTCCCCTTACTAAATTACTAATAACTACTCTTTTTACTAAATTATTAACTCTCAAGATTACTGAAGAACTTCACAACAGCATTATATTAAAAATATACACTTTATAGTTTGCTAGAATATACCCAGTCCCTATATCCAGAAATGCCTAGGCCACCAATCTATGGTTAGGTTTGGAACTGGGACTGGCTTTGTGGCTCAGTGAGTTAAGCCACTGCCTGTGGCGCCAGCACTCACAATTGAGTGCCAATTGGGTCCTGGCCGCTCTATTTCTGATCCAGGTCACTGCTAATGTGCCTGAGAAAGCAGCAGAAGATGGTTCAAGTACTTAGGCCCCTGCCACCCAACTGGGGAGTGAATCAGCGAATGGAAGGTATGTGTAACTCTTTCAAATAAATAAAATAAATTTTTAAGCAAAAGATGGTATCAGTTATTTTCATATGTACTCATATTGAGATCTAGCCCTGGATACCTGCTTTTCAAGCTCTAAATGAAGACTGTCATCAATGGTGCCATTTGGTTGTTCAGCCTTTTTCTTCAAGACCATTTTCTTCAACAAATCAGAAGGCTTCATTTGCACAAGATAGCGATGTAGGACTGATATCTATCAGAAGAAAGGAGGCAATGAACACTACAAACTAAGCGATATAATTGTTCTTTCTTGGCTATATCTTCCCCATGTGTTCTCTGTTCATTATGCCCTTTCAGGTTTGTTTTTTTTTTTTTTTTGACAGGCAGAGTGGAAAGTAAGAGAGAGAGACAGAAAGAAAGGTCTTCCTTTGCCGTTGGTTCACCCTCCGATGGCCACCCCGCGGCTGGCGTGCTGCAGCCGGCGCACTGCGCTGATCCGAAGGCAGGAGCCAGGTGCTTATCCTGGTCTCCCATGGGGTGCAGGGCCCAAACACTTGGGCCATCCTCCACTGCACTCCCGGGCCACAGCAGAGAGCTGGCCTGGAAGAGGGGCAACCGGAACAGAATCCGGCGCCCCGACCGGGACTAGAACCTGGTGTGCTGGCGCCGCTAGGCGGAGGATTAACCTGTTGAGCCACGGTGCCGGCCTCCCTTTCAGTTTTCTTTATAATCTAATGTCGTCCATTTCCCTTTTACTTAAAATTTTTTTGATTGCTTAAAAAGGGATTTTAAGGGGCCAGAGCTGCGCCTGAGCAGGTAAAGCTGCTGCCTGCAGTGCCAGCATCCCATATGGCTGCCAGTTCGAGTCCCAGCTACTCCACTTCCGATCCAGCTCTCTGCCAAGACCTGGGAAAGCAGTAGAGGATGGCCCAAGTCCTTGGGCCCCTGAGCCCACATGGGAGACCCAAAAGAAGCTCCTGGCTCCTGGCTTCAGATCAGTGCAGCTCTGGCTGTTGTGGCCATCTAGGGAGTAAACTAGTGGATAGAAGACTCCCCCCTCTCTCTTTCTCTGCCTCTCTGTAACTCTACCTTTCAAATAAATAAATATATATATTTTTTTGACAGGCAGAGTGGACAGTGAGAGAGAGACAGAGAGAAAGGTCTTCCTTTTGCCGTTGGTTCACCCTCCAATGGCCGCCGCGGTAGGCGCGCTGCGGCTGGCGCACCGCGCTGATCCGATGGCAGGAGCCAGGTGCTTCTCCTGGTCTCCCATGGGGTGCAGGGCCCAAGCACTTGGGCCATCCTCCACTGCACTCCCTGGCCACAGCAGAGAGCTGGCCTGGAAGAGGAGCAACCGGGACAGAATCGGTGCCCCGACCGGGACTAGAACCCGGTGTGCCTGTGCCGCAAGGCAGAGGATTAGCCTAGTGAGCCGCGGCGCCGGCCAATATTTTTTTTTTTTAAAAGGGATCTTAAGCTAAAGATTTAGTATTTGTAATTTAGGATAAATGCTTAGGAGACCAAATGACAGAGATTACAGGAAATGCCTTTTCTAGGAAATTATTTGAAAATCAGCTAAGTTGAATCTCCTGGATAAGAATCACTTAACTCTGAAAAGAAGCACTACAAGGGTAAGCATCTGGTACAGCAGTTACAATGCTGCCTGGGATGCCTGCATCCCACTGGTTTGCTTGGATGACTCGAGTCCCAGCTTTGCTTCCGATTCCAGCTTCTAGCTCATGTGTACTCTGGCAGGCAACAGGCGATGCTCAAGTACTCGGGTCCCTGTCACCCATGTGGAGACCTGCACACTGAGTTCCTGGCTCCTGGCTTCAGCCTGGCCCAGCCCTGGCTATTGTAGGCATTTGGGGAGTGACGGAGATGGGAGATCTCTCTATCTTTACCTTTCAAACATTACAAAGAAGTTGTGGGGAAAAATCACAACTAAATTTTGTAATTTAATGAGTCCGAGGGTTAATCATTCATATAGTGAATCATTCATATGATTCTGTTTTGTATGGGCAAAACAGAAAAAAATAACAGAATTAGAGGCAAGTGGTGGAAATCCTATCCTGGATCTTTTTTGATGGCAGTAAATATCACTGAAAGGAACTGAGAGTTATTTGCTAATTAATCTAGTGGCTCTGGAGTGGTCCCCATATATTTAGAATGAAATCTTTATTGAAGCAGAAACCAGCTGTCCCTATCAATCTCTGGTTCCATTGCACCGTGTGCATACTTCCGTCACTGTTCTTGCTAGACCAACTAGCCCAAAATAGCTGGTGTATTTTTCTTTTAAAATTTTTAAAAAGATTTTATTTATTTGCTTGAGAGGTAGAGTTATGGAGAGAGGGACAGAGAGAGAAAGGTCTTCCATCTGCTGATTCACTTCCCAAATGGCCGCAAAGGCTGGAGCTGGGCCAATCCGAAGCCAGGAGCCAGGAACCTCTTCTGGGTCTTCCACATGGGTGGAGGAGCCCAAGCACTTGGGCCGTGTTCCACTGCCTTCCCAGGTCATAGCAGAGAGCTGGATAGAAAGACAAATAGTCGGGCTTGAACCAGCACCCATATGGGATGCTGGCGATCCAGGCAGTGGCTTTACCAGCTACGCCACAGAGCTGGCCCCGGCAAATTTGTTTTAATCACTAGATTACATCTTCATGGGCAGAGTCTCTAATTCATTTTTTTTTAATCTCTAGGACCGAGGCCCAGCATGGTGGTACAGTGGGCTTCCAATCTAGTTCCCTGCTAACATGCCTGGGAAAGCAATGGAGGATGGCTACTATTTGGGCCCCTTCCACAAAAATGGGAGACCTGGATGGAGTTCCTGGCTCATGGTTTCAGCCTGGCTCAGCCCCAGCCATTGTGGCCAATTGAGGAGTGATTCAGTGAATGAAGATTTCTTTTTCTCTATCTTCTGTCTCTGTAAATCTGCCTTTCAAATAGATAAATCAATCTTAAAACAAAACAACAACAACAACAACAAAAAACAAGCCTAAGATCTGAGAGAATACCTTGTACTGAACTGCAATTCAAACAAGAACATCAGTATATCCAGATCACCTTCTATGGTGAGTTTTAAAATCCACCTAAGGGTATATGCATTAGTGCTATCAATGTTTGAAAAAGATCTTCATTACTTCTAAGTGTGGAGTTTCCAAAGAACATGTTCATACATGAAATATTTATGACTAAACAAGTACTGGAGAGAAATCACATTTAAGCCCTATGATTTAAAAAGGCTAATATTAAAACAGGCACAAGAGGCAATTAATGCACAAGATTTCCAATCTTGGGCCAATGCTGTGGCGTATAATGTAAAGCCTCCACCTACGGTGCTGGCATCCCATTTGGGCACCGGTTGGAGTTCTGGCTCTCCCACTTCTGATCCAGCACCCTTCTAATGGACCTGGGAGAGAAGCAGAAGATGGCTCAAGTGCTTGGGCCCCTGTACCCATGTGGGAGACCCAGAAGAAGCTCCTGGCTCTGACCTGGCCCAGTGCCAGCCACTGTGGTTATCTGGGGAGTAAACCAGTGGATGGAAGATCTCAATCTCTTCTCTCTGTATCTCTGCCTTTCAAATAAATAAATAAATCTTAAAAAAAAAAAAAAAAGATTTCAGCCAGCGCCGTGGCTTAACAGACCTGCCACTCTCCTCCCCCTCGCGAGCTGACACTTGTGAAGAGGTGCAGCTGTCAGCTTTTGTCCCTGTACTGGAGTGCCTGAGCCAAGTTACTCATGAAGAAAAGGGCGGGTCACTGGGGCTCATGGCTCTGGAAGCTCGCAGCCCAAGGTCAGGCATATCTTATTAAAAAAAAATAAATAAATAAAAATTAAAAAAACACTTAAAAAAAAAGATTTCTCATCTTGTGATGATACTGATAACTTTGAAAAGTTGAAATAATTCTATATATAATGTCATATATTTATATAATAGCATATTATCATTTTCCCAGTAGTTTACTTATATATTAATTCATTTGATAACCATCCTATGTAATACAGGGTGTAATATCATCTCCATTTCAGAATGAAGAACTGGATCTTGTTAGTTAAGTCTGTCAGTTAAGTGCCAAAGATCAGTACCATGCCTCAGAGATGAGAACTAATCCCAGGACTTTTGACTTAAAATTCATCAATTTTTCTTACACTTCAGTATCTCTCCCATTTATTCAAAATAAAAAATGTATTCTTACCTGCAGGTTATTGGCATTAGGGACATCTTCATGTTTTTCATCCAAAAGCTTTGAAATAATCACTAGACTTAGGCACTGTCTCAGCTGCCTGGAATTAAAATTTAGAAGTATTTAGAATGCATTTTCATCAATATTGTTAGAGAAACAAATGAATGGGCCAATAATACTTCTAGTTCTAACTGGAAATGCAGGTAATGTTTCAAGAAAATTGTTGTTAAAGAATAGTAAAAACTTTCATGTAAAATATTTTCATCTAAAGTGAGAAAGATATGCCTGGGATTCGGCGCTGTAGTGCAGCGGGTTAAAGCCCTGACCTGCAGCACTAGCATCACATATGGGCACCAGTTCGAGTCCCAGCTGCTCCACTTCCCATCCAGCTCCCTGCTAATGTGCCTGGGAAGGCAGCAGAGGATGGCCCATGTCCTTGGGCCCCTGTACCCATGTGAGAGACCTGGAAGAAGCTCCTGGATCCTGGCTTCCGATTGGCTCAGCTCCAGCCATTGTAGCCATCTGGTGAGTAAACCAGTGGATAGATCTCTCTCCCTGTCTCTACTTCTCCCTGTAACTCTGTCTTTCAGATAAATAAATACTAAAGAAAAATGAGAGTTGCCTGAAGTTCAGAAAGTCAGTGAAAGCCTTTATCTTTGCCTGTGCTGATTTACTGATAGAAAACCCATATTATTATTTGAATAACCTCTGCATTAAAGCAAACAATGCTAATTCATTCACTTTAATTTTATATGTGTCATGTGTATTAAGCTATCAGATAAACTAAAAATCAAGACTATTACAGAATGATCCAAGTTAAGAATCAGCCTATCAGCGCCTTTTCTCCCACAACTGAGTATGAACTAAATATGAAATAAAAGGTTCTGAGCCGGCGCCGCGGCTCAACAGGCTAATCCTCCGCCTTGCGGCACCAGCACACCGGGTTCTAGTCCCGGTCGGGGCGCCGGATTCTGTCCCGGTTGCCCCTCTTCCAGGCCAGCTCTCTGCTGTGGCCCGGGAGTGCAGTGGAGGATGGCCCAGGTTCTTGAGCCCTGCACCCCATGGGAGACCAGGAGAAGCACCTGGCTCCTGCCTTCGGATCAGTGCGGTGCGCTGGACGCAGTGCGTCGGCCGCAGCGGCCATTGGAGGGTGAACCAACGGCAAAGGAAGACCTTTCTCTCTGCCTCTCTCTCTCACTGTCCACTTTGCCTGTCAAAAAAAAAAAAAAAAAAAAAGAAATAAAAGGTTCTGATTTCACATTCAAAAAATGATGAATAGAAATAAAGAGCCCTAAAACAGTTCATTACTATAAACTTTGTAGAATTTCTTAGTGTTTAATTCTCACTTTTAAATACCTTCCACGTGAGGTCCAGTTAGGGACCAGCTGTACCATCCACAGAAGGTTGTGAGGATGACTTGAGAGCTCATTTATACCCAGACAGAGTTCAGGCACCTGACCAAAAAGAACAAGCAAGATTTCTTTTTCAAACAAGACAGCAGAATCAAGCACCTAACAGATCATTTATACACCTTCTTGTCCTAAGAGAAGGACTATTACAAACTATAGAACGCTCATTCTTAGAAACAGTATGGAGTCTAGAACCCCCTAAAATCTATACAAAACATGGATTCAGTTTTATCTTAAATAGGCCGTATAGATACACTTGTCAGAATTCCATTGACTTTCAAGTTTTGTGCTCCATTACATCTCTACCTATATTTAATAAGTTTTTCTTGGAAGAATAAAATGATCTGAATATATGCTAACTTTCAAATGTGTATAAAGGAAACTGCACAAGATCATCCATGTTCCTGATCTGGGATTTCTTGTACTTCAGGGATCCTATTCCGGCATTTTCAAAAGCCTAACAGTTGTTTATAAAAATAATCTAATGACTAAGGGAAGGAGGTACGGAGTGGGTTTAAGAGATTAGACAAGATCAAAGACTGATTATATTTTCATAAATTTTGAAGTTGAGTAACAGGTATTTAGGGGTTCAACATAGTCTTCTCCTGACTTATGGACATATTTTAAATGTTCTACCAAAGAAATTTGAGAAACATGATTTTCAGAAAGACCTAAAAATATACATGTTCACTCTCCATATGACTGCAGAAGTTCAACTCAAATTCTTGCTGCAGGTCTAACTCTCTCCATCATTTCATTTAGGTCACTGCTCAACAGTCATTTCAGAAAGGCCTTCCTTGATCGCTTCACACAAAGTAGCACAGCACCCAGCCTTTCTTCTTCCTAGAGTTCAGGGGTGGGGCTAAAAAACTTGGCCAAAAAATCATTTGGTCTGGCCCTGCCAAAACAACTGCAGGCAGGACTTGAGATTCAATAAATCTGTAGCAGGTTAATTTTGTATAGTCTGCAAACGGTGTTATAAATATTGAAATGTTGCTTGGGAGAAGAAAGGCTCCCCACCCCTGCTACCCATGTCTTCCTTTATTTTAGTTTGTTGATGTGGCTGGCACTGTGGCACAGTAGATAAAGCTGCCACTGCCTGTGATGCTGGCATCCCCTATGGGCGCTGGTTTGATTCAGGCTGCTCCATCTGATCCAGCTCCCTGCTAATGGCTTGGGAAAAGCAGCAAAAGATGGCCCAAGAGCTTGGGGCCCCTACCACCCAGAAGAAGCTCCTGGTGTTGGTCTGGCCCAGCCCTGGCCATTGTGGCCATCGTGGGAGTGAACCAACATATGGCAGATCGATTCTTTCTCTAACTGACTTTCAAATAAGTAAATCTTAAAAACAAATAAAATACAACTTGACATGAAAATACAATCTACATCTACTTGTTTCCTATCTAACTTTCTGACTAGGACAAAGCTCATAAGGTTAAGGGTACTGTCTTTTTCATAGCCAAATCTCTTAGCACCTACATTAAATGTTCAGCCCACAGCAAATTATCAATAGATGTAGTTTTGTTGAATAAACAGTTTAAGTGTTTGAAAGGATTCTTTTATCATGAATTTAAATAATACAGTTCTAGCAAACAATCCCCTCAATTCATTTTTAATCTGCAAAATATCTTAACTGAGCTAAGAAACATAATTACTTCTGTTATAGTGAAAGTCAAATCATGATACTGTACCAAAAGCCAATACTAAGATTTTAGTAATGTTACCTTAGTGTTCCAATCTCTAATGTTTTTCATCAGGTTTATCAGGAGGCTTTGAAAGTCAACGAGAGGAATCTGCTTCAGCTGTTTCTCCAAACTCATTTTAAACAACATTAGAATCAGCAACATTATTTCACGATCCTGGTAACCTTCTGGATGTATAGATGTACACAAGCCTAGAAACTTTTGATACAAATGCACAGGCAAAATAACTTCAGAAGATATATCTTACTTGAAGAATTTTCATTATAAAATCTTTTTGACAGGGGTGGGCATAGGGACACAGCAGGTTAAATCACAGCAGGCACCAGAAGTGGAGCAGCCAGGTCTTGAACTGGCGCCCACATGGAATGCCAGCACCGCAGGTGGTAGCTTTACTTGCTACGTCACAGTGCTGATTACTTTATGAATTCTTGATCACTAAGCTATTTTGTGGTTTTTTTCCCTTCATACTTCCTAATTATAAAAAATGATTGGTTTTAGGGGTAGGCATTTGGCCTAATAATTAAACTGTTCATGAAGGTGCCTGTACCCCATATCACAATGCATGGGTTCAATGTCCACCTCCAGCTCTTGATTACAGTTTCCTGGTAATGCAGACCTTAGGAGGCCACAGTGATGGCTCCAGTGATGGGCTCCTCTCTCACTCTCACTGCCAGCATTTGGAGGATGACCAGCAGAAATGAGCTCTTTGTCTTGCTCTCAAATTAATAATAAAATAATAATAATAATAAAAACACCAAGTGAAAACAAAAGACAGATAGCGACTCCAGGGAAAAAAATTATTGGTTTTAAAATTATCTTAGTTACCTAACTCTAACCTAAAGTTCAGTTTCACTATTAATTTTTTTAAATACACATTTATTTAAAAGGCAGAGTTACACCGAGAGGGAGAGACAGAAAAAGAGGTCTCCCATCTGCTGTTCCACTCCTCAGATGGCTACAACAGCCAGCACTGGGGCCAGGCCGAAGCAAGGAGCCAGGAGCCAGGAGCTTCTTCCAGGTCTCCCGAGAGGGAAGCTGGAGCCCAAACACTTGGGCCATCTTCTGCTGCTTTTCTCAGGCCATCAGCAGGGGGCTGGAAGTGGAGTAACTGGGACGTGAATCAGCATCCATATAGGATGCCAGCATTGCCAGGTGGTGGCTTTATCTACTATGCCACAATGCCAGCCCCTTCACTCTTTATATTAAAACAAAAATAAAAGCAATTAAAAAACTTTAATACAAAGATATTTGGTCAGACATCTCACCTAGCAAGAGACTAGTAAAACCTACCTGTAAGATACTAGTGACTTTTTTTTAAACTGTTACCACAGAACAAATGATTATAGCTCTGGGCTAAAGACATACAGGTAAGTTTTTTCCTACCTTAACCACATTTAAAATGTTGGTTTCAGGAAGAGCTGAAAAAATTGGTTTACAAGATGAATCTTCACTTCCTTTTCCCCCTGATGTTGTCTGTGTATCAGAACTATTGAAAAATGAATAAAGCAATGTGAAATTAGGTGCAAAATAATTATTCTGTTTAAGAAATGCTGAAAGAAATTTTAAACTATGTTTTCTTGAGGTATATTTTACATACAATAAGGAACACTCATATTGTATTTTGATAAATGTACACTCAATTAAACACTATCCAAATCAACAACTTCTAAGAACATTTCTATCACCCAAAGCCCCTTCATGCCAGAACCAAGTCAATCTGCTGCCCCCATTTGAGGCAAACTTTTTTTTTTTAAGATTCTGTTTATTTATTTGAGAGGTAGAGTTACAGACAGTGAGAGGAAGAGACAGAGAGAAGTCTTCCGTCCACTGGTTTACTCCCCAAATGGCTGCAACGGCTGGGGCTGTGCTGATCCAAAGCCAGGAGCCAGGAGCTTCTCCTGGTCTCCCACGTGTGGCAGGGGCCCAAGCACTTGGGCCATCTTCTACTGCTTTCTCAGGCCACAGCAGAGAGCTGGATCAGAAGAGGAGCAGCTGGGACTAGAACTGGTGATCATATGGGATGGCGGCACTGCAGGCAGAGGATTAACCTACTGCGCCATGGCGCCAGCCCCTGAGGCAAACATTTAATCTGATTTCTCTCTCTATGTATTAGTTGTCCCTGGTGTCAGAAACCTGTGTAGGAAGTGGCTGCAATTACAAAGACCTCCTAATAGGTAAAAGTCTCTTGAATGCCCTAAAGAAACAATGCTAAGTATTCCAATTCTGGTTGAGTTTAGCAATGAAATTTCATGGGAGAGGACATGCATTAATTTGGCTTTCAAAAGATATATCATTTTAATAAAAACAAACAAACAAACAAAAAACCCCAGCATTTCCATTTGTTCGTTTACTCCTTAATTGTCCCAGGGACAGAGCTAGGGACTGGGAACTCAATCCAGGTCTCCCAGATGGATAGCAGGGACGCAACTACTACTATTGAACACTGGTAAACCCAATGGGTGGAATCTGTTACAGAATCCCTAGACCTGGTCTGCCCTGCCAAAATGTGTAGGATGTCAATCACTGACGCTGGGATGGTGGAAGTAGTTCATTTTGCAGTTCACAGAGCAAGGAATCAGGCAACTATCACTTGACTTCCGAACTCCCCAGGAGATTAAGGGTGGTGAATTTAGACTGAAATAAGGGTTGAGCACTGCATGTGTGGGTCTCTGACCCACAGTGTTCGTGGCCTTCCTTTGATCAGTTAGTGACAGGAGGTCAAAGTTTTTCGTTTTTTTTTTTTTTTTTCTTTTTCCTTTTTGAAAGGTTCATTTAAAGGCTGGTGCTGTGGCAAAATGGGCAAAATCGCCACCAGCATTCCATATGGCTCTGGTTCATGTCCTGCCTTCCAATCCAACTCCAGGCTAATGCGCCTAGGAAAGCAGCAGAACATGGTCCAAGTACTTGGGCCCCTGCACTCATGTGGGAGACTCAGAGTAAGTTCCTGGCTCCTGGCTTTGCATCGGCCCAGCTCTGGCTGTTGAGGTCATTTGAGGAGTGAACCAGGGGATAGAAAATCTTTCTCTCTGTCAATCTGCCTTTCAAATAAATAAATCTTAAAAAAAAAAAAAAAAAAAAAAAGGTGCATTAGCAGAGAGCTGGGTTAGAAGTGGAGCAACTGGGACTCAAACCAGCACCCATGTAGGATGCCTGTGTGGTGTTTCAGGTAGCAGTTTAACCTGCTGCACCACAATGTTGGCTCCAAGAGTGTTTCTTATGTAATGGTAAGTGGGCTTCAGCCTGTGTTGGGGTCTTCAAGTAGACTGGCTATTACTTTGATTAGGGCCTGCAGAGATTCTATTAAGCTCCCAGACTAGAGTCTAGAATTGGGATAACTTGATAATTCTGACTTTCAGTGATTCTGTCTTACACGAATGGCCTTACTCTTATGCCACTCCTTAAATTTAGTGAGTCAGGGGCTTGTGTTGCAGTGCAACAGGTTAAGTCACTGCTTGTGATAACTGCATCCCATATTAGTGCCAGTCCAAGTCCTGGTTGCTCTACTTCTGGTCCAGCTCTCTGCTAATGTGCCTGGGAAAGAAGTGGGTAACAGCTCAAGTTCTTAGGCCCCTGCCAACCATGTGGGAGACCTGGACGAAGCTCTTGGCTCCTGGCTTTGGCCTAGCCCAGCTCTGACTTAATGTGGCCATTTGGGGAGTGAATCAGCAGATGGAAGATCTGTCTCTGTAACTTTGCCTTTCAAACAATTAAATAAATCTCTTAAAAAAAGTAGTGAGTTAATCTTTAGTAAGGGGTTGACCTGTAATCATCAAAGGGAAGACAGAGGAACTGCAAACTGAGGGAGAGACACTGACAGTCTACATCAAAAGCTTCTGGGGTAAGGGCTTGGTTTCACTACTTGAATCACCACCAGGGTGTGCGCCGGCAGGAAGCTGGAATCCAAAGCTGGAGCTAGAACCCAGGCAATCCAATATTGGGCATGGGTATCTTAGTGTTCTAACTGCTAGGCTAAATACTTATCCCTGTTTAATTAAAAATAAACAGGGGCGTGCATTATGGCGTAGAGGGCAAAGCTGCTGCCTTTGATGCTTGGCACCCTCTATGGGATCAGTTTTGAGTCCCAGGTGCTCCACTTCCAATCCAGCTCCCTGATAATGGCTGGGAAAGGCAGAGGAGGACGGCCTAAGTATTGTGGGCTTCTGCTACCCACATGGGAGACCCAGATGTTGCCTCTGGCTCCTGGCTTCAGCCTGCCCCTACGCTGGTTGTTGTGGCCATCTGGTGAGTGAACCCAGCAGACAGATCTCTCTCTCCCGGTCTCCCACACGGGTGCAGAGGCCCAAGGACTCAGGCCATCTTCTACTGCTTTCCCAGGCCATAGGAGAGAGCTGGATTGGAAGTGGAGCAGCTGGGACTCAAACCTGAGCCCTTATGGGATGCCAGCACTGCAGGCAGAGGATTACCTAGTGTGCAATGGTGCCAGCCCTATATATTTTTAAAGACTTATTTATTTATTTGAAAAAGTTACACAGAGAGAGAAGGAGAGGCAGAGAGAGAGAGAGAGAGAGAGGTCTTCCATCCTCTGGTTCACTCCACAGATGGCCAAACTGGCCGGAGCTGCACAGATCCGAAGCCAGGAGCCAGGAGCTTCATCTGGGTCTCCCACGTGGGTGCAGGGGCCCAAGGACTTGGGCCATCTTCTACTGCTTTCTCAGGCCATAGCAGAGAGCTGGATCGGAAGAGGAGCAGCCAGGACTAGAACCAGCGCCCATATGGGATGCCGGCGCTTCAGGCCAGGGCATTAACCCGCTGTGCCACAGTGCCGGCCCAGCTCTGTATTTTTTAACTAGTTATAATTAAGGTGTCTGAGGCATCCTGATTTCTCTTTATTGTTTTTTTTTTTTTTAACCCTGGGATTCATATCAAATTCTCTCTTATTTTTCATTTTTCAGTTGACTGCCAGGCTTCTATACATAGATTAAATCACTTCTGCAAATAAACAATCTTTTACCAACTCCCTTCCAATTCTTACGTCTCTTATTTTCTTCTCTTGTCTAAGTGCTTTGGTGAATACTGCCCAAGGAGTTAAATAATAATGACAGCTATTAACTTTACATAAGAAAAAAATTTAGGAGGAGGCATTTAGTCTAGCAGTTAAGGCATCTCTATCTCACATCAGAGTGTCTGAGTTTGATTCTGGGCTCCTGTTCCTCACTCCAGCTTCCTGTTAATGAAGACAGACCAAGTAATTTGGGTTCTTGCCATCCACATGTGTTCCTGGCTCCTGGCTTTGGTCCTGGCCAAGTCCTGGTTGTTGTAGGCATTTAGGTGAGTAAATCACAGATGGGAGCAGTCTCTGCCTCTCAAAAAATTAAAAACTAAAAAACTTTAAAGGGCTGTTTCTATCATTTCTCTATTAAACATGTTGAAGGCTTTTAGATTAAGACATGTTAAGAATGTATCTAGGCCGGAGCCGCAGCTCACTTTGCTAATCCTCCGCCTGCAGTGCCGGCACCCCGGGTTCTAGTTTCGGTTGGGGCGCTGGATTCTGTCCTGGTTGCTCCTCTTCCAGTCCAGCTCTCTGCTGCGGCCCGGGAAGGCAGTGGAGAATGGCCCAAGTGCTTGGGCCCTGCACCCGCATGGGAGACCAGGAGAAGCACCTGGCTCCTGGCTTCGGATCGGCACAGCACACCAGCTGTAACAGCCACTTGGGGGGGGGGGTGAACCAACAGAAAAGGAAGACCTTTCTCTCTGTCTCTCTCTCTCACTGTCTAACTCTGCCTGTCTAAAAGAAAAAAAAAAGTATCTAGCAGGGCTGATGCTATGGTTTAGTGGGTAAAGCCACCACCTGCAATGCCAGCATCCCATATGGGTGCTGGTTTGAGTCCTGGGTTCTCCACTTCTAATCTAGCTCTCTGCTATGGCCTGGAAAAGCAGAAGATGGCCCAAGTGCTTGGGCCCCTGGACCCAAGGAAGAGGCTCCTGGCTTCAGATGGGTCCAGTTCTGACCATTGCGATCATTTGGGGAGTGAACCAGCAGATGGAAAAACTCTGTCTCTCTCTCTCTCTCTGCTTCTGCCTTTAAAATAAATAAATAAATCTTTAAAAAAAAAAATGCATCTAGGGACCGGCACTATGGCATATGGGGTAAAGCTACTACCTGCAATGCTGGCTTCTCATATGGGTGCCAGTTTAAGTCCCAGCTGATCCACTTCCCATCCTGCTCCCTGCTAATGTACCTGGA
Source organism: Lepus europaeus (assembly GCF_033115175.1). Classification (NCBI taxonomy): domain Eukaryota; kingdom Metazoa; phylum Chordata; class Mammalia; order Lagomorpha; family Leporidae; genus Lepus; species Lepus europaeus. The sequence continues at coordinate 28,377,961 of NC_084843.1, forward strand.
AAAACAGCGAAGGATGGCCCAAGTACATGGGCTCCTGCATCCATGTGGGAGACCCAGAAGAAGCTCCTAGCTCCTGGCTTCAGTCTGGCCCAGCCTGAGCTGTTGTGACCATTTGGGGAGTGAACCAGTGGATGGTAGATTCTTAAAAATCAAGAACAAATATTAAATTTGCTAAATAATTAGCCGGCACTGTGGTGTAGTGGGTAAAGCTGCCACCTGCAAGGCTAGCATCCCATATGGGTGCCAGTTGGAGTCCTGGCTGCTTCACTTCTGATCTAGCTCTCTGCTATGGCCTGGGAAAGTAGTAGAGGATGGCCCAAGTCCATGGGCCCCTGCACCTGTATGGGAGACCTGGAAGAAGCTCCTGGCTCCTGGCTTCAGATTGGCCCAGCAGCCAGCTGAGTGAACCAGCAGATGGAAGACCTCTCTCTCACTCTGTCTCTGCTTCTCCGTAATTCTGCCTTCCAAATAAATAAATCTTAAAAAAAATTTAAAAACTTACTAAATTACCATTAGCTGTTATGTTTGAATTGTTTAAAATGATGCTTTTGGTGTTAATTATGAAAAGCAAACTTACACCAGATTGTCTTCACTGAAGTCTGGCTGAAGATTCTCCAGAGGAAACAAAGATCTAAAATCAATCCCCATATTGAAAAACACAGCTGCTATATCAGATAGTGATGGAATCCAGGGCCAAATTGGTGAGTCACTGAAGGTATCTGGTTAACAAAACAAAATATTTTACTCAAAACCACTGATGTACAAACCCACATTTGGAAAGTGACTGCATGTGAAATACGATTCTTAAAATGATTTTATAGAAATGACAGCTAATGATACACCAACATATAGTTAAATTATAGTGACCAGTGGAACTATACATTTTCAAATAAATGTGAAGGAAATGACACTCATAAATAATAAGTAACTCAGAGTGATGGATAAAAGAGTTTAAGGAAGTAACACATTTTGAAATGACTAAAATAACAACAGCAAAATCTGATACTACCAACACATGAAGATTTATGATTTTTGGTACCTTTATAATCCAGTCCATAACACAAGTGAAACAGGTAAACCACAACGCTGTTTTTATTATAAGGGCTCTTGAAGGTGAAAGTCATTGCAATGAATACTTCCAGTCTGCTTTAGTCCATTATCAGTACTTACCAATAAGCCAATTAAAATTAACTGCATAAATCAATACATAAATCTAGCAAAGTAAATTGCTATTTCCCCTGTACAGTAAACCCTGATTTGGTAAGTAGCAGCAAGAGTTGCCACTTACAAGATCTTATCCCCTTTTTCTTAACACAACTAGAAAAATGCAGAAACGTATTTTTGATTGGTGTTTCCTTATTAAAGATTTTTTTATTAAAAAATTATACTATTCATCAATATAAAGAGGCTATATAATAGCAATCAATAACTCATGCTGTACATCACAGCAAATTCAGACTTACCATTTCTAATTGTTATTTCCATCAATGTACTTAAAATTTGCACTGACACAATGCAGTCTGTATGAACTGACATCATCTGTCAAAAGCACATAAATAATAAATATTATTAGAAAACATGAACATTTATTCTACATTTAAGGCGATTTCTGCATATTTCACTTAATTCATTCAATAAGTGGGGTGGCACTGTGGTGTAGCAGGTAAAGCTGCCACCTGCAATGCCAGCATCCCATATGGGTGCCGGTTCGAGTCCTGGCTGCTCCACTTCCGAAGCCAGCTTTCTGCTCTGGCCTGGGAAAGCCGTAGAAGACGGTCCAAGTCCTTGGGCCCCTATCTTGCGTGGGAGACCTGGAAGAAGCTTCTCCCGGCTTCAGCCGTTGCAGCCATTTGCGGAGTGAACCAGCAGATGGTAGACTTCTCTCTCTCTGCCTCTGCCTCTCTGCAACTCTCTACCTTTCAAATATAAAAATAAAACTTTTTTTTTTTTTGACAGGTGGAGTTAGACAGTGAATGAGAGAGAGAGAGAGAGAGAGAGAGAGAGTCTTCCTTCCGTTGGTTCATCCCCCAAATGGCCGCTATGGCCAGCGTGCTGCGCCGATCCAAAGCCAGGAGCCAGGTGCTTCCTCCTGGTCTCCCATGTGAGTGGCAGGGCCTAAGCACTTGGGTCATCCTCCACTGCCTTCTCAGGCCACAGCAGAGAGCTGGACTGGAAGAGGAGCAACCAGGACAGAATCTGGTGCCCCAACCAGGACTAGAACCCGGGGTGCCAGCGCCGCAGGTGGAGGATTAGCCAAGTGAGCCGTGGTGCCAGCCCTATAAATAAAACTTAATAAAAAACCTCTCAAAAGCTTATGAAGCAGTACTCATCACACATATGATCAAATAGTCTCAGAGAGATTAAACACCCTACTCAGTGTGACAAATGCTGATTTTTTTTTTTTTTCCGGATATATTTAGGGGGCCAGCACTATGGAATAGCAGGTAAAGCTGCTGCCTGCGGTGCTGGCATCCCTCATGGGCAACAGATTGAGTCCATTTCTGATCCAGCTCCCTGCTAATGCACCTGGGAAAGCAGCACAAGACAGCCCAAGTCCTTAGGCCCCTGCACCCATGTGAGAGACCTGAAAGAAGCTCCTGGCTTCAGATTGGCCCAGCTTTGGCTGTTGCTGCCATTTGGGGAGTCAATCAGCAGATGGAAGATTCTTTCTTTTTAACTCTGCCTTTCAAATAAATAAATAAATCTAAAAAATTATTTATTTGGAAGTGAGCCATTTCTGCAGTCTCCAAGGGTATATACACTAGTAGGAAACTGGACAGAAAGCAGAGATGGGACTTGTACTCCAATATGGAATGTGGGTATCTCAAGCAGTGGCTTAACCTACTGTGCCACGACATCTGCTCCTCTAGTCAGTCTTAAGGTAAAGGAATTTAGATACAGAGATATATAATTATTATAACTTTTACAGGATATTTTGGAACAAAATCTCAAATTTAAAATAAAATTTTTAGATTTTTATTTTATTAAAAGTTTTATTTGAAAGGTAGACCAAAAGCCAGAGGAGAGAGAGAAAGGAGGAGCATGTGTGCAGAAAGAAGTCTGGGGCTGGCGCTGTGGCGTATGGGGTAAAGCTGCTGCCTGCAGTACCAGATTCTCATATGGGTGCCAGTTCAAGTCTCAGTTGCTCCACTTCAGATCTAGCTCTCTGCTATGGCCTGGGAAAACAGTAGAGGGTGGCCCAAGTCCTTGGGCCCCTGTACCCACGTGAGAGAACTGGAAGAAGCTCCTGGCTCCTGAAAGTAATTTAAATGGGTTTGTACAGAACACACACCTCAATTGCTATCTTTTGATTAGGAGCTACAGATTATGAGCATAATAAATTTAAATTTAAAATGTAAAAGGGATAGGGTAGGAGTTTGTTCCAGCTTCTTGCTAATGTTTACCTTGGGAAGCAGCAGATGATGGCTCAAGTACTGCCACCCACATGGGAGACTTGAATTGTATTCTAGGTACCTGTCTTTAGCCTGCTCTAGCCATAGGTATTGCGGGTATTTGGGAAGGCCTGTTTTTGCATTTCAAATAAATTGAAAATAAATAAATAAAATGTAAAGGGAAATAATACAAACTCTGCTTTCACTTAAGCAGATAGCCTTTGTCATTCCTCAAATGTTTGCTATTCATCCCGGCCACTAGGAGGCAGCACTTGTGGCACACAGGACAAGGTTTGGACAACAATCATTTTTTGGGGGGGGGGTGTTGGTTTCTGAGGGAGTGCAATATAGTAATTTCAGATAAATAAATGTGTAAAAAAGCATACTGAGTAATATACTTCCCTCAGTTGATAATAGGTTAAATAATTCATGATACAGTCTGTCAAAGGAATACCATAAAGCCATTAAAAAGTATAAACAAGGGTGTAGACATTTGGCATTGTGATTAAGAAACTAATCCATATCCTGCATCCATATCAGAGCACCTGGGTCTGAATCCTGGCTCCTCCCTTCATTCCAGTTTCCTGCTAATGTGCACCCTGGGAGGCAGTAGGTGATAGCTCAAGTAACTGGGTCCCTGTCGCCCATGGTGGAGACCAAGACTGAGTTTCTGGCTCCCATCTTTGGCCTGGCACAGCCCTGGCTGTTACAGGCATTTAGAGAGTGAACAAGGTGGGAGTTCTCTTTCAAAAAGATGACTTTTAAAAAGGGTGTTAATATCTATATTCTTGAAGTGGAAATAATTTACTGCTATCACATATTCTATTTATATCAGATTAGCAATTTTTGCATGCAGAGAAGAATCTAGAAACATTAGCCAAAATGAACAGTTCCTGGATATTAGGATTTGAGAATGCAGCCTACTTTTTAAGATTTTTCTTTTATTTTCTTGAAAGGCAGTTAGAGAGGAAGAAGGAGATAGATATCAATCTTTCATCTACTGGTTCACTCCCTAAATGGCAGCAACAGAAAGCTAAAGCCAGGAGACAGGGATCTCCAACCAGGTCTCTCAGTGGGCGGCAGGGGCCCAAGCACTTGGTCTATCTTCTGCTGACTTCCCAGGTACAAAAGCAGGGAACTGGATCAGAAGCAGAGCAGCCAGGATTCAAACTGTGATATGGGAGGCCAGCTGCTTAACCCAATGTACCACAAACCCAGCTCCTTAGCCTACTGATTAAGATAACTGTGTCCAACATCAGACTGCCTGAATTTGTCCTGGTTCCAATCTCCTGATTCGAGCTTCCTGCTAACGTAGACCCTGGGAGGCAGGGGTGATGGCCCAAGCATTTGGGTTGCTACCAGCCATGTGGGAAAACTGGATTGTGTTCTGGGCTCCTAGCTTCGTTACAGGCATTTGGGGAGTGAACCAGTGGATGGCAGCTCACTAGCTCTCTCTCAAAAAACAAAAAACCAGGTACGTTTATAGAAAGAAAATTTAATCTTTCCATTTTATTTAAACTTTTTATAATTAAACATGCATTCCCTTTGGAAATGATAAAAACAAAGGTTCTTTTTAAAGATTTATTTATTTATTTGAAAGAGTTTAGAGGGAGAGACAGAGAGAGACCCTCCACCCACTAGTTCATTTCCCAGATGACCGCCAATGACTAGGGCTGGGCCACTCTGAAGTCAGGAGCCAGGAGCTTCTTTTGTCTATACTGGAATACTTCTCTAGTTTTTGCCCAAAATGAGATTCTTTGAAATGTTATCTTAGTTTTTATTTTATTTTTTAAAAATTTACTTATTTATTTGAAAGACAGAATTAGAGAGGCAGAGGCAGACAGAGAGATTTTCCATCTGCTGATTCACTCCCCAAATGGCTGCAATGGCTGGAGCTGGGTCAATCCGAAGCCAGGAGCCAGGAGCTTCTACTGGATCTCCAACGTGGGTGCAGTGGCCCAAGCACTTGGGCCATTCTCTGCTACTTTCCCAGATACATTAGCAAGGAACTGGATGAAAAGTGGAGTAGCAGGGTCCTGAACCAGCACTCAGATAGGGCATCACAAGCAGTGGGTGAACTTGCTGTTCTGCAATACCAGCTCCTCTACTCCAGACTTTAAGATAGCATTTTAGGGTCTGGTGCTGTGGCACAGTGGGTAAAGTCACCACCTGCAGTGCTGGCATCCCATATAGGCACAGCTCAAAAAAAAATTTAACTGGGGTACAAACAGTAATCCCCTAACCACTGGAAGCAAATGCTGCTGCCCCACAGTCTTTGCAACACTGGCTGTTCTCAGCCTAAAATGCTCTTCTCTCACATAGCACCAAGATTCATTCCACATTACTTTCTTCAAAAGAAACTAGAAACTGTTGGAAAGATGGATCTTAAAGGGAGCATATGAGCACTGGTCAATGGGGGAACTATACTGACAAGTTACTCCCGTATTTAGACCTCATCTTAAAAGAAAGGCCTTCAGGGGCCAGCGCTGTGGCACAGCAGGTTAAGCTGCCACCTGCAGTGCCGGCATCCCATATGGGCACCAGTTTGAGTCCTGGCTGCTCCACTTCCAATCCAGCTCCCAGCCAATGCGCCTCAGAAAGAAGTGGAAGACAGCCCAAATGCTTGGGTCCCTGTACCCATATGGGAGACCCAGATTAAGCTTCTGGCTTTGGCCTAATCCAGCCCTGGCCATTGTTGCCACTTGAGGAGTGTGAACCAGGGGAAAATCTCTTTCTTTATGCCTCTCTCTGTAACTCTTTCAGATAAATTAATAAATTTTAAAGAAAAACAAAAGGCCTTCATCAACTGCATTATTTAAAAATAAGAAGATGGGACTGGCATTGTGTTGCAGTGGGCTAAGCCACTGCCAGCAATGCCACCATCCCATAAAGGCTCTGGTTCAAGTCCCAGCTGCTCCACTTCCGATCTAGCTCCCTGTTACTGCACCTGGCAAAGCAGAAGCAGTGGAAGGTGACCCAGGTACTTGGGCACCTACCACCCATGTGGGAGACCTGGACGGAATTCCTGGCTCCTGGCTTTAGCCTCACCCAGCCTCAACCATCACAGCCATTTGGAGAAAGTAGATGGCCCAAGTACTTGGGCTCCTGCCACCCATGTGGGAGACCAGGATGAATCCTGGCTCCTAGCTTCAGCCTGGCCCATCCCTGGTTGTTGTAGGCATTAAGGAAATGAATCAGTGGATGGAAGACTGATCTCTCTCTCACTCTCCCCTCCAGTCCTGATGCTCTCAATACTACTCAGTCATAAAAAAAGAATAAAATCCTGTCTTTTAAATGGATCAAACTGGAAACCATTATGCTTAGTGAAATAAGCCAGCCTCAAAAAAGACAAATATCCTATGTTTTCTCTGATATGTGGCAGTTAATATAGAATACGAAAAATGTATAGGAATGAAACAAACATCTTGTGAGATGATTGTTTTTAGCCCTGGTGGAACTGTGGTCTTCTTACTTTTTACTTGTTGAATATTATGGTTATCGGTGAATTATGCCTATGATTATGGAGTGGACTGAAATTAGGTGTTTGTAAAATTAAAGGGAAAAAAAGGAAGGAAGGAAGGAAGGAGGATTGAGGCAGGCAGTGGGAGAAGGAGGGAAGTATGGTTATCTTAGAACTGTACCTAAGAAATACATGAAATCTCTTCTCTTCATATTAATAAAAAAAAAAAACTTTCAAAACAGAAAAAAGCCTGGAATACAAACTCCATGCATTTTTTCTACTTTTCACTTCTTATGATACAGTTCTCTGGTATCATTAATATATATATATTTTTTTGACAGGCAGAGTAGACAGTGAGAGAGAGAGACAGAGAGAAAGGTCTTCCTTTGCCGTTGGTTCACCCTCCAATGGCCGCCGTGGCCAGCGCGCTGTGGCCGGCGCACCGCACTGATCCGAAGGCAGGAGCCAGGTGCTTCTCCTGGTCTCCCATGGGGTGCAGGGCCCAAGCACTTGGGCCATCCTCCACTGCACTCCCGGGCCACAGCAGAGAGCTGGCCTGGAAGAGGCAACTGGGACAGAATCCGGCGCCCCGGCTGGGACTAGAACCCGGTGTGCTGGTGCCGCAAGGCGGAGGATTAGCCTATTGAGCCACGGCGCTGGCCCTATCGTTAATATTTTTAAAAATAAGATATCTGGAGCAAACATTTACACATCATAAAGGATTCTCTTATACCATGAATTATCTTCCTCTATTCTATGCTTTTTTTTTTTTTTTTTTGACAGGCAGAGTGGATAGTGAGAGAGACAGGGAGAAAGGTCTTCCTTTTTGCCGTTGGTTCACCCTCCAATGGCCGCTGCAGCCGGCGCATCATGCTGATCCGAAGGCAGGAGCCAGGTGCTTCTCCTGGTCTCCCATGGGGTGCAGGGCCCAAGCACTTGGGCCATCCTCCACTGCCTTTCCGGGCCATAGCAGAGAGCTGGCCTGGAAGAGGGGCAACTGGGATAGACTCTGGCGCCCCAACCGGGACTAGAACCTGGTGTGCTGGCGCCGCAAGGCGGAGGATTAGCCTGTTAAGCCACGGCGCCGGCCCTATTCTATGCTTTTCATACATTCAGAATTTTACTAAAGTGGAACACTCTCACAACCTGGGAATAACTTGTCATTCATAATCTTCTTTGTATATGGGAGGAGGCTAATTCCAACTTAACTGAGCATCATCATAGTACTTGCTGATGTAGGAGCTAATCGAAAATTCCCTCTCCATAGCTTCCTAGCTCTTCTAGGATGTACTGCATTTAACCCTGAATTGGATGATACAATACTTCTATATTAATGATGTCTTTTGCCTAAAGGGCCAAAGTACCTACCGTAACACCAGGACTCTACATATAAAATCAATACCATCTATATTTTTAAAAGTTACACTTAAAAAATAAAAATTAAGATATTCAAGTGGATTTAAGTAGAAAATATGAATAGAAAAAAGAGAAAAAGTTGGATTTACACACACACACACACACACATGAATGAATGGGGAAATACTAGTATACAATAAAATCCCTGAAAATGAATACTGGTACCCCTATAAATAAAACAAAATTTAGGGAATGTAAGCATTTGAAGATCCTTTCTAAAATTAACTGTAACAGTGATTTACTGGTGTGATGAAGTGCCTCAGACGCATATAACTTTATTGATTATCCTGCACACTATCTGTATTAACATTTCCTTTAAATGCATTGAGATTCCTTTTGTATATTCTAATCCACTGAAATCATGGGTTTGATATATTAATTTTCTCCTAGGCATATGCAAATAAAATTACATGTAAAAACTTGCTTTTGACTGGGAAATACAGTAGCAGGCAACTATAACCCTCCAAACATTTCTCTTACCCGAAATAGCCACTTTAACACAGGTACAGGACACTGGACATAATGATAAGCAGAGGTAAGGAAGCCTTGTGTTGTCAAAAAAATCTGATCTGTTTTTCCTGATCTGAAAAAATAAGTGAAATCAATGACTATTACTTTCATGGCAAAGCATTTCTACTACCACCACACCTGACACAATCAAGACAATAACAAGCGAATCATCCTGTGTAGGTGGATCCCACACCAATATAGACAGGTTACTCACAAAACAAATTCAATTGATGGCATAAAGCTGATGCGATCTATTATTGCAGCTTCATGCCTGTCTAGTAGACAACATTACATTTGTTGGCAGTGTTGAGAGAGCCTATAAAATCTTAGGACCTCCTCTGCTTGTGTCAGCTTGCAGAACGCTATTTCGTAAAACTCAGCACCAGAACTGATATGATCTCTCTAGCTCTAAGATATCAAGTACCTAGAGAAATCAGACTAGCTAGGTAGAGATTACTTAGCCATACTAACATCTGGTTTGTGGTAGAGATTACTTGTCTATACTAACATCTAATTTTGCATGTTTTTTTTTTTTTTAAGATTTATTTACTTATTTGAAAGACAGAGTTACAGAGAGGCAGAGGCAGGCCGACACCATGGCTCGCCAGGCTAATCCTCCGCCTGCGGCGCCGGCACTCCGGATTCTATTCCGGGTTGGAGCGCCGGTTCTGTCCCGGTTGCTCCTCTTCCAGTCCAGCTCTCTGCTGTGGCCCGGGAAGGCAGTGGAGGATGGCCCAAGTGCTTGGGCCCTGCACCCACGTGGGAGACCAAGAGGAAGCACCAGGCTCCTGGCTTCAGATTGGCGCAGCGCGCCAGCCGTAGCAGCAATTTGGGGGATGAACCAACAGAAGGAAGACCTTTCTCTCTGTCTCTCTCTCTCTAACTCTGTCAAAAAACAAACAAAAAAACCAACAAACCTAAAAAAAAAAAAAAAAAAAAAAAAAAAAACAGAGAGGCAGAGGCAGAGAGAGTCTTTGATCCACTGGTTCACACCCCAAATGGCTACAACAGCTAGAGCAGGGCAGATCTGAAGCCAGGAGCCACGAGCTTCCTCTGGGTCTCCCACAGGGATGCAGGTGCCCAAAGACTTGGGCCATCTTCTACTGCTTTTCCAGGCCATAGCAGAGAGCTAGATCAGAAATAGAGCAGCTGGGACTCGAACTGGTGCCCACATGGGATGCCAGCACTGCAGGTGGCGAGTTTACCTGCTACCCCACAGTGTCAGCCTGTTTTGCAGTTCTTGGTAACCAAATCCTAACTTTCTTTTTTAAAGATTTATTTACTTATTATTTGAAAGGCAGAGTTACAGAGAGGCAGAGGCAGAGAGAGATACCTTCCATCCGCCAGTTCACTCACCAAATGGCTGTAATGGCTAGAGCTGGGCTGATCCAAAGCCAGAAGGAAGTGCTTCTTTTTGGTCTCCCATGTGGATGCAGGGGCCCAAGTCCTTGGGCCATCTTTTGCTGCTTCCCAGACCATTAGTGGGGAGCTGGATTGGAATTGGAGCAGCTGGGACTGGAACTGGCACCCATATGGGATGGGATGCAGGCGGCAGCTTTACCCGCAATGCCAAAGAATCCTAATTTTCAATTTGGCTCTCTGGCTGCCTCCCTTATAGCCAGGTGTGGCCACATTGACTAAGTTCTATCCAACTAATTTGAAGTAGAAATGTGTAGAATTTCTGGGAATTTGAACATACAGGATTTGAGTTCCATCAGCCACTGGAGCAACGAGGTGCTAAGAATGACAGAGAGGGGCTGGCTCTGTGGTGCAGGTTATCCTCCGCCTGTGGCACTGACATCCCATATGGGCACCAGTTCGAGTCCCGGCTGCTCCTCTTCCAATCCAGCTCTCTGCTATGGCCTGGGAAAACAGCCAGGAGCTTCCTCTAGCTGAAGTCCTTGGACCCCTGCACCCGCATGGGAGACTGGGAAGAGGCTTCAGATTAGTGCAGCTCCGGCAGTTGTGGCCATTTGGGGAGTGAACCAACGGAAGAAAGACCTTTCTCTCTGTCTCTTCCTCTCACTGTCTGTAACTCTACCTCTCAAATAAATAAATAAAATCTTATATAAAAAAAAGAATGACAGAGAAAAAGGACTGAATAGTGAAACCAACATACTAGCCCTAGACTTGATACCTCTTACCCTTCTTTAACTTAAGAAAGAAATAAACTCTTGTTTAAGCTCCTGTTACTTTGACAGTCACTGCTATTTATGGATCTTAATCCTAACTAATAAAAGCATGCCAACTTTCCTATGCTGCTTCCTATAATTAAGTAAAAAATCATAAAGGGCAAAAAAGGATTAGGAAACCGGAAAATTACATTGGTCAGAAATCTTTTAAAGTAATTTTTATAGAGAAAAAGACATAATATTAATTTCTACTTACTTAAGAATAAGCTTTTCTACAGCACTTTGTCCGATAAAACCAGAGTCTCTTAAATCCAAGGTATGCTGATTGAAAATTTTTCCAGAATTAAGGAAATTAAATATTTCTTCACCTGGATGATGATCAGGAATAGCATCAATTGTAACTGAAAATTTCTTTAGAAATTCCCTGAAACATAAAACATGTTACTTGAATACCAAATAGTTACACTGCACATGGTTTTGTACTTAAAAGTTGGATGCAAAGAAAACTTTACGTCCAATGTCAATCCCAAGTTAGAAGACCAGCCTGAGAAGAATTATGCTTTGCTTCTCCCAATTTTTGTCTCTTATAAGAAGGAACAATAATCAGTACAAAAGAAAAGGTGTAACTTGCCTCTAACATTTGCCTTTTAATACCATCACAGATGATTAGAAACCCAGTAAAGATTCATGAAGGAAATAATCATCAAAGGCCTATTTACTTTACAAAGAAACAAAAACTATAAAATTACATGTATACATTATCAAAAATACTGTACCTGTGTTCCTCCAAGAGGCCATCTTCATCATCTGTACTATCTTGATCTCCGATTCTGATTGGGGATTTAATGCCTCGGCCCTGCCTTATATCTTCTTGTAGCTGCTTCTGCAGTTCATCTAGCCTGAGGATTAAAAGAATGCTATAATAAATAATTCATCCTAAAAATTAAACTTAGTAAGTTAAATTGTGTCTCCCCAATACATCATGACATATAATACACCATTTTCAGTAAAACATGAAAAGTCTGTTTCTTTTTTAAAGATTTATTTTATTTATTTGAAAGTCAGAGTTACACAGAGAGAGAAGGAGAGGCAGAGAGAGAGAGAGAGAGAGAGAGAGAGAGAGAAAGAGAGGTCTTCCATCTGCTGGTTCACTCCCCAGATGGCTGCAAAGGCCAGAGCTGGGCCGATGCGAAGCCAGAAGCCAGGAGCTTCTTCTGGGTCTCCCATGCGAGTGCAGGGGTCCAAAGGCTTGGGCCATCTTCTACTGCTTTCCCAGGCCATAGCAGAGAGCTGGATAGGAAGTGGAGCAGCTGGGACTCGAACTGATGCCCGTATGGTATACTGGCACTGCAGGCAGCGGCTTGACCCGCTATAAGTGCCAGCCCCCCCAAAAGTTGTTTTAGGTCTTAGGCTTTTACTTAGTTTCTGTATATTATCAGAATAGTGTTCATCACATAAAAACCTTGCCTATTTCCTTACTGTTAAAAGCTTTTAAAAGTGATCTATCCAAAACATTTAGAGAATGGGGAAAGAAAAGTATCAAGAATAAATATCACTAATTTAGTAATCTTTAACACTTATCTGACTTCTAGTAGTCCCAGCAACCTGCAGTAGTTGCCACTGTCATTATCATTTCAGCTAACATTTACTGAGCAGTTACTATGTGACAAGTACTACACTAAGGGTTTTATGCATTTAATCCTTTTAATCCTCACAACAACTCCATGTAATTTATTTTACCCATTTTATAGGTGAAGAAGTAGACATTAGAAAAGTCAAACTTGGAAGAACTCAGGATGCATGTTCACAATGTAGAGTCTAGGCTAGATCCAAGGTTCTTGCTCATATTGCCTCTTTAAGATTCAGTTTTATTTTATTTTTCAGAAGATTTATTTATTTGAAAGGCAGGGTAACAGAGAGAGACGGAAAGACACAGACAGAGATCTTTAATACACTGGTTTACTTCCCAAATGGCTGTAATGGTTGGGGCTGGGCCAGGCCAAGGCCAGGATACTGGAATTCCATCTGGGTCTCCCACTAAGTGGCAGGGACCCAAGTACTTAGGCCATCTTCTGCTGTTTCCCCAGGTGCATTAGCAGGGAGCTGGATGGGAAGTAGAGCTCTGTGACTTGAACCAGCGCACCTCTGGGATGCTGGCATCATAGGCAGTGGCTTATCCTGCTGTGCCACAATGCCTGCCCTGAGATTGAGTTATTTTAATTAAGGTTTTTATTCCCAACCCCAGTTCAAACAAATGAGTACATACAACAGTAAATGACTAGTACATGTATTCCTTTATCATTATAGGAAAGAGTCAAATCATCAGATCAAACTAGTACCTTTGCTTTTGGGCTAAGCAATGCTTCATTTTAAATAAGCAACTTGAGATTTCACATCCCAGATCAGATTTTATAATAGAGATACTTTCTCAAATTAAATTCAGAAAGGTAAAAACTTTTGACATATTAATTGTCTGCCAGATTCCAACAGTTAGCTAGCTATTTGGTTATCAAGTTTGAAATATTACACAACTCCTTTGTAATCAAGCCAGCTGAACTCTTAAATGAAGTTCTCTAAATTAGTATCATAGAAACTCCTTGAATTGGGGCCGACACCGTGGCTCACTTGGTTAACCCTCCGCCTGTGGCACCGGCATCCCATATGGGTGCCGGGTTCTAGTCCCAGTTGCTCCTCTTCCAGTCCAGCTCTCTGCTGTGGACCGGGAAGGCAGTGGAGGATGGCCCAAGTGCTTGGGTGCCTACACCCGCATGACAGACCAGGAAGAAACATCTGGCTCCTGGCTTCGGATCAGCGTAGCTCCGGCCGTAGCAGCCATTAGGGGAGTGAACCATCGGAAGGAAGACCTTTCTCTCTGTCTCTCTCTCTCTCACTGTCTGTAATTCTACCTGTCAAAATAAATAAATGAATAAATAAAGTCTTAAAAAAAAAAAAGGAAACTCCTTGAATTAATGAGGAACTATTTCCCCCATCTCATTAGCAAAGATATTCTGCAACTAATCACACAGATTTTATTAGGATCATTATGATCCCGAGATTTCTATTGAGTGTATTATATGGTAGGATGTTCATCCTGATTCTATACTCAAAAGAGTAACTCAAAAGAGTAACTTGATGTAGAAATATCATATCTGGTTACTTAGATGTGGTGAACGTATATTTTTAAAAACTTCTACCTGTGCAAATAACAACCAACCTGATTAAAAATAGGCAAAGCATCTGAACACATATTTTTGCAAAGAAGCTATACAAATGACCTATAGCACATGAAAAGGTGGTTACCATCATTAGTCATTAGGGAAATGCAAATCAAAACCACACTAAGATACCACTTCACACCCACTGAGATGGATATTACTAAAAGCAAACAACAAGTGTTGGCAAGGAAGTGGAGAAACTGGAACCCTTATCTACTGTTGGTGGTAATGTACAATGGTGCAGCTGCTGTAAAAGAACAGTATGGTGGTTCCTCCAAGAGTTAAGTGGAATTATATAAAACAGCAAGTTCACTTATGGGCATAAATCTCCAAAAACCGAAATCAGAGACTGGAAGCGATATTTATACATTCATGTTCATACCAGCATTATTCACAACAGGCAAATAGTTGAAGCAAACCAGGTGTCCACTGATGCATGAATAAACAAAATGCAGTTATATACATAATACAATGAAATATTCAGTCTTAAAAAGGATGGACTTTTTAATACATAGTATGATATTGGAAACTGAAATAAGCCTGTAGTAAAAGGACAAGAACTGTATCATTCCAATTATATAAGGAACCTGGAAAAGTCAAGGGTGGAGGGAGCGGAGAATAAGGAGTTATTACTGAATGGCTATTAAATCTCAGTTTGGGAAGACGAAGAAGTTCTAGAATTGGAGGATGATGTTCACAGTAGCACATTAATGTGGATATTCTTAATGTCACATAACATTGGTTAAAATAATAAATTTATTGTATAAAAAATTTGATCTGAGCTTTAGATTAAAAATTTAAGCTATCAGATATGTTAAATATAAGCAGAAAATAGTTTATATTGATATTGATTTATGCTGTATATATCTTAAAAACCTGGATCTTCTCATCCAGCCTATGAGTAGGAGAGTATTTCTTATTTCTAAATAGCTGACAACAGAAGAACTGTTAACAGTAGTACTAACACAAAATACAAGCTAGTTTCTTGTGATTTTTTTTTTTTTGACAGGCAGAGTGGACAGTGAGAGAGAGAGACAGAGAGAAAGGTCTTCCTTTTGCTGTTGGTTCACCCTCCAATGGCTGCCACAGCTGGGGCGCTGCAGCCGGCGCATCGCACTGATCCGAAGGCAGGAGCCAGGTGCTTCTCCTGGTCTCCCATAGGGTGCAGGGCCCAAGCACTTGGGTCATCCTCCACTGCACTCCCGGGCCACAGCAGAGAGCTGGCCTAGAAGAGGGGCAACCGGGACAGAATCCGGCGCCCAGACCGGGACTAGAACCCGGTGTACTGGCGCCGCTAAGTGGAGGATTAGCCTAGTGAGCCTCGGGGCTGGCCTTCTTGTGATTCTTTTGAAAGGTCAATTAGGGCCCGGCACTGTGGCGTAACGGGTAAAGCCGCCGCCTGCAGTGCCAGCATCCCTTATGGGCACTGGTTTGAGTCCCAGCTGCTCCACTTCTTATCCTGCTCTCTGCTATGGCCTGAGAAAGCAATGAGGATGGTCCAAGTCCTTGGGCCCCTGCACCTGCATGGGAGACCTAGAAGAAGCTCCTGGCTTCAGACTGGTGCAGCTCCAGCCTTTGAGGCCAATTTAGGAGTGAACCAGAGGATGGAAGACCTCTCACTCTCTCTACCTTTCATTCTCTGTGTAACTCTTTTAAGTAAATAAATAAATCTTTAAAAAACAAAACAAAACAAAAAGGTCAATTAAAACCAAACCAAACAAGCTGTATGCTAAATCCAGCAAACTCATCATGATGACAACTAACCTTTGTGTGTCTTCCATCTCTTTCACTAGACGCTCTAAAGTATTTGTATAAGTCCCACTGTGACCATGTTCCTAGAACAAGAAGAAAATTCAGAAATACTTTACATCTAAGAACTGAGATATTTAACATTATTCAGAGTACTAAAGACTATCTTCTATTTCAGGAACCTGGGCCAGGAGGATGCTTTTCTTAAAAGATAATTTTCACCATCATGCTTTAAATCTAGTATTTTATATTGCAGGCAATTTGATTTTTACCATCTACCAGGAAAGGTACTACTTATAAAACCCTGCTACTTTTAGGATCTAACTGCAGTCACCCAAGGGCTCCGTGGCTACCCTGTCTTTACTTTCAAGTTCTTTTAGTGGAATCAGACTACCAATTTTTAGATGTTACCACAGAATATTAATATGATCCCCACCAACTTTTACAGACATCTTAGAATTTAATCCAGCTATTCCCAAGATAGAATGAAGCACTTTATAAATAAAAATTGCACACCACAATTAACAACATTTCTACACTCTACCTTCATTTACAGCAGTGGTCTCCAAAGCAGGGGTGTGCAAGGTGATCCGTTGGGGTGCAGGAAGAAAATAATAGAACTTCTATTTATATGGAACTTCTATAGAAACTCCAGTAGAACTTAAGTCTATAGTAACTTCTACATAACTTCTATAGGAAAATACTCATTTTCTTCTTCTTGTTAAATTATGTTTTTGCATATGCTTCAGAAAGTACACAGCATTTTAGTGGTACATGTATGTAATCTATAAGTATACACATATATTGGCGTACATGCTCAAAATTTTTTTACTAACGCAGTGTGTGTGATCAAAAAAGTTTGGAGACCACTGATTTATGGGAAACTCATCAAATAAGAATTATACCATTTTCAGTTTATTATGAGTTGTGATAAATATTAATTTTAAAATAAGTTCTAATAATCTGTTCTTTCACTAATCAATCCATCTTTCCCTCTTCAAGTTAAGGAAAATGTCATAGAAGTACTTACTGTATACTCTGATGACTGAGACCTAAGACCCTTGGTAAGAGCTGGAGGCTTTCCTGTAGTTCCAGGAGTCTGATTGAAGTTCAAAGCCATTATTTCTTCCAGTGATTTTAATGTTTCCTCTTCCTCATCACTGTCTAGATTGTAACCTAAACTTTCTTCATCACTATCAAAATCACCCCTTAGTTTTCTTTTCAGTGCACTGCTACCTGTGTTGGAATTTCCTGAACTCTCTTTATCTGAAGGTGCTGTAGAGCTTGGGATGCACGGCACAATTTCCAAAGCAGCTGGGGGAGACTTTGTAGAAGTGCCATATTCTGAATGCAAAGATTCCCCAGAAATTTTCCCTGAAGATACATTAGTATCATCCTTATTAGTCTTTGCTTTGTGTTCCTTGTGTTTGGAGGATTCTGTAGAATGCCCAGAACATTCTTTAGATGACAAACGCTCTTTATCTTTTTTAGGAACTGGAAGAGTACAATTTTTAGTATTTAATGGTACCCGAGAGGAACCAGCACTTGGAACATGGGAAAGTAAAGGTAGAAGTTTTGTCTCTTTTGATGTCACAGAGCCAGCAGTTTTACTTTTCTGAAGGCTGCTAGCTTTTTTAGCTGCAGATTTTTCCTGAGGTAAAGGTGAGTGGGGTTTGTGCATCTTAGTGTCTTTGGTACTTGCCACACTGATTTGGTCACTATTCCTAGATGAGTGGTGGCCAGAATGTGAAGGTGCTGAGCCTGTAGAGGGGTGATCAGTTTCATCGTGAGGGTCCTTGGATATATCCTCCAAACGCAGCACATCACCAGGTGTCTTCAGAGCAATATGTTTTATGAATTTTTCTTTCTGATGTGGTCCGTCAGGACGCTTCTCAAAAAAGGACTCTTTTGCTTTTGGTATCAGAGATTCTCTTGTGCTTTTTAGATCTGAATCCACAGAGCTCCTTTTTCTTTTGTCAGGGAATTTATTCTGCTTAGAGCCTGGTAAAATTTAATTTTTGTAAGATTACTGAAAAGTACACTTTCCTATCTCAGAAAAGCTTATTCAGTGAGTTAAAACATTTTGACAAAATATTTAAATTCTACAAATTCAGGTTGTGATTATTCAATATATATGGAATGAGGACAGAATTAATTATGTCATTTATCAAGTTGATACATACTGGTGTCAAGTTTAAAGCAAATGACAAACGCTCACATTCATTCCAAAGCTATTAAAATTTTAGTACCTTAACAGAATTAAAGGTCACTCCCCAAAACAAAGACAACTATGAGATTCAAGATGGGATTCTCATGATAGATATTCTTTTAAACCTAGGACTACCTGGTTCCAGAAATGTACCACTTCTACCTCTATATGTACAGTAACTTAAAAAACAGTATAAATGGAAGGCAGACACATTTTAATTTTCCACTTAAAAAGAAATTTACCCAATTCGTTCCCTCTACTATTTAATTATGATTTATTCTTTCCTATGTATCTTTCCAATCTTTCGCTATGTTACAGGTTGAACTGTGTCTCCTAAAAATGATATGAAGTCCTAAACCCCAGTAATTCAGAATATGACCTTACTGGAAATAGAGACTTCATAAACATGATACAACTAAAACAAGGTTTTTAAGGGTGTGTCCTAATGCAATATAACTCTTACAGACGTGCACAGATGAAAGACAAACTAAAGATTTGCAAGGCAAAGCTACAAGTAAAGAAACACCAAGGATTACAAGCCAACACAAGATAGACGAGATAAAGAACTAGCGTTGTAAGAGAAAACACAGCCCCACCAATACGTTGATTTTGTACTTCTAACTTTCAGAATTGTTAAATAATAATTTCTGTTGTTTTAAGCCATCTTGGGTTTTGGTATTTTGCTAAGGGAGCCCTAGGAAACAAGTTGTACATGTTTATCAGTTGCCTCATCCAGAAACATTTCAGTAACTACCACTTCTCAAAAATCTCACTAAAAAGCCTCCAAAACCAAACTTGAGAGTTAGGTAATTTTTATTTGGACAACTTTATCAATAATATAGAACATTCAATAAAATTAAATAGTAATTAATAAACAAATATCCCAGAGCCAAGGATGGCCCAGGTCCTTGGGCACCTGCACCCATGTAGGAGATTTGGAAGAAGCTCCTGGCTCCTGACTTCAGATGGGCTCAATTCCAGCTATTGTATTCATTTGGGGAGTGAACCAGCAGATAGAAGATGTCTCTCTCTGTCTCTACCTCTCTCTGTAACTCTTTCAAATAAATAAACCTTTTAAAAAATAAACAAATATCTCTTCTCTTTTTTTTTTTAAAGATTTATTTATTTGAAAGTCAGAGTTAGAGAGGTCTTCCATCTGCTGATTCATTTCCAAAATGACCGCAACGGCCAGAGCTGCACCAATCTGAAGCCAGGAGCTTCTTCCGGGTCTCCCACACAGGTACAGGGGCCCAAGGACTCGGGCCATCTTCCACTGCTTTCCCAGGCTATAGCGGAGAGCTGGATCAAAAGTGGAGGAGCCGGGACTCAAACCGGCACCCATATGGGATGCTGGCACTGCAGGCGGCGGCTTTACCTGCTATGCCACAGCACCAGCCCCTGCTGCTGCTTCTTTGATTTACTTATTTGGAAAGCAGAGTGAAGAAGGAGAGAAAAAGAAAGATCTACCCCTGGTTCATTTCCCAAACTGGACTGGAAGCAGAGCAGCTGGAAATTGAGCCAGCACTGTAATATGGGATGCTGGTGTTGTTAAACAGTGGCTTATCCTACACCACAATGTCATTCCATTTTAAGGGCTTCTAGCATAAGAATTAGAAGAAAATGAATTGGTACCATAGGCGGCTCTTCTGCAAGCTCTTAAAGGCAGTAAATTAATAGTAACATTTTCATGATTGTTTCTATACTCCCATCCAGCTTGTAGAGTGAGTGTCTAGTAGTTTCAGTTTTGACTAATATATAAAATAAGTAAGAGAGGGGCTGGCGCTGTGACGCAGTGGGTTAAAGCCCTGGCCTGAAGCACTGGCATCCCATATGGGCGTCAGTTCGAGTCTTGGCTGTTCCACTTCCCATCCAGCTCTCTGCTATGGCATGGGAAAGCAGTAGAAGACGGCTCAAGTCCTTGGGCCCCTGCACCCATGTAGGAGACCTGGAAGAAACTCCTGGCTTCTGGCTTCGGATTGGTGCAGCTCTGGCCATAGCGGCCAACTGGGAAGTGAACCAGTGGATAGAAGACCTCTCTCTCTGTCTCTACCTCTCTGTAACTCTGTCTTTCAAATAAATAAAATCTTTTTTAAATAATTAAAATAAAATAGGTAAGAGAGGGACTGAGTTTTTAAAAAGAAAAAATGGAAAAGTCTAAAGCCCACTAATGGGGAACTTGTTATTAATAAATTATCAAATGTATTGGGGATAGATTAAATATGATCTCAGAATTCAGCCATACTCAAGGTTCAGAAAAAGCAAAGAGACAAATGTCTATCAGCATTTCTGAACTATCTGAACTGTGGGATTAGTAATTCTGTGATTACATATATTACCATCACAACTAGTAAGCACAATAATGGTAATGATGAACAACATGCATGATTTCCATTTTTAGTATCTACTCAACATCAAATAAAGTAGGTACTCTCAACGTAATCTAGAGTGAGAAATCTCTGTATGTCCTTTACATATTGAATTTCTGTTGATCTCAGTCCACTGAAGTATAAATGTACAGGATGTAATGCTATAATGCATGCAGTATCATAAAAATAATGTAAGTGAAGGTCAACCACCTTAAGTGTGCCTCTGAAAATACGCAGAGAACAAATGTTTTCAAGCAGTGCCTCAAAACTTCAATATGTAAATGAAACAACTTCAGCCAGCACTGACAGAATTTGTAAACACAGGAAATGAAGAATTTTTAAAAAAAGATTTATTTACTTGAAAGTCAGAGATACAGAAATAAGGAGACAGAGAGAGAGATCTTCCACCTGCTGGTTCACTCCCCAAATGGCTGCAATGTCCAAGGCTAGGCCAAGCCAAAGCCAGGAGCCAGGAGCTTCTTCTGGGTCTCCCACATGGGTGCAGGAACCCAAGCACTTGGGCCATCTTCCACTGCTTTTCCAGGCGCATTAGCAAGGAGCTGGATCAGAAGTGGAGCAGCCTGGACTCAAACCAGCGCCCAGATGGGATGCCAATGCTGCAGGCAGTGGCTTAACCTTCTATGCTACAGAGACAGCCCCAGAAGAAAGCTTTTTAAAGTCTTAAGTCATTATCATAGAAAAAGGCAAAGTTGAATAACAGCTGTACCACCAGCAGCAGCCGCCTTTACACTGGCAGAGCTGGCCTAATATTTTGTACTTCCACCCACCTAAGTTAAAAGTGATCATTTACTTAATATTACAAATATGCAATACAGTGAATGAAGCAGTCTCATGGCTTAGAAATGTTTATTCTTGAATAATGTCAAAACTTACTACAACTTTATCATAAAATCAACATTATAGAAATCAAATAAATTTAAAAACGCACAGGGGCCAGCGTTTGCGCAGTGGGTTAAGCTGATGCTTCTAACACGAGCATCCCATATCAGAGTGCCAGTTCAAGTCCTGGTTGTTGTTCTTTCAATCCAGCTCCCTGCTAATGCACAGGTAGCAGAAGATGGCCCAAGTGTTTGGGCCCCTGCCACCCATATGGGAGACCCAGATGGAGTTTCTGGCTTCTGGCTTCTGCCTGGCCCAGATCTGGCTATTGTGCTATGTGACCATTTGGGGAGTGAACCAGCAGATCAAAGAAATCTCTCTCTGTCACACTGCCTACCACATAAATAAAGACAAACACAAACAAAAAAAGCCACATAGAACACTTCAGATTTATTCCTGGATCCCAGACGATCCTTCTATGATGGTAAAATATGGTTGGGCTGAAACTTGATTTTAACAATTTAGAATGATTGGTCAAAATAATAATACATAAAATTAAGTACTACAGGAAACTTGAAGAATGACTCAGAAATGTCTCTCTGTACCCCTGTTTCTTTCATCTCTAAAAGTAACACTTTTGTGAGGATCAAATGAATTAGAAGCACATAGAACAGAGCATAGCACATAGTAAGTGTTCAACAAATGTTGGTTATAATGATTTTGTCCAATATATCTTAGTGGATATCAAAATTCATACAGTTGACAAAATGTGTAGTCATCACAGGGGGAGAAAAAAAAAAAAAACCTGATACATCATACTATAACAGTCATTTTGGGGGAATCTTTCATTTTCAGTGTTATAAACTTCTGTAGTGTTTGAAATTTAATGTTCTAGTTAAAAAAAAAAACCACCTTAGTGCTGGCGTTTTGGTGCAGTAGGTTAGGCAGCAGCTTATAATGGCTCTATCTCTTACCAGAATGCAGGTTTGAATCCCGGCTCTTCCACTTTAGACAAGCTCCTAGCTAATGGTCTGGGAAGGCAGGGGATGAAGACTCAAGTGCTTAGGCCCCTGCTACCCAAGAATGAACACCTGGAAGGAGCTCCTGGTTTCTGCTTCAGCCTTCCCAATCCAGATTATTGCGGACATTCGGGGAGTGAACCACTAGATAGCAGACAGACAGCTGGATCTCCCTCTCATTCTCTCTCCCCTTCTCTCCCTCCTCTGAAACTCTGCTTCTCAAATAAACAAAAAAAACTTTTGTAAAAAAAAAAAGATAACTTAAGAATTACTGAGTTAGCAGTAACTGTTATTAAGTATTTGTTAATACACAGTAAAAGCAGAAACTATTATCATGTAGATGTCCTTGACATTTGATATTAAAAAGGTATATTTGTATTTGTAATATTATAGAACACTGTTTTGGATGATAACAGTTCCAACTTTATACAAAACATCTTTAACATAGTAGCAGGACCACAGAGAGTCCACAATTCTGAGAATAAAAGATTATGCTTCTTGATGTTGCCAAGAATTCAGAAGTAAGAAACTGGGGCCCAGGCTGTGGCAAAGAAGGTTAAGCTGCTGCCTGCAGTGCCAGCATCCCAGATGGGCGCCGGTTTGAGTCTCGGCTGCACCTCTTCTGATCTAGTTCCCTGCTAATGCACCTGGGAAAGCAGCGCAATATGGCCCAAATCCTTGGCCCCTGTCACCCATGTGAGAGATCTAGAAGAAGTTCCTGGTTCCTGGCTACAGCCTGACTCAGCCCCAGCTGTTCTGGCCATTTGGGGATTGAACAAGCAGATGGAAGATCTCTCTCTCTCCTTTCTCTGCTTCTCAAATAAATAAACAGATCTTTAAAAAAAAAAAAAAAACACATAGTAGAAAACTGAACACAAATATGAGAAACACATTGTTAAGAACTCTTGAAGAATGCAGAAAAGAGTCAAGACAAAGCAAAGACTATATATACTAAAGTCAAGGGCAATTCTTTTTCAATATAGTTTTACTAAACTCTTCATCTGAGAAACTCAACTCACCTTTAGAAAGAAAAATTTAAACATATGTATTTATAAGATGCAAATCTATTTAGAAATAAATTTAATTTTGATCTCACCTGAAGTAGGTTCCCATGAATCAGAAGAGGATCTTTTTCTTGAGAGATGTCCATTTTCCTATCAGGAAAGAAAGAAAAAATTAGTTAGGAGTTTGAGGCAGTGAAGAATTTGAATTGCCCTTCATAACACTTATACAGACTTCTAGACTGAATTAACTTCCAAAATAACATTTAAAGATCTTAAGTTTTATCATAAAAATGAAGTGTATTTTTATGATTAAAAATCTAAAAATGTTGGAGCCAGTGTTATTGTATAGTGGGTAAAGATCCTCCGAAGCCAGGAGCCAGGAGCTTCTTCCAGGTCTCTCACGTGAGT
This sequence comes from Lepus europaeus, assembly GCF_033115175.1. Taxonomy (NCBI): domain Eukaryota; kingdom Metazoa; phylum Chordata; class Mammalia; order Lagomorpha; family Leporidae; genus Lepus; species Lepus europaeus. The sequence goes on from NC_084843.1 coordinate 28,401,681, forward strand.
GCAGGGGCCCAAGCACTTGGGCCATGTTACACTGCTTTCCCAGGCCATAGCAGAGACCTAGATGGGAAGTGGAGCAGCCAGGACTCGAACTGGAGCCCATATGGGATGCCGGCACTGCAGGCAGCAGGTTAACCCGCTATGCCAAAGCACTGGCCCCGAGAATTTGTATTTCTAACAAGTTTTCATATGATACTGATATTGACAGTCCCACCCAGGGACCAAAGTTTGAGAACTGTTCTTTCTGATTTTCCACTCCTTAAGCATCTCCCTTCAGCAAAGTTTATTTTATTTTTATTATTTTTTATTGAGCTAAGCATTTAAAAAAATTTTTTTTTTAAATAGGCAGAGTTAGACAGAGAGAGAGAGAGAGAGAGAGAGACAGAGACAGAGAGAGACAGAGAGAAAGGTCTTCCTTCCATTGGTTCACCCCCCAAATGGCCGTTATGGTTGGTGCTGTGCCGATCCAAAGCCGGGAGCCAAGTGCTTACTCCTGGTCTCCCATGTGGGTGCAGGGCCCAAGGACCTGGGCCATCCTCCACTGCCTTCCCGGGCCACGGCAGAGAGCTGGACTGGAAGAGGAGCAACTAGGACTAGAACCCGGGGTACCGGCGCCGCAGGTGGAGGATTAGCCTAGTGAGCCGCGGCACCGCCCCGAGCTAAGCATTTTTTTTTTTAAGATTTTTTTTATTTTTTTATTTTTTATTTTTTTGACAGGCAGAGTGGACAGTGAGAGAGAGAGACAGAGAGAAAGGTCTTCCTTTTGCCGTTGGTTCACCCTCCAATGGCCGCCGCGGTAGCGCGCTGCGGCCGGCGCACCGCGCTGTTCCGATGGCAGGAGCCAGGTGCTTCTCCTGGTCTCCCATGGGGTGCAGGACCCAAGGACTTGGGCCATCCTCCACTGCACTCCCTAGCCACAGCAGAGAGCTGGCCTGGAAGAGGGGCAACCGGGACAGGATCGGTGCCCCGACCGGGACTAGAACCCGGTGTGCCGGCGCCGCAAGGCGGAGGATTAGCCTGTTGAGCCACGGCGCCGGCAGATTTTTTTTATTTGAAAGGCAGAGTAACAGAGAAGGAGAGACAGCACTATCTTCCATCTGTTGGTTTACTCCCACAACGGTTGTAATGGCTACGGCCGGGTCAGGCCAAAGTCCACTGAGTGGCTGAGGTCCAAGGTCTTGGACCATCATCTGCTGCTTTCCTAGGCACATTAGCATGGAGCTAGATTGAAAGTGGAGCAGAGGGCTAGCGCTGTGGCGTAGCAGGTAAAGCTGTTGCCTGCAGTGATGCCTTCCCATATGGGTGCCAGTTCGAGTCCCGGCTGCTCCATTTTTGGTCCAGCTCTCTGCTAGGGCCTGTGAAAACAGTAGAGGATGGTCCAAGTCCTTGGGCCCCTGCACCCATGTCGGAGACCCAGAAGTTTCTGGCTCCTGGCTTCGGATCAGCTCAGCTCCGACAACTGCAGCCACTTGGGGAATGAACCAGTAGATGGAAGACCTCTTTCTATCTGCCTCTCTATAGATTTGCCTTGCAAATAAATAAATATATCTTAAAAAAAAAAAAAAGTGGAGCAGTCTGTACTCAAATCTGCACTCATATGGGATGCTTATATGGTAGTGACTTAACCTGTTCTGCCTCAACACCATCCAGCCCCAGCAAAGCCCATTTTAAATATGACTACATGACTACTAGCCTAAGAAAACAAAATAGGGGTGGATGTTGTGGTGTAGTGGGTTAAGTTGACATTTGTGATGCCCACATCCCATATGTGAGTGCCATTTCAAGTTCTGGCTCCTTCACTTCTGATACAGCTTCCTGCTAATGCACCTGGGAAGACAGCAGATGCTGGCCCAAGTGTTTGGTTCCTTCCTGCCATGTGGGAGACCCAGGTGGAGTTCTGGCTCTTGGCTTTGGCATGGGCCACTCTGGCTGCGTGGTCATTTGGGGAGAGAATACAGTGGATGGAAGATCTCTATCTTTTCATTACTCTTGCAAATAGTAATCAATCAAACAAAAAACAAGTTTAAAAAAAGATCTCTGTTCTGAAATATTAAAGGCAGGAAACACTTCTTTACTGAATTCAATGATGGGCAGTTGGAACAAACCCAGTCAAATCAGCTTTTACACAAACTGTGCAACAATATTTCCTTAAAGAAAGATACTGTGACAATTATTAAATATTTTTAGGGTTAGTACTCTAGACATTATATAACAGTAGCAAAGCTAATTCAGTAATTACTGCACATACCAGGTTTGAAAGGTTACTCTTTCCAGGTATGGCATCATTCTGTTTACTTTGTTCCTGTCTCTGCTGGCATTTTCTTGCCATACTAGAGGATTTTAAGGAAAGACTGCTTGCTTCGGAGAAAGAATTTTCTGAGTTGATTCTCTGTTCCATCTGTTCCTTTCTCAACTTCTTCAGCTCGCGTTCTCTGCAGTAAGAGGCTAGTGACAACTGGAACTTCGCTCCCAGTGCACTTTCTCCTGGGTGATGTCTGGATAGGCTGCTCCTGCTACTGAGACTTCTGGAGCTGTTCTTAAAGATGTCAGCTTCTGCGACTGCGGCCTGTCTTTTGGACTCGGCATTGGTCTTGCCTCGGTCTCTATCAGCCTTCTCTCTGCTATTTTCATGAGTGAACAGAGACTTCCTTCTCTCTGGAGATCGATGTTTTTTCTTCAGCACTTTCATCTCTTCTGATAAGCGATAAGGAGGAGGAACATAGATATTTGTTCCTTTGGGTAAGTACTTGGAGGCTAGTGACACACAAGGTTGACGTGACTCAGATACATCACGATCTTTATGGTGCTCTTTCACACCTTTCATGAAAGCTTCTAAAATAGGGCTCTTGTCTGATGGCATCCTTTTGTGTTTAGATTTTTTTGGTGAGGATAGTTTCCTTTCAAACTGCTCTGTCCCAGTAACGGACAATCCACTTCCTCCATATTTGATGTTTGATTTTTGTGGAGAATCCAACATATGTCTGTCTAAACAGCCAATTAAAACACATACAAACTGCATGTTACTAAAAACAACACAAACATATTTTATACTATGATTGTTTAATATATTAAACTACATTTAAAGCTACCACAAAACTTTGTAAATTGATAATATCTGGTTAATGATACACATTTTATTGGAGGGTAAGAGAAATGAAGACATGCTTAATAGCCTTACTTTCATTCATCTCCCATTTGCTATATTATGTAACCCCTTTGCTCTATTTATAAGTTATTATACTAGAGAATCAAAATAGTATATATTATAACATTAAATTATTGACTAGAATATTACTTTAAAATATAAGAAAGCATAACCGCAAAAATAGTTCCTGTTTAGAACTTGAGGTTATATTCATTAAAAAATACCTTCACTATATTTTAATTTTGAATATTGTATTTAGTCAAATTAGCAAGAGTTTAGACAAGGTTAAAAACTTGAATCCATCTCCCTCATCCCCAAAATAGCCTATTAAAAAAGCATCACAGTATACACACCTTGTTTTGAGGCTCGTTTGAAGAAATCTATAATTGACTGTTTCCTGAAAACAAAAGCATAACTAATATGGTATCACATAAGCAAATATTAAGACCTTAATAACCTGGATTAAATGAAAAATGTTAGATTTACAGAATATGGGCTAGATTTCACCCTTTAATCAAGTTCTCACAACAGTAATCATGCTTTGCTAAACTGGTCATGAAAAAATTGAAAATTACAATTCATTACTTCCAGTAGTTCATCACAACTGAAGTTTATGTAACCTACAGTATTTTTTTTTTTATTTTTGACAGGCAGAGTGGACAGTAGAGGGAGACAGAGAGAAAGGTCTTCCTTTTGCCTCTGGTTCACCCTCCAATGGCTGCCGCGGTAGGCGCGCTGTGGCGGGCGCACCGCGCTGTTCCGATGGCAGGAGCCAGGTGCTTCTCCTGGTCTCCCATGGGGTGCAGGGCCCAAGCACTTGGGCCATCCTCCACTGCACTCCCTGGCCACAGCAGAGAGCTGGCCTGGAAGAGGGGCAACTGGGACAGGATCGGTGCCCTGACTGCGCCTAGAACCCGGTGTGCCGGCGCCGCAAGGCGGCGGATTAGCCTGTTAAGCCACGGCGCCGGCCGTAACCCACAGTATTAAAATAAGATTAGATTGTGGGTTCAGGTAATTGGTACGGAGTGCTTCTTAGGACCAAAACACTCACTGCTACATGGCAGGATGGAAGAGCTTTGGGATAAGCATTTGTTGACACCTCCAGTCACTGGCACAGAATGACATTCAATAAAAATTTGCTGGATGAATAATGGAGATTATAAAAACGGAGTAAAACCTGAATAGCATACCACAACAAGAGTAGAACAGATGGTAAAATGGCAATATGGATGGTTTGGCTGATTTCAGGAAGCAGCTGAAGAGGAATGTACCAGATAAAGGCAGAAAGGATCAAGTATTAAGCTCATTCTACCCTCTCTATACACTTCAGCAAAATGCTAATCTAACAGCAGTAATTGGAATAAGCTTTCACAACCAAGTAAGAAGCGTTACAAATTTTTAATTTTTTATCTAAGAATCTTTTAAGATATTTACAAAACAACACACTGCTTGGGCAAAACATGAAATGGAGAAAATGGAATAAAGTTACTAAATATAACAAAAACCAAATTATTTTTTAATTCTTAAGTATTTCTGAATTCAAAGGAGACACAAAGGACCACATTACCAGAATTTGTATTCTGACTTGCCCATATGTTCAGAGCTGTCAGCTGCAAAAGGGAGAATGTAACCAAATACAGAGCAAAATTAACTTTCTGACAAGTGTGCTGAAGTGTTTTCATTTCACCGAAAGAAATAAGCTGTGGACTACCAATTGCCCTACATATTTATCTACTAGGAAGCTGGAAAAGTTGAGCAAACCAAGTTCCTTATGAACGTTAAACTTCTACACCTTGTACACCTTACTGGTCACGTTAGAGGAGCAATGCACATCTTTACTGGTTACTGGGAGTCTGCCATGTTTGTCTGTGATTTTCTAGAAAGGCTAAGTGGTCATGAGATGAACATAAGTGACAGGCTATGAAAGAACATACGCAACTGTTCACAAAGTAAATTATTTTAGGCAAATTATTTTACTTTAGAGTAAAGAAGGAAAAGCCAGAGAGTCTACAAAAGGAAGAAAGATAACGTTACTTACTGAGGAGACGTGGGAAAGAATACAGAAGCAGCCAATTCATTCAAAACAAGCTAACATTAAATCCACTTCTACATTAATTACTAAATGCAATACCATCTCTCTTCCTTAAAATGTTATATTCCAAGCTCCTTTTCCACTAAGACACCAGAACAAGAAAAATGCTTTTGGGTAAAGCGTGCACGCGCACACACACACACACACACCTATAAAAGTACCACGAATTTAACTTTTAAGAGTTTCTCTAAGTTTATATGCACAGAAATGTCCCTAACTTATAACTGCTTAAAAACAAATTATAACAGCTTCATAACCCATATCTGACACTTCTGAGGCCAAATGTGTTTTAGAATTCTGAATTTCTGGAACTTTATAAAGAGGATAAATTAAATGAATTATGTAAAGGCCCCCGTGGGGTCTGGTGCTGTGACCTGTAACCAAACACAATAACATCTCCCCAGCAAGATTTATGAATATTCACATGCAAATGGGATAAAGGTCATAAACAGCCATAGTTTCTGGTCAGGCTTGGCTGCCAAGTTAACACTTGTTGCCAAACTTACTGAAAACATCTAGCTGCCACAGCTTTTTGGCTTTCAGAAACCAGATAAGGGATCATGGACCTGAACCATAAAACCATGAATTTACTGGAAACTTAAAAATAAAAGACAGTACCAAGTTCGTAGAGAATTTAAGCATATTTTATTGTCAGCGGATGTCATTTGATGAAATCTCCCATTTCATTACACAGATTCCAGAAAATCTTTACAAAAAAACTGGCCTCTTGGAGAGGCACATCACATCCCACATCTGTAATGCTCTCTTAAGAACGAATTACCGTGTACACGGGACTGTTAGGTCACTCGCAGACAAGTTCACCCACAATTTAGGATCAGAACGCACGGAAAACGACCTACGTATGCGGTAAGCAGTTAGGGCCCCGGGTCCAGCTCTCGGAAGGTCAGAAAACACCTCGACCTAAGGCAGGTTCTTCAGCGCCATCCAGGCTGGCGGTCACCAGACCAGGAGCTGCTTCCCAACTCCAGAGAAGCGAACTCCAACTCCCAGCAGCCCCTGCGCGGAGGCGGGGCGAGCATCGCCGGCCCCCGGAACGCCGAGGCCTGAGCTCGCAGAGGATGGCGGGAACCGAAAAGCGGCCGTCCGCAGTCCTCCCCTCCTACCCTTGCCCCCGCGACCCGGCCCCTTCTCAAGCCCTCTGCACGGTACCTGTCCCCAGGACTCTCTGGTCTTTTTCCCGCTGCAGCAGGGGCCGTACTACCAGGTCTCAGATGGCAGCGCGGGGGCGACGACCCCGGGGCTGGGGATGAGGGGAAACCTGGCCTAGCGGGCATGCAGCGCCTTGTCATGTCGGCGCCGCTGACGACGGCGGCATGAGCTGTGGCTGGAGAAGATGGGTGCGTGGTTGCCGTCTTGCTGCTGGGACTCAGAGAAGCTGTCGGAGCAGAGGTGGGCGGCACCCCCTTCTCTCTTCATGGCGGTTCTCTCTTCGGAAGTGACTCCGGTGCGAGCGGGAAGGAACCTGAGGACCAGTAGGGGGCGGGTCTTTGCTGGGACATTCGCGGTCTGATTGGCTAGCCTGGCGGTCATTCCGGTCGTGGTGCAATAGAAAGATGCAGCTTCAGGAGAAGGCGGGATTTCGGAAAGGGGGAGGGGAGGGACAAAACTGCTCCCCCTCTCCGTCACGTGCGCCGGGGGCGCGCGCCTCCGCTCGGGGCCAGGCGGCCGCGGCGGGGAGCGCGGGGGCGGGAGAGGCGGCTCGCCGCGGGCTCTGCGGCAGCTGGTGACACCGGCCTCCGGCGGAGGGGTGAGGCGGGCAGGAGTAAGCCGCAGCCGGGCAGCTGCCCTCAGCGAGGACGGCCAGCGGTTGGGCGTCTTAAGTCACAGATTGTGCTGAATTCGGCGCTCCCCAACTGCTTATTACATCGTCCCTAGACGGTCTTAGGCCAGAGTGCCATCACGCTGTCACCGTTTCCTCTGTGGTCTGCACAGCCAGACCTGGAGATTTGCCCATTCTCTGAGGGTTCTTTTTAAGTGTTCTATATTCTGTTTTTGAAAGGACGCCACCACCAACAAAACCCCCATTGGAACGGGGACAGTTGTTGTTCCGTAAAAGCATTTTGAGCTATCCATGAAGTCTGTGCAGGAGGTTTGTGAAAGGAACATGGAATCAGCTTGCAGTTACCCATGTTAAGTTTGGACTGCGTGGGTTAATGAAAGCTGCCGGCAGTCCTCAGGCCTCCTTTAGAGGCTGATAGCCAGGACTTTTCTTTAGACTGAGAGAGTGTCTTTGAACCTCGGTCTCCACATCTGTACAGTGGGCATATTACTCTTTTTTTGATAATTATAAACCATAAAAGTAAGAAGTATTGTAGGCTGTGCAGTTAGATTCTGTTATGTAATCAGTACTGAGTAAATCAATTCCCTCTCTCTTTGTTCTCCACACTTTCAGTGAAATTAACTTCTTACAAAATCTTCTAGAGACAGGTCAAATACTCTTAGAGTAACCGTTAGCAATCAAAGTACCTGTCTCAAGGATGTCCAGGTTTTAATTGCCAGGACTGTTCAATCAATTGGATGGAGCAGAATCGTAAATGCCACAGAAGAATTTGTACTCATCTTTCAAGTTGCGGTACTAGATTGGACTGCGTTGGTTGGTCGCTAAGCAGACCCTCCTGACCTGAAGTTCACCTCCTTGCCCTTCCCTGTTATCCCTCGGGAGGAAGGATTAATGGGGACTGAAGTGGCCAACAGGCTGGCAGAGCAGAGGGTACAGGTGTCGCTGCCATCCAGAAGGCACGTTTGCACAGCTGCCTACTAGGCAGTGGTAGTGCAAGAAAGGAAATTCCGAAATAAAAGGGCGCTTTTCAGCTGCTAATAGAATTTGCTGCTTTATTTGGTGAGCATTGCTCCTTATATAAAAAGATCAAAGTGCTGAAGTGTGTTGAATAATGACTTATTTGTTTGTATAAGGGGGCTTTTCACGTGTCTTATTTCTTGTCTCTTGATTCGGTGTTCCCTGGTGCATATTTCTACGCTAGGAAGTTCCTGCTTCCAGAACACAGCACATCTCCAAAACATTGAATCCGGTTTGTTTCATTGCATGCTCAGTCCATGAAAAGAGTAATGCATAAGAAAACATGTTCTGCATGATCAGTTAGCGGCTTTTCTTGGATCTTAGCGTTTGACTTGTTCAGCCTCTAAGGTATCAGTTTAAAGTCTGTGCTGACTCCACAAACAATAGTTGTCACGTTTTCTTAATCTGAGCAACAGATTATGGAGTTAAGTGAGGCAAGAAATCCCTTGATCAATACATGGAGATGGAGTCGTAATGAAAACACAATTTTAAAACTCTCCTCAACAGAGAAGTGGTTATCGAAATCCTCAATAAGCATCAAGGCCCTTCTTTGTTTAAGCGGTGTGTTGGAAAGTGACACAGGTTTGGGATGCAGGGTGAGATAGGTTCAACAGACTAACAAGATGGCTGGGAGTCTCTGAGGCTCTTCCTGTCCCCGGTGTTTAACCCTTCTCCCCGCCTTGCAATGCACGCACATACACCAAGCACGACCAGCTGTGGTGCACGAAGGCCAGGAACTGGCACGCTGGGTAAGAGATGTTCAGAGTTCAGGGTATGCATGAGGGGAGAGAACACCAGGTGGGGCTTGCGGGGGACGGAGCACGAGTGTCATAAGCAAACCTGAGTAAGAGATTTAAGATGAAACAGCCAGGACTGGAAAAATAATTTGGCGAAATTCAGGCTGGGTGACGGTAAAAAGCTGATTTGGGAAGACTTCAGGGCTTGGCAGTGAGGACCTCAGACCACTGGGATGGAGCAGCCTCTGGGGGATGCGGCGCAGCTCAGTTTCTCACCTTGAGTTGCTGAAGTAGAAGGGAGGGAAGCGGGCTCTGGCCTTGACGGAAGGGATGGGCCAGCAGTTGAAATAATGTTACGTGAACTATCTGACAAGTTTGCTGAGAGAGTCAGGCTGATGGTGGGAGTGGGGTAACTGATAGCAGAAATGCGAAGCAATCAGAGCTTGAACAGCCTGTGCAGATGGGCTCACACAGAACCTTAGCAGGCAGGGAACAAAAGGTCACTAAGTTACAGAGAATGTTACTAAAAAGCAGGGGCCTCTAAAAGGAACTTATGATTGTCCGGGAATGACGAATTTGTGTTCCGAAATCGCTGCGACCCGGAATGCCTCCCAAGGCTCTTGTTGGAGGGGACTGGAGGCCAAACCAAGAGACAGGATAAGGAACCTACTCAGAGAAACAGGAAATAATGAAGGTCAAAGCCTGACAGACAAAGAAGGAGCACGCAGTGGTCTCGAGACGCGAAGATGAGCTCCCAGCGGCCACCCAGGTCACTTTGCACACGAGGCTGAATTCAAAACTGCCCAACAAGCGCTTGGGAAAACCCCTGGCTGTTTCAGGGGCTTCTGGAGAAAGGCCCAGTGTAATATGCAACGTAAACTTCCTGGGAGTAATTCATAAAACTGTGCTAACACCCACCTGGCATTAAAGAAAGTCAGGTTCTTGTTACTTCGTTATGGGATAGTGCAAAGCGATTTCTCACACTCCAGACACACGAGAAGCATGTTTGATCTTTTTTTTTTTTGACAGGTAGAGTTATAGACAGTGAGAGAGAGACAAAGGTCTTCTTTCCGTTGGTTCACTCCCCTAATGGCCGCTACGGCCGGAGCTGAGCTGATCCGAAGCCAGGAGCTGGGTGTTTCCTCCTGGTCTCCCATGCGGGTGCAGGGACTCAAGCACTTGGGCCATCTTCCACTGCACTCCCTGGCCACAGCAGAGAGCTGGCCTGGAAGAGGAGCAACCGGGATTAGTACCCAGTGCCCCAACCGGGACTACAACCTGGGGTGCCGGCGCTGCAGAGGAGGATTAGCCAAGTGAACCGCGGCACCGGCCATGCTGTTGTTGTTGTTTTTAACATGCTCTGTGACCTATTACCTCAATTTGAAAACCCTCTAACAGGCTGCTGAGTGACAAACATCTGACTATAGGCTGGGATCCCTAAAAGAAAAAAAAAAGCAGTATTTCCCAAACCGTGTCTTCTATTTCAAATGTAAATGTAAATGCAGTATCTATGCCTATCAGTACTGGTAAACAAGATGACTATAAAAGAAACTTGTACAAGGGACTGCACTGGGGTGTAGTGGGTTAAGCCACAGCCTGCCAGCTGCTCCACTTCAGATCCACTCCCTGAAGGCCTAGAAAAGTAGCAGAGGACAGACCAAGTCCTTGGGCCCCCGCACCCACATGGGAGACCCAGAAGAAGCTCCTGGCTCCTGGCTTTGGCCTGGCCCAGCCCCAGCAGCTGCAGCTATGTGGGGAGTGAACCAGCAGATGAAAGATTTTTCTCACTGTAACTCTTTGAAATAAATAAATCTTTAAAAAAGAAAAAAATAAATTTTTACTTATTTTCACTTTCATTTTAAAGGCAGAGAGACAGACAGAGATCTTCCATCTGCTAGCTCACTCTCTAAATGCCAGCAACAGCCAGGGCAGGGCCAGGCCACAGTCAGGAGCTGGGAACTCAATCTGGCTCTCCCACATGGGTGAGCTCCAGTACTTGAGCACAGTCTGCCGCCTTGAAGAGTGCACACTGGCAGGACGTTGGAAGGGAAGCAGAGCAGGCAGGACTTAAACCAGACTAGTCCCGGATGGGGTGCCGGATTCTGTCCTGGTTGCTCCTCTTCCAGTCCAGCTTTCTGCTGTGGCCCAGGAAGGCAGTGGAGGATGGCCCAAGTGCTTGAGCCCTGCACCCGCATGGGAGAGCAGGAGGAAGCACCTGGCTCCTGGCTTCGGATCAGCGCAGCGCGCTGGCCATAGCAGCCACCTGGGGGGTGAACCAATGGAAAAAGGAAGACCTTTCTCTCTCTCTCTCTCTCTCTCTCTCTCTCACTGTCTAACTCTGCCTGTAAAAAAACAAAACAAACAAACAAACAAAAAAAAACAGCAAAAAACAATGGGATGGAGAATTGGAGAATTCTGGTACATTGCATGTAGTATATGAACATGTGTTGTTCTGCAAAATTTTCACTTCTTCAGTTGTGTGTGTATCTTACATGGTGGTGGTGTAAAGGATATTCCAGTGGCCCACAGCAGAGCCAAACACACAAAATGTTTGGAAGCTGTCGCTGTGGCCTGTATTCACGTTTCATGTTTCTGCGTATTTGTGGCTGGCCCTGAACAGCAGAAGCTGTTGGCCGGGGGAAAAGAATGACCTTCCTTTGGTCACTCCAGGAGGCAAGGCAGTGGAGGCCAAACTTGGGCTCTCTTTCTGCCCTTCTGGGGCCAAATCCTACAGGAGTGGGAGAGACATGGAGAGAGTTCCGGGAACACCTGGATGTTCTTTCCAAAGAGGCTTGCTGTGATTTTGTGATATTCAGCCCACCTTATCCACAGGTTCACATCTGTGGATTCAACTGACTGTGAATTGAGAATGTTTTTTTAGAAAAAGAACCTGCAAAGTTCCAAAAGCAAAGCTTCAGTTTGCTGTGCTCTGAGCACTGTTCTGAATCCTTGCAGGTGGTGCGTTGGTGCCGCCTGCTGTCACCTGCTGTGCTTTTGCAGGGCTTCAGTCTCTTGCACAAGTGGCTTGAGCACTGTTTACCTTGTGTCTCATTGTGTACCATGTAGTTAGACCTACAGTGCTTGGGTACAGTAAGTACAGAACAATTCACATAGCATTTACATTGTGTTGGGTATTGTAGGTAATCTAGAGATGATCAGAAGTCTGAGGGAGGTTGTCCATCAGTCACATGCAATACGATGCCATTTTATGTAAGGAACTTCAGCTTCCTCAGATCCCGGTATCCTCTGAGATGCCTTGGCCAATTCCCCTCTGGATATCAAGGAACAACTGGTAGTCGGATATTTTGGTTTTCATCCATGGTTCCTAGCTCACAGTTCCTACTGTGTGACTAGAACAATAAAGGTAAAAGTCCTTTGTTATCTGTAACAATTCTTTAAAACCTAAATTTATGTTAATATGATGACAGCCTTATTAATGTAACCTGATCAGCTATAGCTGAGTATATGTTAATCTTACTCAGTCACATCTGCATTTATGTTGATAAGTAACTACCTTATTAGCATAACCTTATTAAACTGCAGGATGAGGAGTTCCTTGCCAGGGGAACCAACCCTGTGCTCAGAGTTGGATTCACAGCCCATACCCCAAGGAGGGAGAGGGGCTGAAGGTTGAGCTAATGACCAGTGGCCAATGATTTAATCAATCGTGCTACATGAAGCTTCCATAAAGTCCCAAAAGGAACTGGGTTCAAGGATCTTGTGGAGAGCCAAATACCTAGAGGCTTCCAAGAAGATGAACAGAAAACGGTGACACACAGGAGGGAGGCACAGCCCGAACTCCACAGAGACTGAAGCTCCTGCACTCAGGGGCCCTCCAGATCCCAGAGGGGTTGACTCATCTCGCTGTTTGCTTGTCTCTTGTCTCTTTTAACATATCTTTACCACTAAGCTAGGGAATGTGTTTCCCTGAGTTCTGTGAGCCACTCTAGCAAATTATCTGACTGTAAGAAGGAAGGCTGTGTGGGAATCCTGATTTATAGCCAGAAGGTCAGAAGTTCCCAAGGCCAGGGCTTGCAACTGGCATCGTGTGTGTGTGTGTGTGTGTGTGTGTGGTGGGGGAGTCTTGAGGGATGGACTCTCAAGCCTCAGGAGCTGATGTTACAGTGTCAGCATTAGGGGACCCAGCTGGTGCTCACTGCAGAGCTGGTTGCTTGCTGGTGGGAAGAAACTCCCTCACATTCAGGGCTCATAGAAGTTGTGAGAGCCTGGCCAGAGAGTTTGTTCTTTTCCTATTAGCTTGCCTTTTCCCTTCCCAAGCTGAGTAGCCTCTAGGTGGGGAAGAGTGGCTGAGGTGACCCTATCAGGTCCTCTGTGTCCTCTGTCACAGTAGGGACTGCAGGTGAGAAATGAGAGAGAAGGGACAATGCTGCAAAAGAGGCAGGAAGATCTCAGCTCTCTTGTCCAACCAGCCGCTCACTAAAACCACACTACCCTGCACCTGGAGAGAGACTGCTCTGCTCCCTTGTGGCGCTCTTCCCAGCATCCAACACATCTGCCATGGCCCTTTTCTTCAGTGGACTCTGGCCGCTCTAGAGTCATTCTTGCCACCTCCACCACCCTCAAGCTTCAGCAACACCAGAATACTGATAAGGTGGCATCTGTGTCAGCGAAAATTCACTGGAAAAGAAATCTAGGATGAAAGGAAGACTTTATTTCAGGAAACAGCTTGCTAACTGGGGAGGATGCAGCCTTCTGTATAAAAAAGAAAGTGCATCTCAAAGAAGCAAAGAGAGGGCTGTCTTACATGCAGAAGGTTCCTGCCCAGGCTCCCATTCTGATCCGCAAGGAACTTAGGATGCAAGCTTGCAGGGAAACACTCAGGCCTGATTGGTGTTTAAAACTGATCACAGATCCTAGTTCATCGGTCAGGTCTGGGTGGCCAAATGCTTTTTGGAGGCCAGTCATCTCTGTGGTTGAAGCAGGAGCATGCCTGGACAGGGGCTATAAGACGCTGTTTCCAGGCACACGGAGCAGAGCAGTGTGCGTTTCACAGCCAGTCAGCAAGTGGCTACTCAGCTCCAGTTTGAATTTCAGGCCCCTTTTGCCACTTAGGACTCAAGGCAAAGGGGTGACTTCTTCCAGGGTTTCCAGGAGGTAATACAAGTAAGTGCCTCAAGTCCATCTTCCCCACTTTCATAGAGATGGCATCGGAGAAACATTTCTTAACAATGACACTGAAAACCAGGGGTCAGGCACTGTTCTAGGATGACCCGTGGATATGGGTCTGACCCATTTCATCTGTACCACATTCCTCTGAATTAGAAAACTGTGGCCTTTATCCATGTGTTGTCTGCACAGGCATGATGATAAATGGCACCTGGTACTCGGCCCCAGGGAGGAGAGATGTGGGGCTGGGGGAGAACCAGAGGGCACATTCCACCCTCTCCAGACCACGATTTCCCATGGGAGTGCAGGACCAGCATCGCCCCTCTCTGTCAAAACCTAGGGAGCGGAGGGGAGGGTAGGGGAGGGGAAGATGGGACAGACCTGCCATGAATATGTGGAGCCCCTCTATGTTTTGACACATTCCCTAATATTTGTTTATTTCTGTAGTACTGCGAGATCATGCTCTCTTAAAGCAAATGTCTCTTGGAAGCAAAAAGATGAGGAAACTGTGAGTGCTTTTGGTATCCAGAGGAGTATTATCGGGAGTAGTCAGATTCTCACTCAGGGGCTTTCAAAGAAATTGCCTTACTTTACCCACGGTCAACATCTATGGGCATTGAGAAGGACTAATAAGGGGCCGATGCTATGGCATAATGGGTAAAGCCGCTGACTGCAGTGCCGGCATCCCATATGGACACCGGTTTGGACCGGCTCAGCTCCAGCTGTTGCAGCCATTTGGAGAGTGAACAATTGGATGGAAGACCTCTCCCTCTCTCTTTCTCTGCCTGTGCCTCTCTGTAACTCTGCCTTTCAAATAAATAAATCTTTAAAAAAAAAAAAAAAAGGACCAATAGCATTATCTAAAATAGAAAATGCACATGTCCTTTGACCCAGCAGTTCCTCTTCTAATGTATCTTTGAGATGTACCTCGATATTCACAAAGGCAGCGTTGCAGCACTGCAGTAGTAACAGACTGACTGGACGAAGTAGTCCAGTGGTAGGGAACGAGTCACACAAATGACGGCACATTCACACAGTCACATAACAGACTGCAGTCAGGCAGTCGGAATTATGCACACAGGACGTGTTATGGTTAAACGTGCAGATCTGTGGCCTTGGGCGCCCTTTCTGTGCCTCTGTGCTCGCATGTAAAGGGGAATGATGATAGTACCTACCTTGTAAATGTTTGTGAGCATTAAATGAATTATATAATTGAAGTGCTTACCACAGTGCCTGAAATGTAGTGAGTATAAAGTTTAGTAATTTTTATTGGTAATATAAACCGATGTGGCATAATCTCATATATAAAGCTTTTTATCCATTTTATTTGTATTTGGAAGGCAGAGAGACAGAGATGCACAAACAAAAGATCTCCCATTTACTCCCCAAGTGCCTACAAAAGCCAGCACTGGGCTAGATTGAAGCCAGGAGCTGGGAACTCAGCCTGGGTCTCCCAGTTGGGTGACAGGAACCCAAGTACTTGAACCATCACTTGTTGCCTCCTAGGTTGTGCATTAACAGGAAGCTACAATTAGGAAAGGAGCTGGAAATTGAGCTCAGATACTCCAATATGGTATGTAGATGTCCCAAGGGATGTCTCAACCACTATACCAAACACTCATCCCTCTAAGGTATGTTAAGTGAAAATAATTTGTTGCAGAAAGTATAGTGCTTTATATGTATGTCACTGTTTGTATATCAGCAAACAGGATTATTTGCATGTATATGCCAGGATTATCTCGGAGGATTCTGTGCTTCTTAAGTGAATTGCTGACTGCAGCCTGGTATTCTGTGTGGATGCATCCTCACTGAACCAGTCCCCAGCCACCTGACTAGTTAGTCCCTTTCAGTCTTTTGTACTGATAATGCTGCAATAAATGCCTTTGTATATCCATCTTTGTGAGCACAGAAGTATATCTCTAAGTTGCATTAGAAGGGAAATTGTTGGGTCAAACGACATGTATGTTTTTACGCATGTATTTATTCAAAAGGCAATATGACAGAGGGGGAGGAAAGAGAGAGAGAGTGAGAGCGAGCGAGCAAGTGAGCAAGCTTCCATCTGCTGGTTCAGTCTCCCTGCTGGTTGCAATAGCTGGGGCTGGGCAAGGCTGAATCCAGGAGCCTGGGATTCCATCCGGGTCTCCCATGTGAGGGGCAGGGCCCAAAAACTTGGGCCATCTTCCCTTGCATTTCCAGGCACATTAGCATGAAGCTGGATTGGAAACAGAGAGCTACGACTCCAACACTTTGATATGGGTTGTGAGCATCATAAGCTGTGGATTAACCTGCTGTATCACAACGCCAGCCCCCATTTTACAGTTTTGATAGATATTGACCAATAGTGCTTTTCAAAGTCCAGCTTGTTTATAGGTAAAGAAGCTCAACAATGGTTGCCTGTGGAGAGGTTTCCCTCTATGTGTAAATTTATATTTGACTAGGTACATATCTTGCTTTTCCAAAGAAATACATAAATATCCATCTATGTCTATCTCATAAAAAAAAAAAAAAGGATCAATGATTCAGCTGAAAAGTTCTGCTAAGTGTTCTGCTCCATGCTTTCAAAGAAGACTTTGCAGGTGGCCTCTCCTGCTTCCTGTTCCCCTTCTCAGATCTCGCCACTGACGACATCTCTGCTCTTCCTCCCTGCTACTTGTGGGCAGTGTTGCAGCCATTATGTGGCTTATCAGGGATTTGATAGGGTAAACATTTGTTGCTGGGCTCTTGAGTCAGCATACCTCATTATCTTCACTCCCCCAGCCCCAAATATGATGCCCTCTCCTTCTGTGTTTCTTATCTCCGTGAATACTTTCATCATTTCCCACCCCCACCCGTCACCCAAGCCAAAAACCTGGGAGTCGGATAACGCCTTCCTCAGTCACCCTCCATCCCCACATGTTAGCAGTCACGGAGTCTGAGTTTGCACCCAGACAACACTGGTATGCTTCCTTCTGTCTTACACACACAACTGTTTGATTTGACTTTTCTTTTTTAGAAATACAAAGAATATAGACAAACACAAAATAACATTACAAACACATATTCACAACTCCAAACTGTGACTCAACATTTTGTCCAGTTTCTTGTCTTGATTGGTCTTTTTGTTTTTATGGAAAGACAGTACCAGTCCTTTTTAACTACCATACTCAGTTTAGCTTCCCTCTCCCCACTATTGTGGTTTTCAAGTTCACTAGACATTTTGTACATACACCAATATGAATATTTAGTCATAAAATTGGGTATGATTGTTTCATATATATTTAAAGAATATTCATACAGGGATGCTGTTAACACACCACACATTATTGGTCCAGTACAAGCAGTGGTATCATGGACATCTCTGTACCCATTCCTTTGTGCCCATGCAAGAATTTCCATGCTCAGAAGGGAAATTACTGGGTCACTGGGTATTTGCGTTATCAAGTTTATTGCATGCTGTCAAATTGCTTTCCTTAAATGGTGACTTGGTCTATAGCCCCACTGGCTATATATGAGAGAGAGAGAGAGAGAGAGAGAGAGCGCTTGCGGCTCCAGTGGCTCCAGTAGTTGACACTGTCACCCTTTTTTGTTGTTGCCCGTATGAATGGTGAAAATAGCTTCTCATTGTTTTATTTTGAATACCTTGATTAGTACGTGAATAGCTCTTCAGACTTTTTTTTTTTTGGAGGGGAGCTACTTGGATCCTTCCTTTGTTAATTGCCTAATTCTGTATTTCACTCATTTTCTACTAAGTTGTTTGTGTTTTTCTTACTGGTTTGGATATTTTTAAAAATGCATATTTTGAAAACTCAAAACCCCTGTCCATCCCTCCTGATACAGGTCCTGGTCTTGCAGAGTCTCTTGCAATAGCTTTCAAATTGGCCTCCTTGCCTTCCTTCGTCGTCCACACCGTAGCCTAAACTACCTTTGTAATAAGCAAATCTGAGCATGCTGCTCCCAAACTCATTACCCACAGGAAAACAAAATGAAACAAAAGCATCCCCCCTCCCCAACAAAACCATACAAAACCTTCAAACCCATTGTACATCTTGCCGTTCTAGGTACTTGATGGGCCCCTTCTCTGCCCATGCTGTGTCGTCACACCGCTCCTCCTTCATAGCTCACAGGGAGCCGCTCAGACCAGTGGTCATGGCCATCCTCTGAACATACCAGTCCCACTCCTGCTGCTGGACTTCTGTGCCAGCCATTGGTAGTGACACTTGCTCTCCTATTAAACATTTCCCTGACATCCCTAAAGAGACCTCATGGCTCCTTGCTCAAACCTTATACACCCTGTGAATCCACTATAATAGTCACGATTTTGCATTGAAATGATTGATTATGACTTTTCCAAAGCTTAGTTTGGATTGAGCTCTGACTATTCATCTCAAGAAACAGTATAGCAGCATGGTTAGGAGTGTGGGCTCTGAAGCCAGACAGGCTGGGTTTGAATCTTAGCCCTGTTACTCTTTGGGAAGTTACGAAACCTCTCCGTGCCTCAGATCCCCATCTGTAAGATGGAGGTAGTGATAGTCCCCATCCCATTGGCTCGTGGTAAATCAGTTAGTATTACAAAGTGTTTATAACAGTCCCGGGCATTAGGAGATGTTCAATAATGTTAATTCTGATTTATTAACTCATTATTAGTAACTATCATTCATAGCAGGCACTGGCATACTTGCATGAATGCCAGGTCTACCCACCCAGATGTCATTTTGAGAATTAAGACTGAATCTGTCCAGTGGTTTGGGGGTGGTACATCCTCAAGGGGGATAGTTCCCACAGCTGGATTAGTTTTCCCAGGCTGTCTCCCGCCCAGTCCTGACTTCCTCTGATACCTTGACTCAGGAGGAGGTTCCTAGAAGAGGCACACCTGGCGCGGGAGCAGTGCTAACCCAGGTGACACTTGGACATCCCTGAATTAAGTTTCCGGAGTCAGTTCGCTGTTACTTAGCTCTGGCTCCAGTCGTTGTCAGTAGTGCCCCCTTTACTTCCTTCTGGCCCCAGCCTCTAGCTCCCCCACAGAAACAACTGGAGGTACTGGAAAAATGCATTACACGAAATGAACCTGAGAACATCGTTTGCATTTTAAAGACCTTGGCTAGCCCGCCCCGTCCTTTCCCGCCACTCACCAAATCCGCCTTTTCCCTCTTCTCTTCACTCTTGCAGCCGGCTACAGTCTGAGGTCTCAACATGTGGAAAGTCCAAACCTTCTGTGCCAAGATTCCCTCAGAATCCAGTTTCCCACGTGGGGCCTCACAGGCTCTTTACCATAATGTTCTCATCTGAACTCTTCCAAGCACAGAATTCTTACTCTGTGTTCTTCTTGTGACCGGAGCAGAAAGAAACCTTTGCTGTGTAGTCAGGAACAGGAAAATGTACTTTGTTATTGTT
Source organism: Lepus europaeus (assembly GCF_033115175.1). Classification (NCBI taxonomy): domain Eukaryota; kingdom Metazoa; phylum Chordata; class Mammalia; order Lagomorpha; family Leporidae; genus Lepus; species Lepus europaeus. The sequence continues at coordinate 28,420,967 of NC_084843.1, forward strand.
TTGTAGAGCATAGCCTACAAATGCCACGCCTGATTTTCTGAGAGGCCCTTAGAATGCTGCTGGCTTAGATCACAAATGAAAAATTCAGATGTGGACAGGTGGGAAAGTCAAGGGATCAGCCTGGGGGATTCTGGGTGTCTCCAATTCAGCAGAACAAATGGAAAAACAACAGGTGTCCACAGATGTCCCGACACACAAGGCTCACTTTGGGATTGAATTCTCTCATGAAATCTGCCCCTTCTTTGTGTGGCTCCCCACCCCCCACCCCCACCCCAACCTCTGCAGGGCTCAGAAAACTATGCATTCTGCTGGCCTTATGTTACAGGTACCATGAGGTCATGTGTGACTCACCCAGGATTAGCTGGCTTTAGGACTCAAAGTTCTGGCATTTTCAGGCTGTTAGTCATAGTATGTTGTAGCCTCCCTACTTCCATGATAATCAAAAACTTCATGTTGGTTTAAGCAAATACTCGGGGCTGCCGTGATTGATAGGACAGAGATCTGGTGAATTGGGGTCCTCGGAGTGCAGTGCTCTATTTAAGAAGATAGTTTCAGCCAGCGTGCAGCCCACTAGGCTAATCCTCCACCTGCGGCACCTGCACCCCAGGTTCTAGGCCTGGTTGGGGTGCAGGATTCTGTCCCGGTTGCCCCTCTTCCAGGCCAGCTCTCTGCTATGGCCCGGGAAGGCAGTGGAGGATGGCCCAAGTACTTGGTTCCTACACCCACATGGGAGACCAGGAGGAAGCACCTGGCTCCTGGCTTTGGGTCGGCGCAGCGGCCAGCTGTGGTGGCCATTTGGAGGGTGAACCAATGGAAAACGAAGACCTTTCTCTCTGTCTCTCTCTCTCGCTAACTATGCCTGTCCAAAAAAAAAAAAAAAAAACAAACAAAAAAAAAAAAAAACCAAACCAAAACAGTTTCAGGTAGGGGAAGAAGGTATATGGGGGTGCTTCAGAAGTCTATGGAGGGCTGGTATTGTGGCACAGTCAGTTAAGCTGCTGCTTGTGACACTGGCATCCCATTTCAGAGTGCCAGTTTGAGTCCCAGCTTCTCTGCTTCCAATCCAGCTTCCTCCCAATGCTCCTGGGAGGCAGTGGAGGATGACCCTAGGGCTTGGACCTAACCCCCCCCCCCCCCATGGGGGAGAGCTGGGCAGAGTTTCTGGCTCCTGGCTTTGGCCTGGCCCAGCCCTGGCCTGCCTGTTGTGGAGTATGAACCAGCAGATGAAGGGTCTCTGTATTACTTTGTTCTTCAAATAAAATACATCTTTAAATATATGTATATATGTATATGGGGAGGATTGCATAAGTTACATGCAAATACTATGTCCTTTTATACTCAGGATTTTATACTTCAGCTTCTATGGATTTGGGTATCTGCAGGGGTGCTAGAACCAATCCGCTATGGATATCAAGGGATGATTTGAAAACTTGTTCCTCTGCTTCAGATGGGGATATAACTTTAATCTCTGATTTCTTCCTTTACCCAGGATCATAGACAAAACTGCAGTGTTAGTATACGTTCTTTTCATACACATACAGGATGTTTACAAAGAACAGACCATGTGCTAAGCCATAACAGGATTCAGTGGCGTGCTAATACACTGATACTAGACAAATACCAGTTTCTGTTAACAATGCAGTGTAACTGGAAATCAGTGACAAAAGTACCACATTTAAGTATTAAATAATTAATTTAAGACACAACCTAATTCTAAATTCTCTAGCACAGATAATATAAAAGAAAAACTTAATGAATTTTGATTTTTTACCTTTTTTCTAATTATGGTAAGAACATTTTTGAAGATTTATTCTTTTTTTTTTTTTTTTTTTTTGAAAGGCAGAATGACAAAGAGGGAAAGACAGAGAAATCTTCCATCCACTGGTTCATTCTCTGGATGACCCCAACAGCTGGAGCTGGTCCAGCCAGAAGCCAAGAGCCCAGAACCCCATCGGATGCGTTAGCAGGAAGCTGGATTGGAAGCAGAGCATCCGGGACTTGAACCGGGGCTCCCATATGAGATGCTGACATCACAAGCGGCACCACACCAGCCTCTCTAAGACCTTTGCTCCTGAGTGGAACTGCCTGTGAGTCAAGTTAATTCACATCTCACCTGTGTCCATAAAGGTTTGAAGACACTTCATTTGCTTGTGAACTCAATTTGGGACCTGGGGAAAGCCTCCTTGCCAGTGCTTAGGACACCCACGGAAATGCCTCCATTATCCTGACTCTTGGTCACAGGCACTAGCATTTGAAAGACTCTGTTAATCTCTGGAGAGGAGCCCACACCTGCCAGGCAGCTAGTGTTTAAAAAGATTGACATGGACAGATGCTCAGGCTATCTCTTAACGTTAAAAAAAAGTTACATGCAAATGTGTATTATATGCATTGTTAGATTATCTAATTTGTAAACCAGACACATGCCTGAGGCACCAAGAAAGAAAAATATGTATATGTAATTTTTTAAAACATTGAAATAATTATTAGAGGAAAAGTGAAAACAGACTTTTTTGGTTATATTATTGTTCTAATATTTTTATTTTGAACCACACATGAGCAGGAGGAGAGGACATGTTATCTATTTTTAGGCTTAAGGTTGCCTAAGTTGTAAGTCTGGCTGTGATTTTATTATATTAATTCTGTGAAAATTCACATATATGTTCATATGTATGAAATGTTTGTAGGGGGCTGGCGCTGTGGCTCAGCAGGTTAAAGCCTTGGCCTGCAGCACCGGCATCCCACATGGGTGCCGGTTTGAGTCTGAACTCTTCCACTTCCAATCTAGCTCCTTGCTAATGTGCCTGGGAAAGCAGAGAAGGATGGCCCAAGTTTTGGGCCCCTGCACCCACGTGGGAGACCTGGAAGAAGCTCTGGCCATTGCAGCCATTTGGGGAGTGAACCAGCGGGTGGAAGACCTCTCTTTGTAACTCTGTCTTTCAAATAAACAAAATAAATCTTAAAAAAAAAAAAAAAAAAAAGAGAGAGAAATGTTCGTAGATGCAGAGAAAGTAATCTAGGTACATGCACCTCAACTTAACAATGGTTGTATCCCTGAGGGATAGAATTTTAATTTCTGCCTTACATATTTCTGTAATTTTTGACATTTTACAGTGACTACAAAGTCAGGAAAACAATGAAGATTAAAAACAAAACACAAAGTGCAGGCCTTGCTCACGTGGCTGTGTGAGGTCTCACCTGGTTTCAGGCTGGCAAACTCTGGGGCAAACTTCTCCCAGAAACAGCCTGAGGCTCAGTCCCGGTTCTCTGCGGCATCCTCAGATCCTCGACCCCTCACTGCCACCCCTGGCCTCTGGCCGCTCCCTGCTCAGCGCCCTCGGCCGGCTGGACTCCGAAGCCATTCGTCTGACTCTTAAGATTCCAGCTCAGACCCCCTAATAAAAATCCTTCTTTTTCCTCTGTAAACAGAGCTTCTGGACATTTTCTTGTGTGATCCAGAACTTTCTGTAAACGTTCTGGCAATCTGGGTGAATGCAAAATGTGGATGTGAGCAATTAGAGATGCCGAGCACAAGGGCTGTGTCTCAGTGGGAGGTGGCAGGGGCGTCAGTCCCAGGCAGGGGTACTCACCGGTTTCCTGTTGGTGCAGTGAGGCGATCCCAGCGTTTGGGGTGTTGGGAGGTGCTGGGGGGGGCGGTTGATGGGCTGGGAGACTTCCCTGGGTGGAGAAGCAACAGGGGCTGGAGCTTCCTGAAAACAAAGGCTGTTGGGACCAACTGGGATTTAGAGGGCTTTAGCTAATCTGTGGCTTGGAGACACACAGATTACCTGTCTGGCCTGTGTGTTGGTGTCTTACACAGAGACTATCCAACAAAAGAGAGGCCTAGAAGAACAGGGCTCCTCTGGGCCCCTGCCCAGGTAAAGCTGATGGCAACGTAGAGCAGGTTTTATTTGATGAACATTTAGTTGGCCACCCAAGGAGAAGGAGAGGGAGAGAGAGAGGAGGGAGGTAAGGGCTTTCGCTAACCGCATTAGAAGTCAAGAGCCAGGTATGGGAACCAAAGTTCGTGACACCTGCAAAGTTCTTGGCTATGTGTGGCTTCCTTAGTTGTGTTTATATTTTCCACACCTGTTTCCATGGTGATTAGCAGTAAATCAATGGCAGTAAAACTGTAAAAGCTTTAAAGTAAAATATGGGGTAGGCATCGTTGCATAGCTGGTTAAGCTGCTGCTTGAAGTGTTCGTTTCCCATATCCGAGTGAGTGGTTCAAGTCCCAGCTACGCCATGTTTGTTTTCAATTCAGCTCCCTGCTAATGCTTTGGCAAAGGCAGTGGATCATGGCCCAAGTATTTGGGCCCATGCCACCTGCTTGGGAGAGCTGTATGGAATTCTGGGATCCTGGCTTTGGACTGGCCTAGCCCTGGTTCTTGAGGCCATTTGGGTTGTGAACCAGTGGATGGAAGATCTAGCTCTCCCTCTTTGTCACTCTGCCTTTCAAATAAATGAATGCATCTTTTTTAGGAAATAAAATAAGATGTGTTTGTCTTTTGGGGCAACAGCAAAAGGGAAGCTGGGGGCCAGTACTGTAGTGTACGTAGGTAAAGCCACTGCCTGCAGTGCCAGCATCCCATATGGGCGCTGGTTCGAGACCAAGCTGTTCCACTTCTGATCCAGCTCTCTATTATGGCCTGGGAAAGTGTGCTCATTGGTGAGGTAGCTTCTGATATCCTTTGCCCATTTTTCTATTGAATTATTTGTTTCCCTTTGGTCCATTTAGAAACCTTTTTGTTTGTTGTTATTTTTTTATTTTTTTATTTTTTATTTTTTTTGACAGGCAGAGTGGACAGTGAGAGAGAGAGACAGAGAGAAAGGTCTTCCTTTTGCCGTTGGTTCACCCTCCAATGGCCACCGCGGTAGCGCGCTGCGGCCGGCGCACCGCGCTGATCCGATGGCAGGAGCCAGGTGCTTCTCCTGGTCTCCCATGGGGTGCAGGACCCAAGGACTTGGGCCATCCTCCACTGCACTCCCTGGCCATAGCAGAGAGCTGGCCTGGAAGAGGGGCAACCGGGACAGGATCGGTGCCCCGACCGGGACTAGAACCCGGTGTGCCGGCGCCGCAAGGCGGAGGATTAGCCTAGTGAGCTGCGGCGCCGGCCTGTTTGTTGTTATTTTTAATTCTCTGTCTAATCCTGTATATTCAGTAGACAAAGCAGATGAAGGAACCGCTGAGCTAAAACCAGCCCCTAATCCTGTATATTATTAAGATTTTTCTCCAAATCTATTGTTTGTCCACTATCTTTATTTATTTTATTTTTTGCCATTCAAAAGGTTTTTTTTTTTTAATTGTTACAAGGTAAAATATGTCTATATTTTCTTTTATAGCTTTTGGATTTCCAATCTTGGTTTACAAAGCCCTCCCTCCCTATATTGAACTTGTAGCCTTCTAAATTTTCAAAAGTGTTATTGTCTTCTTTTTTACATTTGTCTTTAATCTATATGGAGTTTATATTTGTATGTGGTATAAAATATGAGTCCAGTTTTATTTTCTTCCTGATGGAAGTTGTCTTGGCACTGTTTATTAAATAATCCATTCTTTTTCATGGAATTGAAATACCAACTGTGTCACACAGTAAATTCTCACATGTATACTTGCTCTATTTTTGGGTTCTCTATTTTATTCCTCAGATCCATTTATCAATCCCCATGCCAATACCAAATCGATTTAATTACAGTGGTTTTATAGTACATTCTGATATCTGAGAAGACAAGGCTCACCCTTTTCTTTTTCATATTTGTATTTGCCATTCTAAAGCATTTATTCCCTCTGTAACTTGAAGATCATTTTATTCAGTTTTCCCTTCAAATAAAAACTTCTTGCTATCCAATTAGAATAGCATCAACTGTGTACATTAATTTTGGAAAAGTTGACATATCACTATTCTTTCATTCTTCCCAAAGATATTTTGGGAGTACCTATTTTGCAACAAGCTCGGAGGATGTAGCATGGTCTCTGCCCTCGTCTAGTCCAGTTATGTTGTTTACAAATAAACAGCCCAGTAATGCACCCTTGGGTGTATGCCTGACAGAGACGAATGCTGACGTCCACCACAAAGACACTTGTAAGAAAGCTCAGAGCAGTTTTATGGCACACAGATGAGAACTAGAGGTAATGCAAGTGTTCCCACAGTAGAGTGAATACATAAATGGTGCTATGTTTATGCAATGGGAAATCACACCGCAGTGAGGAAGCAGGAACCCTTGCTACCCCAGCAACACAGATGAACCTATCAGAGTTCACGCTGACCAGAAGACACATGCACAGAAGAGCACATACTGAGTCCATTCATACCAAGTTCCAAAACGGACAACACTTGTTCAGAGGTGGGGTGGAATGGTGGCCACTTTGGGCAGGTGGATGCATGCTGGCTGGGAGAGGACACCCGGGAACCTTGGAGTGGTGGTCAGCCAGGTCCAGGCCGACTCACACCGAGCCACACCCTCATGGGCCAGCAGCCTTCCCATTTGTATGTGATACTAAAGTCAAAACAAAAGGAATGAAAGGGAGATTCATCCCCACAAACAGGCTCCTGCCCTGCAGGGTGCCGGGGGTGAGCAGCCATCTTGGGCCTCTGCCTTCTTCTGCCTGCTCCATCTCTGAAAAACAGAGTTTTCTAGTGCTTTCTAAGCTAGGCTGCTGAAATCTCCAAGCTGCTACAGCTGCTGCTGATGTCATAGTTTTGCAGCCGTCCTCCACTTTAAAAGAATTCATTAAGGAAGCTCTTGATGGACTGTGGTACAGTCCTGGGGAGCAGCGACAGACCCGCAGCAGCCAGCTGAGACTCCCCCCTCTCCAACTGGTCAATAAGAATCCTGGGTTGTGTGTCTTACCCCCAAAAGAGTTATAAAGTTCAGTAAGTGCCTGGAAAGCAGGCAAGACTCTGCAATGCAATCTGGATCACCCATTACCAATTTGCTTTGCTCACCCACCGTAGTGGCTGGGCCTTATGCTTCCTAGGGGAAAATGAGCAGTTTCAATGCCTGCCCCCTCCTCCTGCCTTCTCCCATCTCATCCACTCTACTCCCTTTGTTCTCCATAAATGGGTTGCCTAATGTTAGGGGAGGGGGGGATGCCCATATTTGTGGCTCTTCGGGGAGAAAACTTTGAGCCAAACTTGGGGCTCCACACGTAACCCCGAGACTGCAAGCATGGGATAGAGCCTGCAGCGGTTGCAGAAAGATGAGGCCGCGGCACCGCTGAGTGAGTTATTTCGTGTCATTTTGTATTTCCGCTCTCCGGGGCGGTGACTCACTGCTTTCCAGTTCAGTGTGAGGACGTGTCCCACGGTGCCGACTGCCCGATGTTCCTGGAGGACATTCCTAACCCACCACTCACCACGTTATTAGAAATCTAACTCCAAAATCACTAATCCCCAAACAGCCTCTGCTCTCTCAACCGCTGGCTTCCTCGCTTTGATTTTATGCACAGTAGTTCTAAACTCAAGGCCAAAAATTCTACCCCATGCCGAGCCACTTTCAAAGGAGAACCAATATGCTAAGACTAGAGGGGAATTTGAATAGCGGCTAATTGTCAGTTTGTCTAGCGAAAACAGCTTCCTCTGGCCCCTGAGCGGGCTGGTTATTTGTTAAAGGTTGCTGGGGTCTGGGGGCACCTCGCTGTCAGGGGCAGCTCGAACTCAGCAGTTTTAATTATTAATCAGGTCAAGGCTGGTGACAATTTTTCTGCTCTTCAGGGGAGGGCCCCGAGAGCTGGCAGGAGGCGATGGCCAAGCCGTCGTCCTGTGTTGGGTGGAAGGCGGGAGGAAGGGGACGGACTCAAGCCAGACCTGTCCCGAGTTCTTAATGGTTCCTTGCCCTGGAAGGGCGTCGTGGAACGTGGCTTACTCTGCCTGTGGGTTCGTCTCTCCTTCCCCGGGGGTGGGGGCTTTCAGAGCACATGGGAAAGTGCATCCTGCGTCTCCTTGCTGCGAAGGGGCTCACTCTTCACAGGCGGCCGCTCTGGTGCTCCCGACTCGCAACGGGGCGAAGACAGCTCCTCTTTGCTTCGTTGAAGCACGCTTAGGAAAGGCTGAGGCTTTTCCTGGTTTGGGTTTGCAACATTTCCAAATGCAGGAGTCTGCTTCTGCCCCGCTGCCGCTTCCTTCCTGATCCCTCAGGGTCTCCCTCCTCTTCTTGCCCTGAGAGCCCAGCTTGACAAGATCCAGAGAGACCTCTTTTTCGTCTGCCTGTTTGTCAGCCGTTCTAAGCCGATCCAGCAGGCTCTGCCTCTCACCCTTGTTGCTAGGCAGATTCCCTTGTTGCTAGGCCACCACTGCTTCTTCCCAGCCTCAAAAAAGAGGTATACATTTCCGGTGACCCACTCAACTGTCCACCCTCCCGCCCACCAGCAAAACAAGCCTGTCTGCACAGAGCAATCCCAAACAGGGAAAGAGGCGGCAAATCCAGGGCTGGCAGATACACAGGTGACAGCTCTCCTGGGGTGATGAGCAGGCTCTCCTGGGAGGTTCCTCAGGGGACAGCCATCACTTTGGGGGAATTTTCTCTGGTCCAAGATCTGACCCTCGGCCTTATGGACTCAAAACTCATTTTCTGTGCGGCCAAAACCAGATCCTTGTCCTGTTGGCAGAAGCATATTAAGCTGGAGAGACTGGTGCCTAAAAGCAGAATGATTAACGTATAATGAGATGTCTACGGCATGGACCTAGCGTGCTCCTGCAGGTATCGCCTTCGCTCTGTGGAGGTGGACTGTTCCGGCAGTGATGGTGTCATGGGAGGGTGTTGCAGAGTGGGCAGAGGGCGTTGGTTTGCACAGGGAAGGGAGTCCATGTGCCTATATAGCTCTGTATCTCTCGTAACAGTCTTACTATATGCCAGGGAAAATGCTAGATGGTTTACAGTTGCAATTTCATTACCACCTCACATCAACCATAGGAGGGAGCTACCCACCTCACAGAAAAAGCAGGTTGCGTTCTATGACCCAGCTGAGGTCACTCTGCTAATGGGTGACAGGACTAGGATCTGAACCCAAAGCCATGGTCGGACTAACAGATCCCAGCTGCCTGGCAGTGTGAGATGACAGATGGGCTGGGGCACGTTGGGTGATGGATACCAGAGTGTTCCAGAATCAGCCAGATGAAAACGCCCTGGAAATGATGGGATTCGTGGGAGCGGAGCTTGGCGGAGCCGTGATCTGGTGCCAGGAGGTGGAGACGTGGTTCGGCACATGGCTCCCCTCTTCTGGAGGCACATGGAGAGCGAGGCTTCTGGATCCCCACTGAGAGTGCAGTGACAGAATACAGGAAGCCACTGGGCTGAGAAGGTGTCTGAGTGGCGGAGGACAGGGCACCAGGGGGCCAGCCAGGGAGAAGGGCTCCTGGGACAACGGCTTCACCACCATCTTGCCAGGCAGCCATCGACCAAGAGCCCAGCACCTGCACAGACCAGGAGACCAAGACCTTGGCTTTAGGGCGAGGTGGAAGCGGCACTGGGGAGAAGACGGCATGTTTGTGGGTGTACCAGGGTCGCTGAGCTCTTGAAAGGGGTGTCTGGAGCCTGCATGAGAAGAAGATCAGCAGGGGGGGTGTACTCCTCACCCAGGGGTCCAGTCAGGAGCTCCCGCAGCTCGGGGTAGGGCACGGAGCAGACAGGCAGGTGCAGACAGGGGCCGGGAGGTAGGTTCTGAAAGGCGCTGAGGGCTCAGTCAGGCATGGCGATGGACTTAGCCTCCAGCTTGGGCTACTGCGTGAGCACCTTTGTTCTGCATCCAAACCCTGAAGAACTGAGGAAGAGCGAGGGGCAGAGGTCTGGGCGTCCACCAAGCTGTACCTTCTGCCTGCCCAGCTTCTTGTTTTCTTATTTTTTAAAAATTTATTTTTTTATTTAATAGGGGGAGAGACATACACAAAGACAGACAGGAAGAGATTAATTATTTTAAAGATTTATTTATTTGGAAGGCAGAACAACAGAGAGAGACAGACAGACAAGCTCTTCCAGCTACTGGTTCACTCCCCAAATGACTGCAATGGCCAGGCTGGACCAGGCTGGGCCAGAACTCTATCTGGGTCTCCCACATGGGTGTCAGGGGTCCAAGCACTTGGGCCATCATCCGCTGCCTTCCAGTCACATTAGCAGGGAGCTGGATCAGAAGTAGAACAGCTGGGACTTAAACCAGCACACTGATACAAGTGCCAGCATTGTAAGCAGCAGTTTTACTCAGGGTGCCACACCACCGGCTTGATTTTCTTATTCTTGCAACAACTTTGCTGGGACTAGATGTGAGTTACTCCAGGCAGGGCCTCTGTGCTCTGCGAGTTGTCTGTTTCTGCTTTTGTAATTTACGCTTTTGGCTTTTCCCCCAGTTTCCTAGCAAAGTACGTTTAGAACAGTTTCGGCCTCATCTCTCGCTGATACTTGCCCACATTTGAGCCAAGGCAGCAGAGGGGGTTCCAGGGCCCCTGGAAATTTAGCATGGTGGGGCCAGCAGCTGTCTCAGCTGGATTTGCAGGAAACAGCTGGTGGAGCCAAGGGCAGAGGGAGGTGAAGTCTCCAGAGAGGAAGAGAGAGAGAGAGAGAGACATGGGAACAGCTGCAGCTGGGAAGCTCTTCCCGCCTGGACTCTCTCATCGGAGGCCTGCCCAGGCCTCATTTCTCCCCACCTCGGCTCTGCTCACAAACAAGTCGAAGTGATGCCTCGGGGCCTACAGACAGTGTGCGTGGACAGTGTCTGGTGGGGACACAGACCGGCTCTCACCTTGGAGCCCTGCTGCTGGTCACCTACAAAGCTTAACAGCACCTGGTGTGTGATTCGGCTGCAGGGGGATTACAGCGCAGGCTCCAGTCCAGGACTGTGTGGCCATGAGATTCGCTCAGGGTCCATGCGTGCAGTCGGAATAGCGCAGACCTGGAAGAATTTGGGCCTCTTCTGTTAGCTCAGTAAGCTGAGAGTCTCTTGGAAATTTGTGTGAGGCTCCAGCCTGGGTCTGATTGGAGACCCGCCCCCACCTCCACCTCCCTTATTTGGTGAGCTATGTTTTTTTTTTTTTTTTTTTTTTTTCTTAAAGACTTGGAAATCTGTAACAAGCAAGACAAGACAATGATGACTTGACTTATTGCTGGCTGGCCCTTTGGAAGGACGGAGATGAGGAAGGTGCCAGTTATTCCGAAAGTTTTTGGGGTGCCTTTTCCTAATCTGCTAAGTATTTTGCAGACACAGGCTTGGTTCCTGGGCAGCAGCAGTTAAATTGAAATCTTGCTTCTCTTGGTAACTTGATGGCTTAGTTTAGGCTTCAGGTTGCTGTTCCATGAACTGCCTTGAAATTTAATCACCCAAATTTATTTCCTGGAGTGTTTTTCACCGTCTCCTCCAGGCCCATTAGTCACCATCCTGTGACCTGACAGAGTGATTACCGAAGACCCCGTGGCTCCCTCTCACTAGATTCAGGGGTGTCGGTATCTTGGGAGGCAAGTTCCAACTTGGGTCACAGTTGGGTGAATTTTCTGTAATGGTTGTGACTCCTGCCTGAGGGCATCATGGAGGCCCTGGGAGCACAGCCCTGGGCACCGCCTGTTCTTTCTTCTGAACTGGAAGATGGGAGTTGGCTTCTCCCAGGGCTCGCGTTCTTGGGCTGGGGGTCATCGTATCCTTTGCCCCAGGCACGTCTCGCATCTCCCAGCTTCAGTTTCCCTACTGGTGAAATGGCGATCGCACATGTAACTCAGGCTGCTGGGCCTGGCACAAGCATGTACCACATGTCAGCTCCCTTTCCTGCTCTGTGTGGCAAAACCCAGGCCTTCCCACTGGCATTTGGAGAGAGAAATTCTATTTGTTGGATTTGGAAGCATTCTTTTTTTTTTTTTTTTTTAACTTTAATTAATTTATTTGAAAGACTGAGTTAGAGAGACAGAAGGAGAGACAGAGACAGAGGTATTCTATTTGCTGGTTAACTCCCCAAATGGCTGCAATGGTCAGGGCTGGGCCAGACCAAAGCCAGGAGCTTCTTCCCACATGGGTGCAGGGGCCCAAGCACTTGGTCATCATCTGCTGCCTTCCCAGGTGCACTAGCGGGGAGCTGGATGGGAAGTAGAGCAGCTGAGATTCGAACCGGTGCCCATATATGATGCCGGTAACCACTACACTACAACACTGGCCCTGGAAACATTTTTTTTTTAAAGATTTATTTTATTTATTTGAAAGAGGTACAGAGAGGTACAGAGAGAGAGAGAAAGGTCTTCCATCTGCTGGTTCACTCCCCAGATGGCTGCAATGGCTGGAACTGTGCTGATCTGAAGCCAGGAGCCAGGAGCTTCTTCTGGGTCTCCCATGGAGGTGCAGGGACCCAAGGACTTGGGCCATCTTCTATTGCTTTCCCAGGCCATAGCAGAGAGCTGGATAGGAAAAGGAGCAGTCGGGACTTGCACCGGCGCCCAGATGGGATGCCAGTGCTTCAGGCTAGGGCTTTAACCTGCTGTGCCACAGCGCCAGCCCCGGCCCTGGAAGCATTCTTACAAATTGTGTTTCAAGAATAGTTGCATGCATTAAATATTTAGCTTCTCTTTCCAACCTTGTCATTCTCCTCTAAGAGAGACACAGAGAGAGATCCTCCATCCCCTGGCTCCTCCCCAGATGGCAGCAATGGCCAGGCCTGGATTGAGCTGAAGTCGGGAGCCAGGTCTTTCCACATGGGTGGCAGGAGCCAAAATACTTGAGCCATCTTCCTCTGCTCTCCCAGGTGTATTAGCAGGAAGCTGGGTTGGAAGCAGAGGCCAGACTTGAGCTGGTGCTCTGATATGAGAGGACAGCTTCGAAAGTAGCAGCTTAATCCATTGCACCATCATGCCAGCCCATATGTCTCCAATTTTAAATGCTTTCAAGAATGAAAAATTTTCAGTGTGGGATAGGTGAAATGCAGTATGGCTCCCCCTGGTTAGAATCATGACCTCTGTGTGTTCTAGGCAGGTTCTTTTTTTTTTTTTTTGACAGGCAGAGTGGACAGTGAGAGAGAGACAGAGACAGAGAGAAAGGTCTTCCTTTTTGCCGTTGGTTCACCCTCCAATGGCTGCCACGGCTGGCGCGCTGCGGCCGGCGCACCGCGTTGATCCGAAGGCAGGAGCCAGGTGCTTCTCCTGGTCTTCCATGGGGTGCAGGGCCTAAGCACTTGGGCCATCCTCCACTGTACTCCCGGGCCATAGCAGAGAGCTGGTCTAGGCAGGTTCTTATAAAGATGTTTTTGTTTGTTGAGAGAGAGGGAAAGAGAAAGTTCCCATCTACTGGTTCACTCCCCAGATGCCTGCAACCACCAGGGCCAAAGCCAAGAGCCAGGAACACAGCCAGGTCTCCCATGTGGGTGGCAGGAACCCAATCACTTGAGCTGTCGCTGCTGCTCCCAAGGTCTGCATTGGTGGGAAGCTGGAGTCCAGAGCTGGGAGCCAGGAATTGAACCCAGGCACTGTGAAGTGGGACACAGGTGTCCCGGCCTCACACTAAACGACCACTCCCAGGGCTTGGCAGTTCCTGGAAGGGGTGTTCTTAGTTTCCTGCCAGTCCCCGCTCCCACTCCTGTCTGGGACATTCCTTCTCAGCTTGGTCGGCCCCGCAGATAACCACAGGGCCTGCTCCTCTTCTGCAGGCTCTTGGACCAGTTAAAGGTTATTCCATAGAAACCTCAACCAACAAGTCAAAAGATGAGTTTCCTGCTCTTAATAGATAATTTTTATTGGTTTTGCAATAAACGTATGAAATAGAAACAATAGCAATAAACTAGCTCAACAAGAAATCGAAAGGCAGAGGCCCCCAAAGCCCTTCCCGCCTCTTCTTAATGAGTCTCTAATTTATAGACCGACTAGCAGCCCACTTTTCTTTTTCCAAGCTTTGCCAACTTTTCTGTCTTGGAGGCCTGGGTGCTCTGGGGGCTTGCGTGCTTGTTGTGTGCTCGTTGCGTGCTTGTTGCGTGCCTGTATCCACAGAGTTGCTGCAGTGGAAGCCGGGACGCAGCAGTGCCCGGCGGGAGGAGGTAGCACCGCCTAGGGGCCCCTCTCCTCTAACTTTGAGGATCTGGCCCCTTTGATTTCATATTTATCAGCAGAGGGCTGACAACTCATGTTGAAGTGGTCAAAGGCCACGGCTTAACTTCCAGGGAGCAAAGTTCCAGGGCCTGGGCACAATCTCCAGGACAGTCGGGAGGCTGGGGGAAGGGTTGCTCACCCTTTACCTATGCAGAGTATTTCTAGTCCCTGGTGCAGAGCCTCTTCCCAGCACCCAAACTGCCGTGCCCCTGTCTGCTAAGCCACAGCGTGGGCTGGCGAGGGGAGAGTGATCTTGGCTTCTCGGTGGACACTGATGCGACCTCCATGTTGCTGTTCTCAGGGCTCACTCAAGCCAGCTGGAGGCCCCGAGGCCCCCGGCCGTGGGTGTTTGCCTGCTGGGCTGCTGGCGGTGCCGGATGAGCGGATGAGCGATAGCAGAGGTCAGAGGGCTTGCTGCTCCAGCTGAATATCTCTCCTGAGGCCTGCAGCCCAGAGAACAGGTTATCTGGGTTCCTGATCATGCCTCAGAGAAAGAACAGACCTCCTCGTACTGCGGTGGGAAAACAAGGCCAACAGAGTCCCCATACCCACCCTTGGCTCAGGGTCTGGATGTCTCTTGGGTTATTGACTGATATTCTCATGTCCAAAGCCGGCTTAGGACCCCGACTCCCCCCTCCGCAGCTGCTTCCGGCCCCTTCTTGGCTGTGTCCCTGCAAGGGCGGGGCTGGGGTGAATTCACAGCAGAGCCTCCCTGCTACACTCCCCCCCAGCCTCCACGCGGCCTCTCCCCAGAGGGCTCAGGGGGCAGGGAAGAGATGCTGCCTTTGCCGCCCACAGCCCCACAAGGCCCCACCTATGGCGTGCTGCTATGCTTCGAGGACACAGGACTGTGAACTTGAAATTGTCTCGCCTTTGTCACCTCCTGGCAGGTCTTCAGAGCCTGGGGACACAGTGGAGCGGTACAAATCGCAGCGGCGTGGCACAGCCCCCCCTCCCTGCTCCTGATGGGCTGCCTGACTCATATCCGTTTCCCTGGCAAAAAATAAGTTTTTGTTATTGCTGGCTTGGCAGAAGCACGGGAGAGCGCGCGAGGGTCTACTGCCCCATGCATCACTGGCCAAATTGCCTGAGAAATCCCAGCTCTAGAACTTTTCATCGTTGGCTGTGATGTACCGAGCAGAACGGCTGCTCCATTTCCCCCGCGCGGGGCTCAGCGACACTGGCACTTAGCAGGCCTGCTCTGCTTGCAACTCCCAGCAAATGTGGCCTCTCCCTTCCCCTCCCTTCCTCTTGGTCCTAGAGCCCCCCCATCCCCCCTTTGCCCATCCCATCCCCCATCTGCTCATCAACCCCCTCCCTGCCTGTACCCAGCAGAGTCATAGCTGGAGAATCAGGAGGAGGCCCACAATGCCATTTCCCCATCACTCTGCAGACGATGCCACGCTAATGTTCTTTTAATGCTGTGATGCTGCACTAATTAATAAGCATCCTGCACAGAGGCCTCGCCTCGCCTCTCCTCCCCTCTCCTCCTCTCCCCTCCCCGCCCCTCCCCGCCAGCTCTGGAGAAGGCCTCCTGACATCCTGGCATCTGGCAGCAGAGAAAGGATTTCACTCCTCTACCTGGGCTGCCTGATATTGCTATGAGAGATAACTGTATACGAACCAATAATCTAGCCTGACAATCCAATTTACTGACCAATAGCGCACAATCCACCATGTCATCGGCTGTGGGGAGGCCCATAAATTAGTTTCTAGTAATTTATTCTGATCAATAGAATGGGCAAAGTCACTTGTCTCTTTAATCAAAGGGCCTCTCAGAGATGTCAGGGCAAGCGGCTGCGTGGGAGGGAGGGAGCAGGGCTCTGTAAGCCACGAGGCGAGGCAATGGGTGCTCAGCACCAAACCCCAGCCCTGGCTTCCAGGACTCAGCAGGAGGCACCCCAAATGGGCAGTGTGCAGGAGGGCCCATGGTCAGCCTCGCTGTGCCTCCTTTGGTCACCCCAACCACAAATCGTGGGCCTTCAGAAAGGCCAAGGGCAAGGGTGGCTAGGAGTGTGGTTAACAGGAGACGGACTGATGAGACCCCAAGGAGGTCTCTTTTCTTCTGAATGTTCAGAACCCTAACCCTCCCCCTCCCCAGGTCATGGGGCCGACCCCCCTCCCCCAATTCTGTTCTGTAAAGGGAGGCTCCTCACCTGGGAGATGGGAATGTGCCACTCCAGGGGAGGGTGTGGCACCCAGAGCTTCAGGTGCTCAAGCCTGGTGCCGTTAAGGTGCTACACTGAGGAGCCTGGCTTTGGTTCCTGGTTTCAGCTCCTGACTCCAGCTTCCTGCCGGTGCAGTCCCCAGGAGGCAGCGGTGGTGGCTCAGATGGTGGGTCCTTGCCACCCAAGGCAGTTCTTGGATTGAGTTCCTGGCTCCTGGCTTTGGCCCTGTTCTATTATGGCTATTTGGTGAATGAGACAGTGGATAGGACAGGGATCAGGAACTCCATCCGGGTCTCCCACGTAGGTGCAGGGGCCCAAACACTTGAGCCATCTTCTACTGCTTTCTCAGGTGCATTAGCAGGGAGCTGGATCAGAAGTGGAATAGCCAAAACTTGAACCAGTGCTCATATGGGAGGCTGGTGTCACAGGTGACAGTTTAACCCATTGTAACACAACACCAGCCCCCAGGTGTGCCTTTTTTTTTTTTTTAAAGATTTATTTATTTTTATTTTTTGACAGGCAGAGTGGACAGTGAGAGAGAGAGACAGAGACAGGGAGAAAGGTCTTCCTTTTGCCGTTGGTTCACCCCCCCAATGGCCGCCGCGGCCAGTGCACCGTGCTGATCTGGCAGGAGCCAGGTGCTTCTCCTGGTCTCCCATGCGGGTGCAGGGCCCAAGCACTTGGGCCATCCTCCACTGCACTCCCGGGCCACAGCAGAGAGCTGGCCTGGAAGAGGGGCAACCGGGACAGAATCCGGCGCCCCAACCGGGACTAGAACCCGGAGTGCCGGCACTGCAGGCGGAGGATTAGCCTATTGAGCTGTGGTGCTGGCCTGTTTTTTAAAGATTTTTAAAAGGTTTTTTAAAACATTTATTTGAAAGGCAGTTACAGAGAGAGGTCTTCCATCCACTGGTTCACTCCCCAAATGGCCGCAATGGCCAGAGCTTGGCTGATCCAAAGCCAGGAGCCAGGAGCTTCTTTCGGGTTTCCCACAGGCGTGCAGGGGCCCAAGCACTTGGACCATCTTCTACTGCTTTTCCCAGGAGCTTTAGCAGGGAGCTGGATTGGAAGTGGAGCAGCCAGGATTTGAACCGGTACCCATATGGGATGCTGGCAGGCACTGCAGGCTGGGGCTTTAACCCACTGTGCCACAATACCAGCCCCCAGCTGTGCCTTTTTTTTTTTTTTTTTTTTTTTTTTTGCCGTATTCAGAGCTGGCTACTCAGAGGAGCTTCGGGCACATAGCAGCTTCCCTGGTGTGCGGGAGATTTGTACATGGGGAGGATATCTGCGTTAGCGTAGCAAACAGTGGGCCCTGGTCTGCCCTATCTGGAGCTAGGGAAGCCTCTACCACCCCACTCCTGGCCTCCATCCAGCCCAGGCCTTGCTGTCAGTAATTCCCTGGGAGCCTTGATCTGCACAGGAGGATGACAGCTTTCACTTCCAGTGCATTTCCTCCCCTCACCCTCCCAACGCTCACACCCAGCACCCTTCAGGAGCTCCCAAGCCCCTCGCACTTCGTGTGTGGTAGAAAAGCCCCAGTCATCTGGGTCTTCTTATGCGCACCCCATGCACGAGCACGTGATAAATCCACGTGCCCTCTTTCCTTTGGGCAGGGGAGGGGAAAAGCCCCTTGACCCCTCCTCTAGCACAGTGGACGACGGTCAGATTGCCTGGCTTTGAACGAGGACTTGCCAGCTGTGAGGCGCCGGGCAAGCTGCTTACCGCGCAGCTTCCTCACCTGTGCAGAAGGGCCAATGACGGCATCTTCCTCATAGGGTTATTATTAAGATGCAGTAATTCAATTACTGTAAATTAAGTAGGGGCCATTGTTGTGGTGCAGTGGGTTAACTGCTGCCCACGCCGCTGGCATCCCATATTGAAACACCGGGTTGGGGCCGGTGCTGTGGCGTAGCAGGTAAAGCCTCTGCCTGCAGTGCCAGCATTCCATATAGGGGCTGGTTCGAGTCCCGGCTGCTCCACTTCCCGTCTAGCTCTCTGCTATGGCCTGGGAAAGCAGTACAATATGGCCCAAGTGCCGGGGCCCATGCACCCACGTGGGAGACCAGGAAGAAGCTCCTGGCTCCTGGCTCCTGGCTCCAGATCCACTTAGCTGCAGCCGTTTGGGGAATGAACCAGTGGATGGAAGCCTTCTCTCTCTCTGCCCCTGCCTCTGTAACTCTGCCTTTCAAATACAAATAAAAAATCCTAAAAGAAAAATGTACAACATTTAAAAAAAACCCAAAAGAAACACTGGATCAAGTCCTGGCTGCTCCACTTCCCATCCAGCTCCTTGCTAATGTGTCTGGGAAGGCAGCAGAGGGTAGCCCAACTGCCTGGGCCCCTGCCACCCAGGTGGGAGATCCGGATGGGGTGCCTGGCCCCTGGCTTCAGCTTGGCCCAGCCCCAGCCATTGCAGCCACTGGGGAATGAACTAGTGGATGGAAGATCTCTTTTTGTTTCTTTCTCTCTCTGTCTTTCAAATAAATAAATATTTTTCAAAAACATTAAGTTATACATAGATGTATAAAATGTGAAGAGCAGTGCCCGACACGTGGTGACTCCCAGGTCGAGCGCTTGTCCGCCGGACACAGAGACATCAAGGGAGCGTGCTGGTGTGGTTCTTTCGGAAGATTGGCGGGGCTGCGCGATGCTCTGCTCCCTGCGGCTTGTGCTGTCTCCTACCCAGCTTCACCTCTCGTCCCCCTTGTCCAACGTGAACAGATGAGGAAGAGTCCACTGCTGCCGCCTCCTGGAGACACCAGAGACCCCAAAGGCCTCCCTCCACAGGAGGGTTTTCCCTCCTCCGGGGCCTCGGGCGGGGCCGTGCCTCAGCCCTGGGGAGAGAGACCAGCTTTGCTGCTCGTGTTGGTTAGCAGGGAGGGAAAGGGTCTCGGGTCCTCGTGTTGGCTGCAGAGACCGAGGCGTGAGGAAGGCAGCAGGGCTCCCTGCCACGAGCTGGACAAAGGGAGACACAGCGCAGGGCCGTGGGAAGAGCAGAGGGTTCCCGGCCCAGCTCTGCCACTCAGCGGCCCCGCGACTTCGGCCAGCTCAGTTCAGGAGTCAGTCTGATTCTGTATTTGAGACAAGAAGGGGTGGGACAGGGTGCTCTCAGAATTGCCTCTTGGATCTGACATTCTAAATTCCGCAGAAGTCGGCCGAGAAGTCTGTTAGCTCCTCTCTGACCCCCTCAACGCTGCACTCCCCATGGTCATTTTCTGGAAGTCTTGGAACCAAACAGCAGCAGCAGCACAAGGAAACGGGAAATGCCCAGGAATACAAGAGTCACTGAAAAGAGCAGGGTGGGGACACTCTTGGTGGGGAGGGAGATAAGGCTCCCTGGGCCCCTGACCCCAGCTGGGACTGGGTTTCCAAATGTGCAAGAGGCCAGGGGGTCTCAGCTCTACCACCAAGGTCAAAGCTGGGCCTGCTGATACTAGGAAGTCTCTGGGACCTCTCTACTGGATCCACCAACCCTGCAGGCTCTGCCAGGGCGGAGCGCCCCAAGCTGCAGGCACAGACGCACAGAGGCACTGAGAGGAAACTGAGCCAGTATCCCACTTGAAATTCCAGGCTCCAGTGACTGTCCTTGAATCCCACCCTGGCCTCCTGTCCCCCCACAACCAGCCCTGGTGTGTCCATCAGAAGTGAGCTGCAGGGCTGGGGTACGGGGGTCAATGGGGTGATGGCGCCAGGTTGGAGGCCTGAGGCCCGCCCGGGGCAGCTGCACGGCAGGTGGACACGGTTTCTGGTGAGCGGGAGTCTGGCACCCTCTGCTGACCCCGCGGCAGGAGACAGCTGGTCAACCAGGCTAGGGCTGCAGCCACAGGGAGGGGGAGGGGTGGGGCTTGGGAGCAAGCAGCAGCTTCCTAGTCAAAAGAGCAGCTCCCCTCTCTGAATAGATCATTTTTATTGGTTTTGCAATAAGCTTATGAGACAGGAACAATCGCAATAAACAAACCGAACAAGAAATCGAAAAGATGGGCCCCGAAAGCTGTTACTGAGCCCTTCTCACCTTCTCTTAACAAGTCTCTAATTTATAACAAACACCAGCCCAGCACCTCCAAGGTCTCTGCTCCCAGGCTGGGAACCCACGGCCTGCACCTGTGTGTGGTTGGTCATCTCGCTCTGCCCCTGGAGGTAGCAGGAGATGCTATGGAGCAGAAGCAAGAGCTTGGCACAGGAGGTGCTCAGGCCCCTGGCTCCGTCTGGGAGCATCCAGGAGACGTGGTGCCCCTGGTCCCCCCACTCAGATCTCAGAGCCCATGGGGCTGGCTCTGGAGGCCCAGCCTCCCTGCCCCAGACCTGATGCAGCCCCAGGCTACGATGCAGATGGCAGCACTGCCCTTTCCAGACTTCCGGGTGAGGACTTGGCATGAGGGGCGGGGCCGGCTGCTGCCCTTCAGTGGGACTGAGGCCTGGGTTTGGGGGGCTGAGCTTCCACCTTCTGCAGGATCAGAGGCTCCTTTAGGGCAGGGCCTCTGCTCACCCCTTCCTCCTTCCCTGAGGCTAAAGCCAAGGGCTTCCCATGTGACTGGCTTGCCCCAGGCCTGGGGTGGGGTGGGGTGTAAGTCCCTTCTCTCAGGCTGTGATCCCCTGGGGAAGGGCTGTAGCTTCTCCCTCAGTTTGCAGCCCCCTAGGTCAAGGTCACCCTTCCTTCCTTTGGACTGAGGCTGTGGGGACTCTGGGTTAGAGCTGCACCACAGACAGGAGCTCCCAGTCCCCTTTGTCACCGAAGCTTTCCCAAGCTTCATGTCCTTACATTTGTCCCTGCTGGAGGTCTGCGGCAGGCCCCTGTGTGCTTCCTGACAGCTGAGGGTGGGCAGGGCCTCCAGGGATCAGACCCACTGGCCCGTCCAGGAAGCAGGGGCTAGGCTGGGCTGTGCTCCCCTGTGGGGAACCAGGGCCTCCCCGCGATGCCTGCAACCTTAGAGATGGCCACAAGATGTCAGTGTGAAGCCGTGAAATGGCTCCTAACCTGGGGCTGCGCTCAAAAGGCAGGAAAGGGGTCAGGGCAGATGTCATGGCAAGAGCAGCACTTGGCAGCCAGCCCCAGGCTTCTCCCTCTGTCCCCTCCTCCCCTAACGACGATGCGCATCTCTTGGCTGTGCCCCCAAATCTTTGCTTCCAGAAGAGTGAGATTTGAGGCTCCCTGAGACTGAGATCTGGGAAGAAAGGGGGTGCTGTTGAGGCGCCCTTGCCGCATGGAGAAGCTACAGCCCTTCCCCAGGGGATCACGGCCTGAGAGAAGGGATTTACACCCCACTCCCCCAGGCCTCGGGCAAGCCGGTCACATGAGCACTGTGGTGCTCCAGTGTGTGTGTGTGCGCACGTGTGTGTGTGTGCACATGTGTGCACGTTGGAGACAGCTTCAGGCCATCACAGGCTGGGCATTCGGAGTTGCCTGTGTTTGTGTGTGTCTCTTTGCAAGGAATTGTGCCTGCCACAGAGAAGGAAAATTCAGACCTGCACGTGTCCCCGTCCAACCTCCCCTTTGGTAGGTGAACAAATAGAGGCTTGGGCGAGCTGTCCCTGGCAGCCTGGCCTCCCAGCTGCAGGCCCAGTGTGAGTGTGTCTGCAGGCCTGGGTGTCTGCTATGCTTCTGTCTTAGCCAGTTACTTCCAGTGGGCTCTAGAGAGTTGGCCAGCTGATCATCAGCCAGCAGGGTTATGAGCAGAATCAGATGGCAATGGATAGAGGATGGGCTGGAAGGAAGCAGACACGCAGGGTGTATGGCTGTGGTGTGTGTGGGTGCCTGCATCTCTACAGCTCGCTGTGGTGGCCAGCGGATGGAGTGTGCGGGTCTCTCTGCGGGCCTGGGTGCTTGTGTCAGAGACCCCGCTTCTGCTGTGTAGACTTGAGTGTGTGTGTGTGTGTGTGCACGTGCGTGCACGCGTACTGGGACCCGTGGCAGTGGCCCCACAGAGTCAAGGCCTCTCCTGGGAGTTGTGGTGCTTTAGGCCGGGTAGTGCGTTGAGTGACAGTGGATGCCAGTGATTGGCGCGCGCGCGCGCGCGCGTGTGTGTGTGTGTGTGTGTGACCCTGGATTGAGCATCCGTCAGCGGACATGAGCAACGGTGGGTGTCTGTGAGCACGAGAAACTGCTTCCTCTCCCCACCTCCTTGCCCCCCACCAGCCTGGCTCCCCATGGCCCCTGGGGTTTCTGCGTCCCTGCCCCAGCAGCGGTGAAATCCTTTATCGGTTGAGGCAGCAGCCCCCGTGTCGGGATTTCAAGGTTCCTGTCGGTTCCATCCATCTTCTGGGGCCTCCTGGTATTAGCATTGATCTACAGGGGAAATGGAGAGCGCGGCTGGGTTATTACGCCCGCCCGCCTTCCCTGGGCCGTGATGGAGTGCACACAGAGAATTTTTGAAACATGGCCACCCTAACTTATTCTGTCTTCCTGCCAATAGCGTGGCACGGGTCCAAATTACGGGTCGATACCAGCTGATCTTTTTATGTTAAACTGTGATGAAGTTGCTTCTGTGCGGAGATGGGATTAGGCCTGGGCCCTCTCTTAGCTGAGAACTTTGGAGATGGAGCCAGGGTTGGGGGGAGTGGGGAGTGGGGAGTGGGCATCCCGGCAGGCCGATGGGAGGCTGAGGGCAGGTGGTGTGGGGCAGGGCAGGGCAGGCTCTGGCCAGGAGTGTGGGCCTTTAGGGGAGGGAGAGCCAATGCACCTGCCCTTCTCTCTCCCTTTCCGACCCTCACCACTCTGGGGACCCTGAGGGCCATGCATCAGACAGCCCCTTGGGTCAGCGGGCCAGCCCCTGCGAGGCCTCGCCTGCTCCCTCCAAGGATAGAATTCCATTTCTTCCCAGCTCCCTCCACCCTGCTCCCCACGCCCACCCCCCACACACACCTGCACCATCAAACGGGTTTGTCTTTACCCTCCAAACAGGGAACTTTAATTAAAGAGACAGTGACCCCTTTTACGAGTGTGGTCGAGTTGGGTTTCAGGGCCCTTGTCCCCCACGGCTCACATAACGCTAACAAAAGCTTGCAGGCCCCAGGAGGAGCCAGTCCCCCTCGTAGACATTGCAGGCATTGCGACAGGGGCACAGGGTGGTGCTGGGGGGCACGGGGAGGAGGGAGGCATCCTCGGGTCAGGCACCCGGCTGACTGCACGGTGAGGTCAGAGGGTGGGGGAGGAGCCGGCGCAGCTCCCATCCAGGAGACAACCACGTGGGCCCTGGCAGTGCCGGGGCCCAGCACCCAGGTGGGACTCACCACGCGTGCTGCCGGGCGCCCACCCGTCTGCCGGCTGGCTTGCGTTATGAAGCTAGAAGTAATTTCTAAGAGGAATAGACTGTATGTACAACTCACTCTAAGAATAGCCGATTTTTTTAAACTCACATATTTAAAGGAAAAGTGATTTTATGATAAAACATAATTGCTAATAACTATAATAACACCACTCGACATATGGCGGGAGACACAGATTGTGTCCTGTGTGTGAGGTGCAGACTGCACAGCACTCCGCTGCGTGGGGCTGGGCTTCGAGAGCTGGGCTCAGGCCTCCTGGGCCTCCTGGGCTCCAGCTCCCCCACCCGGCTCCCTCACAGACCCCAAACGCAGCAACTCTTGGATTAGCAAAGGGAGTCTGAAGGGCCCTTCTCTTAGGCTCAGCCTGCCCCTTAACTGTTGATTTTTAACCAAGCACTGTCTGGGTTCTGTAGGGGGCGTTTGCTTGCCCTTTGATCTAGTTCTTTGATAGCCTTTGAGAACTCTTTAAGTCGAAGAGAGGGTTGCCCAATCTGTCACACTTATTCATTCAACAAACATCAGAGGCTGTTAAATGGAACCTGTGTGTAATGGATTCTTTCCAAAGGTGGGTTTTCAGAACCGCTGCTGTGGTGTAGTGGGCTAAACCTCCATCTGTGGCACCGGCATCCCATATGGTCGCCGGTTTGTGTCCTGGCTGCTCCTCTTCTGATCCAGCTCTCTGCTATGGCCTGGGAAAGCAGCAGAAGATGGCCCAAGCCCTTGGGCCCCTGCACCCCTGTGGAAGACCCAGAAGAAGCTCCTGGCTCCTGGCACCTGGCTTCCGATCAGCTCAGCTCTGGACATTGTGGCCATCTAGGGAGTGAACCAGCGGATGGAAGACCTCTCTCTCTGTTGCTCCCTCTTTCTGTCTGTAACTTGACCTCTGAAACAAATAAATAAGGTAATCAATTTAAAAAAGAAAAGGTGGGTTTTTTCGAAGTGGGGTGCAGTGCCATTCACCCCCAGAGGCTGATGAGTTTTCAGTTATCTGCAAGGGGAATCAGGCACCTAAATGGTCACACAGGGATGCTCTGACCGGAAGCTAAGGTTGCGTCCAAGCTGACAAAGTCGTGGAGGTGGGGAGTCCAGGCCGAGAGCGAATGCAGACTGAGCAGGAGTGGAAGGCGCGCTGAGAATCCTCTCGGCTCCGTTCTGGCCTGGAGTCCCACCTCCACCTCTGCCGGTGTGCTACCCACGGGCCCCAGGCTGGGACATTAGGTGAGGTGTGGGGGCATCTGTGGGGAGTCAGTGCAACCCCATGCAATGGGAGAGCATCCGGACCAATGCTTGCAGTGTCAGCACATCCCCGCGCCGGCCATGGCACCTACCCATGTGAGGGGCCTGGCGCTGTGTGTGACTGGGAGTGCACGCACCCACAGAGAGAGGTCACAGCCCCTTTCCTCCGCGCCGGGGGAGGGACCTGGAGGCCAGAGGGGCTGGGTGTAATTGGTGTTGGCGTTTCCTCCCGCCGCCGCCCGGGAAGCTTTCTCTGCTTCGTCCTCAGCCCGATCAATCCCCAGTCATGTGCCTTTCCACATGGACGCCCCCGAGCCCCCGACTCACCACGACCGCGGAAACTTCGTTAGTACCGTTAATCTGCTGACCCAGGCAAATCACCCACTCTTCCTTTGGCCCGGCGGCCCGCCCAGGGCTGGCTCCCTCTCCCCTTCCCACTGCCCACTTGCCCTGCCTGCCTGATGCCCCCTGAACCCCATCGCTCCCTCCTTCCACGTCATTCATGTCCCCGACGCTTTCTGAGCCTTTTCCCAGGTGTACCTGCTGGCACTTGTGTCAAGCGCTTAGCCCAGGCCTGCCCCTGGCACCCTTGAAGCTGGAAAAGGGCCGTGGGCAGCTGCTCCCTGGGAGCAGAGGGTGTGGGCTGGGCTCTGACTGCAGGAACCGATAGGCCTTGAGTGCGTCCCATGTGCAGGCTCCGTGCCACAGGTTTTACTCAGGTCATTTATCCTCACAACCTGAGAGGCAGGCCTTGTTCCCCCCATTTTAAAGATGAGGGAAATAGAGGCTGGAGAGATGAATTACTGGTGCGTGAGTGGCGCTGGCAGAATTAGGCCCCAGACCTGCCTTCTTTTTGCCCTGCAGGAAGGAAGAGAACCCCCATCATTGAGCCAGGCTCCAGGCAGCCCCACTGAAAGTCTCTCTACGAAGGAGGCTCCGACCTGAGGTCCCGAGTTGAGAGTGCATCTGTGTCCAAGCCCTTTTCCTCGCAGCCTAGAAGGGGTGCACGGTGCCCAGCCCCCCTGTCTGCACCCCCTGCACGGGCTCCTGGCCCCACAGGAGAAGGTCCTGCTTCCTCCTGGCCTCCAGTGCTGATGTGCTGGGCCCATTGTCCAGGCGGGAACAAAGACTGCGGATTTAAGCCGAGTGACCAGGCGGCTCTGCCATGCAGAAAACACCGCCCCCCTCGAAGCCGGGCCCAGCCGGGGGTTTGGAGGGGGACCCGAGAGAAAGGGGACAGGGAGCCTTTGAAAGTAACTAATTAAAGGGCCTTGCCTGCCCCCTCCCCCTGGGCGCCTAATCTCTCTGGGGCGGCAGCCAGACAATGTGCCCCTCCACCCTGCCCCCCTCACCCGAGGTTTAAAACAAGAGACAACTTGAAGTTAATGAGCGCCACCTGACGGGGGTCCCCTAATGAGAGGGGGCTGCTGGGCAGCTCGCAAATTCTCGGCCTCCCTGAATAGCTCCCCCCACCCCCTGAGTTTTATTCATCTAGGGCCAGGGGCAGGGGGCAGAGAGGAAGGGGGCCCACTAGGCCCGGAGCACGTGGACTGTGTGGTTCAGGCTGGGGAGAGCCCTACCTCCTTCCATGGCCCCTACCCAGCTCTGAGGCTGAAGCTCACCAAGCTTGGCCTGAGACCTGGGAGGCCCAGACCCTGGCAGGGTGACTCAGGGCCACTTCTCTTCCCAGGCCCTTGGTCACCAGCACTTGCTGCTGGCTTTTCCCAAGGGGACGTTGAGGCCGGGCAGGGGTGCTCAGGGACTGCCGTACTTGGTGGTGGCAGGAGTCATTTGGAAGAGGCGTGGAAGTACCTCCTGCACACCAGGACGGCCTCCACTGTCTCCTTGCTCCATGGGCGCCCTGTTCCTAGTCTTATCTCCCATTGCCCCAGCTCCACTCCCTGCCTGGCTGCTGTCGCTGAAGCCCACCTCTGATGCCCCTGCTGCTTCCCATGTCTGCTGCCCATCTCCAAGCCCCCCTCATCACCAACACGGCCCCTTTGAGTAGGCACAATGGTCCTAGTTCTGTGGTGTGGAGCAATGCATGTGTATGGAACAGCACATGTGTATGGAACAGCACGTGGGTGCGGAGCATGTGGAGAGATGAATGACTGGTGCGTGAGTGGCGCTGACAAGTCACCCCAACTCTACTCTCAAGTCACCACCCCTGCCCCAAATAAATGCTCCTAAACCCACTACCCATCCCCAAACCCACCCCAACCAGCACTGGAGCCCACGCTGAGACAGATCCTAGACGAGGAGTCGGGGAGGCCGAGCAGGACGGCCTGTCCATTGCCCTCAGACCAGGAGATGACCAGCAGGGCCTCCTCAGAGCCATGCCACAGAATCCCGTTCCCTCCCCACTACTCAAAAAAGGCAAAAATGAAGGGGGTAGTATTTGTAGGCTCCAGGATGGCCTGAGAGAGAGGGTAGGGAGGGGCCAGACAGCAAGGGGGTCTCCAGCCAGCAGAGAGCCATGGACAGAGGTGACTAATTTCCCAACTACTCATGGTGAAAATATCGCATTTCATGCTTTGTTGCTGATTCATAGAAAAGTCCTATTAAAACAGGGTGGAATATTTATACAGTTTCAACAAATGATGATCAAAGATTCTATATGTTTTGAAAAGAACCCAGAATTATGCAGCCTGGCTGATGTTTACCCACAGTGTCATGAGCAGGGGTAGGATGTGGGATAAGAGAGTAGGCTTGGATGACCAGGATGGGGGGGGGGGGGGGATTGGTGACACCTGTTCTGTCCAGCAGGGGGCGCCCTCCACTAGGGTTGCTAGGTCCTCCCGCCACCTACTCAAAGTCCCACGGATGGGCAAGGATTCCATAGCCCTTTTTGTCTGGACGTTTTTCCTCACAGCTTCTGAGTTTGTTTTGTTTTTTAAGATTTATTTATTTATTTATTTATTTGAGAGGTAGCATTAGAGAGAGAGAGAGAGAGAGAGAAGGAGAGACAGAGATCGTCTATCTGCTGGTTTATCCCCCAAGTGGCCTCAATGGCTGGGGCTAGGCCTGGCTGAACAAAGGAGCCAGGAGCTTCTTCTGTGGGTGCAGGGTCTCAGGCCACTTGGATCACCTTCCACTGCTTTCCCATGCGCATTAGCTGGGGGCTGGATTGGCAGTGGAGCAGCCAGGTGCATTATATGGGATGCCAGCTCTCCAGGTGGTGGCTTACCTGCCATGCCACAGCTCCTGGACTTGACCCAAAGTCTCCCCAAGTGTAGTAGTGCGGTGCTGGCATTTGTGGGACTTTCCAGTTGGAAACGCGCAGTGCAAACGCTGAGTGGGGTCAGAGCATTGTTCAGAATGTGGTCATGCACACAGCTGTGTCTCTGTGGGTTCCTCCCCTGTTCAACATACTCTTAGTCCCACCCTTGGCCTGCTGCTCCCCTTGCGCACACATGGGCACCTGCACATACACGAGGCTGCACCAGTGGTGGGAAGTGGTAGGTGGGTGGATGGACTTGGGGACTCCCTCCTAGGACGCGCGGTTCCCCTGCCCTAGCTCTGAAGGCCTCACCGGACCCCCTCCCCCATCTGCCCAACCTCTCCCCCCCCTCCCCCCCCGCCCCGTGGCCTCTACCCTGGAGGAGTGTGCTAAGCGCTTGACAGCCCTGGCTCGAGGGTGGCTGAGAGCCTCATCATGAGAACGTGCAGCCCTGTTCGGCACCAGAGTTGCCGAGAGGTGCTGGAGGGAGGGCTGCTTGGTGCCTGGGGCAGGGACAGACCGGCCCTGGTCCTGTGCCCATGGCTGTGCTGCCTGTCCCTGCCCACCAGGCCGTCCTGCCTCAGTAGTTTTATTACCCATGAGGAGATAAGGCCCTGGGGGGTGAGCTTGTCCTGAAGTTGAATGCCCCCCATGCACTCTAACCTTGGGGCCAGGCTGGGCCTCGATCATTTCTGGTCACACGGGTCCCGAGGAGGCTGAATCGGGGTGGTCCTGGAGAGGCCACACATACAGTCCTGGGGTTGCCACAGGGAGGCGAGGAGAGGAGGGAGATGGTGAGAGGGAAGGGGTGGCTCCTGGGACGGAGTGGGGCTTCCCTTGCAGGGGCGAGGGTGGAGGGCTTGGCTGGGCAGGGTCGGAAGCAGTGGGAGAGGGTGAAGGTGTCTTCTCCCCAGAGAGAGGGTGCTGGGCTGCTGCAGAGCCTAGGGGATGTGACGTCTCCTGGCTGCTTGGTTTGCTTCCGTATTTATTTCTTCTTCCTGGACGCCAGTTCTGGCAGCGCCAGGAGTCCCCGGGGCCCATGCAGCTCACCTAGGAGTAAGAGCCAACTCCTGATGGAGACCCCAGTCTGCAGGGTTGTGCTCCGACTCTCGCTGCCCCCACAATTCCTTCCCTTGTTCTTTCTCTCTCTTTCTGTTTTTAAGTTTTAGAAAGAACCCAGGCCACATCCAGGTGCGTGGCTCAGCGGTGAGTGCAGCGATGGCTGGTGCCTGCCACATTTGTCAGCCCCCCAGCAGCCCGGCCCCAACGAGCCACCTTGCTGCTGCCGCCGCCTTCCCCCAGCCCGCACTTTATTAGAATTTATATGTTGCCCCGATTGAGGGGGGAAATAATTAACACCCCTACAAATATATCGTAAACAAAATATTTATTAGAAATAAATAACTCATTTATTTTACATATTTCATTTCAACAATAACATTACCCAATTTATCATTTAACATTTTTGCAAGACAACTTAACGACTACTTATTAACATTGCCATTTTTCACCCGCGCACCATAAAGCACGGGCGCTCCCCAAATGGCCTGGCACAGGCCGAGCCAGGCGCTCTGAGGACCCCAGGAAGCCATGGGACCCCCTGGTCTCCCCCTCATATATGTCGTCCCCCAGAAAACACATGAAGCTGTGTTCCAACGCAGACACAGACACTCTCTTCTCACACACACACACCACAGAGCTGCCCCCCGCCCCAGAACAGACACCCCTCAGGCAGACACATGCAAGCATACCAATGGATACCCTGCCTGATTCCAAATATATTTTTTTAAAGTCATTTGTTTATTTGAAAACTAGAGTTGGGGGGGGGGCGCTGGTCCAAGCTGAAGCCGGGAGCCTGGAACTTCACCCAGGTCTCCCATGTAGGTGGCAGGGGCTCAAACACCTGGGCCATCTTCTGCTGCTTTCCCAGGAGCCATTAGCAAGAAGCTGGATTGGAAGCAGAGCAGTGGGGACTGGAACTGGCGCTCATATGGAATGCAGGTGTTACAGTCAGCAGCTTAACCAGTTGTACCACAGTGTTGGCCGCTGATTCCAAGCTCCGGATATTCTTGCTCCCAGGGACTCTGACCACCACCACCACCACACACAGATTCCGCATGGCCCAGGCCCAGTCACACACAGGCGCCATCACTGGCCGTGCGCCTGCACATGTGCCCACGTTGGTGCTCACATGAGTGGGTAATGCAGAGGAACAGGCACCTCTTCCCTCTTCCTCAACAGGGCTGGGGTGAACAAGGACGGGAAGGCCAGGGGTGGGACCTAAGGCCCCTCAGGCCTCTCTCCATGCACCTCTTAGGTTTCCTCTGGCCCAGCAAAGATTTCCTGGGATCCAGGCCCTGTTTTCACTCCAGACTCCTGGCCCCAGGAGCTCCCTCTGAAGAGCCTGGCCTGGTTTCCGTGGCCCAGCCCAAGATGTGTTCTGTAGGGAGGAGGCACGTGAAGGCCAGGCCTCAGCGGCTTGGCTCTGGGCTGTGAGCGCAGTGCCGGGGTTCTGGGCCTTGGACAGGCGTGGATCTGCATGCAGCGAGATCAGACTTCCTGCTAAAATTCAGTGCATCTGCGAGTGTCCTTCCCAGCCAGGGACAAGGCCCAGGCCAGCTCCCTCTGTGCCCCCGCCTGCAGGAAAGGGGGAGCAGGGAGCCAGTACCCCCTGCCTGTCCTCCATCTTCCTGCCCTGGCACTGACCCGGTACCCAGTGGGCTGCGGAGTGGCCCTACATGCATTCGGAGTCGCTGTGGCCTGCCGGCCCCTTCTCTATCCCTCTCTGCACCCGTTCTCAGTGTCTGTGTGCCGGAGGAACAGACGGGCGCACACTCCTCAAGGACACACGTGGGTGCACATGTATGTGCACATGTGTGTGCCCCTCGGCGATTTCTGCCCACGCTGACTCCTGGCCTCCCCCCCCGGCCCCCAGCACTGGTCCTGACATCGGGGAGGTCAGCGCCCCTTTGGGGTGTTGAGGGCCAAGGCTGAGATGCTCCCCATGAGTGCATCACTCCTCTGCCCTCTCGCTGGGAGGTAGAGTCTGGAGGGGGGTGGCTGGGGGGGGGGGCTAGGGCCCAGGAGACAGGGCAGGGGGGCCCTTCCGAATCAGCCTAGCTGGGGGCTGGGGGCAGGGCCCAGGGGGAGCGCACACAATGGCTGGAGGTTGGAGGGCCTGAAACTGGAGACTTTAATAAAAGCCACTGACAGCAAATAAAGCTGCCAGGGGAGTCCCATTACCCACAACAAGGACCCTTTGTGAGCTAAGCAGGGCTGCGCTGACCCTTCCCCACCACCCCGGGGCCCTCTGTGCCGGCTTGCAGGCTCCGCGCCTCTGCGCCAGCCCAGCCCGGCTTGGGGCATCTCCAGTGCACAGGGAGTCCTGCCTGCTACTCTCACAGACTGAACGTCCTTCTCCGTGTCCACCCCTACTCTGCCCAGGGTCCCGTGTAGCCAGCCTTGGGCTGGTTAGTCCTCTTACGGGCACTCAGTCTGTCCCTGCAGTGGGGAAGCTGAGCCTTGGGGTGGGCTCCATTCTCCCCGGTCCAGTGCTGGGGAGGGCGTGGGTCGCCCCTGCTGGACCAATGCAGAGCCAGGCCCTGCTGCGGTCCCTCCCGCAGATGGCCCTCTTCCTCCCTGGAGGCCGCTGCTGACCACAGCGCAAAGGCGGCTGCTGGGGTCTGGAAGAGGGGGGCTGAGTCCTGGAGCTGCCACTTCCCAGTCATCCCGCCCAAGTCGTCTCTAAAGGGGCTGAACCCAAATCGTTCCTCTGAGGATTCAAGAGAGCCGACAGGCGCCGCAGTGACAAACTGTAACGCATCCTGCAGACCGGGGCCTCGCAGCCTCTCCTCTCAGCGCAATGTGCAGCCGAGTTCTGACTTGAACGAGCTTCTCCTTGCAGGTTTTGGGTCTGGCTCTCATTTCTGTCCCAGCAACGACTGTGTTCAGGGTGCGGGAAGCTCTGAGAGCAGGAGTTCAGTGAAAAATGGAAGACAGGGTGGGGCACGTCCTAAGCCCTGACCTCTGCTAGGAAGCTCCCTGAGAGGTGGAAGGCACAGAGAAAGCTGGGGAGGCAGAGCACTGGCCTGGAGTTTGCAGGAACTTTGGCGGACGCGGGTCAGGGCAGTTGGGGGCCTCTGAGGCAGAGTTGGGGTTGCAGCGGGGAGTTCCCTGGGCTGGGTCCTGAGGCAAGAGGTGGGGAGGGGACGACCCAGGGGGTGTGGAGTTGCCGAGAGAGGAGCACCAGCACCACGCAGGGCGGGAGGATGGGGTCCGGCCATCCCCAGTCTCTCCTGGCCCGGCAGGAGGGGGTGCCGGGGCTCAGGGCGGGGAGAGAGATTAGGAGGCGCTCTCAATTGCCTTAATGGGCTCTAAGAGGCGGGATCCTATTACAGCTCGGGGTGCCCCGGGGTGCCTTGCTGGGAAGACAAGCTAATCTGGCATGCAAATTAAATCCTGCCTCAAGACGCAAGGCCTGCTTAATGTGATCCATTACACAGTTTACTTGTTTATATCTAATATTGGAACAGGCAGCCCGGGCGGGCGGCAGCGGCAGGCGGAGCGGCCCAAAAGCAGGAGAGTAAATTACCAGCAAAATGAGCTTTTCCAGCCCCGGCCGCCGCTGCTCGGCTTTGGAGGCCCGGCGCCCCCGCCCGCCCGCCCGCAGCGTCCCCTTCGAGGCCGGCTGTCCCGCTTCCTCCCGGGCTGCCCGCCTTCTCTTTGTCTTTCTCCTTCTCGTGGCGTCCCTCAGCCACGGGCTCTCTCGCGCCAGGTCTCTCTCAACCTGGAGTTTCACCGGCCGCCTTCTGCGCCTGCTTGGGTTTCTGTCGCTCCCTTCCTGCTCCTCCGTGTCACTGAGTGTCTTCCCGCCACAGAGGAGGGGCAGCGTGAGGCCATGGGAGCACCAGCCCAGGCCTGGGCGTACCCCGGGGCGCACACACCTGGGGCCCTGCCAGGGGCTGGCCTTGGGGCATCTTGGCCTGGGCCTGGGAGCTTGGGAGCTGCTGTTTTGCTGACGTCCCTGACTGTGACGGTGTGTGCGGGTGACCTTGAGGTGTTTCTATGGGAGGCAGCACAGTGTGACCCTGTGTGGGTAGGGGGTGGTCCTGTGTGCCTGTGTGCATGGGTGGGTGCCTGGGCCCTGGCTCTGCATGTGCTTGGGTAGGGTTTTCACACACCCTGGCAGAGGCTGCCCACCGTCTTCCCAGTGCACAGTGCAGCTGGGGCTTCTTGCGGCTTAGCCTCCGGGTCAGCCTCTTCCCAGCCTGGGGTTTCCAGCACCTTCCTCACACTCATGACCCGCAGGCCGCTCCCCTTCCGGCTCCCGAGGGCTCCAAGGTTGTCAATGTTCCAGGGTCACCTGACTGTCCACCATCAGAACCCCTGACCCAGCCCTCCTGCCTCCCCTTGTCGGCCGGACTCTGCCCCTCTGTGGTGCACATCCCACCCCTGTTAGACATCCAGGAAGCCAGAAGCAAAGAGAAACTGAGAGACAGAGACACAAAACCTCTCATGGAGGGGAGAGACACAGAGGCACTGACCATGGCGGCCAAGGGACTGGCAGAGACCCACAGACGAGGGCAGACACCGGTCAGGGGCCGGGCAGCGCAGGAGGCTGTGCACCTGTGACTGCACGTGCACCCTTACGCTCACAGAGGCCGTGGGCCACTCAGGGGCTAGCCCCCACCCTGAAGCTGCTGGGGCGGGGGGGGTGTGGCTTCCAGGGGCACCTGCCCTTTGACCTCATCCTGGGACCCATGGGTCACTGGACTCGTGGCCTGTAGTCCTGAGAGGAACCAGTCCCGCCCTCTAGGGTCTGAGAGCCTCAGGCCCCCGAGACAGACGGGGGCAGGGGCAGAGAGAGCCCCCACAGCCACAGACCTGCACAGCTGCTACTTTCCCGCCAGCCCCAACATGACGCACACACCCACACCACGTGCCAGGCTGGAGCCTTGCCAAAGAGGCTCCCCTGGCCCCGGTCCATGGCCCTGCGCTAGGGCTCCAGCCCAGCCACAGTCTTCTCGCCAGGACTCCTGACTCCCCAGGGCCCTGCTCCCAGCCAGGCCAACGGGGACCCCTGACCTCCACTCTCCCGTCCCTCTGCTCCCCAGATTCCCTCCAATTCCCAAGAACCCCAGAGCTCCCAGTCCTGCCGCTTCCAGGCCCACTTCTTGAGGTCCCTGACTTCTGGCCCTGGTTGGCATGGGGGCCTTCTGACCGGTGGAGGGCAGGAGGGAAGGTGTGAGTCTGTATGTCTGTGTGGAACGGGGGCTGTTTAGATAAACAGATGGCAACAAATGGCATAAAATTATATACCCATAATGTCAGTTCATAACATTTTGTTCGACATACTTGATTTAATCGCTTAGCTGACGATTTGGCTTTTGGGCCCATATGGTGGGGAATGAAGCTGCGTGGCACCCGCTCCAATCTGGCTCTTTTATCACCCAGGCTGGGGGGGTGGGGATGGGGGGGTCTGGGGGGGGAGGAGAAGGGATGCAGATGGAAAGGGAATGAGCTGACAGGAGGGGGGCCGGGGAGGGGGTGACTGTAGCGACTGAAGGGGGCTGGACTCTGTGAGGGCAGGGGAGGATGGCTGGAGACCGCCTGGGCGGGGCCCGAGGCAGCCACAGTGGCAGAGCTGCCCCCGGGGCCTTGGGCCCTGCGGCTGACCTCACTGGGTGCGGTAGGGCTGTGGCCCGGATCTGCCTCCACGAGCACCGGGATCTGATGCTGTCTTCAAAGACAAGGCCCAGGCCCTTGGGGCTATCCCCTCGCTTGTGCCAACTGAACGCTTGGTGGGTGGGCTCCCGTGTGCCTTCCTGTCTGCCCGCCTGCTGTGTGTCTGGGCAGGGAGGTCTGGGGGACCGTGAGAGGCCTTGTGTGACAAATCTCGTCTGTGCAAAATCACTTGACTTTCACTCTGAACAGCTGAGAAGGGTGACAGTGCTGGCGGCTGTTCGTGACTGAGAGCAAGTGTGACTGAGGGGTGGACGCACCAGCGAGTGGGCGCGTGAGTTTGGGGGGCGGCGACAGTGGGTGAGGCTGACAAAGTGACTGTGTACACAGTGAGGGGCTGTGGGCTGAGGGTTGCATGCACTGTGACTGAGTGTGTGAATCTTCCAGATGGACTGTGGTGCATGGTAGGTGTTCAAGCAGTGTTGGCTGAAAATGTGCATGTAGCCTGGGGAGTGTGTTGTGTGTTGTGTGTGCATGTGCACGTATGTGTGTGTGCACGTGTGTGTGTGAGCCTAGACCCTGCACAGTGTCCCCTCTCAAGTCCCCCGGCAATAGTCCCTAGACACAGGTCACCCAGACTCTGCTAGATGCCCAGAGAAGACAGAGAGGTTCTTCCCCATAGAGACTCCCCTTCCCCTTCACTCCGCCTGCCCCCTATCTGTTCTCAGAACTGAGCCGGCCCCCCAAAATGATGCAAATCTGGGCCCAGATTGGTGCCCGGCCTCATCTGCACCCTGCTGGGTGCCACCCGCTGGCTGCAACGTGGGCTGGAGCGCCTGCCCAGGATGGGGGCCGGCCCCTGCAGAGACCGGGGAGATGGATGTCCTCTCCCACCCTCCAGAGACCCTAGCCCCGTATCCCAGCTGTGGCTTTGTGTGTGCCGAGTGCTTGGGACCCTCTCCCTGCCCTTCTGCCCTTCCTGCGTCTGCTGCTGGCTCTCCCACTACGTCCTCGGGAGGGTCACCTCCCCTCGGCCACTCTTCCTGTCTCCTCCTGTCTTCCACAGGCCTCCCTGCCTCCCTGCCCCTGTCTTTTCTCCTCGTGCCTCTGGGTACACTTTTTTTTTTTTTTTAAGATTTATTTTGTTTATTTGAAAGAGTTACAGAGAGAGGGAGGGAGAGACAGAGGGTGGGGGGAGATCTCATCTGCTGGTTTACTCCTCAAATGGCGGCAACAGCAAGAGCTAACCAGGCGGAAGCCTGGAGCCAGGTCTCCCACATGCGTGCAGGGGCTTAAGCACTTGGGTCCTCCTCTGCTGCTCCCCCAGGTGTATTAGCATGGAGCTGGCATCAGAAGCGGAGCAACCAGGACTCAAATGGGGACTTAACCTGCAACACTACAATGTTAGCCCATGGGCCCACCTTTGGGGGGGGTTGATGAAGGTGCAGAATAGGGCTGGGTGGGGACAGGGCATAGGCCCCAAGGGTGGTGCTCTACTCCCACCCTGCCCCAAGCCAGCACATTCTTCACCTCTCAGAGACAGGGCTCCTGGGGTAGAGTGGTGAGGATCGGGCATGTGATGGGGGTGGGGCATGGGCAGCTCTTCCCCTCTCTCAGGCCAGATCCTCCAACAT
The DNA here is from genome assembly GCF_033115175.1 of Lepus europaeus. NCBI lineage: Eukaryota > Metazoa > Chordata > Mammalia > Lagomorpha > Leporidae > Lepus > Lepus europaeus. Next base: position 28,457,209 of record NC_084843.1, read on the forward strand.
CTTCACTCCCAGAGGATGCTGTGGTTTGACCAGACCTTTGGCCCCTCTCAGGCCACCTGGTCATTCATTTACTCAGCCATCAGGGGCACATTTGATGTGCCAAGCGCTATGCCAGTCAGTATGAGCAAGATGCTCTAAGGACTTTCTTTTGAGGCCCCACAGGGTAAGGGAGACAGGTGCACACACAGGTAAGGATGCAGGTGCTCCAGTGGGTGGGAGACGGGGCAGGGCCCAGTGTTGCCCAAAGAAGGCCGAATCTACAGGTAGGAGATGGAAGGCCGGGGAGAAGTTTTAGAGAGAAAGAAGTTCTCAGCTAAATGAAAAACATTCTCTTCTTTCTTTTTTAAAAAAAGATTCTTTTAATTTGAAAGGCAAAGTCACAACACACACACACACACACACGGGGTTGGAGGGGAGAGAGGTGGGGAGAGAGAGGGAGAGAGAGAGAGAGATCTTATATTCACTGGTTTGTTCCCCAAATGGCTGCAATGGCTGGATTTGGTCCAGGCTGAAGCCAGGATCCCAGAGCTACATCTTGGTCACCTACATGGGTGCAGGGGCCCAAGCATTTGGGTCATTTCTCAGTGCTTTCCCAGCCGGACTCAAATAGGCGTCCATATGGGATGTCAATATTGCAGGCTGCAGCTTAACCGCTGCACCACAACACTATCCCCTAAAACATTTTCTTTCTTTCTTTTCTTTTCTCGACAGTCAGAGTGGACAGTGAGAGAGAGAGACAGAGAGAAAGGTCTTCCTTTGCCGTTGGTTCACCCTCCAATGGCCGCTGCGGCCGGCGCACTGCGCTGATCCGAAGGCAGGAGCCAGGTGCTTCTCCTGGTCTCCCATGCGGGTTCAGGGCCCAAGGACCTGGGCCATCCTCCACTGCCTTCCCAGGCCATAGCAGAGAGCTGGACTGGAAGATGGGCAACCAGGACAGAATCCAGTACCCCAACCGGGACTAGAACCCGGTGTGCCGGCGCCACAGGCAGAGGATTAGCCTATTGAGCCGCAGCGCTGGCCAACATTTTCTTCTACTGTAGAACACTTAGGAGGCACAGAAAAGCTCAAAGGAATATAAAAACAAAACAGAGCCTGGAAAGAGAATTGTAGGCCGTCTTGGGTGATGACGGGGTTTTACCAAGTGAACACTGTGGGGGTGATAGGACAGTAGGGTTCAGAGAAGGGCATTCTGGGCAGCGGTGAGGCGCAGGAGTCAGGCACCCTGCCAGGAGCTGGGGGTTTGGTAGCTGCAAGAAATCTGTCGTGGCTGAATCCTGGGAGTCCTGTGGGCTGAGTTCCGACTTTGCTCTGCGGGCAACGAGGAGCCGCCTGAAGGGTGGTAAGCAGAGTGGCGTGAGCAGTTTCCACTTCAGAGCGGTTATTCTGGAGGGTGGATTGGAGCAGGAAGCAGAGAGAGCAGTTAGAAAATCACTAAAAGTTGGTAACGGGGGTAGTTAGGAAAAGAAGGGAAGCAGAGGTGGGATGGGGGACAGAGAGGAGTCACACATGGAGGCCAGGCCTTGTGAGCGTTGGCAGAACGCCTGGTGGTGACGTTTCACCACAATGGCAATCGGAAGAGGAGCAGGACTGGGGGCTGAGTGCTTTCGGACTTGTTGAGTGAGAGGTGGAGCTATCCAAGTGGAAATGCTCAGGCGACGGTGGAAGACAAGGGATGTAGACGCAGCTGGGGATTCGGAAGTCGTTGTTGGTTTCTCTTTGAGCATTTTGTGGACCACGCTGGGGTGCCACATGGGGCTCCCAGTTCTCAACAGACAGGTGGCATTGCAGACACGGGAGCAGAGGCATCCGGAGGGAGGAGAGAGGAAGGTGCCAGGTGCCAGCCTCACAGGGCAGGTGGTGGGCGTGGTGGGTGGCACAGGACCAGGGCCTCTTCTCTCTCAGCCCGAGGAAGGCCAGCACGCTCGCTCTCACCCTTGTAGACAAGCTTGACCGGGGGTCTCCTGGGCTCCCCTTTTCTGGCACGGCTTCTTGCCAGGAGGTCCACCGACACTCACACCTGTCTGTCCCGCTCCCATGGGTTGGGTAGTGCAGGAGACGTGCAACAGTCCCCAGTCCTGCCTTCCTCAGCTCCCAACATTGTCTGAAAGGAACGGGGTCTCCTTGCCCTTTCTGATCCCCAGCCCCACCTGTGGCCGAGCCTCCCACACGCCCCAGTGGCCCCCTTCCCCGCTGACTCCCAGTCCCTGTTCCGCCCTTGCTCTGTCCCTAAGCCTTGCACACGCCCTTTCTCCTGACACTGTCTCGCTCCTCCTCCCAGCCAGCCAGCCCAGCTGACTCCCCGCCCTGTCTCAAGGGCCTGCCCCCACGCCCCACCCCAGAAGCCCTACCTGGTTTGCTTTTCTCAGGGGTGTCTGCTATGAATGTGTGCTCCCCAGATTCACGCTGCAACGCTCACCCTCAGGCTGATGGGATCAGGAGGCGGGGCCTGGAGAGGTGATTCGGTCATAAGGGTGAGCCCTCAAGAAGGGGATGTGCGGTCTTAACAGACCTCAGAGAATGGAGACTCGCCCGCCGCCCAGGGACACAGCAAGAAGCTGCCGCGTGCGAGGAGGTGGTCCCTCACTGTAACTCGCCACCTGCTGCTGCCTGGACTCTGGACCTCCCAGCCTCTGGGGCTACGAGAACCCCACTTCTGTTGTTTGGGAGACCCTCGGCTTCTAGTCCCTTTACAGCAGCTGAGTGGACAGCTTCTCTTTAGGAAGCCTTACCAGCCCAGCCGGTGACCGTCTGCCTGCCTGTCTGTCGCCGCCTCTGGATCAGAAGTTTCTTTAGGGCTGGCCTCACTTGGGTTGCTCCTCTGTCGCTCCAGGGCCCACTGTGGCGCAGGGCACAGATCAGGCCCTCAGATTTGTAGGCTGTGCATTCAAGTAGGCTGGTGTCGAGACAGGGCTGGTGTTGGAGGCGGGCTGGCCTGGGGACAGGGCGAGGAAGGGCTGGGGGCGCGGTGGTACAGCTGGTGCTGACGTGGTGCTGGGTTCTGCAATGGAGGTGAGAGGGCTACCTGGTGGGAGAGTATGGGGGCTGTGAGTGGGGGAGGGCGCAGGAAGGGGGCTGGGCTGGGAGCAAGGGAGAACCCTGGGGAGCCTCTCCAGGGTTCCCGCTGCCAATGCCGTGGACCCAGCTCTCCTCGGGGGCCAGCGTCTCCCCAGAAGGCGAGTCGAGAGCCAGGGAGAAGAGCCTAAAAGGGTGAAGAAGGATTTTCATTATGAAGTTAATTAGCTTCAGAGCCGCTGCACCTTTCAGGACGAGGAATTAGAGGGATTTAATTGCTTTATCAGCCTTCCCTTTGATTTTCAGCAATCAGGCCGATTCCATTTAATTTAACTGCCACAGACGAGGAGAAAATTGATGCGCTCACCTGCCTCGGAGCAGAAAGAGAGAGAGGGGGAAGTGGGAGAGGGGGAGCCAGCGAGACTGGCAAACACAGAGGCTGCAGATTAATGAAAACCAACAGCATTTGCTCACAATTGGAGATGAAGTGTGCCCTCGAGGTGTTTGGAGCCGTGTGTGTGTGTGTGTGTGGCTTGGAGTGTGTGCGTGTGCATGGCTGTGTGGGAGTGCGTGTGCTCAGGTGGGTGTGACTACAAGGGACTTGGTGGTGCGGAGGTGGGTATGTGGCACTGGGTAAGTGACGGGACAGAACTGTCCTTGACTGCAGAAGACTCCTGTACGTTGCGACAATAGTGTGAGCGAGGGCGACTGTCTCGGCCTGTGTGGCCACGAGGACGGTGCCTGTGTGTGTCACCACGGGGAGTGAACCTGCACATCTATTAGTTCATTTGCTCAGTAAGCATTGAGTGAACTCCTGCTAAGAACCATTCGCTGTGCTGTGGGGCAAAAATGAGTGAGGAGAGGCCCCTGTGCCTAAGGACTCCGTCTGGCAGAGGCGACAGAGGTGGATAAGTGTCATAGTTCCAGCACCTGCTGCGTGGCTTGCTCTGGGAGTACTTTTCTGGAAGCCTTCCTGACGAGGTGGCTTAAATGTTTCTGAATGGAGAAGGGATTGATGGGGTCACGGCACAGGAAGGACGTTGCAACCGGATGGAGTAGTTTGTGTAGGATGGGGGAGGCTGGGGCTGCTCAGGAGGGCAGATCCAGAGCTGGGGAAGTGGGGTGGGGGGCGGTGTACTCTGGATCGTGCTAAGAAATGGGGTCTTCCTGTGGGTGCTGAGTGGGAAGTGACTCAGATCTCTGTGTTAGAAAGACTGCTCACACGGCTGCACGTTTGACGGATTGGAGAAGGCGAGATCAGAGGCAGGAGAGATGGTGAGAGCTGGGGAAGTGGGCAGAGGACAGATTAGCTAGAATGGGCGGGATTTGGGCGGAAGAAGATGTTGAAAGCTTCTTAACTGCTAGGTTGTAGGTGACTCCACAAAGAGAGAGACTGGAGGAAGAGCAAGTTGGGGAATGAGGCGATGATTCGGTCTTGAATGTGCGGAGGTGAGGTTGCCGTGGGGCGTCCAGGTTGAGGTGTCCTGCAGGCAGCTGAACATGCTTCTGGAGCTCAGCGGAGAGGGCTGGCCTGGCGCAGACAGCAGAAGCATCGGTGTGCGTGGGAAGCAAATAATGCCACAGGGACAGAGGAAAATACCCGGGGAAAGTGCTGAGATCAAGAGGAGACGGGGGCCGGCGCCGTGGCTTAACAGGCTAATCCTCCGCCTTGTGGCGCCGGCACACCGGGTTCTAGTCCCAGTTGGGCTGCTGGATTCTATCCCGGTTGCCCCTCTTCCAGGCCAGCTCTCTGCTATGGCCCGGGAAGGCAGTGGAGGATGGCCCAAGTCCTTGGGCCCTGCACCCGCATGGGAGACCAGGAGAAGCACCTGGCTCCTGCGTTCGGATCAGCACGATGCGCCGGCCTCAGCGGCCATTGGAGGGTGAACCAACGGCAAAAAGGAAGACCTTTCTCTCTGTCTCTCTCTCTCACTATCCACTCTGCCTGTCAAAAAAAAAAAAAAAAAAAAAAGGAGACGGGGTGGGCATCTGGCCTAGCGGTTAAGACACCAGCATCCCATATCAAAGTGTCTGGGTTCGATACCCACTTCTGGCTCCCAACTCTAGTTTCCAGCTAAGTGCAGCCTTGGCAGCAGCAGTGATGGCTCAAGTACTTGGTCCCTGGCACTCACCTGGGAGATCTGGATGGAGTTCCTGGACTTGCTTTAGGCCCAGCCCAGCCCTGGCCATTGTGAGCATCTGGGGAGTGAGCCAGTAAATGCAAGCTCTCTTTGTCTCTCTCAAATGAATGAATTAGAAATAAAAAATAAGGGCAAAAAAGATTGGAGGGAGGAAAACACAGGGAAGATGATGACTCGGATGAAACAGAAGAAAATCAGGAGCAAGCTAGGAAAGTGAGAACACTGCTGAGAAGTTGGGTTTAGGGGCTGGCCCTGTGACCTAGTGGGTGAAGCCGCTGCCTGCAGCGCTGGCATTCTTTATGGGCACCAGTTCGAGTTCCAGCTGCTCCATTTCCGATCTAGCTCTCTGCTATGGACTGGGAGAGCAGTAGAAGATGGCCCAAGTGCTTGGGCCCCTGCACCCACATGGGAGAGCCGGAAGAAGCTCCTGGCTCCTGGCTTCGGATTGGTGCAGCTCTGGCCATTGTGACCAATTGAGGAGTGAACCAGTGGATGGAAGACCTCTCTCTCTCTCTCTCTCTCCCTCTCTGTCTCTGTCTCTCTCTGTTTCTGTCTCTCTCTAACTCTGCCTGTCAAATAAATAAATAAACAAATCTTTAAAAAAAAGTTCGATTTAGTTTTCAGACATGCTGAGTTTGAGGTTTGCCATGAGACACCTCCGTGTAGAGGTATTCTAGGTAGGATCTAGAATTCTGAGTTAGCACCAGTGAAGGCTTGGAGGAATCTGGTCTGGGTGGTGCGCAGGATGAGTGGAGACGTAACAGGAGAGGTTGAGACTGGAGAAGGGAGTCTGCTTACGTAGGTCTTTGAATACCAACATACAAGTTAGTACTTTAACTTGAGGGCAGGAGTTGTGGACTGTCTTTAATAAGGAAGATGACTGGGGCTGGTGCCCTGGCTCACTTGGTTAATCCTCTGCCTGCAGCACCTGCATCCCATATGGGTGCCGGTTCTAGTTCCGGTTGCTCCTCTTCCAGTCCAGCTCTCTGCTGTGGCCCGGGAGAGCAGTGGAGGATGGCCCAAGTGCTTGGGCCTCTGCACCCGCATGGGAGACCAGGAGGAAGCACCTGGCTCCTTGGCGCAGCACTGGCTGTAGCAGCCATTTGGGGGGGTGGTGGTGAACCAACGGAAGGAAAATCTTTCTCTCTGTCTATAACTCTACCTGTCAAAAAAATAAATAAAAATTTAAAAAATTAAGATCACTTGATCAGAGTTTTGTTTTAGAGCTGTCATCTATGAGGCTACTTCGAAGATGTAGTGGAAGCATGGAAATAAAAGACACCCTTGCATACACATAAAAAATTTCCGTGAACTTTTTGAAGACCCCCTCATGTGCATGGATTTAAACATTTTTTGCTAGCAGTGAAACTTTTTTTTTATTTGACAGATAGAGTCAGACAGTGAGAGAGAGAAGGACAGAGAGAAAGGTCTTCCTTCCATTGGTTCACCCCCAAAATGGCCGCTACAGCGATCCGAGGCCAGGAGCCAGGTGCTTCCTCCTGGTCTCCCATGCGGGTGCAGGGCCCAAATACTTGGGCCATCCTCCACTGCACTCCCAGGCCATAGCAGAGAGCTGGACTGGAAGAGTAGCAACTGGGACTAGAACCCAGCACCCATATGGGATGCCGGCACCGCAGGCAGAGGATTAACCAAATGAGCCATGGAGCCAGCCAGAAACTTATCTTTTAATCCTCTTTTCCCCATAACTTTCTGAAGTACCTCTGCAGGTCTTAGGTTGGTTTCCCCTGAAATCAGAGCTTGAGGAAAGGACTTGGGGAAGGTAGTTTATTCAGGAGGTGATGGCCAGGAGTGGTAGGGAGGGAGCGGGGAGAGTGAGGCAGAGGCGAAAACTGGCCACCACTGCGGGCAGCTGAAGCTCAACCCTCGGAAACCTCCTCGGAATCGCGGCCAAGGCGCTGCAGAATTGCCACTGCGAAGGACGGGAACCGAGCACTGCTCACTGCTGCATGGACCCCCATTGGCTGAAGGCAGCTGCCAGGGCCATCCCACCCCTCTCCTGGGCTGGCTCACTGAAGTGGAAGTGGATGGAGAGAGGAGATGTCAGGAACAATCCTAGCATCTTCTGCGTGCTGGCAATCATGTGGGAAATGGATTGGAGGCCGGCGCCGCGGCTCAATAGGCTAATCCTCTGCCTGTGGCGCCGGCACACCAGGTTCTAGTCCCGGTCGGGGCGCCGGATTCTGTCCTGGTTGCCCCTCTTCCAGTCCAGCTCTCTGCTGTGGCCTGGGAGTGCAGTGGAGGATGGCCCAAGTCCTTGGGCCCTGCACCCCATGGGAGACCAGGAGAAGCACCCGGCTCCTGCCTTCAGATCAACGTGGTGTGCCAGCCGCAGTGGCCATTGGAGGGTGAACCAACAGCAAAGGAAGACCTTTCTCTCTGTCTCTCTCTCTCTCTCTTACTGTCCACTCTGCCTATCAAAAAAAAAAAAAAAAAAAAAAAAAAGGAAATGGATTGAAGAGGAAGAGACTGGAGGTAGAGACACCAGACAGATGATCGTGATGTCCAAACACCCCACGATGAAGAATCTAGGGGCCGATAGAAGGCACGGCCACCTTGGAGGCAGAGGATGGATAGGTCTGGAGAGCAATCTGGCACTGGGGTCTGCGGCAGGCAGAAAAATGCCCACCCCCTCAAGGTCTACATCTTAATCCCAAGGACCCGTGGATGTGCTGTGTTACAGAGTGCGGAGGGGGGAGGAGTTGAGGCTGCAGATGGAATTGAATTTGTTAATCACCTGCAGGAGGTTTACCCCGGGTCATTCACAGTACTGCCATGAGTCCTTGTAAGCTGAGGAAGGAGGCAGGGGGATCAGAGTCAGAGAGAGACTTGCAGGTGCTGTGCCGCTGGCCTTCAGATGCAGAAGGGAGCCCTGAGCCAGGAGCACAGCTGGCCGCTGCAAGGGGAACACACAAGGAAATGGTTCGCCCCTCCAGCCTCCAGTAGGATCTAACCCTGCCGATGCCTTGACCTGAGGTCAGTGAGACCCACTCTAGGCTTCCGACCCCGAGGACAGAAGCTAACAGACCTGGGCACTTTGAAGTCACTGAGTTGGCTGTCACTTGTCACGGCAGCCACAGGAAACATGCAGGGGCCATTCGAGAAGGACTCTCAAGTGACTTCCAAGGTTTCTAGCTTGGGCCCGCAGAGAGGAGTTCATTGAGAAAGGCGGAGGGGAGTAAGATTGGGAGAAGCTTGTGAGCTGTTTCAACCATGCTTTTTTTTTTTTTTTTAAAGATTTATTTATTTGAAAGGCAGAATTACAGGGGGAAGAGAGAGAGAGAGAGAGAGAGAGAGAGAGAGAGAGAGAGAGATCTTCCATCCACTGGTTCACTTCCCAAATGGCCACAATAGCTGGAACTGGGCTGATCCAAAGCCAGGAGCCAGGAGCTTCTTCTGGGTCTCTCATGTGGCTGCAGGGGCCCAAGCTCTTGGGCCATCTTCTGCTGCTTTTCCAGGCACATTAGCAGGGAGCCAGATTGGAAATGGAGCTGGGACTCGAACTGGCGCCCTTATGGGAATACCAGCTCTGCAGGTGGCAGCTTAACCCACTGTGCCACAGCGGCTGCCCCTCAACCGTGCTCTTGGTGCGCCCTGAGGGACTTCCATGTGGAACTCTCCATAGGGGATGTGAAGCCAGCATGGAGGTAAGATTTGGGGAAGGGGTCCTCATCGACACGGTGCCTTCTGAGGCTGTGGAAGCAGATGTCGCCTGACAGAGGACGGGGACAGAGCCTCAGGTCCATGCCGGTATGCGGGAACTGATGGGGTGGTTGCTTGTGGCGGTGCCTGTTTCTGTTGATCTCTGTCTCTTCTTTACAAACTTGGGGCTCTGGTGTTGGCTCCGAGGCCTCGCTCCCCTCCCCGCACTGTCCTCTCACCTCCCCAAGCCCTTGGTTTGGTAGGTGGCAGCCTGCAGGGCCGTCTGTACGTACTGCTGTGCAGGCTGAGCGTCACGTGGCTCCCAGGGCATTGCTGATCTCAGCTGTGTGAACACGGCACTCCCCTCGAGCTGCCGGGGTACAGGACTGTGTGGTGCATCTGTGAACACCAACAGGCAAGTGCCTCTGCGGCTGCAGGAGGCAGGCCAGCACGCGGAGAGGGGGCAGCCCTTGGGAAAGATGGGGCTCTGCAGCCTGGGCTGTCACCCCCATCCCTCAGAGGAGAGCTCTCCCCTCTCCCCTCAGCACCCCAGCCCTGTGGACTGCTTTTTGATTAGAATGTGGACTCTAACTTGGAATTAACCTGATTAATGTAATGAAGGCAGGGCCGGCTCAGCACCGCCTGGTGATGAGGGGAGATGGATTGGGAGCGAAGGCGCTCGGATGGAGGCGCGCCCGTAATTGCTGCGTTTACTGCTACCTGCCTCGCTGACCCTGCTGTTTAGCCCATTAATGATGATGCACAAGCCTCACTGTCCAGAGATAATGACAGAGAACCTCGGGGGAGGGGGAGAGAACCGGGGCTCTGGGGCCTTAGGAGATGTGGATCTGAGGGTGGTGCCATGGCGAGGGGGAGGGGCTGGGAGCACAGGAGCAAGTGGGAGGCAGAGGGTGCAGCGCCAGCAGATGGGAGCTGGCTCTGAGATCCTACCTGCTTAGGATAACAGGATCAGCACCCAGCACTGTGAGTTGAGGTGGGGTACAGTGGTGAGGCTCTCTGACTAGGGGGGAAACCAACATCACTCCTTTCTCAGTTCAGGAGGGCTTCCTGGAGGAAGAGTAAAGAAAGCCCAGAGAGGGCAGGGCTGAGCAGTTCGTTCCAGATTGCCTCCAGTCCAGCCAGGGGCAGGGAGGAGAGCATGTGGGGGAGGGGGTCAGGGCAGAGCTTTGGGGGTGTGGCTTGGACAACATACATGTACCCTTGTGCTGAGCACAAAGAAGCTGCATATAAATCCATAGGACGTCAAGAGTTTGATTAATTCCTCTTTGATGCCTCGAATAGGAGGAAATAGATAGCTCTCGTCTCATCTGTTGCCCTGCATGTACTTTCTCCTCCTCTGCGTCCGTCATCCGGGTGTGCATTCATTCATTCAAGATGGGCCTCAGTGGGCTGCTCTTTGAATGAGGGGTGGACCAGGTCGGTGCTCGTACGGCGTGGGGCAGACGCCATGTCTTTATTGCCACGTGTGGGCAGAGGGGCCTGGCCTGGCCTTCAGGACAGTGTCTTCCCAGCCCATGCTGAACTCCCGCAGGGCGGCCCCCACCAATGTCCTCACGTTTTAGTCGCCAGTTTGCTCTGCAGACCCACGAATGCTCATGGGTAACAGCTCCTTGCTTTGTCTCACGAGGCACTGGCAAACCTGACTCCTTCACGGTGTCTGGGGCCATGGTTTGTGAAAATAAAATTTTTTCAGGACTTCGCATTCAGGCCCTAAATTTCATAATGTTATTTTTTTTTAAGCTTTATTTATTTTATTTGAAAGGCAGAATTACACAGAGAGAGGAAGAGACAGAAAGAGAGAGAATCTTCCATTCACTGGTTCACTCCCCAAATAGCTGCAATGGCCAGAGCTGAGCCTATCCAAAGCCAGGAGCCAGGACTTCTTCCAGGTCTCCCACATGGGTTCAGGGGAGACTGCTTTTCCAGGCACACTAGCAGGGAGCTGGATAGGAAGTGGAGCAGCCGGGACTCGAACCAGCGCTCATATGGGATGTCAGCACTGCAGGTGGTGGCTTACCCGCTATGCCACAGTGCCGGCCCCTATCATGTTACTTTTGACCCATTGGTCTAAGCTGTCTGTGAGGCCTGAATTTCCTTCTCTGTCATTTAAGGTTGTATAGCTTCTCATGAGCTAGGAGCTCTTTAACAAGAACAGGAAATAGGAGGAGCTAAGGATGGAATCCCATTCTGGGACCCAAACAGAAATGTCCTTTGGGGCTCATCCCTGCTTCCTGTTTGGATACCACGTTGACTTCCCCCCACGCTGGTTATCACTGCACATGCCCGTTCTCCACTGGGCACTCAGTTCACGCGGCATTTGCCAGGGAGAAGGCAGAAGGTAGACCGCCTGAGGGTGTGACCCCTGTCCTGTCTGCCACGGATCCCTGGGGCTGGCCCCGTGGGAGTCACTGAGGGAAGACGTGGCTGCATGTGGGGAGGCCATCAGGAATGTTGCTGTGGGTTACTGCCCTGGTGCCCACCTCCCTTCCTCCCCGCCGGGAATGGTGGAGAAGAGGGGAAGGATTGGTGGAATTTAAAAAAAAACAAAATTGGGGGGGGGGGGGCGGTGCTGTGGCGCAGTAGGTTAAGCCTCTGCCTGCAGTGCCAGCATTCCACATGGGGACTGGTTCTAGTCCCAGCTGCTCCTCTTCTGATCCAGCTCTCTGGCCTGGGAAAGCAGTAGAAGATGGCCCAAGTCCTTAGGCCCCTGCACCTCCGTGGGAGACCCAGAAGAACCTTCTGCCTCCTGGCTTCAGATCAGTGCAGCTCTGGCGGTTGCGGCCATCTGGCAAGTGAACCAGCGAATGGAAGACCTCTCTCTCTGTCTTTCCCTCTCACTGTCTGTAACTCTACCTCTCAAATAAATAAATAAAATCTTAAGGGCCGGCGCTGTGGCTCACTTGGTTAATCCTCCGCCTGCGGTGCCGGCATCCCATATGGGCGCTGGGTTCTCCTCTTCCAGTTGCTACTCTTCCAGTCCAGCTCTCTGCTGTGGCCTGGGAAGGCAGTGGAGGATGGCCCAAGTGCTTGGGCGCCTGCACCCACATGGGAGACCAGGAGGAAGCACCGGGCTCCTGGCTTCGGATTGGCGCAGTGCCGGCCGTAGTGGCCATTTGGGGGTGAACCAACGGAAGGAAGACCTTTCTCTCTGTCTCCCTTACTATCTGTCAAATAAAAAAAAAATCTTAAAAACAAAACATTTAAAAATATTTGTTTATTCTTTTTAAAAAATATTTTATTTATTTATTTGAGAGGGAGAGACAGAGAGAAAGGTCTTCCATCTGCTGGTTTGCTCCCCAAATGGCCGCAATGACCAGGAGCCAGGAGCTTTTTCCAGGTCTCCCACATAGGTGTAGGGGTCCAGGCATTTGGGAGCTGGATTTGAAGAGGAGCAGCCAGGATGCGAACTGGTGCCCATATGGGATGCCGAAGCCGCAGGTGGAGGCTTAGCCTGCTATGCCACAGGGGGATCAAGCTTCTACCCGCTGGTTCACTCCCCAAATGCCTGCAACCACGGGGGCGGCCGGGGGGCTGGAGGCAGAGTCAGGAATTCAGTCCGGGTCTCCCACTTTTACTTAGCCATCACCTGCTGCCTCCCCGAGTCTGCGCTGGCAGCAAGCTAGAACTGGGAGCCGGAGCAGGGAATCAAACCTGGGCACCTTGGCATGAGATTGATGTCCACACCAAAGGCTCACCCCTACATTTATATTTGAATTTCATTTTCCCATAAGTTTTTTGAAGTATTCCTGAGCCGGCCCTGTGAACGCAGGCGAGGCGTGGGGAGAAGCCTCACTGGCGGAGGCCTTGCACCTCTCCCGGGAGGGAGGAAGAGGGACCAAGGAGAGGGATGCCACATTGGTGGCTCACAGGTGAGAGCTACAGGGAACGGAGGCCATCAGGGCTGCCGGGCGGGGGCGGCTGAGCACCCCCGCGCACCTCCATACCACAGAGGGCCCCGTCGCGCACGTCTAGAGCGGGGGCTGCCAGGTCCGCAGGCACGCGGCTCCCAAAGCGCACAGCTGACGGAGAAGAGCGGGCTGTAGAGCAGGCCCTGCGGCGCTGGCGTTTCCATGAGAAGCCTCAAAAGTGCGCGGAGCATGGACGTTATCCTTGAATTCCGCCTGCCACATGCCTGGCGAAGGCCCCTCACACGGCCATCTGTTTTATTCTAGGAAAAAAATAATATGATAAAAACCAGAATTCTTGAATTCTGTAAAAGTACTGTATTTGTAGGAGTCAACGTAAATAAGGGTTGCAGTGCTAAAAACAGTTTTTAAAAAATTATATAACCCTTCTCTTTTTTATTGTGGCAAAATATTTTTTTAGAAAGGCCATTTTAACCATTTTTAAGTGTCCAAATCAGTGGCACTAATTGTGACCACCACCATTATCTATTTCCCAAATGTTTTTGTCACCCCAAACCCAAACTTTATACCCATTAAGCAATAATTCCCCATTCCTCCCTCCCACTCACTGCTTTCCAAAATTAAATTTCATTTAATCATTTATTTATTTATTTAAGAGGCAGAGACACACAGAGAGAAAGAACCAGAGAGAGGGAGAGAGGGAGATCTCTCATCTGCTGGTTCACTCTGGACAAAACAAAAGCCAGGAGCTAGGAACTCAATCCAGGTCTGCATGTGAGAGGCAGCCCCACCTACTTGAGCCATCACCAGCTGCCTCCCAAGGCACACAGTAGCAGGAAGCTGGAATGGGGAGTGGAGCTGGTACTCGAACCCAGGCTCTCTGAAATGGAATGCAGGCATCTTGAGCGCCAGCTCCAAGGTCTTTCCTCCTCCATCTCCCATTCCTTTTTATGTCTAAATAATATCCTATGGTTTGTATATGCCACATTTCACATACTTTATGATTTACTTGAAAGGTAGAGCTACAGAGAGGGAGAAGCAGAGAGTGAGAGAGGAGAGAGAGATCTTTCATCTGCCGGTTTGCTCCCCAAATGGCCACAATAACCATGTCTGGGCCTGGCCGAAACCAGAAGCCAGGAATTTCATCCTGGTCTCCCACAGGGATGGCAGGGTCCCAAGAGCTTGAGCCATCTTCTGCTGCCTTCCCAGGAACGTTAGCTGGACGCTGAAACAGAGCACCTGGGCTTCGAGTTGGCGCCCTGAGGTGGGCTGTGGATGACACGGGCGCGGCTGAGTCTGCTACAGCACAACGCCAGCCCCCGCACACACCACACTTGTTTGTCCATTCATTGGTAGGAGATTTTTCCCCCTAAGCCTATTCCTTCAAATCAGATGTACTGTGAGAAAACACTAACTGCGAGCCTGCTTCCCATTATTTCAACTGGGAACAATGATAACAGGAAATGTGTCAACTCAGACGGCCTAGCTGATTTCCTAGAATGTAAGGAAAGCCCAGCAAAATGCCTGCAAATAAATAACAAATTATGTTAGGATGTAGCTTGCTCGAAACAATGCTTCCTGGGTACGGAGCAGTGAATGTGGCGGCAGCAAGTGGCCGCTCTGTCACTGGAGGAAGCCGAGCCTAGCAGTAGGCACGCTCCACGCTCGCCTCTGCCCTGCCGACGGTTCTGACTGCCCGCGCCTTAGCGTGGCTCCCTACCTGCTCTATCTGAATACAACCTGGGCTGTTTCCTGGGCATTGTTACGTTTAGAATACCATGTTCAGTTCTGGAGATACAAATACTGTGAAGAGCTCCCCTATACAAACACCAGCTGATAATACTGTTGTGAGATATATATGTTCTATAAAGCTTGTATATTCAAATTCAGAGGTTTTCTTTTCTTTTTATTTATTTACTTGAAAGAGTTACACACATAGAGAGGAGAGTCAGAGAGAGGGAGAGGGTGAGAGAGAGGTCTTCCATCTGATGGTTCACTCCCCAATTGGCCGCAATAGCCGGAGCTGCACCGATCCGAAGTCAGGAGCCAGGAGCTTCTTCCAGGTCTCCCATGTGGGTGCAGGGCCCCAAGGACTTGGGCCATCCTCTACTGCTTTCCCAGGCTATAGCAGAGAGCTGGATTGGAAGTGGAGCAGCTGGGACTAGAACTGGCGCCCATATGGAAAGCTGGCACTTCAAGCCAGGGCATTAACCTGCTGTGCCACAGCGCCAGCTCCAAATTTCAGAGGTTTTCTTCTGGAGAAATGTCACTGAGAGAATATATCTTACAGGATATCCCAACACGATTAAAACACAAAAATGAGGCATATGTTTTTATGTATATATGTATGTACGTATGTATAAATGTATCAGAAAGATCTAGAAGAATATATACTCAGCTAGTGAATAAAAAATGAACCAAAATTAAGGGGTGACCAACAAGAGCTTTAGCTTATAATATCTTTGATATTCACATTTTGATGCAACTATATTAATGCATTACTAATGTGAGCCGTGGCTCACTAGGCTAATCCTCCGCCTGCGGCGCTGGTACTCCGGGTTCTAGTCCCAGTTGGAGTGCCGGTTCTGTCCCGGTTGCCCCTCTTCCAGTCCAGCTCTCTTCTGTGGCCTGGGAGTGCAGTGGAGGATGGCCCAAGTGCTTGCATCCGCATGGGAAACCAGGAGGAAGCACCGGGCTCCTGGCTTCGGATCGGCACAGCGTGCCGGCCGTAGCAGCCATTTGGGGAGTGAACCAATGGAAGGAAGACCTTTCTCTCTGTCTCTCTCTCTCACTATCTAAGTCTGCCTGTTAAAAAAAAAATAGATAAGGTGGCTATTAGTCTAGTAGTGGCTAGGATGCCTGTATCCCATGTCTAAGAACCTGGCTTCAAAACTCAGTTCCAGCTGCTAACTCCAACTTCCCGCTAATATTAGCAGATGCTGGGAGGCAGTGGTGATGGTTCAAGTAATTGGACTCTTGCCATTCTTGCCATGCACCTGAGAGACCTGGATTAAGTTGCTGGGTCCTGGCTTCAGGCCTGCCCAGCCCTGGCCATTGCGGACATTTGGAGAGTGAACCAGCAGATAGGACAGGAGCTTCTTCTGTCTCTCAAATTAGTTAATTAATTAACATAAACTTTAAAAATGTTTTTACTACCCAGGATAACCTTTGGGGTGAAAGCTGTGATGCTATCCAGAGACAGAGAAGGCTTGCTACCTTTCTTCTTCCTTCTTCCTAGAGTGTTGGGTGAATGACTTCAAATCAGAAATTATAGCAAAGAAATCATGATAAAAAGATCCAGTGGCATCAGTGCCATATGTCATGAAGAACTTGTTGTTGGAGACCTTGGGGAAGCATGGAGAGTGGGAGGGGTGCTATAGGGGTGCTATAGACCCTGCCGTTCTATTCAGCTGGGTGCAGTACTACTGTTATTCAGCAACAAGTAGATGCTGACCTTGGAAATTAGGGATGGTCAAGATGGATGGCAATTCCTGACAAACTTCCAGAAAGTTGCTGACAAATGGGGCCTCACATTGCTTAGCAAGAGAGTGACGTTCGGTGGAAGCCAGTGCGAGTCCTCTCCGAACACGCAGCAAGTACCGAATGCCGCGCTCCTCTTGTTGAAATGAATCCTGCACCAGCAGAGGAGGGCAATGCTGGAGACACTGTTTCCTTCAATGGGGCATGAAGCAGATGGTGATATTATCCTGGCAGGTAGAGTGCAGAAATGTGGGCTGTGTGACGGCTCTGCTGGGAGCACTCGTAACCGGTGACTCACTCCACCCAAAGAGGTGTGATCATGGGTGCTATGTCTTGCCCGGGGCGGGGGGCGGGTCTTGGAGCTTTCACTCAGCCCTGCCCATGCCATGTTTCTATCAGGGACTCAGATGAAGATGTAGGTGTGCAGCTCATCACACTTGCAGATGGCAGAAGGAGGAACAGGATCGCTAATAGGTTGGATGATAGAACAGACGTTCAAAACGATCTCGACAGGCTGGAACAAGGATCCTACATAAACAGATGATGTTTGGAGGGGTGGGTATGGAGTCCTGCAGGAAGATAAAAAAGATCCGAGGTGCAAATATGGGCTGGGAACCCTGGCTGAGGAGCGCACTGTGTGGAGAGACTAGGCTTATCTGAGAGCTGTGTGGTGCTGCCGGAGCCTGGTGGCTCCCAGGCTGCCCCATGGATGCGGAAGGCGGGAAAAGAGGAGGGCCAGTGGTAGCACTGGGCTCCACCTGTTGCAGGTTCTGCCGTGGGGACATTTCTTGAGAGCAATGTCCAGGCAAGGGCAGGCCCTGTGATGAGGCAGCTACACGCCAGGCCCTATGAGCAGGGGGACCACAATATTTATTACGAGTGAGAGAAAATGTCACTAATGATAGGAATGTATAATAGTTATCTCTCAGAGGCACCATTGGAGGAACTGGGACTTTTTATACTGGAGAAGGAAAGACTTAAAAAATTGAAGAGTTGGGGCTGGTGTTGTGGCATAGCAGGTTGAGCTGGCACCTGTGGTGCCAGTGTCCTGTATGGGAACTGGTTCTAGCCCTGGCTGTTCTGCTTCCTGTCTGGCTCCCTGCTAATGCACCCGGGAAAGCAGCAGAGGATGGCCTAAGTGCTTGGGCCCCTACAGCCACGTGGTAGACCCAGAGGAAGCTCCTGGCTTCCACCTGGCCCAGCCTTGGCTGTTGCAACCATCTGGGGAGTGAACCAGCTGATGGAAGACCTCTCTGTCTCTCTCTCTCTCTGTCTCTCCCTCTCTCTATCTGTGGCTCTGCCATTCAAATAAATAAAATAAATCTTTTTTTAAAAACTCAAATAGTTGTTATATGAGAAAGGAATATATTTTTATGACCCACTATCATTTTAAAAGTTGTTATTTAAAAAGGGACACCTATCACTCAAAAAATCAGTGATAGACAAATAATCCTCTTCTATGAAATGGAAATAAAGCTAGTGTACATCTCATTGTGTTTCTTTTTTTTTTTTTTAAAGATTTATTTATTTATTTGAGACACAGAGTTACAAAGAGAGGGAGAGACAGAGAGAGAGGTCTTCCATCGTTGGTTCACTCCCCAAATGATGCGGTGGCCGGAGCTGTGCCGATCTGAAGCCAGGAGCCAGGAGCTTCTTCTGGGTCTTCCATGTGGATGCAGGGGCCCAAGGACTTGAGCCATCTTCCACTGCTTTCCCAGGCCATATCAGGGAGCTAGATGGGAAGAGGAGCAGCTAGGCCTAGAACCGGCGCCCATATGGGATGCCGGCACTTCAGGCCAGAGCTTTAACCTGCTGTGCCACAGTGCCGGTCCCCTCTCATTGTGTTTCTACAGAACCATGAGTATACTGTGTTTCAAACAGTGCACAACATCATTTCATAAGATTAAACAAATTAAATAGGAAAGGATATTTGGTATAGAGGTTAAGCCATTGCTTAAAATACCTCTATTTCATATCAGAATCCCTGGGTTCAAGTTCTAGCCCCATTTCCTATTCTAGCTTCCTGCTGATGCACCCTGGGAGGCAGAAGGTGATTGTTCAGGTACTTGGGTCTCGGCCACCCATAAGAAAGATTGAATGGAGTTCCAAGCTCCTGGCTTTGACCTGACCCAGCCTGGTTGCTGCAGACATTTGGGGAGTGAACCCACAGATGGACCATCTGTATGCCTTTCAAAGAAATTAAAACTGAAATTAGAAACATGTTTAAGAGGAAAAAAAAACCCTCCCATTCCTTATCTGAGGTAGCCATGTAATTACTGTGAGTATATTTCTAAGTATCTGGAAATATTTTAAATTTAAAATATGCTTACATGAAGCAAAGTGACAAAATCTTAATGATTGCTAAATATGGGAGTTCATGTTACTTTCTTTCCACTTTGTGTGTTTGAATTTTTTGTTACAAGTGCTATATTTAATAACCCCCAAAGCAATCAAATACAAAGTTGTAGCTGGTTTCTGTGAATTCATCAGAGGAAACCATCTTAAAATGGCTTAGCTATATCTTCTATTATGTACTTCCCTACTTACATAGAAATATCATGCTTGTTTTGCTATTTTTAAAAATTTATTTATTTTGCTTAAAAGTCAGAGTTATAGAGAGAGAAGGAGAGGCAGAGAGAGTGAGAGGTATTCATCCACTGGTTCACTCCCCAATTGGCCGCAACGGCTGGAGCTGTGCCAATCTGAAGCCAGGAGCCAGGAGCTTCTTCTGGGTCTCCCACATGGGACAGGGGCCCAAGGACTTGGACCATCCTCACTGCTTTCTCAGGCCATAGCAGAGAGCAGGATAGGAAGTGAAGCAGCCGGGACTCGAACCGACACTCATATGGGATGCCAGCACTGCAAGCAGCTGCTTTACCTGCTATGCCACAGCACCGGCCCCGAATTTTTTTTTAATATTTTATTTATTTATTTGAGAGGTAGAGCTACAGACAGTGAGAGGGAGAAACAGAGAGATATGTCTTCCTTCCGTTGGTTCATTCCCCAGATGGCCACAATGGCCAGAGCTGCACTGATCCAAAGCCAGGAGTCAGGCACTTCTTCTGGGTCTCCCACGCGAGTGCAGGGGCCCAAGGACTTGGGCCATCTTCTACTGCTATCCCGGGCCATAGCAGAGAGCTGGTTCGGAAGAGGAGCAGCTGGTTCTTGAACCAGAGCCCATATAGGATGCTGGCACTGCAAGCAGTGGCTTTACCCATGTACGCCACAGTGCCGGCCCCATAGCCAGTGAGTTTTATAAAGGTGCTCTCTGGGTTGGCAAATTGTCAAATGGTACTTCCTTTGGAAAGACAAATCAGTAAGAAATGCCTCTTCCTCTAGATTTGATGCAACACCTTGTCAGAAGATTGCAAGAGAGATTTTAGTTCTCATTTATGGCTCCTCAGCCAGACACCACAGGTCAGGGAACATACGTGACCATTGTGTGGTACACCTGACTCTCTTCCTGTCTGGTTACTCTGTGGGTACATTGCGTGGCTTTCACTGTGGAATTTTCATTCTCTATCATTTTGGGAATTTCCCTCACCTCTCTCCTATGTTAGATCTTTTGCTTACTGAGTGTCAAGTATTCCTAGTCTTGGTTTTTAAATTCACTATTGATGGAGAACATTCTCCATCAGACATGTGTGAAAATGACTTTATTTTAGTCTCACAGTTGATTGATACTGATAATTTTATCTGGGTGTAGAATTTTTAGATTTCAGATAATTTTTCTAAGAGTTTTGAAAATATCATCCCATTACTTTATAGGTTCCATCATTGCTATTGACAAGTCTGCTGCCATTCTTATTTCCAAACTGTCATAATTAGTTTTTCTTTACCCCCTCTTTTTCATTCTAGAAGCTTCTATTCCTTCCTGCTGTTCTACAATTTTATTCTGTGCTCTTTTTCTTGAAGTTTGTAAATCTGCCATATTGAGTATCTGTTAGTTTCATTCAATCTAAAACTCCAAGACCTGCATTTTTTGGTTAATTTACAAAATAAATTTGTGATAATCTTCTTGCTTCTATTTTCTTCTGTTAAAAAAATTTATGGCCGGTGCCATGGCTTAACAGGCTAATCCTCTGCCTTGCAGTGCCGGCACACCGGGTTCTAGTCCCGGTTGGGGCGCCGGATTCTATCCCAGTTGCCCCTCTTCCAGGCCAGCTCTCTGCTATGGCCCAGGAAGGCAGTGGAGGATGGCCCAAGTCCTTGGGCCCTGCACCCGCATGGGAGACCAGGAGAGGCACCTGGCTCCTGGCTTCAGATCAGCATGATGCGCCGGCCGCGGTGGCCATTGGAGTGTGAACCAACGGCAAAAAGGAAGACCTTTCTCTCTGTCTCTCTCTCTCACTATCCACTCTGCCTGTCCAAAAAAAAAAAAAAAAAAAATTATTTAATGAGGTTAGAGGGAGACAGAGACAGTGAGGGAAAGAGAAAGATAGAAATCTTTCACCTACTGGTATACTCCCCAGATGGCTGCAACAGTCAGGGTTGGGCCAGACAGGAACCAGGAATTCCATATGGGTCTCTCACGTGGGTGGAAGAGACTTAAGTCCTTGAGCCATCATCTGATTCTTCCCAAGAGCATCAGTAGGGAGCTGGATGGGAATTGGAGTGACTAGGACTCAAACTGGCTCAGATAGAAGATGTGGGCATCCCAAGTAGTGGCTTATAGCACCTGTGCCACAACACCTGCCCCTCACTTTTATTTTCTTTTTCTGATCTACTCCTAGAAGTTTAAATTTTCTGTGTCTATCCTTTCTTTCAAATACCTTTCTGGAGCTGGTGTTGTGGCACAGTGAGTTAAGCTGCCACTTGCAACACTGGCATCGCATATTGGAGTGCCGGTGAGTCCTGGCTGCTTGGTTTATGATCCATCTCCCTGCTAATGCACCTGGGAAGGCAGCAGAAAGTGGCCCAAGTCCTTGGGCCCTTGTCACCCACGTGAGAGACCCAGATGGAGCTCCTGGCTCCTAGCTTTGGCCTGGACCAACTCCAGTCATTGCAGCCATTTGGGTAGTGAACCAGCTGATGGAAGATTCTTTCTCTCCCTTTCTCTCTCTCTCACTCTGCCTTTCAAATAAATATTTAAAAATAAATAAAATAAATTTTTTCCACCTTAGTTTTCATTTCTGTGACTATTTGTTCTTTTTCATGATTTTCTTAACTTTGTCTTGAAAATCCTCTACTGAATATTTTTCTTCTGATATTATATAACCCTATATAATGTATGCCAAATGTGTACATATATATTAATTTCTGGGAATTTTAAAAATTATTATTCTCCAAACATAATTTAAAAATACACCCAGTTGGCCAGCGCCATGGCTCACTTGGTTAATCCTCTGCCTGCGGTGCCAGCATCCCATATGGGCACCGGGTTCTAGTCCCGGTTGCTGCTCTTCCAGTCCGGCTCTCTGCTGTGGCCCAGGAAGGCAGTGGAGGATGGCCCAAGTGCTTGGGCCCCTACACCCACATGGGAGACCAGGAGGAAGCACCTGGCTCCTAGCTTCGGATCAGCGTAGCTCCAGCCGTAGAAGCCATTTTGGGGGTGAACCAACGGAAGGAAGACCTTTCTCTCTGTCTCTCTCTCTCACTGTCTAACTCTGCCAAATAAATTAAAAAATAAAAATAAAAAATAAATAAATACACCCAATCCTTGTTTCATGGATATGAGATTCATTTACCTATCTGAAGCTATTAATTATAGGGCTTTTTTCTTTAAAGTTTTCTTTTCTTTCCTGAATAGTCTTTGATTCTTTCAAGTTCTTTTTCTTGTTTTGGTTAATTTTGATCTGTTTTATGTCAAAACTTGCTTTAAGTAATCTTTATCCTTTTCTGTCTATCAACACACAAAAGGCACGAACACATTACTTGGAAGCTCTATATGTGTATTTGAGGCCTGTTGACTAGTGGACATGGGTGGAGGTCCAGATGTTTTTTGGGGAGAACCCGATTGTCAATATCTAGAGGCCTTTCCTTTGGGGATGATCAATTTCTTTTTCTTTTTTTGTTAAATATTTTTAATTTATTTTATTTGAGGGTTAGAGTTACAGACAGAGGGAGAGACAGAGAGAAAGATCTTCCTTCTGTTGGTTCACTCCCCAAATGGCTGCCACAGCCAGAGCTGCTCTGATCCAAAGCCAGGAGCCAGGAGCTTCTTCCTGGTCTCCCATGTGGGTGCAGGGGCCCAAGCACTTGGGCCATCTTCTACTGCTTTCCCAGGCCATAGCAGAGAGCTGGACTGGAAGTGGAGCAGCTGGGACTAGAACCTGCACCCATATGGGATGCCGGTGCTGCAGGTGGAGGATTAACCTACTGTGCCATGGCACCAGCCCCAAGATGATCAGCTTGCGGATATGCACAACTGAAGACAGCTGCCAAATTTCTGAAAATCAAGATGAGGGAGATGGATACCCCAACACCTGACCAGCTTATTTCAATATAACCATGGCTAATTGTTTTATTATTGAAAACTTCAAACATATACAAAAATAGAGAATAGTGCAATGAATCGAGATCCAACAATGATCAATTTTTATAAGGTTTATTTATTCAAAAGACAGAGCAAGAGAGAGAGATAGTGAGAGGGCGAGATCTTCCATCTACTAGTGCAGTCCCCAAATGCCTGCAGTAGCTGGGGCTCAGCCAGGCCAAAGCCAAAAGTCTGGAGCCAGGAGCCAGAAATTCCATCTGGTTCTCCCATGTGGGTGGCAGGGACTCAAGTACTTGAGTCATTGCTGCTGCTTCCCAAGATCTGCATTAGCAGGGAGCTGGGTCAGGAGCCAGAGCCAGAGCCAGGTATTGAACCCAGGTACTATGATGTGGGACGTGAGCATCTTATCCAGTATTTTAAACACTAGACTAAGCAGTTGCTGTTCTCTCTTTTTGCAAACTTATCAGTCATTTTATTAGTGTTGCACTCAAGTGAGGTTCCAAATCTAGCCTTTTGTTTTTCATTTGTTAGTTGCAAGACTTCTATAAGTCTCCCCTCACCCATTATTTGATTGCCCCAAGGTACAGTCACATAATAAACACAATAGAAAAAGCTTGATTCTTCTTCTTATCAGTTGTCTAACTAATTTGTTGATTCCCTAGCATTCCTTTAAAAATATTAATAAGATTTTTCTTTTAAATATAACTACTGGATTTAAATATATTTGATGATTTTCCATGAATTGCAGATATTATTCTTATTGATTCAGTTGTTTCATATTCGGCCAATGAGGTTCTCTAGCAGGTGCGTAAGTCTTTTTGACGTGACTCTAACAGTTTTTGATAGCTTTCTGATAGGATGAGATTACCAGAATCATCTTGTCCATATCATTTCAGATCTGGAAACTTCCATTCCCCCCCAAAAGCCCCTGGTTTCTTAAAGTGCAAAGTGGTGTTTAAAGACCACAATATAGGGACCAGAGGTGCTTGCTGTTAGTGAGTCTGCCAGTTTCTTGTCCTTGCCAATGGACAGAGCCCTGAAATACATTTAAAAAAAATTAAATGCATCAAGAGTTATTGATGATCCTTTCAATTCAAATTTAGGACTATGGAGATTTTACTAATTTTCAATGATCCTCCATCTGTTATTCTTTGTCTCTCCCACACCAAAAACCTCCATGAACATCAATCTCATTACTTAATTTGCTTTTATCAATGTATATTCCACTAGGGATGAGTATAGACTCAATTACTGGATTTTAAATTAGTTGAAATAGTTTCTCTATATGTGGTTATGACACTAACTCAATAGACAGTTAGGTTCATTTGTTTCATTTTGCTTTTGACTTTTTAGGGATTACTTATTTATTTGATTTGATTGTGTTATCGTATGAAGGTATTTACATGGTTTCAAAGCCCCAGCTATAAGTTAACCCAGTCGTGTCTACCTTCTCTCTTGTTCTCACCACCTACTTCCTCCCTTCTCCAGTAGATGATCATTTGAAAAACCTTTTTGGTTTATGTTTCCATTTTGTGAACTGTAAGCATACGTATCCATATTCCTATTCTGCCTTTCTTACATAAAGTGGTCTATTATACACATTTAAATCACTGTAATGTTGATTGCTTAGTAACACCTATGTGTAGGAATATGTTACATTTTTCATTGGTTTGTCACACACTTCCTAAAGCAGAGACCCCACGGCTTGGTGTAGACGCACTTTAAAGGCAGTAATTCCAGCTCTGCCTCTTACTGGGTATGTGACTTTGGACAACTATGTGCGTCTCTCTGAGGAAGTAATAAGACCTTCTTCACAAGGTTATTGCAGATAATTCAGGAAGCACTCTTGGCACGGTGCCAGTGTAGCGATAAAAGTTAGATAAATGTGAAATTTTTTTCTATTGTGTTATGATTGTTTCTGGTTTTTCTTTCATATTCTTGTCAATTTGATGATTCCAAGAATCTCGCAAGTATCGAATGTGATTTGTCCTGCCTTTCAGCTCCTGAAGAAGCTGATAACTTTTGAGACAAGTGCACCAAATGTGATCAGGGCTGTAGGCAGGGGCTGCCTCCTTTAGTTCTTGGAATTTGTTTGTTTATTGGCCAGCGCCGCGGCTCACTAGGCTAATCCTCCGCCTGCGGCACCGGCACACCGGGTTCTAGGCGCCGGATTCTGTTCCGGTTGCTCCTCTTCCAGGCCAGCTCTCTGCTGTGGCCCGGGAGTGCAGTGGAGGATGGCCCAGGTCCTTGGGCCCTGCACCCCATGGGAGACCAAGAGGAAGCACCTGGCTCCTGGCTTTGGATCGGCGCAGCGTGCCGGCCGTAGAGCCCACTTGGGGGGTGAACCAACAGAAAGGAAGTCCTTTCTCTCTTTCTCTCTCTCTCTCTCTCTCTCTCTCTCCTCTCCTCTCCTCTCCTCTCCTCTCCTCTCTCTCTCTCTCTCTCTCTCTCTCACTGTCTAACTCTGCCTGTCAAAAAAAATTTTTTTTGTTTGAGAGACAGAGAGCTCCTATCTGCTGGCTCACCTCCTGAATGCCCTCAGCAGGCAGGCCTGGGCTGAGGCTGCAGCTAGCAGCTAGGAACTCAATATAGGTCGCCCAGGTGGGTGGCAGGGACCCAGCTACTTGAGCCACCAGCTGCTGCCTTCCGTGGTCTACATTAGCAGGAATCTGTAGTCAGGCGCTGGACCTGGGCTTTGAAGTCGGGTACTAAAATGTGGGATGCAGATATCTTAACCACTAAACCTCCTTCTGACCCAAGGCCCAGGCCTCTCCACTCCGGCCAGCCCCACTGAGCTGTGTCCTGCCCACAAAGCTACCACTTCTTGCCTTCCCAACTTTCCTTCTTGGCTGTTCTTTCCTGCCCAAGGCTGTGGCATTCCCAGAAGCTACCTCTAGGCTGCTGCTGCGTCCCAAGGAAGCTTCCTTCATTGCTTGCAAAGGCTCTTTCACTCCATTCTCAGGGTCCTGGGGCTTAGGTTAAGAGCTCCACACTGGGGCCGGCATTGTGGTGCGGCTGGTTAAGCCACCACCTGCGGTGTCTACGTTCCCCTATGAGTGCTGCCGCCGCCTCCTCCTCCTCCATCTCCTCCTCTTCTTTTTCTTCCTTTTCCTCCTCTTCCTCCTCCTGTCGCCACCTCCTCCTCTTCTTTTTCTTCTTCTTCCTCCTCTTCCTCCTCCTCCTCCTCCCCCTTCTGCTTCTTCTAATATTTATTTGAGAGATAGTTATAGAGGGAGAGACAGAGAGAAAGGTCTTCCATCTGCTGGTTCACTCCCCAATTGGCTGCAACAGCCGGAGCTGCACTGATCCGAAGCCAGGAGCCAGGAGCTTCTTCTGGGTCTCCCATGTGGGTGCAGGGGTCCAAGGACTTGGGCCATCTTCTACTGCTTTCCCAGGCCATTAGCAGAGAACTGGATCGGAAGTGGAGCAGCTGGGACATGAACCAGCTCCCATATGAGATTCTGACACCATAGGCAGAGGGTTTACCTGCTACTCCACAGTGCTGACCCTTGCTCTTCTTCTTCTTCTCCTCCTCCTCCTCCTCCTCCTTCTTCTAGAATTATAGACAGTGAGAGAGAGAGACAGAGAGAAAGGTCTTCCTTCCGATGATTCACCCCCCAAATGGCCACTATGGCCGGCGCTGCGCTGATCCGAAGCCAGGAGCCAGGAGCTTCTTCCTGGTCTCCCATGCGGGTGCAGGGACCCAAGGACTTGGGCCATCCTCCACTGCCTTCCTGGGCCACAGCAGAGAGCTGGATGGGAAGAGGAGCAGCCGGGACTAGAACCAGCACCCACATGGGATACCAGCACCACAGGTGCAGGATTAACCTACTGCACCACTGTGCTGGCCCCCCTTGCTCTACTTATGATCCAGCTGCCTGCTAATGTGCCTGGGAAAGCAATGTAAGATGGCCCAAGTCCTTGGACCTCTGCACTGATGTGGGAGACCCAGATGAAGTTGCAGTCTCCTGGCTTTGGCCTGGCCCAGCCCTGGCTGTTGCACCCATTTGGGGAGTGAACCAGCAGATGGAAGATTGATCTCTCTCACTGTCTTTCTATAACTCTTTAAAATAAATTAAAAAATTAAATTAAATTAAATTTTAAAAAAAGAACTCCACCCACTTCCCTTCCACTGTCTTTGAGGCTTTGTTACCATGTGATGTCACCACCACACTCTGCCATCATGTCTTTGCATACTCACACTGTCGGGTTGTCATTCTGTTGCTGGGCTGTGTGCCTCATGACAGTCACTTCAGCACTCCAGTGTCTCTGGTTACACAGTCACCTCATTACAGCCCTGTATCATTAACCCACAGGACATTGCTCATCAGTTCCTGATTGATATTAGTGATCTGCCACGTGGCTGTCCTGTTTCTGGATTATATCACTGTAGCCCTGTGCTACACTTGCACCTTTATGGCGATGTGTCTGGGTTGTATTGGATTATTATATATTTGTATTGGATTATTATGTATTTGTATTGGATGTTGTATTGGATTATTATAAGATTATTTTGGCTCAGTATTAGATTGTCACTTTGCTATAGAATCTCATGGGCCCATCCGAACAGAAATGTAAATTTCAGTCGGGAGAGTGGGTAGGAGGGTACAACTCTCAATTCTGCACCCTAAGGCCGATTCTCTCCCCAGCTTCTGCCCTGGAACTGTCTACTGGCCACCATGCCCAGGCATGTGTGCTCAGTGTACAGAGCCGCCCTCCCTTCCTCCCTCTGCTGATGGCCCCAGCAGCCGCCCAGCCTCTTGGGACTCATCCCTCGGAGGCCTTCTTCCTAGCCCAGCCCACATCCCGCTGGCAGCCAAGTCCAGATAGGCTGCCCCAAGGAGGCGACCACCAGGCCTTCTCGGCCCAGACACTTGGAGGGGAACCCACGTGACCTGACCTGTCCACTCGTGTCCCTCAGGGGATACTGTTCCATCACAGACCTTTCTCAGGGAAGCCTCAGGCCCCCTCGCTCTCTCTCCCATTTTACCATGATTGTCCCGTCTCCTCACGGTCTCCCGGCCCCAGCTGGACTTCATTTTGCAAATAAAATTTTGCATCTGACCATCCTTAGAGGCACTCAGTGATCCCTCATTAAGGGCAGAAACAAGGTCAGACTTGGCCTGGTATTCATTGCCTGCCACACACTGGTCTCCCCGCCCCCCACCCCGCCATCCAGTTGGTGTCCAAGACTGGCACTTGTAGTATCAAACCCCACTGGGGAAAGCTCCCTTGCCAGCAGTTGGTTTGCCCCTCCTCCCTTCAGCCAGCCTGTGTCTCTGGGCAGAGCTCGCTTCCTGCAGACCTTGGCCTTTGCTCTTCTGGGAAGTCCTCCCAGCTGTTCTCTCTGCCATTCTTTTTTTATTTTTGACAGGCAGAGTGGACAGTGAGAGAGAGACAGAGAGAAAGGGCTTCCTTTTTGCCGTTGGTTCACTCTCCAATGGCCACCGCGGTAGGCGCGCTGCGGCTGGCGCACCGTGCTGATCCGATGGCAGGAGCCAGGTGCTTCTCCTGATCTCCCATGGTCTCTCTGCCATTCTAACCTCCAGTGCTTAGCAGTCTCTCCCTCTCCTGCGCCTGCCCAGTGCAGCTGGTGTGGGTCAGCCTGATGGGATCAGAATGACCTGAGCATTCCCTGAGGTCGCTCGTCTCCGGGGCCAGCCTACCAGGAAGGCTCTCACACTGGGGACTTGGCCCCAGAGTCAGGCCAGGTGTAGAGCCAAAGCAGGACGATGCATTTATTCACTTGCATTCATTCATCAGAAAGCTTCCCATACCTGCTACATGCCAGGCCCTGAGCATAAAGACACGGATGCCTTTGTCATGAAACCCACCATTCTGGTGGAAAAGCAGACAACACACAAATTACTTACCAGGGTGACAAACTGATGAATAGGGAAGTTTGGGAGCTGTAAAAGTATATCAAGGGGGGGCCGGCACTGTGGCATAGTGGGCTAAGCCTCCACCTGCAGCACCAGCATCCCTTATGGGCGCCAGTTCTAGTCCTGGCTGCTCCACTTCTGATCCAGGTCTCTGCTATGGCCTGGGAAAGCAGTGGAAGATGGCCCAGGTGCTTGGGTCCCTACACTCATGTGGGAGACCCGGAAGAAGTTCCCGGCTCCTGGCTTCAGATTGGCCTAGTTCCGGCTGTTGCAGCCGTTTGGGGAGTGAACCAGTGGATGGAAGACCTCTCTCTCTGTCACACTACCTCTCAAATAAATTAATTCTTTTAAAAAAATGTTACCAAGAGGTCAGGAATGGCTTCTTGGAGGGAGTGACATGCAGTCTGAGATCTGAAAGGTGACTAGGCATTAGTGAAGTGCAGAGTGGGGGTGGTGCAGGGTGAAAGGAGTATTCTATGCTGAAAGAGCTGTGTGTGCAAAGGCCGGAAGGCAGGATCCAAGGGGAGCAGAGAGGGGAAGCTGGAGCTGAGGCTGGAGCTTTGTGGCTTTTGAGTCAAGTTAGGGGTTTGGACTTGATGTCTTGCAGGCCCATGGTGGCCCACCAAGAGAGTTAGGCTGGAACTCAGCATGTGTATTGGGGGGGGGGGGGGGAGTGGAACGGGACAGGATGTTGTCTGCATTTTAAAAGACAATGGTATTTACAAGCAAGAGTCCAACTCAGGAGAGCAAGGAGAGCGGCTGATGGTCAGAGTCTGCGAGCCCAGAGCAAGTACCAGATTTGATGTCTGTAGGGGAGGCTGAACTCTCAGGACTTGGGCTGTGATTGGATGAGGGGCTGGGGAGAGGGAGGAGTCCAGGGTGACTGGCAGGATTCTGGCTGGAGCAGTTGAATGGATGACAGTACCATTGCCTCAGAGCAGCATCAGTGCACGAGACAACTGTGCCTTGGACTCTGCACCATTAGTCAGCCACCATGGGCAGAGTGGGGCGTGACGGAACCTACCCCAGTCAGGGGGTTGAGGGAGCCTTCCTGCCTGGGCTGGCTGATGGCACGGCCCTGACTCAACGCAGCCGAGAGTCTGAGATAGGAGGTAGGGCCTATGGAGACCTGGACGTCAGGGGAGCAGGAGGCCTGGAGACCCGGAAGTAGACCGAGGGTGGCCCCGGCCTGGGTGACTGCCGCCTTCACTGGTGACAGACTGCGGGGCTGGGCTGGGCTGCCCTCTCCTCCTCTGATAATTAATCCCGCGCGGGGGCCGCGGGCGATGACAGGGCTGTCTAGCGTGCACTTAAGCATTAAATGACCAATTTCTGTCAGACTAACTTCCCCAGCCTCCCTGTCCCCTCCCCTGCCACCCACCCCCGCCTGCGCCTCCTCCCTCCGCTCCCTGCACTCCGAGTTTTTCCGCAACTGATGGCTCCTGGTTCATTTCTGTGGAATTAATTGGTCCCTGAATGAATTCGGTTGACAGGGCAATTTATCATGTGTTTGGGCTGACAGTGCGGGTGTCAGGGGTGGGGGGGGATGAAGGGAAGGGGGGTCTGAGTTGGGGTGAATATTGACCATGGATGGGGGCTTGAGAGGTGCTACCCTAAGGGCTTAGGGTACCGTGGAGCACCCCCAATCATAGCTTCATCCTTTGTTACGCATCCCAATCCCACAAGTTTGACAGAACTCCAAAGTGGAGAAGACCCCCCAAACACTGGCCTCTCCCCAATTCTTTAATCTTCCCAAGTGGGGGTGTCCTCATGGGGCAACTCAGCACCACCCAACATTAACCCCCCTGAAGGCTGGAATGGGGTCTGGGGCTGTGGGGGTGGGTAATGGAGTGTGCTCACTTGTGTCTGCGCGCAGTGAGCACACTCATGTACTTGGGGAGCGAAGAACTGATTAGTCTGGGGCGTGAGGGGCTCGTCTCCAGGGAGTTGGGCGCTCAGCCGGCCTGGCTAACAGGGGCCTAAGGGACTGGCTAATTAGGGGATCGGGATGGTTTGGGCAGGCGGGGGTGTGGGAGGAGGCTGGAAGTATAGTTGGCCCCAAGCAGCTTCTTCCTTTGTCTCCCTCCCCTACCCCTACCTGCACCCTCAAAGGTCCCCGTTTACAGCCCCTTCTCCCAGAGACCTCTGGGAAGAGATGTGAGAAGGCAGCATTAACTCGCAGACAGGAAGATGGCGAACCATCTTCCATGAACCCAGGTCTCCTGCAGCTTCCAAGGCCCCCTTTCCATCCGCGTGTAGCCGCCCCACCTCCACAGCGCTTCCCTGAGCTTCTCCCGGCCACAGACAAGGACACCTTAGAATGCCTAAGTGGCAAGAAGCCCTCGAGGCCAACCGGCTCTGCATGTGAGGCACAGAGAGAGGGCGGGGCCTGCTGAAGGTCACACAGTGACCACGTGAGCCAACTGCTGGGTCCCTTCCGCCCTGCCCTCGGCTTGGAGAGGCCTCCACAGGCATGTGCATTTTGCTCTGCCCTTGCCACACAGGGCAGCTGAGGCCTTGACTGCACACCTGGGCTGCACAGTCACGAAGATCAGACAGTAGATTGGGCCGGAGGTGCAGCCTGCAAGAGCCTTCTGAGCTTGCTGACCTGTCATGTTCCCCTCCCTTCCGAACCTTCCAAAGAATCCTTCCCACTCCTGCTTCCCCAGGTTTTTTTTTTTTTTTTAATTTTTGACAGGCAGAGTGGACAGTGAGAGAGAGAGACAGAGAGAAAGGTCTTCCTTTTGCCGTTGGTTCACCCTCCAATGGCCGCCGCGGTAGGCGCGCTGCGGCCGGCGCACCGTGCTGATCCAATGGCAGGAGCCAGGTGCTTCTCCTGGTCTCCCATGGGGTGCAGGGCCCAAGCACTTGGGCCATCCTCCACTGCACTCCCGGGCCACAGCAGAGAGCTGGCCTGGAAGAGGAGCAACCGGGATAGAATCTGGCACCCCGACCGGGACTAGAACCCGGTGTGCCGGCGCCGCAAGGCAGAGGATTAGCCTAGTGAGCCGCGGCGCCAGCCTGCTTCCCCAGATTTTAGCACTGCCCTTCTAACACACACCTTCGGCGGCTCTCCCTCTCCCATCAGAAAGTGCTAGGTTGGAGGTCCCCAGATACCCCCTCCATTCACCAAATCCAATGGCCATTCCGTTATTCATAGGGCAAAATGAAAAGCCAAAATTTGCTTTATTCATGTAACAATTATCTGTATATGTGTCAAGACCTGGTTGCCTCTTTGCTTTTTAAATTTAAAATTTCTTTTCCAATAACATAAAAATTGAGTTCTAAAAAGTAAGGTCCTCACAGAAGTCTCACTCTCCGCCGGCCTCAGCCAACTGTGTCCTGCTCCACGACAGCCTTTATTGGCTTGCTGACAGCTTTCTCTTTGTGTAGATCCATGCCAGTGTGCTAAACATTCTTATTTTCTCTTTCTTAACGCATTTTCTTTTTTACTTAAAAATGCAGCCTTATCATGTCGCCATGTCTGTTTCCTTCCATAGCCAACCTAATCCTAAGGTGGGCACTGTCATCTCCTGTGTAGATCTGGGGGCAGGGGGAGTCTCATGAAGTTTTCCCTGCACCCTCTGTCCCTCCTTGTCTCCCACACCTCACATAAGGACAGAAAGCGCTTCCAAAGATGCAGGATTAAGCCTTTATCTTTTGCTCACTTTAGCTATAGCTCTCATTACCTACAGAAAAAAAGCCCAAAGCCCTTAAGAGCCATTCATGCCCTCCAGAGCTGTTTGTTTGTTTAAGATTTATTTATTTATTTGAAAGGCAGAGTGACAGAGAGCAAGATCTTCCATCTGCTGGTTTATTCCCCAAATGCCTGCAACAACCAGGGCTGGGACAGGCCAAAGTCAGGAACCAGGAGCCAGGAGCAAGTCCAACCAGGTTTCCTACTTGAGTGGCAGAACCAAAGTACTTAGGCCATCATCTGCTGCTTCCCAGGCACACGAGCAAGAAATTGGATAGGAAGAGGAGGTGAGAGCCAATCCCAGCAGCTTCCTGGGACTCAATCTCTGGGCATCAGGCTATAGTCAAGGGGGCCCTGCTGTACTAGATTTTCATGAGTTTGAAGTCCAGTCTCCTAAGTGGGGTACAACTCTTCGGGGGGTGCAAGAGAATCCATTTGGGTGTGATTCCGAGGGAGATGGGAGCCACTGCAGGCTTCTGTTTATTGTGGAGGATCTCTGTTGCAGGGGAGGGAGGTAAAGACGCAAGCAGAAAGACCAATGAAAGTTTTGTTTCTCAAGACTAGGTAAAGGTCGTGGCGGCTTGGGCTGGGACCACCACTGCAGGTGGTTGGGAGTGGTCATATTCTGGATCACGCGGTCTGGGTTTGCTTTGGGATCAGATGTAGGATGGAAGAGGCGGGAGGAGTCTGTGCAGATTTGGGGTTTGACTTGAGTGACTGGCAGAATGGAACTCTCCCTTCCAGACACGAGGAAGAGGAGGGAAGGGAATCCCGCACAGGGTTTCCACCAGGCTTTGCCTCTCCCGGTAATGGCCTCATTCTCTCTGCACTTTGCAGTTCTGTTTCCCGAGAGGGGAGAGTCGATGGGCTCAGAATGGATGTGTGTACAAGTCCCATTCTGTATGCTACAAAGTGTTGCCCTCATGGGTACAAGTGGCTGCGGGTGGGGCAGCGTTCTCAAAGGAGCTGTGTGAGTGATGGGTACCCTTTGACATTCCCCTACGTGCTGGCTGCCAACTAGATTTAAGCTTCATCTCCTGCCCCCACAGTCTGCTGCTCCAGACACACTTGGTCTGTTATATTTCCATGCCGTCACGTTGCTGGTCCCCGTGTTCCCTCAACCCAGGACACTTTTCTCCGCTGCGTCTGTCATCCCTGGTGCACGTCAGCTGGGAACGCTGCAGGGGGTGGGATGGCGCAAGACTGGCAGAACCAACACGAGCGTTGGGTAAAGGAATTGGAGCTGGAAAACGGCCTGCTCTCCTTGGAGGTGGGTGAACAGGGCTGCGGTTAGAGGCCACTAGCCAAGGACTACAGAGCATGTTTTGGGGTCCTCAGACTGATTCCAACCTGGAGTCAGCACCCCAGTAGGACACAACATAAGCGCCTCTGGGCAGAGGTAGTCCCTGTGAAGAGTGGGACCCTTGCTGTGTAATTTGGTATGGGAGATCAGAAATAGAACGGAAGATAAGAGGTCTGAGGGGACCCATGTGGGAGGCCTTGGTTCCCAAGCTGACGGATTGGGCTGGGCAGGGCTCCCTGTCTAGGGGCGGGGAGGAGGGATGGACCTGGCGGCAAAGCCGGGTGCTGGGAGCAGATGCCTGCTCCATAGGACAGAGGCAGCACGTGCTGGGCTGTTGCAGCCCAGCCCAGGGCCCTAGCAGCTTCCTGGGACTCAATCTCTGGGCATCAGGCTATAGTCAAGGGAGCCCTGCTGTGCTAGATTTTCATGAGTTTGAAGTCCAATCTCCTAAGTGGGGTACAACTCTTCAGGGAGTGCCAGAAAATCCATTTGGGTGTGAGAACAGTGGAACTTCGATGCATTCCAATCTCATCCTTTTTCCATTTGTGATTTATAAAATGTGCAATATGTGAGTTCCACAGCACATTTATGGAATTTGTGACTAAGTAAATATGTTGGGAGTACACAGAATTCTTTGGACTGCTATGGTGCCTGAGCAGGGCAGTTTGAAGATGAGTCTTCCAGGAGACTGCTGGTCGAGAGACAATGCCAGGCAGTGTGGCAGGCCGGATGCTGTTTGCCGAGATGTGGTACAGGGAGGAGATGGGGTGGGGAAGGGGAAGGAACTCGTGGGGGGATTGCTGACGTGTTGGGGGCCTGCCTATTCCGCTGATACTGATGGAGCTGGGTAAGTGGGCCTGGGGGAAAGAAGGCCTCTGGGCTCTTGGGGAGAGGAGGTGTCCGGCACAGGTTGCCCCAGCCAGGGAGGAAGGTCCCTCTGGACTCTGCCCCAGCCGCCCCTGGCAGCTCAGAGCTGTAAGCCTCCCCGGAGGGAGGAGGCTGAGGTGGAAGCTGAGTGGCAAGGCTTCCTAGGGGCAAGGAGGACGTCTCAGGGTGGAGCATGGGTGGGGGCTGGGGCCTTGGGGTTGGCAAGAGTGTGGGAAGGTTAGTGGGGCAGGCTGCCCAGGCCACGGACAAGCACAGGTAACTCTGATGCAGTAGGACAATCCTCGTTAGCCCTGACATTGCTCCCCCAAACAGGAACAGAGACACGACATGGGGACATACAGAAGCTTCACAATAACGAGGATATCGAAAAGCTACTTCGTCTGCACACACACACACACACACCCCGCCACCCAGGGACCACACAGTTAAAGAAAAATCCATATACGTGCAGGAAGCCACCGACTAGCCCGCCGACCCTGGGACACCACAGACCGCCGAACGAACGGGAGGCAGCAGTCCCCCCCGCCCCCCTCCCCCGAGATCGCGCAAGGCCCGAGCGGCTTCCCCGGGTCTCGGTGGGGCTGGCACTCTCTCAGGGCGCCGGAAACAGATGCGAAGCGCGGAACTTGCAGCGGCCTCTGGCCTCCGAGGTCTTGTCACCGGCCGCGCCCACGCGCAAGTGAGCCCGCAGGGGAGCGAGCAGAGGGAGGGGACAGGAGGGCAGACCCCCGCCCCCACGGGGAGAGGCCCTCAGAAGCAGCGTCTTGAGAGCCTGCACCCTAGATCTGGAGTGGGCGGAGTGGCAGTCCCGCAGGAGCTGCTTGGTACAGACGCGTGACTCCAAGGTGCGTTCAAGTTTCGTTCTTTAAGCGACCGCTCCTTGTTCAAGCAGGTGTGGGGGCGGGGGGTGGGGGAGGTGGCCACAGGAATGGAGGTCCTCTGGGCTTTGGCCTGCGTTCAGCTGCGGACCGGGGCCGGGAGTCTTGGCGAAGGGATCGTAGTGGAATGCATTTCGGAGGATTTTTGATTATTGGAGATCTACCAGCGCAAGAAGAGGCCCATGCCGGACAAAGCCGGACAAAGGGAGAGACAAACCTGGAGCCATGGGGAGTGACATACAAAATTTTATTATTTATTATTATTATTTATTTATTATTTATTTCTCATGTGCACAAAAAAAAAAGAAATAAAGAAAAAAAAGAAAGAAATCAAAACGAACCGACGCGCTGAAAGTGGCCAAGGAGACCAGAACCGTCGGGGAATTTTCGAAGGTTGGCCTGGCCGCGGCCCCGGGCCCCTGGCTGTCCAGCCCCGCAGGACTGGGCGGGGCCGGGCCGGCCTCGGCGCCCTGGCCTTCGCGCGCTCCTGGGGCCTGGTCGGGCGCCGGCAGTTCCCTAGCACTATTCTCCTCGCTTTCCTTTTCAAATAAAAATGCTCGAGGGGGAGAGAGAGCTGGGCCGAGGACTCCAAGCCTTTTCGGATTTGTTCAAGGATTTTTATTTATTTATTTTCACTTTTATTGACTTTGTTTCTGTTATTTCGAGTCGTCACGATCCACGGGTGAGGACACATGCAGGGAGCATCGCCGCTACCGAGAGAGCAACTACGGGGCGGGGCGGGACGGGGCGGCCGCCGGGGCGCGCGGGACACGGCCGCGAGGGGCCGCCCCGGGGCTGGGGCCGCCACCTCCGACCTGGCCTGTGCCGACAGGGCGGCCGGGGCGTGGGGCGGGGGAAGAGAGCGGGGCAGGAGGCAGAGACAGAGCGGGACAGGAGAGACGGAGACGGGGAGAGACAGACAGAGGGGCGGAAGCGAAGAGGAGCGAGTGAGGAGAGCGAAAACACGGAGTTGCAGAGAGAGCCAACAAAACAGGCGAGAGCAGTCCACGGGACCATGTTCGTCATTTTGCATAGAGATTTCTTTCGTCATTTTTTTTTTTTGTAACATAAAAAATGCCCCCCTCCCCCAGGACGTGCTGTGCTCGAGGGGGCGTGTGGCTGTGTCCCCTGCGCCCAGCGCGCGGCGACGCTCACGGCACGGACTGCGGGGCGCATCTACAGGCAGGTCGGGCAGGCGCGGGGACGCTACGGGCGGGCGGGCGGGCGGGCGGGGCCGAGGGCGGGCTTATGTACAGGGCTTCGCCTTCACGCGACACACACCGTCTCTCTGCCAAGCAGCAGCCCGATGGGGTTCTGTGGTTCCTTTTCGCAGAGACCATCGTATTAAATAAATGGAGGCTTTTTTTTTTTTTTTTTTTGCGGTTCTGTTCAGTTCCGGCCGAGGGAGGAGGAGGAGACTAGGAGGGATGGGGGGCGTGGCGTGGGCAAGCCCCCACGTGCACCAAGCCGAAGCTCACGCGCCTGCTCCGGATCCGCTCCTGCTGCGGGCGATTCAGAGTCTGTGTCAGGGGAGGGGGCGGCCAGGAGCTGCCCGGGAAAGAACTGCTCGCGGCCCATGAGTGCGGGCCCCGCCGCGGGTCGGGGAGAGCGAGTTAGGCGGGGGTGGGGTACAGGGTGTGGTGGTGCGGGCCAAGGACAGCAGGAGGGCAAACTGGGAGGCCTGCAGGAGGAAGAGACGCTGAGGTAGGGGCCAGCGGGGCTGAGGCCGGGTCACGTAGTAGGCGGTGCCTGGGCCCTGGGGAGCCGGGCAGTCCAGGTGCGGTGGGGAAGGGCTCCACCGGGGCCGGCCACCGGGTCCCAACCTCGCCAAGATCCGACTTCCACGCCGTCATCCCACCTTCTGGGGGCGGTGCGCCTGGAAGGCGGAGGCAGCCCGGCTGGTGCAGGGGGTCGAGAAGGTTCCCCCAGAGTTCGGCAGGGGGCTCTTCCTCCCGTGCGCAAAGTCGTTGTGTTCTGCATTTTCCTCTGCCCAGCTCCTCCAGCGAAGCCTCCCGGAGCCCGAGCGTCCGAGGCCGGGCCGCGCTGCAGTCCGCTCTGATTGTGTGTCACACGAACGTGGCCGGCGCGCGCGGTGGCGGGCCGGGCCAGGCCGGGTCCTCGTAGTGGCGCCGCGCAGTCCAGGCGGGCGGCGAGGCGCGGCGGGCCCGGGCCTGAGCGTCCCACCCACGGCTCCACCCGTCCCGTCCGGCCTTCGACGGGGCGACGTGAAGGGCTGCGGGGGACATGGGAGGGGGGTGGGGCTGGGGCGGTGGCCGGGAGGCGTCGCGTCGCGTGGGTCCTCCCTCCCTCCGGGGTGGACGGTCAGACGGGGACGATGTGGAGGCCGAAGCTGTCGGCCTGAAGCTTGATGTGGTCCCCGCGGTAACTAGTGGCGGTCATAGGCAGCGGCAGCAGCGGCAGGGGCGGAGCCCCGGGGGGCGGCACTATAATAATAAGGGGAACCTGGAAGTTAACACAGGAGAAGAATGGGCTGGGTGAGAGGACAAACAGAACAAAAAAGGAAAGCAAAGCAAAGCAAAGACCTCCCCAGGCTGGGGTCCGGCGGGATCCGGGCAGGAGGACCTTGGCTGGGCCGCGGGGCCGACTGCTGGGGAGGAGCGCCGCATTCACCAGGCCGCGGGTGGGGTGGGGAGAAGGGACCCGATGGGTGACGCCGGCTGCGGACCCTGCAGGGGATCTAAGGACGGCGCAGAGCCTTCCAGCGACCCGAGAGGGCGAGGAAGGAACCGAAGGGGCAGGAGGCGCAGGCGTCCTTGAGGGACCCCCTGGCCTCAGAGCCGAACTAACGAGCCTGTCCCTGGCCTGGCCATGCGCCCGGAGATCGGGTCCCCAAAGGCAGGACCCTGGGCCGGAAGCAGCACTGCGGAGCCTCCGGCCGGCAAGGTGGCGTACTCACTTAGTAAGGCGGGGTTGCTGAATCTCCAAGCCTCGTTGTAGGCCGTGTACTGGGGGTGGCTGTACGGGTTGCCGGAGAACTCACTCCCTGCGAGAGGTGGGGGAGTGGGGATCAGCACCGGCACGACACAGCTCACCTGACCAGCTTGGCCGGCAGCCGAACTGTCATCCACCCTACCCCACCCCCGCCCCATCTGGGACGCAGCGGGCACAGGGGTCCCAGGCAGGTAGGAGCAAGCGGGGCTGAGGTTGGGTCGCATAGTATGCGGTGCGGGCCAGGCAGAGGCGAAGTGTCCCTGGTAGCCGGCGTGGGGAGAACCTGGGAGGGGCGAAAAGCGCCCACGCACCTCCCACACCAGCTTGGGGGGAGGGAGGGTGGTGGCTTGAGAGCCAGTACCCGCCCAGGGCTCCCCAGGGGCGGCTTCCAGGGCCCAGGAAGGATCCGTTAGGAGCCCCCCCCCCCCCCGCCTCCCCACCGCATGGGAGTCCAAGGGCTTTTATAGTGGACACTGCTTTTAGGAGCAGTAGTCCCTCAGGGTGGAAGCGGGGGAAGGTGGTGAAAAAGCGCCCCCGGGACTGGTTGTCCCAGAAAGTCCTAAGAATGGCACCTCAGCGCAGTGCCAGTACACGGGGCGGGGCGGGGGGGGGCTCTGCTGGGAAACTCCCCCCTCCTGCCTTTCTCTCAAGGGATTTCAAACGTGGGCTCTATGGCCCGGGAAGCAGGCGAGCTGCCGCGGGTCCGCGAGTGGTGAGCCTCGGGCGTGGGCTGGTCGGAAGCTGCCTCCCTCCCTCCGCGGGAGCAAGGCCAGGCCTCGGGGTTTCCCCTCGCCCTTTCTCCTGTGTGATGACCCCAGACTGTTTACAGTGATCCCTAACCGCGGGTTAAGTAGAGGAGAAGGGGCCCCTCTCTGAGACGGAGCTGGGTGGGGGTGGGGGATGCAGCCACTGGAAAGCCTGTTTATTGACGAGGAGGGAAAGCATGCGTGCAGCAGGATAATGAGCTTCTGAGCTCAACTGTGACCAAGAGGAACTGAGCTATCTCCTTCCCATCGCTAATGAAACAAGTGTAATTTCCTCATCAGCACTGGATTCTGTTTAACGACCCCCCCTTGCCACCAGGAGCTCTGCGGCTCCCCTCTTCCCCACCTCCCTGCAGACTCCCCACCCCCACCTCCCCACTCTGCCCCAGCTCCTCCTCCCCCCGGCGCCCCTCCCCCGCCTCTCCCGGACACCTCCTCCAGCCTCCACCTGCTCACTGCTGGGACCTTTCCCCAACCCCAGGGCATTCTTCTTCTCACCCCCCACCCCAGATCTAGGTAGGAATCCCTCCACCCTCACCCCTGCGGCTCCCTTCAACCTCTATTCTCTGTGGCAGTCTTCCTCTTCATCCACACCCCTACCCCAAGCTCTGCTGACCCGGGGTGGGCTCCGGATGGATGGGGCCAGTCTCACCCTCATCTACTAGCCTCCTCCTCCTCCCCCTACCAGTGAGAGGTGAACGTCAAGGAGAGCACTTTAAGAAGGGGGCCTGAGGGAACAGGTCCAAGCCGAGTCAGTGGTGCCCTCTTTAAGGCAAGAGCTGGTGGTGTTTCTGCCAGCAGGAACGCAGGGAAGTGGTGCGCAATGCCTAGCAGCAGACACCAGACCCTAAGTACAGCCTCTACCTCCTGGTCCTCACAGTCCAAACCCAGCTCCTCCCAGGCCAGGGATGGGCTGAGCCTGGAGGAGCCCCAGGGTCTGGGGTCCTCTGAAGAGATGTGGGGGGGCCCAGCTTGACTCCTCCCTCCAAGTTGGGGCTGGTCTTTCCTGTGGCTTGGTGTGGACCAGGGTGGCTTTGTCTGAGTGACTGACACGCCCCTGGAAATGGTGCGTGGCTCCAAGTTTCCATGGAAACCAGGGCAGGCTCTTCCAAGCAGTGTCAGCTGGCTGGGGTGGCTGGGGCGCTGAGGGCGGAGCTGAGGCCGGGTGCTCCTGGGGCAGAGGCTTGGGAGAGTGGGCGCTGTGGATGGGCCATGACACGAAGTGGGGTGCACACAAGGCGCACCTCTGCCGGCTCCCTCCCTCGCTTGCTCCTGAGGGGCCAACTGTGGCCTTCAAGTAGAGAGGGATGGCTCAGGAGTGGTTTGTGGGGAGGAGCGGCTGGATCTCCCCCCACCCTCGGACAGTAGACCACTCAGCAGCTCCCCGGCGAGTTAGCCACCCCCACCTAGGTTAGGCGGCTGCAGCATTGTCACCTACCGGGCACCATTCCTGCCAGGGTGGACGTGGGGTAGCTTCCCTGGCCAGTGGGGGGCACGTGAGGGGGGTAACCAGGCAGAGTGGTGCTCGCCATGTCACGACCTGGAAAAACACAAAGGGGAAGGGGTGAGGCCTGGAAGGCGGGGGCCTGCTTCTACTCCCACCAGGGTGCTCCACGGAGGAGAAGCTCTTGAAGAGGAAGGGGCTCCGTGGAGATGTGCAGAGGGTCGTGTGCAGCCGGGCACTGGGAGGAGCAGGTCCAGGTGTGCCTGTGCCTGGGTCTGAGCTGGGGACCCAAACATGTGTGTCTGTGCCGGACTGTGTGTGTGTAAGCACCTGTGTCCTGCGTAGCTCTCTGCATCTGTGTCCTGGATGTGCCTGGCTCTCTCCACCTTCCACACCCACACGGAGCTGGGAGGGAGAGGCCCTGGATTCCCCCTCCCCTGCAGGATACTTGGCTGTGGTCTCTCCAGTAGCCCAATGGGCCTCTCGTCTTGCTGACCTTCCCCCTTGCACCCTGCTTTTCCTTCAGGCTTGGAGGACACCCTGGCCACTGCTAAAGGGGATGACAGCACGCCTTGTCTTCTCCAGGTGGAGCTGCAGGTGCTGGGCCTGGCAGGTGGGGTGGGGGGCGACCAGCCAGTGGGCTATTTTGCTCTTTGCGTTTATGGCATTTTAAATGACAGAATCCCATCCCTGAAGTCAATCAGGAGCCAACAGTGCAAGTGGATCAGATGACGTTCCAATGAGCAGAATCTACCAGCTGCTGGACCTCTGTGCCCAGAGGCCTGTATGAGCCACAGCTTGGGGGTGGGAGGCGGGGCTTTCTCTGCCAGTGTCCTGGAGCAGAGGGAAAGCGGGTCTGTATTGAGGAGATGCCCTGGCCCAGGCCAGTGCCTCTGGAACACAGCTAAGTGTGACTCCCCTCCCTTCCTTGCCTGCTCCCCCCGCCCCTCGTCACTATGATGAGGACATGACCGCCCCTTTGCCATTGAGCATGCTGCAATCCCTAATGACAATAACTTTCCCTTCTTTCTCTGGCCTCTCCTGGGATCTCCCTCCAAATTCTCCTGATGCTCC
This sequence comes from Lepus europaeus, assembly GCF_033115175.1. Lineage (NCBI taxonomy): Eukaryota > Metazoa > Chordata > Mammalia > Lagomorpha > Leporidae > Lepus > Lepus europaeus. The sequence continues at coordinate 28,498,707 of NC_084843.1, forward strand.
TTGCCAGCCAGTGCTCAGGGACCCCTCCTAGGCCTCTGTCGAATCGTGGAAAGCAAGACGTGGCTGGAGGAAGTCAGAAAACGATGCATGCCTGGCACCTAGCACTTCCTGTTCAAAGGGCCGGGCCCTAGTCTTCCTCCTCCTGATGGCTGTTCCCAAGCATCTCTCTCTGCCACTCTGCCCTTGAAGTCGACCTCTCCCCAACAGTCGTGTGCTGTGTGAGCCCCCTCAACCCCTGCCTTGACGCACCTGACTCATCTCTCCCTGTGCACAGAGCTACAGCTCGGGTGTTTGCATTTCCAGCTCCTGCTGAACGTGTCCTTTAGCTGACCACTGTCACCGCAAACCTAGCAGGAATCAAGGCAGAGTCACGCTCTCCCCAGCCAGTTCTAACAACTCTCTTAACCACAAAACCAGAAACGGGGTGGGGGGGGGTCTCTGATACAGCCTTCTTCTGTGCCCTCTAGCAGAAGTCAGTCACGGACCGCTGTCAGTTCTCCTTAGCGACGCCCGTTACACCTCCCCCGTTTCCACGTCACCTGCCATCTTCATAGCTCGGCTCCTCAGCACCTGCCTCTGGTTGGCCACAAGTTCCTTCCTCCTCCCTCCCCGCTCCCGTCACATTCTTCCCCCTCCTGCCTATCCCAAATGTGGCTGCGGGGCCAGTCCTCATGAAACACAGCTTTCATCGCACCACTTCCCTTGTGAAAGCCATCATGGGTTCCCTCTCGACCACAGCTCACATGGCACTGCCTCCCATAAACACGCTCTGCACTCGACTCTCTCGGCCCTGCCTCCCACCCTCCGGGTTTGTGGGAGCTGTTCCGCCACTTGTGTGCTGGGAACCCCCTGTGCTGTTTTTCCCTGTTTGCTCACAGCTTCCCTCTATTTCCAGCTCAATCCTCAAAATCCGCCCCCATCTGCCCAGCAGGGACGTTGCTTCTTCTGCAGCATCTCTGCCCAAGTTTACCACGTCCTCGAGTTTTGTAGCACATCAGTCCTGCTGTTTCATATCACGACTTGCTTTCTCCTACAGATCCTACACAGAGGGCAGGCCCCTGTCTTCTGATCTATCCTTGTAGTGGAGAACATGGTAGATACTCAATGAACTCTTGTTGACTGACTCTCTGTCACACTCTTGCACTTAGAGCCAATTTCTGATGGATTATAAATTTTTAAAAGATTTATTTATTTATTTGAAAGGCACAGTTACAGGGAGAGAGAAAGAGACACACAGGGAGATATCGTCCAACCACTCCCCAAACAGCTACAACTGCTGGGGCTAGGGCTGGGCCAGTTCAAAACCAGAAGCTAGGAGTTTCTTCCAGGTCTCCCACATGGGTGTAGGGGCCCAAGCACTTGGGCCATCCTCTGCTGCTTTCCCAAGCACATTAGCAGGGAGCTGGATTGGAAGTGGAACAGCTAGGATTCGAACTGGCACCCAAACAGGATGCCGGCACTGCAAGTGGTAGCTTAACCCACTGTGCCACACCAGTCCTGGTTTATAATTTTTCAAATTGTTTCATATATATTGGTCTCCAAAAAACAGTAAGGGCTGGGACAAAATAGAAATGAATATTTTTTTTCTTTAGAAACAATTTTAGGGGCCAGCATTTTGGTGTAGGGGTAAAACCACAGCCTTTGACACCTGCATCCCATATCATGTCCTGGCTGTTCCACTTCTGATCCAGCTCCCTGCTAATGGCCTGGGAAAAGCAGCAGAGGATGGCTCAAGTGCTTGGGCCCCTGCTACCCACACGGGAAACCTGGATGAAGTTCTTGGCTCCTGGATTTGGCCTGGTCCAGCCTTGGCCATTAAAGCCATCTATGGAGTAAACCAGGGGATGGAAGATCTCCCTTTCTCTCTTAAAAAAAGGGGGAAGGTAAAAACAATTCAACAATAGATTATTAATTTCTGCAGGACGATAAAAGATTTACAGCAAGGGACCTATGTATTGTGACTCAGATTTATCATCCATGGAATGATTTTCCTCTATACTTAACATCAAGAACAAACAGAGGTGAACTGCCAGACAAGAGATCATTTCTGATTCCCAGAGAGAGAGAGAAGAAAGACTGCCTTGGCGTGGGTTTTCTTTCCTTGCCTTCTTTTTATTTATTTATTTATTTTTATTTTTTTGACAGGCAGAGTGGACAGTGAGAGAGAGACAGAGAGAAAGGTCTTCCTTTTGCCGTTGGTTCACCCTCCAATGGCCGCCGTGGTAGGCGCACCGCGCTGATCCGATGGCAGGAGCCAGGTGCTTCTCCTGGTCTCCCATGGGGTGCAGGGCCCAAGGACTTGGGCCATCCTCCACTGCACTCCCTGGCCACAGCAGAGAGCTGGCCTGGATTCTTTCCTTGCCTTCTATTGCCAATAAAAGACCCACCCCTCCGGACCATCTCTCAGAGGAGTGGACCCCAGGCAAACCATGACAGTGTAGCATCTATCAGCTCCTACAGAGGAATAATATGGCGCTTATTTGACTAAAAGGGCCCAAGAGGGTTAGGGAAAATGTAGTGGTTTTGAAGCTAGAGAGATAGAGAAACTCCATTCTTCCTGGCCCTGTGATCTTACTGTTTACAAAGCAGCCAGGAAAAGAAGTATACCTCTCTCTTAATAAAGAGGAATTTAGATGCCTCTGAATCCCGGCGTTCGCACAGCCCAGCATGCGTGACTATGCCCCATCATGTCTGGCTTTGTCACAATGTCCCCTCCCCAGAGAGGCTGAGTGACTGAGAAGCTGTTCCCAGCCACCTGGAGGCACTCCTACTGCAAAGCCCACTGGCCACTGGCTCTCTCTTTGCAAAACAGGAAAGCCAGCTTCCAGCAGGTAGGAACTGCTGCAACTGTCAAAAGTCACCCACTGAACTGCTGATTGAAGGGCTCGTTTCACAATTTGATTTAAAAAGCTGAGTCTGGGAAGCACCAGGCAGAGATTTAAAAATGTAGAGGAGGCCCACAATGAGGGAGAGGCATGCACGCCCCATCCCACAGCTGTGCTCCGTTCAGTAGCATCGATATCACCACAGAGAGGACCTGTTCAGGACCCCTAAGCCAACAAAGGTGCAAGCCACTGCATACGAAGCACTCTCGGTGGCTTCATTAGTACACAGGTGACACCTGAAGAGCAGGAAAAATTGACCCAACTCTGGCCAAAGCCATAGATTCATCTGCAACCCTCTTGTCAATAACGGAAAACACATACTGCAGGAAGTTCTCAAATTACGAGGCCCGTCATAACGTGTGCCCAGCAGCATTCTCTGCGCAGGCCTCTTAGTGGGAGAATATGAGTGGGTAATGGAATCCGTGCGGGGAAGAATCAACAGAGCACTGGGCCTCGCGGCACTCCACACAGACAGACAAACGGAGTGGAGACGGACTGTGCAACCGTGCAACAGCACAGCCACTTCCTTTACACAAGCAAGCGAAAGCACAGACGCAGGAGCCAACGGCTACCCGGCAGAATCCAGCCGTTCTGTGGGATACGTGCCATCCGACGCAAGACAGGAAGCAGTAAAGTATTTGCTTTGCTCGCTGACGTTGCCACTAAGACGGAAACAGCAGCAGCAACCCCAGGTGGCCCAGACCCCACATTTTACTGAGAGGAGGGGTGTCTCACAGTGGCGGTTTTTTCTACAGACGAACAAGCTTTCCAGGTGGTCAGTCCAATTTCCCTGCTTTACATGTCAGAAATTGGAAGCACAGAGAGGCATAGTGGCTTCCCTATGGCTCCACAGCGCCTAAGTGACAGAGGCAAAGTTTGAAGCCTCACTTAGGCCACACTGCGTTTTCATAATAACATGGAACCAGAGACTCCCCCGCAAGAGCCAAGGAAAAGAAAAAGAAGTCATCTGACAAGAAAAACCTCTGATGGTCACAGCAGGCGTTAAGATGAAGCGAGAGGAAAAGGACACAAAGAATAGAATCCTGACACCGAAAGGCTGTAGTAAAACTCCATGGGGTGGAGTATTAATCTCCTTTGAGAATTTTCGGAAAAGCAAAGAGGCTCTTCACGAAACAGTAGTAGCCGAGAATCCGCAAGTACCCCGAAGTGCTGGAAGCTCTGTACTGGAGGAGGACGTCTTCCCAGCTCCACTGCAGAAGTCCCTGAAGATTCTAAAGCCAATCTCTGCAGCACTCACCGCGTCGGAATCGCTGCGCTTCTGTCAGGCGTTCCTTACCAAATGGGCCAGATAGAATCAAGTGTTTTGGAGCGTCGAAGTGCAGCTCCTCTTACAAGTACAGAGAAAAGCCAAGTGAAAGACTTTATCAAGAAACTGGGCAAATGTAGGCATCAGATCATTCACGCTACTTCAATTGTCAGGGAGAGGCGTCACAGGCAGAGTTGCGCCTCTTTGTACCCCGGGACAGCCTATACCCTATGCTCTGTTCTTAATATTTTATCTGTATTATTTCATTTAATCCTCACATCAACTCTATGATATTGTTCTGTTTTCAACCCCCATTTTAGAAACGAGAACCTGAAGCTCAGAGGGGCGCAGACCAAGATTTCTCAGCTGGTGCACAGCAGAACCTGGACTGCAGAGTGAGCAGCTCGCTCGGGAACTGATTCTGGGATGCTATTTTCAGATAATGGTGGCCAGGGCGGGCACTGGGCTGAGAGGTTAAGGTGCTGGCCAGGACACATGCATCCCTCTTAAGGGTGTCTGGGCTCCACTCCTGCCTCCGGCTCCTGACTCTAGTTTCCTGCTAATAATAACCCTGGGAGGTAGTGGGCATGGCTCAAGTAGTTGGATTCCTACCCCCCCCCCCCCCCCCGATGTGGGAGACCTGGATTAACCTATGGGCATTTGGGGAGTTTCTTTTTCTCTCTCTCTCTCTCTCTCTCTCTCTCCTTATCAAATAAATAAAAATCAAATCACAACACAGCTCTGTAGACCTAGAAAACAAATAGGTACTTGGTCCAGGAGAGTCACCTGGGACCCTGCCAAGCACCATCTTTCTATAGTGGAACATCTTGCTGCATCTCGTTTCTGGCATGTGTGGCTTCTTTCATTTCTCACAGAGGGGGTTGTAAATTGGAGTTCACTGACTTCCTTGGAACCCGAGTCCAACCTCAGGGGTCCAAAGACAGCTTCACACAACGTGTTAAATCTAACACATCCATGTGTCTTTTTTGGTACATGGTACATGCTTTTTGTCATGTTCTCAAAGGTATCCATGACTCAAAGATGAATAAGCACTCTGATTTGTTTGCAACAGTTTGAATCACACCAATAAACAAGAGGATCTGAAAAGCAGCAAAATAACATGTGAAGTAGCAGAGAGGCTGACCAAGGAAATAAAAAAAACCCAAAAACCAGAACTGCCGAAGAAGCAGAAAGTGCTGCCCGGCTGGGGCTACGAGCCTCACCAGACACAGATTTATACAGTGAAAGTTGCATTCAGTGAGTTTCGAGACGCTCTTCTTCAGCGTCTTCCTGTGACAATGAGCACTCTGGCTATCCACGCGCCACTGTGGAGGGCCCTAAGGCCAGAATACATCACTCTTGTTTTACTAGCCTCGCCTCAACTTTTGTCTGCTTCTCATAAGGTAGCGAAAATGAAGACATTAGATTTCTTCAAGCTGGCCGTCTGTGCCTGCGCTTGACAAGCAGTTATATACTTGGAAGAGTACAGTTGTTAAGCTGGCCACTGCTGCCTGCGCGCACGGTACCTTCATGTGCATGGCCCTTTGCCACCATCCCGGCCGATTCTAAATCTGGACAGGTGCTTTGAAAGCATAGGGAAAGGGTTTTCTACAGATTTCGTTTTGTTTCCGATTTCCCAGGTTCCCGGATCCTCCCAGGATTTGTCCCTGTGTGAAGTCTCCCAGTCCTGGGAGCCACCTTGGCCCCTCACTTGGCTGCTCCGGGTTCCAGCAGAGGGGGCTGTGCCCACAGCTCAGAGAGGCCGCTCTCCTCATGTTCTTGCCACCACCGACAGCCAGACCTTTAGTCCCTGGCGTGCCCTAGGCGGGGACCCTGCCGAGGTCTGCATGGGCTCTGGGCGGTCTGCACCCTGCTAGCCAACCATCTGGCCTCCCGCAGCACACTCTGCCCACCCCGCCTGCCCAGCAAGCTGCCTGCAGCAGGGCTGTGTAGCCTGCTGGCCGAGGATGCTGCAGGAGGCGGCTTCCTTCTAACCCAGCTACACCACGGCTGAGAGACTAGGGGCTGCTGGGGGAGTCATGGATTCCGAGGCCTGAAAGGGGACGTGGCTGTCTCTCCCCACCCAGCGCCCAGGTTTACAGGAAAGGAAACGGAAGTGCTCCCAGGTCACCTGGCCCCGCTGCCTTCTCTGGCTGCAGACTGGAGTGCGGCAGGTGCTGCGCTCAGAAGAGGCAGACCCCGCGCTGGGCGGGCAGAGGTTAAGCCTGTTTGCACAGTCTCCTGGTAGGCCAGGGCTCCCCAGCTCCTCGCCGGCATTATTTTCTTCTCTTAGAGCACCACCGACTGTCGGCTCTAATCCTTCTGAGCGCGCAGCGTTTTTCAGGCGCTCTGTGTAAGTGAAACCCTAATCCCAAGGAAAACGGCCACTTAAGCTGCGGGCGCACTCGGCTGCTCTCGCGGCCGCAGGATTTCCTCGCCCTGCCCGCCAGCCCAGCCGCTGCGGGCAACACAGGGGAGGATTCCTGAAGTGACAGCAGTGTTGGAAAGCCCCGGCTCCTACGTTCTGAGGCTGCAGGGAGCAGTGGGGGAGGGAGGGACTCTGGCCACCAGGGGGGTGGGGGTGGGGGTGTGTGGATCCTCCTGTCACTGTGGAGGGTGGTGGCTGGCTCTCTCCCTCGGTCCCACCACACGTCCACGGCACTTGTTGGGACAGCTAATGGCTCAGCGAATGGCGGCAGCGAGGCCTGGCCTCCTCAGTGGACAACCCTTTGCTAGTCTGAGCCGGCTCCTGCATGCACTTGAAATAAAGACCACTAACTTCAGGAACACCTCTCGATTCTGATTCAGACAAGACTCTCCCTGGTGGCGGAGTGACCTGGTGAGACTGCACCCTGGAGGCACAAGCCGTGTCTGCTTGGCGTGCTCAGTCGTTTGGATCCCTCGGTCAGAGGGAAGAGTTGAAGGGAGGTGGCTAATGAACTACATTTGAGCTCAGCTTCGAAGACCACATAACGACGACACCGTTGTTAAGATGCCTCCAAACTCTTCCTACCTTCTTCCTCCTCCTCAAGGCTCCACTCCCCTCTGCACCCCACGTGAGTCCATGTACTTCTTGCCCTTGGCACCCTCCTGGCGGGACAGCCCCTTGCCACTGGTGTGGCTGGGAGGCACAGACATGGACATGGGGTTGGGCTGGAGACTGGGAATGGTGCAGCTTTTATTCTGCTCACACTGGCCAGACTATCCTAGTGGATTAGTGCCTCTTCCTTGCAGCATCCATCCCTTCCCTCTAGAGGTGGATTGGATAAAGCAGCAAGGGAAAGAGCCCTGATCCAATGACTTCCCTAGGCTGCGGGCCCAGGGCACCTGCATATCTGTCAATGTCTCATTGCTATGGAAATGCCCCATAATTAAATCAGAGCTGAGGTCTGGGGGCTGGCAGCCCTTGGGGATGTGGCTGATGTCTGAGGAGGCTAGCTTCTCCTCCCAGCCCACGTGAAAGGGCTGGGGGCCCGTGCGGATGAAGGGAAGCCGTCCGGCTTGCGTGGCCTCCACCCTAAAGGGCTGTCTGAGCTGCACCCGTCCAAAGCTGCCCTCGCCTCTTCTTTCAAGGTTGGAAAGGAACTCCCGTGTCTGTGCCCTAAATTCCTCCGGCTAATGGGGGGAGGGTTGAGCCATAGACAGACAAGACTAGGAACTGGCCGCCTTCAGAAACATCTCTTGGCCTTTATTGCTCTCTCCTCCCCCAGGGGCTGGCCAAGGGCTAAGCTGTTTGTTTTTATGGAGGGAAGCTCAGTTGCATGGGAAGGGGGTTGTTAACTACAGGAAAGAGGCGGTTCCTGGCGGTCCTCTGGACTCCCGTGAGTAGGAGGAGGAGGTTTCCCAGGGTCAACACCTCCGTCTGCCAAGCTGACCATCTCAGATGTGGGCAAGGAGGCAGAGCTGCTAAGAGCTGACCATCCTCCCTCTGAAACTGAGCCCACATTGCTCTCTGGTCTCCAGGTCCCTGGGACCAGCCCTGCTGTCTGGCTTTGAACTTCAGCTCACTGGTCTGGTCTCCCCACCCTGCTCGAACTTGCCAGCTTCCAAGAGACCAGCACCCTTCTGCCTTGGGCACTTTCCTCCTGAGTGGCAACCCACCTGGCTTCCTTCTCTGGGCATCAGGAAGAGTTCTCCCAGACTCTTAAACAGAACCATCTTCCCCGACCAGGGCGAGGAAGCTGACAAGGCTCCCCGCCTGTGACAGCCGCTGGAGACAGAGGATTGATTGCTCCTGTTCCTGGCTCTCTAACGTTCAGACTTTGGGTAACAGACTGCTGAGATTCAGAGTCTGGGAACCTGGGCAAGCCAGGAACAGCCTCTACTTTCAGAGCTCAGCTCTTTGAGGGGCTTCTCGACCCCAAACAATAAATTACAGGTGTGAGCTTCGTTCTTTGCCCTTTCTGGTCTTCTCTGAGCAGGGGTGGGGGAGGGGCCTGGGGCTCTGGATCTCTGATGCTGACCCAACCATCCTTGTGGATCTTTTTAGGAACTGAACATGCCTAGAGTAGAGTTGCTTTGGGATTACTCTGTTACCCCCAGTTCTTGGGGTGCACACTTGTCTGTGTGTGGCTTTTGCTGACTCCCCCCAATAGCCTGTGCTCACACAACTGTGTATGTCCCTACAGGGAGCTCATCTTCGGCGTTTGTCCCTGGGCGGCAAATTGTCCCTCCAGAGAGGATGTTTCTGCTGCGCTTTCCAAGTCCTGCCACACGCTCCTGGTGTAAGTCTGGACCTTGACCCAGGGTCAGGCTGGGGGTCTCCATTTCTCCCTCACCCTCTTTCCCGGGCCCCTGGGATGAGTCTGTGTTGCCATTGTACGGAGACTGGTGTCCCTGTTCTGTTGCTGGCTTTAGGCAGGGTATGTCTCAGTGGCAGCTTCCTGCTTCTTGTGGGCCCAAGGCCCTGGGCCCGGCCGTAGTTACAACACCGACATCCCCCAGTTAGGGTCTGCCTCCCGTATGACAGCAGCAGTCTCCCGCAGGCTGCTGTGGGTTTGTTTCCCTCGAATCCTGGCACCAGAGAGTGAGGTCTGGCTGTCCATGACTATTTTTGTCGTTACTTTCTATCTATGCGCTATGTCTTGGTGAGTTGAGCCTCATCCCTCCATTACCGCTCTGTGACTGACAGCGTCAGAGCAGGGTGAGGACTACACCTGCACGAGGCCCCCCAGGGCCTGGCAGTGAAGCCCCGGTGGCGCACTGGGCACCAGGCAGCTGCTCAGTTTCTAGGACGAGCGTGGAGCTGCGCAGTTCCTCCAGCACCACCTTAGCCCACTGGGCTCTGCGCAGGAAGCCTGCTCTCTCCTCCAGCGGGACTCTGGCCAGGCCCAGGGACGCTGAGAACGCTCAGAAGCATTTCCAGCAGCTCTGGGAATCCTGACGCTAAGTCCTCCTCTCCTCCCAGGCCAACAACAATGCCGGCATCCCTGCAAGCTCCTCTTTCATTGCAGACTCCACTGGGGCAGGGACCCTGGGAAGTGAGGCTGTCTTTTCTAGCAGGACTAAGGAATGAAGGCTCCAGGGACTGTGGTGTAGTGGGTAAAGCCCCTACCTGCAGTGCTGGCATCCCATATAGGCACCGGTTCGAGTCCCGGCTGCTCCACTTCCCATCCAGCTCTCTGCTATAGCCTGGGAAAGCAGTAGAAGATGGCCCAGGTCCTTGGGCCCCTGCACCCACGTGGGAGACCAGAAGAGGTTCCTGGCTCCTGGCTTCAGATTGGCCCAGCTCTGGCTGTTGCGGCCATTTGGGGAGTGAACCAGCAGGTGGAAGACCTCTCTCTCTGCCTCTGCCCCTCTGTAGCTCTGCCTTTCAAATAAATAAATAAATCTTTACCAAAAAAAAAAAAAAAAAAAAAGGAATGGAGGTTCCAGCCCGAGGCTGCCCATCTCCTCACTGCACAGGTCCTGCCAGAGAGAGCCCTAGGACTTCCCCGAGGGGTGTAGGTGGCCCCCGGGGTGGCCTTGAGAGAGGTAAGAAGGCGGGAGGTGCCTGGGGCCGGCCTGCCCCCCACTCACTCTCTCATCTGTCTGGCCCCCTTTCCCTTATCACTTGGGAGAAACTCGGCTCGGTTCCAGACCCGCAGCCCGGAGCAGTGGGCTGGAGAGGAGAGGTGCTGCTGTGCAGGAGCAGCCCAGCGGTGGAGGGGAGAGTGGGTGATAAATTTAAATAACCAGCTTGACTTGGCAGCTTGCTGAGTTGTGATGCAGTGAAATTAAAATCTCGACAGAACTCGCAAACACCACCCAGAAAAAATCGGTCTCTCTGCTTGGTTCCACTGGGGAGGGCGGGGAGGGACGGCTATCGGGCTGAGCCAGAGCCAGCGGCAGCCACCCTTGCTTGCAATGTGATTATCTGTGTCCTGGCCCACTGGGCCTCCCTCTCTCCTCCCCGCAGCAGTCCAGCTCCTCTCTCCTCTCGGCCCTGACCTTGTGCAACAGCTGCATCAAGTGGCTGCTGAAGTTTGCAATCAGCCTCGATGGCAGGAGGCGGCAGGAATCTCAATAAGGCAGAGGCCAGGGCCTCCTGGGCCAGCCCTTAGGGTCTGCAGCCCTGGCTGGCTGTGCTCGGGGGAGAAGATGAGGGGGTGCCCGAGATGCGGGGAGCCAAGGGGGCCCCGTGAGCACCAGGCTGTGGGCCTGGTGTGCCCTCACTGCTCTCACCTTCAGCACACACCTGCTCACAGTCGCCTGCCCGCCTGAGGAAGCCCCACTGCTCTTCCTCCACCGAAACCCTTTGTGTCGCCAATGAACAAGCTTTTGAAGAATCTCTGACAGCAACTTCTACGAACACTCACAGACCAAAAACCTCGCCTATTCCCTGGCCCTGCTTGGGGCTCAGTCCTCACAGACGCCACTGTCCTTCCAGAACTCACCCAGAGTCCACGGCCCCTGTGTCTGTTCTCTTTACCACCTGCAAAGCCCTGGCCCGAAGGCCAGCATGCTGGACCCACTCCTGAGATGGCCCAGGACGTCTCTGGGCGATGCCCCGTTTCTCACCTTGACAGTACCTCCAGCAAATTCTGTTTGTCCCCATAATAAACACATCATGAATCATTCATCTTTAATAGATTATGCAAATTAGGGGGACATAAAATCAACAAAGATCAATAGCTGCAGCCGTTTAATTGCCAGCAAGAACATTTTAAGAATGAGCGTAATCTGCAGCCCTCTCTCAGTAATGGCACTATTAATCCACACACTGGATCTTGGCCTCAGTGTGGAAAAATCATTCCCTGCCCCCCACCCCGGCGCCCCGCCCCCACCTCGCCACACACTTCTCTCTTTTTGGTAATTTCCAGTTTCTGAGCGAGTTTCCCCGTCATTACCACTGGTGAACAGCTCCGAATGTTAATGGTTCTGCTTTTGTTACTCCTCGCTTGATTGAAATGTCGCATACAGATTGAGATGTTAGTGCTAACTTGCCACCTGGGAATGTCAAGCTGGGTCTGAAATGAACTTTTCTCACACTTGGATCCAGATGGATCAGCCGGAGATGTTCCCAGGCTGAGCTGGGACCGTTCCAGGGCCATGGGGGGGAAGCGGGTGGGGGCTGCTCAAGGTGGAGGCACTTCAAAGCACCAGCCCCAGGGTCTCCTGCAGCAGGAGCCCCACCCCGAGGCCCGGGTCTCCACCCCAGGAAGTCCCTGAGCTTCGGGCAGCACAGCTGGGCTGGGAGAAAGCCTCTTGGCTGTGCTTTTCCCAGTGGCCCGGGGCCACCATGGGGGTGACCATGAGGCCTCTCAGTGATCTGGAGAGAGGTCGGGGGCTTTTAAGGCAGGTTGAGGAGGGCCTGTGCCAGGGGCCAGTGGGCCCCGGGCTGCCCTGACTGACTGCCTGATCACTTGCCGAAGTCCAGTCCGGTTCCCCAGTCCTTCCACAACACGCCCTGTGACTGACGCCCTGGCCCGACAGCCTAACTCCACGTAGCCTGAAACGGCTGGACCAGGAGCCCCCTTCAGGAGAATCTGGGAAGGTTGAGGGCTCTCCCTCACCCCCAGGAAAAGGCTGAGTGAGCATGGGAAGCCCATCTCGGGCTCGGGCCTTGCTCAGATCAGCTCCCAGCCACCACCAGAAGCCCGTCCTACCATGAGGGGTCCGGCCCAGCAACCCATCTTTGCCTCTGGCTGGGATGCTAGCTGCCGGGTCCCCAGGTTGCTTCCACTCGCCTTGCTCGGCAGGTAACGCCTCAGCATCTCCCAGTCCCCACCGAGATCCTTCTCCATCATCCTGTCTCCCAAGGAGCGAACGGCACATTGGCTTTACTGTCTACAGAATAATTAGGTGAATTTTAATAACACTGCGATGTGTGTCTCTCCCACTTGGGCCCTCTCCTGGCCCGGAAACCCTTCTGCAGTGCCAGGCGCCTTCTGCAGCCTGCAGCTCTGCGGCCTGGGGCGTCGGTTGCTGGGCCTTTCCCTGCACAGTCTCCCCGGCGGTCTTTGCTGCTTCTGACCCATGGGGGCTCCTGGCCACGGTGCCTTGCCCCCTGTGTGTGACCGTGGGTCAGGCCTGACCGAATCTGGTCTTGAAACCTGGCCTCGTTGACTTCTCTGGGAAACAGAGACAGAGCAGGGACAACAGAGCCCAGAACACCATAGAACTGGGTGCCACACCCTCGAGCCCAAAGCCACAGCCACCATGCTGCCTGCAGGGACAGGCAAACGGGCCTCCCAGGAGCCCGAGGGACACGGACACAAGGCACCCACGCACCCCTCTTGCCAGCCTGACCTATTTGCCCTCTGCGCATGGCCTGTGGAGGGGCTCAGGAGACCAGGCACCTTGCGGGAGGCAGGAGAGAGATGGGGGGATAGGCACAAAGACCCAGCACCAGCCCCTCCGAAGCGTCCGCTTTCTCTGGCTGAACCCACACACACAGACCACACTTTGTTCTCTGCACATCCACACACGTCTGTTCAGGGGGCACCCTGGGCCCCAGATGGCGTGGGCCAAGGTGCCCGTATGCGAAGCGGGGCCCCCACCCGCCCAGAAGCCCCCTTACCGGCCACAACGGGGTATGTCTGCGTGCCTGACACGTTGCTGCCCAGCTCGGGGTTGGTGGACGCAGATAGACTCGACTTGACTTCATCAAGCCCAGGGGTCAGAGCTGGGAGGGAGTACTCGTTCCCCTGGGAGGGCAGAGAAAAGCGACAGCTCTCTATTGATGCGCACACACAGAGCGCAGATGGGGAGGAGGAACGGGGGGCCCTCCCAGATGGGGTGGAAGGCGAGGGCCAGGCAGAGGGGGGCTGATGGGGCAGGGCGCGAGTGTCGGCAGGTGGGGATCAATCCGCTTGGTGACCTGGGAGGCGGAGCCTACCTGCGTGGTTACCCCAGCACCCTCTGCACTTTCATCCCACCTCGGCCCTGAAAAGGCCCGGGGCAGAGTGTGCGTGTGGGGCTGCTCCCTGGCTCTGAGGTGTGGGGCAGCAAGGTGGTCCTTGGGTGGGGAGCCTTGGGGAGGAGGGGTGATTCCTGACAGGGGGCGGGCCTTGTGGGACCTCCGGGCTGGCACTGCTCAGCTCACTGAACGGGCATGGGCACCCCTTTTTTAAAAACAAACAAAGACAGCCCCACGGGCCCCTCGCTCTCTGCCTGTGCACTGGGGTATGAAATTGGGGAGGGGGAGAGTCCACATGGCCAACAGAAGGGTGGGAGGGGGCCGGTCATTGATTCTGAAAGGGTGTCCTGCCCGAAACACTCGGGTAATTGCCTTTTTATTGCAGCCACCGCCAAGCCAGACCCCAGAGCCGGGCAGGCCGAGAGTCTGCACAAAGCAGGAAAAGTTGCTCTGATTAATATTACGTTAAATTAAAACTGATTTTCTGCTCTTTCGGGTCCGTTTTTTTCCCTTCCGCTTCCTGGCCCCCCAGAGGGCCCCCTCCCCTCCCTGGCTGGACGGGATTGCCTCGTCATTTCCAATTCCTTCTCGTATTGATCTTCCTGTAGAAATCAGTTTTGTAATTAGCTGCAAATTAGGCCTTCTACTGGGGGTGAAGCTGCCCCCTGATTTATCACCAGAGTAATTCGCTGTGATCGGAGAGAAATTAAAATGAACTCAATTAGGCTTCGGATTTGCTTTATGGGCCCTGCTCCGAGTTTCAGGGGGAAAAATGACTGTGCTGGTGTTTAATAGTCTAATGAAAGTAAATAAAGGTTATTCATTGTAATACAGCCGGGGACTCAGGGAGGGTGCACCGAGCCGCCCGCCTCGGCCGGCTCCTCCTTTGTTGGTTTATGGCTCAGGGCACCTTAAAAAGACTTTTGATTTTTGTTTTATGAAGACAAACAGCTTATGGGATAAAAGGACGGGCGGGGAGGAAGGCGAGTGACTAGGAGCTGTTGGAGTCTCAGAGCGGAACTGTGGTGTGTGGAGCCTGTGGGGCTGTGTTGGCGAGCACGTGTGTGGGTGTATGCGCGTGCAACAGCAGGGTGGGCGGTGTCGCAGTGGGCTGTGGCCCCGGCATGGGCTGTGTGTGTGTGTGTGGGGGGGAGCAGCATGCCCTGTCTCTGAGCAGTGGGTGGGGGCGTGCTGAGCTGGGGACCTGGGTCCGTTCAGCTGATGAGGCTGTGCTGCCAGCAGCGTGCACTGGGTGCGTGGAAGGGAGCAGGTGGATGTGGTGGCGTAAGCGCATGGAGAAAGATCAGCAGTCAGGGATGAGTTCCTGCTGTGCATCCCAGGCTATGCTCCGACCTGTTCCATCCAAAGTGTTGGGTGTATGGGGTAGGCTGTCACCCACTTGGGGTCACCCTGGGTAGCTGGCCGGGGAGCAGGAGGCAGGCACAGGCGGGCTCTCCTGATACTGGGCAAAGAGAGCACCGCGGGCCTGCCCAGACTTTCTACAGAGCCTGGGGCAAGGACAAGGCACATGGGAAGCTGACATTCCTGAGTGCTCCATGCCGGAACTACAGAATGTCAGGGCTGGAAGGGACTTGGTAGATCTTATGTCTAAGCCTTTCATTCTATAGATGGGGAAACTGAGGTCAGATTTCTCCAAGGCCAGACTCTGGCACCCAGAACTCATCATTTCTAATTAGCATATGCTGTGCTGATTTTTCATTACTCTTTCATCGTGGGTTTGTGCAAGCATGTGCACACAGCCCACACACATGCACCCGTACGTAACCTGTGCGTGCTGCTTTGCACATGGTGTTCTGTGTTCAAGTGGCCAGGAAGCCTTGTTGTACTCAGTTCCTTTCCACTTCTGCAAGCAGGCAGCGCCCTCCTCACCTGTTCTGATTTGATGTGCTCTGATGCCTGGAAGACGTCAGGGTAGGAAGGACGCTCAAAGACCCGATCCAAAGCCTCCAGCTGCTGCTGGGTGAAGGTGTCAGCTCGCAAGTGCTTCCGCAAACTGTCCACGCCACTCTGGGAGTCTCCATTGGGGACTGAGCCCTCGGACACATCTGGAGAACACACAGACACTTGGGGCATTAGCACCAGGCCAGAGACACAGGCACCTGGCTCTGGTCCCCAGCACTCTGCACACCTGCCAGGACCCCTTACTCCCAGCACCCAGGTTGCAGGGGCTGGCCCAGGAGGCTGGCCCTGCCTCAGTCCTGGCCGAGGAAGCCAGGGCCTCCGAGGGACCTAGGAAGAAAGAGGGAAGGGGTCCTAGTGTGGGGGTCAGGAAGGACTGGGCAGAGGTGGGGCCAGAGGGGCGCTCAGGGGCTGCTCCCCCAGGGAACCTGTCCCCTGGGCCCGCCTGGAGGAGGAGATGGGTGTCTCAAGCTGGCATCAGTGAGCCTGTGGAGAATTGGACCCGGCTCCAAGATGAATTTCAGTTCCACTGATTCCAAGGGTTGAAAATCATGAAATCTCCAAGGCTGAGTGTAACACGGAGACGGGGTGAAGTAATTAAGCTCCCTGCTGCGGGAGGGGTTCCGAGAGCATGGCCAAGGCGCTCCGTGGGGCGGTGCCAGGCACGAGATGCAGCAGGACGAAGCAGGGTCGTGGGAGCTGGGAGGCTGCACGTGGACAGGGACGCAGAGGGCCCGGTGGTTGCTGCCGGGCCCTGGCCCCTGCTCCGCCTCTAGCTCTGACCTGGGCTCTGTGGCTCCACCTGGTGCCAGCCCCTGGGCTACCTGCTTCCTCCTGAGGTCTCCCCGGGAGCTGAGACTTACTCCAGACGGAAGTGGTGCCCACTCCCCAGGACACGGGGCCCATCCTGTCTCCGTGTCCAGCTCTCCCCAGGCTTCCCCCTGCTCTGTGTTCCCCGCCTTCCAGCTTCAGGTCCCTGGAAGCTTTCAGAGGGGAAAGTGCCTGCTCTGCTGCTTCTCCCTGACCCCTCACCCTGCGGCTCTCCTGGCCCAAAGCTGGGTACCCCCGCCCAGCCCCAGCCTGGCCGCTCCTCAGCTTCCCTCAGCCCAACACCAGCTGGGGAGCCTTGGGCCTGGGGCCAGCCTGTGCTGTGGGCCCCAGGGTACTCCTCTGGGACTGTTATATATATCAGTTTATAGGTGATTATACAATATGATATAATCAATATTGCATTATATACAGTAACACCGTACAGTATCATGCGGGAGACCATAGAAAATATTACATATTGATTAGCCTCAACCTGCAGCCATCCTCCCTCTCTGGACTCCCAGACGGAGCATGGGGTCTGTTTTCCTAAAGGGACCTCCCATCTTTGTGTACACTGTGTTCTGGAGGAGGTGGGGAAGCAGAGAGAGAGTGTGTGTCTGTGCGTATGTGTGTACGCACATGCACACAGAGAGGGAGAGAAGTCAAGATGGAGATCTACGCTGCGGCAGGCCAGCCAAGGCAGCCTTGGGGGTAGTCTATGCTCCTATGGACACAAAACTCCATGGTTTTTCCTGTGTAAGGCTCCAGAATGGTGTTCAGTCTCCAATCCGTGAGCCGGAGTGTGCCGTGTTTCTCTCTCCCTTTGGAGTGAGCATTCTCTGTGTGTTTGCACTTGCATGTCCGTACACATCCAAACACGGGCGTGGGTGTGGGTGTGTGCACCGAGGAGTAGGAACGGTTCCGACAGGACTGTGTGTGCACGCGACCGCGTGGGACTGTGAGCCCCCTGCCTCCGTGTCTCCAGGATGTGTTCACCCCCGCTGGCTATCTACATGGCCCATTGGCTCAGTTCTCTTGCTGGGGCCCTGCTACCTTTTGAGGAAGTCTTACCGTCAGGGGAAGGCAGCGCTAGTGCCTTTGTGTGTGGCTCCTGCAGGGTCACCACGGGGGTGCTGGGGAGCACTGTGTGCATTTGTCTGTGAGCACGTGCACACTCACTACGTGCATGGGTGTGTGTGTGTGTGGCAGGACTCACAGCGTGCCTGTGTGTGGCTTGGCTCACCCCATGCCTCTGGGGCGTGTGTGTGTGTGTATGTGTGTGTGTGTCTAGGGGCTGAGCTGGAGCTTTGTCCTCAGGTCACTGGCTGGAGGAGTCTCTTTGCCTTCATTTATTCAGGGGCCCTTCAGATCTTGACAAATCTGTCACTCTAAATTTGCGAGAGATTATGGTGCTCTCTCCCCAGCCCGCAGAGAGGTGATATATGATATCTGCTGCCCCTATTGATTGCCTGATCTGGTGGCAGAGGCCGGCGAAATGAACTTGAAATGAACATCATGCCTCAACTCATTGTGCGTATAATACACTACTTAATCCCACATTTTTCAGCCGCTATGGAATTCAATTGATCAATCATGTTCCACTGATAGTACTGTTTTAGGGGTTATTGCTGCTCCCTCCACTCACTGACCTTTTTATTTATTTATTTTTTTGTATACTCGGCCCCCGGTGGTAAGACAGGTTACCGAGGCAGCCATGGCGAGAAAGGGGGAGGGAGGGGACGGGAAGGCAGAGGAAGCCTGCTCCTGGGAGAGGTGGCGGTGGGGGGCGGGGACGGAGGAAGAGGGGGAGGAAGGGAGAGGAGCGAGAAGGTGCTGCAGGAGCCAGCAAACACGGATGACGACAGCACCAAGCGCCCCCCGCGAAGGAAGGAGGCAGAGAGGCGGGGTTCTGGAGAATGGGTGAAGGGGCACGAAGAAAGTTACGGGGGGCAGGGAGGTGAGCCAGGGGGGCAGGAGCGGGCAGTGGTGGGGGCAGAGAGGCAGGCTCCCCGCCAGCCAGCCGTAGGTCCTGTGAGCTCTCACTGGCTCTCTCTGGAAGAGGCCTCGACTCCTGGTCTCCAGGGAGGAGATGGGAGGAGGAATGAGGGCAGCGGGAGAGGCAGGAGGGGAGTGAGGGAGGAAGGTTGGGAGAAGCCCTGGGTCAGAAGGGGCAAGGAGGGGAGGCCAGGGAAGGAGGAGCCCAGAGGGAGGGCAGGGAGCGGGGAGGGGTAGGCTGTGGAGGGCAGCCCCCGGCCAGGGGCAGAGTGGGGTTAGAGGAGGAGCACACAAGGAAACAGGGAAGACGAGGACTGGAAGCTGCTGTCTGTCCCAGGATATCGGAGAGAGGGAGAGAGAGTTCAGGGTGGGACTGCCTAGGGGCAGAGCTTCAGGGTGATGCTCAGGAGAGGGGCGGGCTGGAGCGCTCTCCGGCAGGGCCAGTGCCGGGAGGCAGCAGAGTGGAGGCCGATGTGGCTCCTGATCTACGTTTCAGAGCGAGCCAGGGGAGAAGAGTGGGAGTAATAACCACCGCCCATGCCAAAGAAGATTCCCACCACCACCACCACCCGCCCTGCCAAGAGGCCAGGCCGTGAGCCCCCTGGCCAGGGACCAGGACTGTGGCATTTCTGTAGCTTCAGCGCCCGGCCTGGCACAGCAGGAATTCAAGGAATGAATGACTGAATGAGCAAGACTCTCCTGGGAGGCACTGATAAAGCCCGACCATGGCAGAAGGTCTTGGGGACTGGTCACCCAGCTGGTCTGGCTTCGCGGACACCCAGTCACTGCCAGGCATGTGGCCCAGGTCCCTCTATGCTCATCCCCACTGCTTGTCAGGGTCGGACAGCTCCACAGGGACCACAGGGGCCCGTCCTTCCCAGGATACCATCCTGCCCACCTGCCTCTAGTGAGGGACAGAGAGTACCGCGTTGCCAGGTAAGAGCAGAACCTTGGAGCTGCACAGCTGCCGCCCAAAGCAGGTGGCAGGGACTGCTTGGGAACAGGGCCTGGACACGGCCTCTGCACTTGGACCCCCTGCACCAGCTGGCTGGCGTGGGGGGGGGGGGGCTATGTCCTGGGCTCTCCGGAACCATTCTGATTCTGAGACTCTTTCTCACTCTCAGACTTTGTTTTCGATTGTAGTTGGAAATCGCGGTCGCTGTGGGTTTGGTCAGACCCCATGGAGCGAGGAGGGGACAGCGTGCTCCTGAAAGGTCCCCACGGATGGATGTAGGGTCCAGCTCTGCCCTGGAGCAGTTCACAAGCACCAGGAGCTTAGTCCACACCACTGCTGTGCTTCACAGGGTTCCTTTAAGCCTTCCAACAAGCTCAGTGCTGCCGCACCCATTTCAAAGATAAGGGAACTGAGGCAAAGAAATTGAGTAGCTCACCAAAGGCCTTTCAGCGAGTCAACGACAGCCAGGATTTGAACGCAGGTCTGTCCCTGCCCTCTGAATCATTTCCCTCTATGGCCACCTGGCCTTTCTGGGACATGAGCTCCCTGGCAGCATCCCCCATCCTCTGCCTTGCACCCGCCCTGCACCGAGGCTCAGCGGTGTGTGGCACATGTGCTGTGGAGTGCAGACTGCACCCTCTTGGTTAGGAGACACTGGGCCAGATCCCTCACGTTCCAGTAAGGGAACGAGCCTGCGGGGGCAGCGGGCGACTTTCCCAAGGGCACATACTAGGTAGTAGGACCCTCAGGACCAAAGCCCATGCTCTGTCCATGGCAGCAGAAGCATTCTCAAGGTGAGAAAGGCAACACGGTCCTTTGTGGGACATGGACAGGATATAAATTCATTGAACACACCTCTGGGCTAAAACTTTGACATATATTATTCTTTCAAGAGGAGAAAAGCTCATATCAGCTCCTCCCGCAACTGCTTCATCTTTGCCTAGCACTGAACAGAAACACAGGCCTGAGCTTAGTGGTCCTCCCAGCCACGCTCCCAGGTAGGCAGGGACTGCAATCCCACTTTACTGATGAGGAGACCGGGGCCCAGGCCAAGCGAGGAGGAGCAGCTAGTTGGTGGGGCGGATCTGCTGACGGATCGTAGCGGCTGCCCAGTGCAGCCAGCGTTCAGGGACTGGGGCTCCCAGCAGTGGGGGCCCCGTCTCCACCCAAATGGAGAGAATCACAAAACCAAAGGCCGACTTGACCAGCAGAGCCAGAGCCACGATGGCAATGGTCACTTCTCCCTGATCCTGGTGACTTTCTTTGTCTTCTCACGTCAATTTTCCCAGGTGTCCAGGCTTTGCCCAATCAGCACGAACTACTTCTAGAACCATTACTAAAAACATCAACAAAAAGATCTGGTCTGCTCGTCCACTGAGCCCCGTCACTCCCCACACACATTCCTGGGCTGCCCTGGAGCAGAGCCCCAACCCACACAGCACCCCCTGCTCCCCCACCCCCACCAGAAACCTGCCCTCTGGCCAGTCACAAATGGGGTTGCCTGGGGAAGTCTTGGCAGCTTGGAGAAGGGTGGTTACTGAACACTGGGGCTACGGACAAGGGACAGAAATGCTCTCTCCTCCCTGTGGGTTTACAATCTACCTGGGCCCCCAGGGGAGGTTCCTATAAGGGACAAGAGGCAGACGGCACTGGCCAAAAGGTGGGTGGGGGTGGGAACGGACAGCACGGAACGGTGATGTCTTTTAGCCAAGGCTCCCCCAAGCCTGCAGAGGTGAGGCCGGCCGCACAGAGCTGTCCTCGGAGCTCAGGGTGGGATGCTGGAGAAGAATGCTATGGCTAAGTACAGCAAAGAAAACCCATTACTGGGGTCGGCACTGTGGCGTAGTAGGTTAAGTCTCTGCCTGCGGTACCGGCATCCCATATGGGTGCTGGTTCAACTTCCAGCAGCTCCACTTCTGATACCACTCCTTGCTAATGGCCTGGGCAAGCAGTGGAAGATGACCCAAGTTCTTAGACCCCTGAAACCAGGGGGTGGGGACCCAGTGGGAGACCCAGAAGAAGCTCCTGGCTCCTGGCTTTGCATCAGCTCAGCTCCGGCCACTGCGGCCATTTGGGGAGTGAACCAGCAGATGGAAGACCTCTCTCTGTGTCTCTTCCTCTCTCTCTCTTTCTCTCTCTGTAACTCTGTCTTTCAAATAAAATAAATCTTAAAAAGAAAACCCATTATTAACTTCAGTCTTCTAATCCCAAACACAAATATCTTACTGTCTATGAAGAAATGAACACTACTAGGACTTCCACTTGCACTCATTAAATCTATTCAACTTTACAAGTCCTTTTGGCTTATTTGCTTTTACAAGTTCTTGTTATCATCATTTTCCAGATGAGAAGCTAGTCCCAGAGAGGCAACATTATCTGCCCAGCATCCCGCAGCTCAGCAGCGGCACAGGCCGGCTCCAAAGCCCCTTCCACGTCACCGCCTTTGCTTTCTGGCTCCGTGGCCACTGTCGTCACCACAGCCGTCACTCACTGCACACCCGCTAAGTGTGCAAGTGTCTGGGAACTTTCTGTGTGCTGTCATCGCGAGTCTGCCCAGAACACTTGCGAACGAGATACCACCTGTTTGGGCTCAGGGTGGCTCACACGTGTGCACAGCTGGCAAGGGGCAATCCCGGAGAAAGGAATCTTTACCCACAGACAGAAAATGATCTGGAAATCTGGTTTGGGAAGAAGTTGGAGGAAGCGTGCCGGAGAGGACAGGTCCGGGGCCTGGGGGCAGCTGTGGTTGGGGTGACTCTGGCTGGCTGCCTCTGCCCCCTCCACACCCCACCCTTTCCCCCTGGAGGGGCTCAGCCCCAGGCTGCCCCCCAGTCTCCCCAGCTGCCAGCTGTTGCAGTTTCAAACTCAATTGTTCTCCCCGGTACTGAGGCAAATGGAGTCATTAATTACCTTCTATCGGCTGGGCTGAGTTCAGAATGCGATCAATATCCCCGCTTGTCATTCAGGGCAGTCCGCCTGTGAGGCCCCAGCCCCACCCCCACAGTGGCAGTGGCCGCATGGCGGGACTGCGAGATCTGGGCTGCACCCCCCACCGCTGACGGGGACCAGGGAGTGAGGATCAGGGCTGCTCCCCAGGCATCAGGGCTCAGGGCTGAATGGGGAGGGGGGCAGTAGGGAGAGTGGAGGAGAAAAAGAAGGGGGAGGAGAAAGAAGGAAGAAGGGAGGAGGGGAGCCAGGAGAGGACAGGAGCGAGGGGCTGCAGTGTGGGTGAAGGGGCGCCAGAGGTCCAGGCTGGGGAAAGTGCTGTGGGCACACCGCTTGTCCAAGCACGTGGGGTGGCAGACCTCTAAGCCTGGACAGTCTGAGAGTGCGGCCAAGCCACAAATCCCAAGCCAGGCTTGAGAGGAGGCCACAAAGAAGTCCTGGAAATCCAGCCCAAAGCTCTGAGGTCTGCCCAGCCTGGTCCTGGCACCCCCTGCTGCCCTTGACCCAGCCCAGCTTCCGTGTGCTCACTGAGCTCATGATAGGGTGAGAGGCTGGGGCCTGCCCATCCACAACCACTAACCTCTGGGGACACTAACTGCACGGTAACCCTAACTTACTGCTTGACCAGGAGAGCCAGTTCCCGCCAGGAGCTCACTTGCTCTGTGACCCTGGGCGAGTTTCAGGAGCATTGCTGGACTGAGTTTCCTCAGATCCACATCAGAGGCTGTTAGCTCCTCCTTCTGCAATGTTAACTTCTCCATTCTGTGTGTCCCAGTAGTCATCTAGCCAAACTTCTGCAGCAATAATAACTATTATCATCAGTATCATCATCATAGCCAAAATGGAGCCAGTTCTTATTACAGTACGAGACACTATGCTTAACACACACACACTGATTTGGTCCTCACAATAGCAGCAACAAACGTTTCCTAAGTGCTACCACCTACCAGGCAGTCAGCTAAGACTTTCACACAAATCAACTCATTTCACTTGCACAAGAACTTCAGCAGGAAGCTTCTATTATTATCCCCGGTTTGGTTTGTAGGAGGAGCTTTCCCAAGGTCACACAGCAGAACCACTCCCAGGGAGCACGCCTTGGGCAGCTGCGCTGGTTACTGGGAGAACTGAGGGCTACAGAGCTTCAGCAATGGTCCCCAGGCTACTCTCTCCAGCCAACAAGTGGCAGAACGGCATTGAGGGTCTATACACAGGTACTTCAAAAGGTTTGTGAAAATGGAATGAAAGATAATGGATGTGTTATAGTTCTTGTCTAATGTTTGTTTTCTTCACGAAGCTATGAACCTTAAAGGCAGGAACCAAGTGGTTTTCATCTTTGTAAACCTAGCACAGAGCCTAACACATAGCAGATAATCCCAGAGGCTGGCTGATTTGTTGGATAAAATTCCAAACACGAAAACTGATAAAGTCCCAACTTACCTTGCTCACCATTTTAAGTTTGACAAGGTGGGGGGGGGGGGGGGCGGGAAGCAACAAAGAAATTGCTACTCTGTGTTCAGTGTCACATGGGTAGCATTCGGGTGATTGAATCTGACTCCTCTCAGATATTTAAAATGAACACAAATCAAACAATAAAACAGGCTCAGAGAGGTAAGTCACTTTCCTCTCCTGCCGAGCACTTCATTCATCCTTGCTCCAGCAAGGAGCAGCTGGTAAGAAGGGAGGTGATGAGGATGTGGGAGGAGGCAGGAGGTCCAGAGTTGACAGTGGCCAGGGCAGGGGCGCTGGGCAGGGCCCGGGTGAAGGAGATGGAGGGAGGGAGAAGTGGTCAGAGATCCTACAGGGGGGGTAATCCCGTAGAGATAGGCATTCTGCCTCTGTAAGTGCAAAGAGTCAACCTGACAAAGTACAGGGACAAGCGTGGGGGAGGGGCGGAGAGCGGCCCTTGAAGGAAAACCACTGCTGTTGCACACGGGTAAGCTTTAAAATATGATGAGCCCAGGTTTTAAAAGGACATGGACACTGAACAGTGGAAGATTATGCAGCCATTAAAAAATCATGTTTTCAAAGAATATTTAATGATATGTGAAAATTGCCCTATGTAATGTTAAGAGAAAACAGCAAGACAAGGCTGTACATACGGTATCATTCCAGTTCTGATAAAAAATTACATATGTAAGGAGAAAAACAAGGCAAGAATCTGTCAAATTTCAACAGAGGTAATCTCTTAGTGATGAGATAGGAAGGATTTTTTCCTTTAAAGATCTATTGTTTCTTCCAAATATTTTACAATGAGAATGCACTATGCTTCGGATCAGACAGAAGTTATTTTCTTTCCTTCTAATAAAGGACACACAGCAGAAGGAAGAAGGGACATAACCAAGGATGGATATGAGAGTAGCAGGGGCCTGTCAGGAAGACAAAGACTCAGAACAAGCTGAGACAACAAAAAAGGGCCTTGGTGCTACAGTGAGGGGAGGAACGGAAAGGAAGGCAAGTTCAAGCTCAGTCCTCCGGCAAAGGATGTAACCCCGAGAGAGGCGGGAGGGAAGGCAGCACTGCTCACTCCCCAGCTCGCCTTTGTCTTCTCCACCAAAGTCTTCGAAACACAACGGGCAGGAGGGCACAGGTGCACTGGTTGGGAGGGGCCAGGAAAGTGACCCCTCGCCCTTTCAACTGGGCAAAGAAGGTAGCGTTCTAAAATTGTTAGTAATTCTTGAGAAGTCACAAAGAAAGGGCGAGGCGGTGACAAACTCAGTGCCATTTACCTTACAGAAAAAGGAGAAGGGCAAACTCCACTCTAATCAATGCAGTATCAGGCTCTGGACATCTTTCAGGACGTATCATTATACAGTTAATTTCGGGCACTAGGAAAGAAAGGGCTGCTCTCCAGAGCCTGCCCACACTCTCCTAGAGTAAGCGGCGGCACATTAACTCAACACCAGCACTTGTATCCAGTGCTCCCCTGGGATGCCTTCCTCACTTGCCCTGTTGGAAGTAACTGCCCCTTTTATATATATGCACACACACGGACCATAGCAAGTCACATTTTGGTCTGAGCGTTTCCCCATTCTACTTTAATAATGATGTGCACATCTCTCTCTCTACTAGATTATAAGCTTCTTGAGGTCAAAGACTGTGTCCTATTTACCTTGTAAATCAGTCCTGCCATGCTTTATACACAGCAGACATTCAATTTGCTCTTCAAGTTTAATTGGATTTTTATTGATTGATTAAGAAAATTCCGTGCATGTACTGAAGATCAACATTGGGCAAAGAAACTCTTTCCTCACTTTATGAACAAGGTGAAGAAAAGGGAAATGGCTGATGGCTATTGGGCTCAATAGTACCCAAAGCACTCACTTACCACAACTAGGAGGGAGGTCTCCACTGGTGGGCCATGTGGCTTTCCTTTATTTTAAGGGAAAATCACTCTTTGTAAAATTAAAAAAAACTACATGGATGATGATACAGAAGACATCCTTATGACCTTAATCGGGTGGAATTAAGAACCCAAACCAACAAGATGAAATTCAACAGGGATAAATGGAATGCCCTATGTTTAGGTTAAAAAAATCAATTACACAAGTGCAGAATGGGGTAGACCTGGCTTGATAGCAATTGATGTGAAAAAGATCTCGAGGTTTTAGTTGACCACGAACTCAATATGAGCTTGAGTCCGACACGGCTGCTAAAAAATCGAATGTAATCTTAGGCTACATTATGGACGTAGAGTCTCCAGACAGGAGAGTGGCAATGGCTCTACTGTACTTGGCACTGGCTAGGCTGTCTCTAGGGTTCATGTGTATTTAAGAGGGACTTTAACCTTCAAGAATGCATTCAGAGATGGGTGAGGGAACTCCCCATGGGCAGGGACCACAGCATCAGGAAACTGGAATCCACCCAGGCCAGACGCTCAGTAAGTAAGGAGGGCTAGTGGGGAGGGAGAGAAGGGAGGACGCCAAGGGCAGACCTCTACCGTCATCTGCCGCTCTCTGTGGTAAACACCACTGTCTCTACTTTAAAGACGAGGAAACTAAGAATGCAAACATTGTACCATTGGCCAGAGGTCCCAGAGCAAGCCACACGTGGGACGGAGCCCGCAGCTGCCTATGCACTTGGACTCCAGGTCCCATGATCTCCTTCTCTGCGCGCACTCAATATCAATGCAGAGCTGGCAGCAATGGCAAAGGTCCATACTATTCCTATTTCCAGACAGAGCCAAGGTCTGACAGGCAGAACTTCTGGGGGGGAAAGTTCTATGGTGAGTGGCAGATAAGACCGGATGACCCTTAAGAATCTGGGCCTCAGGACCCAGCATTGTGGCAGAGGTTAAGCCTCTGCATGTGATGCTGGCATCCTGTATGGGCTCTGGTTTGAGACCTGGCTGCTTCACTTTCGATCCGGCTCCCTGCTAATGCACCTAGGGAAAGCAGTGGAAATGGCCCAAGTGCTTGGGCTCTGCACCCACATGGGAGACCCGGAAGAAGCTCCGGGCTCCTTGCTTTGGCCTGGCCCAGTCCCAGCTGGGCCACTTGAGAGGTATACCAGTAGATGGAAGATCCCTCTCCTTTCCTCTCCTCTCCTCTCTTCCCTTCCCCTCTCCTCTTCCTCCCCTCCCCTCCACTCCCCTTCCCTCTCCTTTCTCCTCTCCTCTCCCCTTCTCCCCTCCCCCCTTTCTCCTCTCCTCTCCTCTCCTCTCCTTTCCTCTCCTCCCCTGCCCCTCCTCCTCTCCTGTAACTCTTTCAAATAAATATAAACATAAATCTTAAAAAAACAAAAGAGGGGCCAGCGCCATGGCTCACTTGGTTAATCCTCCACCTGTGGTGCTGGCATCCCCTATGGCACCAAATTCTATTCCCTGTTGCTCCTCTTCCAGTCCAGCTCTCTGCTGTGGCCTGGGAGGGCAGTGGAGGATGGCCCAAGTGCTTGGGCTCCTGCACCAGCATGGGAGACCAGGAAGAGGCACCTAGCTCCTGGCTTCAGATCAGTGCAGCACGGGCCGTGGCGGCCATTTGGGGAGTGAACCAACGGAAGGAAGACCTCTCTCTCTGTCTCTCTCACTGTCTATAACTCTACCTGTCAAATAAATTAAAAAACAAACAAACAAAAACAAAAGGGCCAGCACTGTGGTAAAGCTTCCACCTACAGGGCCGGCATCCCATATGGGTGCTGGCTCGAGTCCTGGCTGCTCCTCTTCCAATCCAGCTCTGCTATGGCCTGGGAAAGCAGTGGAAGATGGTCCAAGTCCTTGGGCCCCTGCACCCGCATGGGAGACCCAGGAGCTCCTGGCTCCTGGCTTCGGATTGGCGCAGCTCCAGCCATTGCAGCCAATTGGGGAGTGACCCAGTGGATAGAAGACCTCTCTCTCTCTCTCTCTGCCTCTCTGTAACTCTGCCTTTCAAATAAATAAATAAATAAATAAATCTTAAAAAAAAAAGACTCTGGGACTCCGCCCTATCACACTGCAGCAGCGCAGCCACTGCCTCCCTCCTCGGGGCGGTATCCCTGGAGACAGCCCAAGTCTCAGTCGCACTCAGGTGCCGGTGCCGCTTTCTCCTGCTGAACCCACAGCTAGGACACGGTCCAGCACGAACGAGCAGCCAGGTGTCCGAGACGTGAGGGCCTCGCCTTCCCGGGTGGACAGCAGGTTCCTGAGTCCACAGCTGGGTTGGCCGCTCCTCTTGTTTGTTCCGACACGGGGAGCACTTGGGCCCGCACCGACACACGGATCCCCAGGAAGAAAGTGTAACTGATCTCAATATGTGGCATGCAAAGCAGAGGCACTGACCCTCAGCTCTCTGGAACTGCGGGAGGACAGCGGGACGGTTGGAACGCTGACCTAGGGGCCTCAGATTCCTTCTCTTCCATAGAGAAGAGGGAGGCATGGGGGAACCCGGACTGCTGCAGGCACAGCCAGCCTGAGGGCGGTGACCCGGGTGTGAAGTAGAGGAAGCTGCACGCCTGCCTGCAGGTGGAGGAAGAGGAAGAGGAAGGCCACAGGCAGGGGAGAGAAGACAGAGCCATGGGAGGAAAGGGCGGGTGAGCCCTGGGTGGGGTTGGGGGAATTCCCAGGTGATCATCTTCCCCGTCTGCCTGGAGCAGGAGCAGGCGCTGTGCATCCTGCTGGCACACGGCCAGGGCTGCGAGGCAAGTTGAGCTCGCAGAGCATCCTTCTGCTGGGACCCGAGCCCCTCTTCCACCCTCCCCGGGCTCTTGGGGAGGAGGTGGGGCCTTCTGCCATGCAGCCCCCACAGGGCTCTAGCCAGAGCCAGAAGCAGTGAGAAGCCTCTCCAGAGCCAGGAGGGAAGGGGGCTTTGTTAGCTCAAAGGACACAAGCAAGGCGAAAAATTACATACCAGGCCGCCCTAAGTATGCTTGTTTAGAGAAACTGCTTGCATTTATGAAGTCTTTGGTGCGGAAAGCAGGGTTGCAAATGACTGCATCAGAGCGACAGTAAAGGCCATTAATTTCCTGTTATGTTTTCCTGTGTTGGGGGCTTTATTAATTTAATTTTACACTGTCGAACAACAGCGAGAGCTGACACCGCCACACCGCCACGGCTGGGGTTTTCTTTTTGTGTGTGTAGCAAGGCTTTGCCTGACATGCAAATCAACACTATTACTGGAGCCAATACAGATGTGGGGGGAGGAGGGGAGGGCAGAGGAGAGAGCAGGGGCAGAAAGGGCCAAAGCTGTTGCCCGCCAGCCTCTGCCTCCCTCTGTGCTGGCGTCTCCTGGCTTCCGGGGTGCCCTCCGCTCTCAGCACCCCCTGCCCATCCTCCACTCCCTTCTCTGTCTTCCCTCCACTCTCTGCCTGTGGATGACTGGCCTTCTGCCATCTTCCTCTGCCCAGCTCCTGAGTTCTTCAAGAGAGACCTGAAGCTCCCAGCATGAGGCTGGAGATGGACTTCTCCCCACCTCCCAGCTGGGACAGCTCTCTGAAGGCGCGGAGGCGAGGTCGTGGCCGCGCCACAGCCACGGGCCTGAGCGAGGACCTTTGCCGTATGCTTCCCTGGGTCATCCCTGCAGCAACACACTCCCCTCTCCTCCAAAGTCAACGACCCTGTTCCAGTTCCATGTCACACTAGCGTGTGCACGTGCAAACACACACCCATCTACTTGGGCACACAAAGCAGCGTCTAGATGGACAGAGACTCTAACTCATTTATAAGCCCTTCTGGGTGCTCCCACGCCCTAACCTGTCCATCATTTATCTCCTTTTAATTCCCAAGAATAAAATACACACAGCTCTTAACTGTGTCTCCCTGAAAGACCCAAAAGCTAGCTTCAGCAGCCACAAGGTACCCACTGGGTCTAGATCAAGGTGCCAGAGAACAATGGATGCCCAGCATCAGAAGAAAAAGCAGATTTCTGGGAGACCCCATAGTGCCACATTCCAGTCCTTTCAGCTGCTCAGCCCACACCCACTGTTCTAGGGCCGTTCACATGGCACTTGCCCAGAGCTGGCAGCCCCAGGTGGCCACACCGCCTCAAGTAGACACAGGGCTGGTGGGTGCAGAGGGAGGTGGGGAGGAAGCTGGATGCTCCTGGAGTCACTCCTCCCAAACACACCTCCTCATCCCTCCACTCCAGCCCTCCCAGGCTGCGAGGGCCTGGGGAGATGTGTGTGTGCGTGTGCATGTGCGTGTGCGTGTGCGTGTGTGTCTGTGCGCGGCTCCCTGTCACCGGCTTGCTCTCCTGCCCGCACTTTCTGCTTCAGGAGCCGTTTGGCAGGCACTGGGAGGCTGTTGGATGCGATCCAGCTCTCCCTCAGAGGAAAACATAAACTTCATAAACTGCATTTACTTTACTGCAGGTTCCTGGGGCTGCCTGCCTCCTCTTGTCTGCTCTGCCTCGATCACATTTTACCCCTGCCTCCGTGTGCAGCCAGCCCTTACACACACAGCAGCCAGCCCTCTACACAGAGCACAGCCTAGGACAGCAGGCTGAGGGCAAGGTGAAGCAGCCCCCAGGAGATGGCCACCCGCCAGTCCCCAGGGAGATGAGCACAAAGGTGCTTTGGAATGGGCAGGCAGTTCCTTGGGGAGGAAGGGATGCTGACATCTCTTGGGGGTGGCCCAGTTAGGAGCCACCTGGAGGCCGGGCCACAGGGCTCCGAGAAAGGGAGGGAGAGAAGGCGAGGCCTCGGAGGAGCAGGTTGAGGTTTGTGAGGCCTCTCTTGTCTGGGCTGTCAAGGTCAGCAGGTTCGGGTTCACCGAAGGGTCAGGATGGTTTGAATTACTGGCTCTGCTGCCACTCGCTCCAGCGCCAGGACCAGCCCTCCCCCCCACCCCGCCCGCCTCGCCTTTTCATCCCCACTGGGCAGAACGAGGAGGGTCCCAGAGCGCCCTGAGGAAAGCAGGGCTGGGAGGGCTGCCTCCCCAGGCCCAGGGCTGGTTCTTGGCGCAGGCAGCAATGGCCCAGGAGGTTGTCTGGACTGCTCCTCCCGCAGATAGCCTTCTGGGTCTTCCAAACCCTTCATTCTCTCTAACCTCGCTTTGCAAGGGGTCCCCATGCAGCTGCCTGTCCTTCCCGGCTACCCACTGGTGTGCAGAGGAGGCACCCAGGGAGGTGAACCCACAGGAGGCAGGGCCCGGGGAGCAGCCTGCACGCCCGGCTCCTCCCTCCTTCCTCCCAGCCTGCAGAGCTGAGGCAGCACGTTTCTCTCGCGGTGCCCTTGTGGGGAGGAGGAAGGAGAGCCATGCTACCTGCAGGGCTGGAAGGTGCCTGCCAAGCGGAGGAGCGGGAGCTGAAGACATTCAGACCAGACAGGTGCTCGCACTCGTCCAGCAGGGGGCCCGCCAGGCAGCTGGGTGCTGGAGCCACCCGCCATTGCTGACAAAGTGGCGGTCCAGGAAGGGGAGGGCAGGGGGCCTGGAGGGATGCCCACAGAACCCTCTAGAGCCAGTGCTGAGCTTTCTCTCCCGGGGTCTGGGCTCAACCTATGTGTTCTGACTTTTTGGCACTTTATGAAAAAATGTACTCTTTTATGCTAAATCTCAAAATAGTTCTCCAAACGACCAAATATAACTCTTTATCCGCGATAGCATGAACTAGTTGGAAATGAAGATGGTTCGTGATGTGGCTGCTGACTCTGGTACCAACTCAGGGATTGAAACACCAACTCATCTATGCAGCCACAGCTAAACCCCAGTACTGCCCCACAGGAAAACACAAGTTGTCCGCACATGCCCAGGGCTCATGACAAATGTCTTAGCAAGACATCCACAGAACTTATCCCTAAACCTGGTTGATGATATGGTTGGTGTTCAACAGACTCATGGCCATCGTCCCCAGGGAGTTGAGCTAAAACATGTGTCCCATTCAGGTAGAAGTCGCCCCCCCCCCTTCCTGCTTACTAAGAGGATATAATCTTAGCAATGAATGTGTGCTCTAAGTGGGTGTTTTTGCTGTGCGTGTGTCTTAGTGAATGCCGGCCTTTGAACTTGGGCTCTTGCTTGCACTGGAGTGAACATTAGCCAGCTTTTGAATATTCGTTGGAAAATGAACACAGGCTGTGCTTTGCTGATGCAGTGACACTCGGGTAGGTATCCAGACAGAGGCCACCTTCACGTAGATTCGCCTGTGGACTTTCCCCACCCCTGTTCTTAGGTGAGCACAGTGCTGCCCCCTTGTTCACAGTTTCACTTGCCGTGATTTCAGTCACCTGCAGTCAACCATGGTCTGAAGCTATTAAATGGAAAATTCCAGAAATAAACAATTCATAAGTTTTAAATTGTGCACCTTTCTGAGTAGCATGACGAAATCGCATGCCATTCCACTCTGTCCTGCCAGGGACATGAATCGTCCCTTTGTCCAGCATGTCCCTGCTGTACCCATCGGTCACTGGGTAGCTGTCTCAGTTATCAGATCAACAGTCACAAGTCAACGTATTGTTGTGATTGTTCTATGTTGTTAGTAGTTATTGTTGTTGGTCTCTTGCTGTGCCTAATTGACAAGTTAAACTTTTATCGTTGGTAGGAATGTATAGGAAAACACACAGTACATATAGATAAGTTTGGCTGCTATCTATAGTTTCCAGCACCCACTGGGGGGTCTTGGAATGAATGCCCTGTAGATTAGGGAAGATTACTGCTTCTCTAAGAAGGGAATCAGACGGCGGTCATGTGTGTGTGGGTGAGTACACACAACGGCTGGGTAGTAGACATACATAATGCCCGAGTGCTGGGTTTAGATTAAGGAATCAGTGCAGCCTCATTTTCTTTATCCAGCATGGTGCAACCTCATCCTGCTTTCTGGGCTCCCCAAGCTTCCCCCCACCCCACCCCCAGCTCCTCAGGCTGATCCCTTCCCACTAAAATAGTGCCCGCTCAGCAGAGCTGCCCCAAGCCCTTCCCTTGCAGGGAGAGATCAGATCCTTCTCTGGCTCCGTCAGACACTGCATCAGGACCACAAGGCCACTGAGAGTCTGGCTCTGGCGCCAGCCTCTGCTACACATGGGCGCATGCCCGGCCTTCCGGCGTCCAGGGCAAGCTGACCGGGAGCGCTCCATCCCGCCTCCAGCCTCCTGCAATACTGTGGCCATCCCCAAAGATCCCAGGCCTGGGCAGCCTCTCCTCTTCGCCAGGGTCCCCTTGCCCACCTTCACGACACCCACACTTGCCCTGTGGCCCCTCCAGGAGGAGAGGCGGGAAGAGGGCTTGGTGACCAGGCACGCCTGGTTGACATTAATGAGATACACGGCATGTAATCCAGCCATGGAGGCAGCCTACAAAAGGAGGGATCTGGCGGCCAGGAGCGGAGCTGCTCAGGTAATTGGTTTATCTCTCTGGAAGCAGGGGGAGCAATCTCAGCACAGACAGACTAGCAGTAAAGTCTCTTCCTTAAGGCTATTTCCTTTGTCTTTTCAATTGCTTGCACATCCATGTGAGAGAGGGAGAGAGTGTTAAAGAGAGAGGGAGAGGGAGAAATGTTAATTTGTGAATTAATGGCTTTTCTCAGCGGAATTGTAAATTCAAATGTCACCTCACACGGTGACACCACTGGCTGGTCTGCTGAAGAAGCAATGATAAGATCCCCCACCTCCCTCGGCGCCCCTCCCTCCCCAAAGATAGCTGTGGAGTGGAACATGCTACTTTTAATTTGCAATAACAACACAACAGAGGTATGCAGTAATGGCTGCCTTCTCCCTTCCTCCTCCTGGCTTCCTTCTCCCCAGTCCGGTTGGCTCCCCCATTTCCTCTCCCCTGCCCCCTTCTGAAGTAACCCTCACCTCACCCTGGCTGACCCCCCACCCCCCACCCCAGCCAGTGCCTGATCCCATGGAGGGGGTGCCATTGGAATTGACGATGCTGCAACTCTCTCTTCTCCTTCAATAATCAGGGAATTAATGACCCTGAAGTTAAAGTGAGGCTGATACCGAGGCCCTGCCCAGCGTTGGGAAAAAGCCTTCATTGTTTTCAAGCAGGAGGCGGGCAGCAGTGAGGGAGATTCATGGATGGAGATTGAATATGCAATTTTCTTTCACCTTGCCAAGAGCTGCCCCTGGGCTGTGCCTGGCCTAAATTTTTCCTTTTACCATCTCTGCCTTATCCGGCCCTCCCACCTCCCTTCCATTCTTTCCAGAAAATTACCTTCAAAATTGATTTCCACTTTTACAAACAAATATAATG
Source organism: Lepus europaeus (assembly GCF_033115175.1). Classification (NCBI taxonomy): domain Eukaryota; kingdom Metazoa; phylum Chordata; class Mammalia; order Lagomorpha; family Leporidae; genus Lepus; species Lepus europaeus. The sequence goes on from NC_084843.1 coordinate 28,532,418, forward strand.
GGAACACAGGAAAAAACTTGGGCCGTGATGAATTAGGGCTGTCAGGTGCTTCCAGGTCTCCTTTGCTTTTGTTTTACTACCCGATCTGCTCTTTGTTTTTCCAAGTGCCCCCATCCCCGGAGTGCCTGACCCTCCAGGCCACCGGGGCCTTAGCCCCCGAACCCCATCAGTGGCCCATGGCAGAAGTGAGCCCAGCCCTGAGACTCTGCATTAGTTAGCCTACCGGGTGCCCCGTGGAAGCCTGGGCCACCTCCTCCTCTTCCACGCGCTGGCTGTTAGGAGCCCACTCTCTGGATGCTCTCACCACCACCCCCGAGCTATTTCCCTCGGCCCCCACACCATGTTCCCTCTGACCCTCATACCTCTTAAAGTCCAGACCAGATGCAAACCTCCACCTCCTCTAATGTGGGCAGGATCAGTGTATACCTCGACTAGAGCAAATAGAGACAGACAAACACTGAGAGATCCCGGAAGACAGGCAGCTGGAAGACTGGGGGCCAGACTCTGCAATGAGGAGCCCAGGCTCCACTTCAAAGGACTCCAAAGTTCTGAGTCACACTCCTGCACGACCTGAGCAGGCAGGGTCCCCCGCCTCAGCCCCCATAGACTTGGGCCCTAGCTGCCCCTCAAGGCAGGCTCAGAAAAGCCCATCCATTTGCCAGCAGAACTTGGGGTAATGCCTATGGGGCCCTTTGGGTGAAACTCTACATGGACGCCTACGCATGAGGACCTTGAACACTGACACCCTCTGGCCTGGCTCAGACCTCTCGTGTTCACCAGCACTGGTGGACGTGCAGCGCTCACAACTGGGACTCTCTCCAAGCACATACACTTCCCAGAAAACTTTGTTGCCTTCCTGATGCGTGACATTCCATGTCTGTTTACACCCCAAGATCTCAGCATGGGAGAACACACACATACATACACACATGCCTGCATAAACCATGTGAAAAATTACATACGTGTCTCTAAAACAAGCACACATTTCCCAACCCAGATACACTGCAGGCGGGAGCAGAGGTGATCAGAGACATACAGGGAGTGAGGGACCCATGTTAGGTCTTTGTGCACATCCGAAATGCCCGTGCAGGGTGAAAGAGGACGTGTGGCCCAGGTGGGTAACAACAGAGTGAAGGAGACGGCAGATACGCACTGAGACCCCCCACCCACATGGACAAACAAGGCCGACCGTCTCCTCCCCTTCACTGGGCCCACTGGGGTTAGCGTCTCCCCCACGTCACTCAACGCCAGCCATACTTAGAAGGAGCAGCACCAAGGCTGGGGACTGTGCCAAATAAATTTCTTCCTGACACAACTGTTTCCCCTTGAAACATAAACTGCCAATAGGCTTCCTTTCTTCGCAGGATCCATCTTCCAAGATGGCGCTGGCTCAACCCATCTACCGTCACGACCTGATGCCGTCCACCCCAGAGATCCCAGGGAAGCGAGCGCTGTTACCATCTCCATTTTACTGAAGAAAATCAGAGCTGATGGAGCTCAAGTAACTGGCCCATGGTCACATAGCTGCTGAGTAGCCCTTGGATTCACACCCAGCCGTGCCTCCCTCCTCACTGCCAGCCGACATTCCTCCCGGCCAAGCCACACTGCCCACCCAGGCTGGGCTCCAGGGCTTGCACGCTGGCCTCCGCCCTGCACCCTCCATCCTGCTAGGAGTCTTTACAGTCTTCTCTCACCTAACCTAGGGCTCCTGGACATGGGCAGGTGTTGCTCATTTCTGCAGCCTAATCCCCTCATTTGCTCCAAGTCTAACCTGAGCAACACTTGGGGACCTCGAGGAAGGAGCTAACTAAGGAAATAAACTGCTTCTTCCAGTTACAGCTTCATCCAAAGCAGAAGGGAGCTATTAAAGGCAGTGGCAGGACTCAGCCATTTGCAGCCATGCAACCTGCCCTGCCTGCAAACGCACAATGGCACTGGCTTGGCACAACTCATTGTGCACCTAATTAATGAAGGCAAAATCACAGTGCCCTGCAATCCCACACACCCAGGGAGGATCCCAACACACCTCCCTCACACAGATCAACAGGCTCTCACCATATGACTTCATCTGGGTTTCTGGACAAGTTAACTACCTGCTCTGTGCTTCCAACACCACCGCTGATGGACAGCGAAGCTCTGGGCCCCAGCCCATAGCCATAGGGTGAAGGCAAGGGCCTGCGGGTTCTCAGCCCGACTGCAGACCAGGCAGTACAGTCTCTGTCCTCCAGGCAAAGAAGCCAGGGACCCAGGGGATCCAGCCCAAGCTGTGGCTAAGAAGAAGGGAAGGTGGGACAGGGTAGGGAATGGAATTCCACCTTTCAGACTGATGGACAACTTGATTCCCACATGCTGCGTGATGGAGCGTACTCATCTGTCCCCAGCCTGCCTCCTTGTCTCAGTCTGGGAGCTCCTGGATTCTCAGAAGTGGGGTCAAAGCTTCCTGACCAGTGCATTTGTCAAAGGAAAGTCTGAGTTTTCCCCTACTCCCACAAGCCCAGGCGCAGGAAGGAGTCTCAGGCGGGCTGGCAGTCACAGCCGCCTCCTCCCAAGTCACAGCTGATTGGCCTTTTACTAATATCCCTGTAGATATGATCACTGTAGATATTAACACTGCTGCCCATATTCTGCACGCCACTGCCAGTAAAGCTCTGGTATGATCACTGTGAACACCAATAACCGCCGCTGAGGTCATCTCCAACCACGCGAGCACACACTGCAGCCATGGTCGTCCTCGCGGACACCCGCCACCGCCACACGGTTCCGGCTGAGGAACAGGCTGCACCGTTCCCAGGGGCAGGAGCAGGACACAGAGGCTCACAGCCTGCCCTCAGGGTGTGACACTTTTAGGATGGTGGGGGCCAGAGAGGGGCCCAGGTCTTCCTGGAGGGAGAAGCCTCAAACTCCACTCCCTCTAGGGTTGAGCCCCTGGACAGGCACCCATGGTCCCTTAGTCTCCCAAGTCAGTTTTCTCACGGGCCTGCAGCTGGGGCCCACCCGCTGAAGGACACACCTGCATGTTTGTGCAGCCCTGGCCGAGACTGCCTCCTGCGACCGACCAGCCTGCCAGCCGCCTTGCTACCTTGGCCTGAGTGCAGAGTTGGGCTACATCATCTTGACACATAATTATCTCCCCTATTCTTAATCATCTGAGCGGCTCCCTAATGCAAACTGGGCCTGGCTGCTCCCAGGGTCCGGAGTAGGGGAGGGGGAGGAGGGGCTGAGATAGATCTACCTTTGCTTTCTCCTCTCCTCTCTTCTCTCCTTTCCCACTTGGTCTGATGGATCAAACTGGGGAGATAGGGAATGTCACAGGCCTGGTTTCTTGCAGGGAAAGGACAGCTCGTTCTGGCCTGGGATTGGTCAAGGGCTTGGGGGCAGTCAGGGCAAAGGAACCCCCATCTCCAAAAAGAGCAGGGCCTCTGTACCTTCTTGCCCCCTGGAAACTTAGAGACCCCCAGAATCCTTCATGCCACCTGCACTGTCTCATTGTCTCTGTCACCCTGCTGGAGGCCAGCTCCGTTCCGGTCCCTTCCTGCCCGCATACCTCCAGTGGCTTCTGCTTTCTGCACACCAGCCCATGCTCCTCCCATGGTCTGTTCCTGGCCTGCTGTCTTGGGACCCAAAGCCACTTACTTAGCCCGACCTCCTAGCTGCTTCCACCTGTGATTCTCATAAGGCTCAGTCTGTCAGACAGGGTTTCCAGCCTTCTCCTCGGCTGCCCCACAGGCCCCTCTGCAAAGAGCAGCCCTTCCTTGCAGCGCACCCTTGCCCCCAACTCCTTGCTCCCAGACCCTGCGTCACCACGGCTATCTGATGGGCCCTTCCTCTCTCTGAGCTCGCAGGTACGACACGCCTCACTAGAGTGTAAGCTCCTTAAGGACAAGAATCACGTCTTGTTCTGCTCTGGGACCCGGAGCACCAAGCCTTTCTTGCAGCTGATACGCGGGAAAGGTTCACTGGCTTGAATTGATTTGGAACAATGAAAACGACCCACTGCTTCCAGGGGAGAGCACTATGTTCTGGGCAGGCCAGGCCCAGCCCTTGGTGACCACGGCCTCCAGCCAGGGTGTCCCGGCCCCCTGGCCTCCCTTCATGGCTCACAGGAGCCCAGGCAGCTGAGGGGACACTGGACCCCCACCCCAGGTCAACAGTGGACAGTGCAGAGGGGCTCCTGTGGCCTTCTTGGCCCAGGCCAGCTCCTGCTCTGAAACGCGCAGGGGCTGTGGTCATGGAGGAAAGCCATGGGGTTTGAGGCAAGAGTCTCCCAAAGCACTCAGGGTGCCCAGGAGCCTGGCAAACGCCCAGGGATGGGAAGCCCCCAGAGAGAACTGGGACTCGGGGCCTTTCCCACACCCCCCACCCACCCCGCCCATCAGGGGCTGCGGCCAAAACAACCACAATGAAATTTAGTGAGTGGCAAAGGCCGTGGCAGCCAAATGGGTTTGGAGACTTTGGAAGGAGAAATAGAGCCAGACAAGCTGTTTCCCTGTGAAACGAGGCCATTAGGGCTTCTGGAAGGAGGCCAGCGCCAGGTCATCCCCGTCCTGCCAGGCCCGGGCCGCGCCCACACTCTCCCTGCGCCGGGCCTGCGCAATCCCCGCTTTGCGCCTTTCCTCCGGTCCTTCCTCCCCGAGCTTTCCCCCACCAAGGGCTTGTCGTGGCTGGGGATGGCCACATGACGGATTGTCCAAACAGGACATTTTTGAGAGGAAAAGGAGCTGCTGACTGGCCAAGACACAGAGACAACAGGCATAAATCGGGACTGTCCTGAGCTAATGGGGTATGTGTCACCCCTTTATGGTCCTTGTCCGAGGATTCTGTCTGTCGCATGGGAGACACCTTTATAATCCTGCACACATGCACACACCACCCCCCACCAAGGCTGGGAGGCTACTGTGTCCCCGCAGGGCCAGTGGGAGGATGGGCACAGGAGCAGACCTGAGACCCCGGCACCTCCGTCAGCCCTGCTCCCAACTGCTTGAGGAGAGAACCAAATGGTCCCCAAGGGACCCGCAGCGCGACAGCACTTGCAAAGCACCATGCCCAGGCTCATTCCCAACACTCTCTCCCCTTCTTGCTTCCCTCCTCCTAAGCGCCCTCCATCCTCCTAAGCTCCCTGCAACACAGCCGGGCTGCACCCTGAGGTGCAGGGGAATGAGGGGAAGGACGGGAGGGTCTGGGGGGGTCCTCTCAGAGGACAGCACAGAGAGAGGCCCCATGCCCAGCTCCCTGAGTGGTGCACGGGGCAAGGCAGTGTCTGTGTGTGACAGAGAAAGGACACCGGGGCTGGCTGCAGGTGACATCACTCTCCCACCTCCTAATGGCTTGGGATCAGGTGAGGACAAGGTAGCCTTTCCCCCACAGGTCAGAGACCAGCTGACCCCAGCCTCCGAAACCCTCCCAAGGTGAGTGGCTCACGTCTGTCCCCCGGCATCCCACAGGGATAGCTGAGGTGTGTCCCATCGGAAGGAGAGGCAGTCAGGGCTGCCGAGCAGATGGTGCAGCTGGGGGCCCCACCAGCAGCCTCCCCCCCCTCCAGGAGCCAGCAGGGCAGTGGGGGGACCTGGTCTTTGCTACTAAAACTGATCTCACAGCAGAGCAGCTGCGAGGCCAGGCCGAAACCGGAGCCCTGAGTCCAAGGACAAAGCATGCGTAGGGGAAGCCAAACGCCTTCCCTCCTCCCTACCTTCATCACGTTTCCTCTTCTCACCATTGGAGCGAGGAATCCCCAGGATCCCATTGATGGAGTAGGAGCCCACTGGGTCATTGGAGGCGCTGGAAACGGGAGGGGAGGCCGTGCTGGGAACTGGACGAGAGCAAGGACATGCCATCAGGGTAGCAGTTGTGGTCGTAGGCCAAAGCCCCGGGGCTGGGGGCACACAGAAGCAGAGGACACAGGTGGGATGAGGAGTCCACATGCCCCCTGTTCCTCTGAGGCTACAGGGCCCCTGGTGGTACATACAGCTCGGGCTATTACCCACTTCTGCCAGCCCTGGGTAGGTGGTAACCAGTCAACCCCAGGCCTACTCTGCCAGTCCGTGGGTCTCACTGGGGTCCTTGAACTCTCTCTTCTGCGGATGGATGGAGTTACAGGCCCAGGCAACCCCAAAGCTGAACCAATCCAGGGAGCACCTTGGCACAGCTCATCCAATTCCTGGGGCTGGGCAAACCTTTCCACCCCAGCTGCAGCTCAGCCTCCTGCAGGTCTTTGCCAACCCTGCTTTAGCGTGTGTGGTTCTCTCAGGTCTGCCCCTGTTCTTCAAGAACCCCGGCCGAGCCCCACGCTGGGAACTCCTGGGAGTTCTCTCTCCTGGTTGCTCCTGGCCTTGTGATCACTTGAGAAGTACCTAAGTCCCCCCTCCTGGTGCAGACCAGTGAACCCATTCACTTGGTGACAATTAACTCAGGTTTAGGCTGGCCCAGCACTCCCTCCCAACACAGGCCTGGGAAACAGCTGCACCTGTCAACCCCGGGAAGGCTAAAGCTAACCCTTTCCACTTCCTGCCAGTCAAGAGAGAAGGGGACAGCTGCCATTAAGGGCATCAAGAAAATCTTATCTGCACCACAGCTCTTCAAACTCCAGGCCTCATCTACGGCTACGGCCACAGCCAGGTACCCTTGGGCCAAAAGGAACACAGTCTGTGTGTACGCTGGGGGGTAGGGGGGTGTTAGCAGGTGTTCTAGTAGGCCTGGGCTGTGTCATGACAGACCATGAGCATGGGTCAAGAAATAAGGGGGGGAGAGAGAGAGAGAGAGAGAGAGAGAGAGAGAGGAGGAAACTTAGACAGAGAAGGGAGGGAGAAAGAGGAACTCATCAGAGGCACCAAGGAGAGGAAAACAGAACAAGGGAAAGGCAGAGAGGGAGAGAAGAGAGGATGGTTTCAAAAGTTAAGAAAATGAGTATGAAGTGAGAAGGCAGAGATGGAAGAAAGAGGGACAGGTAGGGAGAAAGAAGCAGAGCAGAGAAAACGAGAAGATGGGGGTGGGAAGAAGAAACACCAAAGGCAAAGTACGGATTGAGAGAGAGAGTGAGACGAGGACAGAGACTGCCTGGGCAGGGCAGAGGCCAGGCGACGTGGCTGGGAGGCAGAGAACAACCCTGGTGAACTGCTCCCAGGCAGGGAGACCGCGAGCCCCTGGACAGAAGGGAACTGGAGAGGCCCCAGACCCCAGACAGGTGGGCAGTTCCTCGTGGTGGAGCCGCATGTCCTGGCTGCCCTAGGCGGGGCCATCTTCCCCTCCCCTGAGCCCTCTTACCGATGGTGTGGCCGGGGGCAGTCACTCCCGTCCCAGTCCCGTCTGGTGTTGGGTGGAAAGGCTGCTGCACTTTGGTCCGGATGATCCTGCAACAGCATCACACGTGTGTCACCCACACAGGCCGGCTCCCGCCCCTGCACAGTCCAGCCCTGCTCCCGGACAGGCTCTCTCCCAAGCTCCTCGGCTCCTTCCTCTTCCCTCTGTTGCCTGAACTTCTGCTCTAATTGCAGGCACCAGGTTTCCCCCTTGTTGGCCACACAGCCCCAGTCTCGTGCAGCTGTGGGAAGGGGCAGCATACGCGCTGTCCTTCCCCATGCACCGCCACCAGCAGACTCGCAGCTCGGTTTCAGAAGGATCGAGCAGCAGACTGAGCGGAGTGCGGCACCCTTCTTCCTTCCAGGCTTCCTGTCCACCTTGTGGTCCAGCTTCCCCCTCAACCACGTATCTGTCTCCTTCTGGCACCTGCACCTCCTGGGTTTGGGGGTCATTTGGAGCTTGCGTTCCTATGGGGACTGCATCACAGGCCTCCAAGGTTGAGCGGAGGGGGATGGGCCTCCCCCACATCTCTGTACCTATATTTTGCAGAGTTTCTCCTTCCCCACATCTCAAGCTAAGGACAAGCACACAGGGAAAGGCTGGGTCACAGGTGACCCTTTGGTTCCAGGATTCCAACACAGCACACAGTACCTCTGCCAGATGTCAATCTTGAACAACCTCACCCTGAGCCTGCGTACTGCTCGCAGCTCAGAACCCTGGTCCCATAGGCTGGCCCAAGGGCCTCTTCTCTGAGGGTGTTACCGGGATCTAAGATTCTGTAGCAACCTGGGTGGAACGTGGGCGCTCACCTCCCTGTCCACCCCAGGGACAGGGCCCAAATCAGACACGCCAGGGCTGGGATGGGCCTGCCTTTCAGTGGGCCAGATCTCAACAAGGCAAAAGACGAAGCCTGAAGCCAGCATGGAGGAAGGCTCCCCTCGGCCTTCTGGTCAAATCAGGGGCCCTTGGAAGCAACTTCTCCGGCAGCACGGCGCCTCCCCACAGAGAGGTGTGAGAGCTGCGGTCGCTTCAGCCAGCCAGCAGAGTCACCAGCCCTGAGCAACTCGGCTGCAGCCAGCTGTTCCCGAGCCTTTGCAGGCACGGCCCTCATAGGGGTGGACATGAAGTCGGGGAGGGAAGCCCTGCACCCTGAGAAAGCCAAGCAGCCCCAGGGCATCAGGCAGGCAGTGCCAGGAGCCGCCCCCTTGCCGGCAGGGGGCTTGGGGAAGAGGAGTGGAAGCTGATGTTGGTCAGCAAAGCGGAGAGGGCAGAAATCAGAGGCCTGGGCGCAGTGGAAATGGCACTGCCTGGATTTGGCTGCCAGGAGGAGTCCACACGGCCCTCGGCACTCCAGGCCCCATCAAGGGTTGGACCACAGGCTCTCTGGGGTTTCTTTCCCCACTTTAAGAAAATACTAACACAACACAAATCTAAGATGAACAAGGAAGGGGAAGGGAAGGCATTACAGAAGCAGGTGCAGGAGAAACAGGAAGCGAAGCATGGAAGAAGCCAGGTAAACAGGGTGTCTGGGGGTTAACGCCTGCACCAGTCTGCCGGGAGCCGCAGGGCTGGGTAAGGGAGGAAGGAGAAATAAGGCTGAAAACGTGGATGTGATAATGATAATAGCTATTTTCCACTTACTGAGCATTTATTAAGTACTGATATTACATACAGCTTATATGACTTATATACACTCTGTTAATTCTCACGATAACCTCCAAAGGAGATACCATCAGCCTCATTTTGCAAATTGAAAACCAAAGCAGTTCACTTAGGAGCCCACCGCCAGGGAGGGCAGAGTCGGAACTCAGACCTCACAATCGATGCCTTCGGTAGCTTGTCAGCCTTCCCCCAGTGTGGAGGACCAGGCTGACGAGGTCTCAGCCACGGGCAGTTTCTAACCTAGAAGGTAGGCAGACAAATAGGTCTCAGGATGGAAGCTGTCCCAGGAATGAGAGGAGAGCATATGTAAGACACCGCGGAGGCCGAACGGCCACGGTCTGGCAACGAAGCAGAGTCAAGCACGGCTCTGAAGCCCCGGTTCTGGGTAACAGGAAGCCTGGTGGTTCATGCTGCTGTCAAGAGTAGGGATGCAGGGCTCAGGGGTGTGGTGCAGCGGGTTACGCTGCTCCCTTCGATGCTGGCATGCCATTTGTGCCAGTTCGTGTCCTGGCTGCTCCACGTCCAATCCAGCTCCCTGCTAATACTTCTGGGAAAGCAGCGGAAAATGGCCCAAGTCCTTGGGGCCTGCACCCACATGGGAGACCCAGAGGAAGCTCCTAGCTTCAGCCTGGCCCAGCCCAACCACTGCAGCCATTTGGGGAGTGAACCAGCAGATGGAAGCTCGCTCTCTCTCTCTCTCTCTCTCTCTCCCTCTCTCATTCTATAGCTTTGCCTTTGAAATAAATAAATCCTTTAAAAAAAAAACAGGGATGTAGGGGGTGACTGGTTTGGGGGAGGTGAGATGGTGATGCAGGTGCTGGACATGCAGCCTTGGAGGTGGCAGGGGAGTGTCCAGGTTGACATGTCCAGGCATCCGCTGGCTGAAAAAGATTTAGAATGACGAGGAAAGGAGTGTTGGAAGGAGTGGCTGCAGGCAGAACCTCCATAGGACCATTACACCTAAGTCGACGGGGAAGAACGTTTCAAGAACACCATCCGTGGTGCCCACGGCAACATAGAGACTGAGGGGAACTGGGAATAAAAGAGATGGGGAGATTCTGGCAGCCATTAGTGGCCTTGGAGACAGGAGTCTCAGCAAAGCAACTGGAGCAGGGACCAGACGGCAGGAGGTTAGTGCGTGAACAGGGAGGGACCAGAGGCAGCAGAAGCGGACCACAGCCTTCAGAAGTCTGCAGAAGAGGGAAGGAGAGCAATGTACGGAAGTCAGAGGGTGGAGCCCGCAGCAGCGTGGGAGGAAAGCTTTTGGGGTAAGAAAGACCCGGGAAGTTGTTAGGCTGAGGAGAAGCCAGAGGAGGGAGAGGCTTCAGGTTCCTGAAAGACTGGACGATGAGCGCTGGGCAGAGCAAGGAGATGGCGGGGCCGAGGGGATCCGCTGGCATGGCCTGTTGCCAGGTGGCCAGGAGCTTTACGAAGGAGTTTTCATCTCTCAGTAAAGCAAAAGGTAAGGTATGTCCCAGAAGACGGAAGGAAGGTTTGGAGCATGACTTCCTGACACGGGCTGGTCAATAGCTGAGGACAGTGTAGACACATCTACAAGAGAAGTCTAGAAGGCCCCTGAGCGGCTCAGAAGAGCTGCTCCCAATTCACTGCCGCAGAAAACTCCACTGGGCCCACAGTGGCTCCGGCTTGAAGGCTGCTAGGCTGGGAGCCCCAGGGCTGGGGCTGGGTGAGACAGATAACCAGATGCTGAGGAGTTTCTGTCTTCCTCACCAGAGCCTCTGACCCCTGGGGCACTGGTGCGGATTTAGCAGGGGCGCAAGTGATGGGAAATCACTACGCCCTGACAGCGCTTGGTGGTGCACGGGAGAGCAGCCGGGCAGGGCGCCTGCTGCCAGTACCTAGTGCTCTTGGTGTCCGTCCACAACCTGAGGCAGTGGGCATTTGCCTGTCCCCGGAGCCGATTGAGGGGGATTTAAGAATTGAGAACATGGAAAACCTGATGTCATCCAGTGCCCACCTGCACCTCGTAAATTCAACAATTCAAGGGACTAGCACTTGGGATCCAACAATGACACAAAGCGGTTGTTTAGGGGGACACCTGATACTCTCTCCCCAGGCCCCCCACCCCATCCAGGGCCTTTTCATCCTCAGCTCCACTAGACAGCCAGGCACCTCTGCATCCCCCATGGCCCAGGCAGGTTTGAGCTGGAAGTCAAGTGCCACTAGGATGCTGGCGGCTGCATCTCCATTCCCACAGAGACCACCCTGCAAGGCTCCCCACTCTCCCTTCTCTCCCTTCTTCTCGCAGGATGTTGGCTCCTCCACTACCTCAGGTGAGAGGCACTAGGACTCCTGGGCACTCAGAGGCTCCCACACTCACAGGTGCAGCAAAGGGCATATGGGTTTGGGCTCTAGGCTCAGTCTGCCTGAGTCTGAATCCCTGCTCCACTCCTTATTGCCTGGGAAACTCTGGGCAGGTTCTTATTCCTTCCTGTCTAAAGTAAGATCACGCTACTCTGCCTTCCAGCACTGTAGTGAGAAGTGGGAAATCACTTACTTCATGTGCTTCGTGTGCTGGCTGGCTCAGCAAATGTTGGCTACAATAACCATGAGGGCCAGTACTATTACTCTTATGGGTGACCCCTAGGTCTGGCTGCTTTCAATTTGGAGCCTGGGCCAGATGTAGGCGGGAGGCTTCCCCATCCCATAGGCCCCAACCTGGTCCATGCAGGTGCTACGGAGACCCTGGGGGAGGGCACCGAGAAGACAGGCAACAGTCTGACCCAAAAAGAGGTGGCATCAGGAGGACTCAGGGAGACGGACTGGGGCTGGATCGGGCCCCGTCTGGGGCCCTGGGAAGGAACCAGACTGATGCCAGGGGGCTGTGGCAGAGCTTGCGACAAAGGCTGACAAGGGAGGTGGTAAGGTCACTTCCTCTTTGGTTAAACTCCCAGGAGGAGTTCAGCTCCTTCAGCTTAGAGATCCAAACAGTCTCTGGGGCTTGAGTTAGGAGGAAAGTGGTGCACGAGTCTCCTATCACACTGGTAAACTCAGGAAGAAGGACAGGCGCTCTCTAGCTTCTCAGAAAGCACCAGAAGATCCTTACCCCTCTCCGTCTCCCTCTTCCTCCTCCTCCGCCTCCGCTCTGTCCTTCCTCCCTGTTTCTTCTCTGTCTCTCTCCCTCTCTTTCTCCGCCCCTCTTTCCATCTCCCCGTCTGTCTGTCTGTCTGTCTCCTTGCACCCTGAAGTCCCACTGTGGCTACGTGAGTTTATTGATTCCTGGGAGCTGGGGGAAAACGGGAGGCAGGGCTGGGGTGCAGGCTCAGGGATGGAAATAGAAGGCTATAAATTATTTGTGACAGGAAAGCAATAGTGGCAGAGTGCTGAGCACAAGTCCTGTGTCACTATTAGATTCCTTTTAGCCTGATGACACTGTAAAAAAGGTTAAGTGTCTGCTGGAATCGTACACCTGGGGGGCCGGGGCAGCCTGGGAGCAGAACAAGCCACTGAGAGCAGGTATATCAATTCTCCAGGCCAATAATATTCCTCTCATTGATCGCCACGCAAAGTTCAAAAATCTCATTACAGCCAGGCAGACCGGGAACTTTTTACAAATCAATAGAATGATATAATGTATGTATACTTAGTACAAATGTATCTATTCATCTATCCATCCATCCACGGTCTGCCTCAGGGTTTCCAAGTTAACCTACCCATCATATTACGTTACCTTATGTATGATTATATTATGTGATAATAAATGGTGTGCAAAAACTCCCCCTCAGGTGGAGACAAGAAGAGGGCCTATTAGCATCGAGGTGACCTCAGACAGCTCACCTTGAAGGGAGCAAGGGGGCAGCATCTCCAGGACGAGGCTGGCCAGGCCTTCCAGGAGCAAGGCTTCCTCAGCAAAGGCGCCTGCCATAGGACCACTGTCTGCTGAGCACCTGCTCTGTGCTAAGCAATGCTCTACGTGCTCTGGACAAACAGTTCTCTTACCTTCCCAGCACTCTACTCTGCAATCAGTGCCCAGGGTCGCCCAGTTAATACAGGCAAATCTGAGATGTGGGGTTCAAGAACAATGGTCCCGGCGGCTGTATCCTTAATCGCCAAGTGCACTGCTTCCAGGGAAGGGACACTAAAAACTCCAAACTTCAAACTCCTGGATTCTAGGTGCAATCCCTGTTCCTCACAAGCAGATGGGAGTGATGCACCTGCAGGAAGCAGCTGCTGGCACCAGAGATGGGCGGGACCCCCTGAAGCCCTGTCCCACAGCCTACAGCAGACCACCTTCTCAACTCTGGAATTCCTTCTACGAGTGGCAAGCAGGCCCCAGCCTGGTCACCTTGCTGGTTTTCCCAAAGGGTCTCAGGCTCAAGATGTCAGATACCCACATCCATGTGCCAGATACATGTACAGATCAGCTTAACTCATTAGGTCCCAAGCTCTTCAATTCTGCAAATATTTCAACAACATAATATTCACTTTACAGTTAGTATATGTGGTACATTTATTGCCTAATTTGAGCCTTTATGGGTGTCCTATGAATAGGACAATGGGACATGATGGGTTAAGTTGTCCTGGGGAAGAATGCTCGCTTCAGAGTCTTTGAAGAAAATATTTAAATTCTGGTATGGGGAAAGTCTGTCCTGATTTGGTAAATCAAAGGGACCAAAGGGTAGCTTGCTTCAGACGAGCAGGTCCCACTGGCCAGGCAATGGTGGGTGGAGCCTCTGCCAGCGTCTTCAGGCTATCTCCATATTTATTATAAGCTGGTTCATGCTAGTGAACAAAATTACTTTTGCTTCAAAAAATATTTTGCCCAACCTACTACAGGTATTTGCTGCAACTCAAGTCTCAGAGCTGCCAGTATCCAACGCGTATCCCAGACTCTGAGGCAAGTCGGCATCTTTGAGCTATCACGGATCGCCCCGGAAACTCTCCCTGCCTCCTGTGAAGGGTCCATGCTCTGAGAACTCTAAGTGCTGGGATCTCCCGTTGTACAGGCCAGGAGCTGAAAACCTCCCCCCACCCCCACTCTGGCCCCATCCCAGGAGCCCAAAGGAGGCTGTGCACACCTACGCACGGCTGGAGGCTCGCGCTGTTCCGCAGGCTCTGGCTCTGCAGTTGGTGTTCACCCAGGCTCAGGCACAAGCCCTGAGGGATCCAGGCCTGCGTGTCCCCAAGCCTTCTGTGCATGAGAACGGCCCCTGGCGGGAGGCTCAGGCCATCCCGCAGAGCTGGGGCAGGCCTGCCCATCCTGGCTGCAGCAGGACAGAGCTGCAGCACCCAGGTCCCAGGTGACCAGGGTTCTTCACGAATGAATCAGGAGCATCCACCTCTGGTGTTGTCCTGCCAGAAAGCTTGCAGAAGGATTTCCTCCCAGGGGCGCAGGCCAAGGCAAACCCTGGTTCCCGCTTCAGAGCCCCTGGACTGGAATTTCTGAACTCAGACACTTGAGAGCTGCCCCGAGCCAGGGAGGGAGCAAAGCCCCTATTGGCTGTACCGGGAGCCTTGGGAGAACTGGGCGGGAGTCAGAGACTAAGCCAGCTCCTGGCTCACGCGCTGTCAATCCCACTGCTCTGCATCTGTGTCCTGACTCCAGTCAGCATCGTCACCAACATTCCTCTGGGGAAACTAAGCTATAGGTTAAACACCAAAATCATTACACGATGGCTGTGGGTGCCCTCCAGGAGGATAAACTCCCAGTGGGTATCTTAGATACCACTCATATTTTCTGCATCAACTTAACCTTCTAGTACTGGCATTGACGCCGATAATCCTTCCACCACGTGTCCCTGGGAGCCCAGGCCAGAGACAATTTACCAGGCTAGATGGGCCATGGGGCTGGCCCAAGGGGGCAATAGTGATGGTTTATATGATGAATAGTAAGCATATGGATTGATTTAACTTCAAGATATGCTTAGGCTTAAAAATTAAGGGGCAATGTGTTTAACTAACCATTTGGAAACCAGTCTGTGGTGCATGCCAAGGCCAGAGCGTGACCAGACTTGCTCGTCTCGCTGCTGGCCTGCCCTCATCTGTCAGGGCCTCTGGCTAGGGCCGTCCACCCCACCCCAGGCCTGCTCCAGCGGCTCCGGGGCTGCTGGGTGTGATGGGGACGGCAGTGCTCATGCTGCGGATTCATTGCTGGGACCAAGGCCCAGACTGGGTGCTTGTCTGTCCTCCCTGCCCCTCCACAGGCAGCAGGAAGCCTGGAGGATGGACCCCTCACACCTCTGTGAGTGACCGCCTGGCCTTCCTGCCTCTGGCCCTGCCCACCTCTCCAGCACTCAAAAAATAAATAAATAAATAAATAATAAAATAAAAATCCAGCCTTCTGTCTCCTGAAAGAATGCTGTGTGGAGGTACAGACATGGGCCACAGCGGTTAAGTAGTTCTTAGAACATCTGCATCCCATATCTGAGTGCCTGTGTTTTAGTCCCAGTTCTGCTTCCAATCCAGCTTCCTGCTAGCACACCCTCTGGGAGACAACAGGTGATGGCTCAAGAGCTTGGGCTCCTGCCACGCATGGGGTAGACCAGATGGAGTTCTGGGCTCTTGGCTTTGGCCTGGCCCAGGCCTGGCTGTTGTGGGCATTTGGGGAGCAAACCTGTGGATGGAAGCTCTCTTTCTCTATCTCTTTCATTTTTTAAAAAATGACTTATTTATTTTATTTTTTGAAAGGCAGAGTTACAGAGAGAGAAGGAGAGACAAAGAGAGAGAGAGAGAGAGTGAGCTTTCATCCACTGCTTCACTCCCCAAATGGCCTCTATGGCCAGGACTGAGCCAGGCCAAAGCCAGGAGCTTCTTCTGGGTCTCCCACTTGGGAGCCATCCTCCACTGCGTTCCAGGCACATCAGCACAGAACAGGATCATAAGTGGAGCAGCCAGGACATGAACCGGTGCCCATACAGGGTACTGGAATTGCAGGCGGTGGCTTAACCCGCTGGGCTACAACACCAGCCCCTCTCTCTGCCTTTCAAATAATAAGTATGTAAGTATTTAAGTTATCGTTGGACTCAAGCATTCAGAGCAGCTGTTTGGATCACTCTGATGGGCTTTCCTCCTGGGCTGAAGTCCTTACTCTTCTAAAAGAAATGCCATGTGGATAAACCTGCAAGTGCTTCCCCTTAACTACAGGGGAAATCCAGGATGCCCCAGCCTGGCTTTCAGAATCTCCCCGAATCTGGCGCTCCCCTGGCTTCCCAGTGTGGTCCGCCCAGGGCCGCTCCACTCGGGGTTCAGCACAGAGCTGAGAGCCTGCTTTCTGCTCACTCGGTTCACGCCAGGTCTCCCCTGGGCTCCGGGCTCCGCAAGGGCGGACACCAAGTCCATTTGTTCCACCACTGGCTTCAGCTCCTAGCAACAGTGCCTGGCATAATGTAAATACATCCAACCATTCGCTGAGTAACAAGTGAATATTATTATTTTAATCATAACAATAACAGAACCTTAGGAGACAAGAGTGGGTGACCATGTGCTCACCATGTACCAGGCACTATGCTAAGAACTTTCTGTGGATTCCTTAATTCTCAAAACAGCCGTGAAGATTATTATCCCTGTTCTACAGATTATTAAGATTATTATCCCTGTTCTCGTAGCTGAGGCTCTGAGAGGTTAGGCAACTCACCGAGGATCACACAGCTGCTATGTAACAGAACCAGAATATAAAACGCAAACGTCTCACTCCATAGCCTATGCTACTAACCGCTGGGTAGAGGAAGTCTAGCACATCTGGAGCAGATGATAGGAGCCAGGGCAGACTGGACAAGCTGCATAGAGTAACAGTATAAATAATAATGGTATAGTTTTTATAAATATAAATCATGTAACTAATATAATTATAAAATAGTAAATAGTGAAATAATAGCTTTAATAACACAAGTAATATCATTTCTTTCTGTTCACTGTAAGGCAGGCATTGTAGCAGATGTGTCTCTCAGCCCTGCACGCTGTCTACCTCACCTAGGAGACCAGAGTAGGATAAGCTGTTTGCCCAAGGTCAGATGCATGACAGCACTCAAGCCAGACTCTGCGGCCAGATCTGTGACTCCAGTGACTACAGGCTGACCTCTTCTGGAAATTGCTATATTAATATTTCTTTATGTTTAACTATTTGGGCATGGACACATTTTCTCCTTCAGACAACTGAACAAATGCCTATGCAAAGAACAGAAGTTGCACACGGCAGTGATTCCAAACCTGCTTCCCGCTCTCGGGGGTGTGCCACAGATGTATGTGGTAAGCCTCACACATTTGTGTTACAAACAAACCACATTTTTAGGCCAGCGCCACGGCTCACTAGGCTAATCCTCTGCCTGTAGCGCTGGCACCAGGTTCTAGTACTAGTTGGGGTGCAGGTTCTGTCCCGGTTGCTCCTCTTCCAGTCCAGCTCTCTGCTGTGGCCCGGGAGTGCAGTGGAGAATGGCCCAAGTGCTTGGACCCTGCACCCGCATGGGAGACCAGGAGGAGCACCTGGCTCCTGGCTTCAAATCAGTGCAGCGTGCTGGCCGCAATGCACCAGCCGTAGCAGCCACTTGGGGGGTGAACCAACTGAAAAAGGAAGACCTTTCTCCTCTGTCTCTCTCACTAACTCTGCCTGTCAAAAAAAAAAAAAAAAAAAAAAAAAAAAAAAAAAACCCACATTTTTAAGTGGCTGGAATGTCAGTGTATTTTATACGCACTGGTAGGTTTTGGGGGTAGATTTTACAAATCCTCCCTCCCTAGCTATCTAGCCATCTAGCCAACCATGTGTCTTCCAAATCACGTACATGACCACATGAGGATACTGCGTATGGATGCGTCTCTCATTTCTACATTTCTAGAAGTCACTTCTGTGATTAGTGTATCTTTATATTCACGCCTGCTGTGATGTATTGATCTAGATTTATAACAGCAGATAGATTTATCAAAATCTACTTCATGACTGTCTGCCAAGTTGGGCCTGTTTCTGTCAAATATTAGCCACACAGAGTCCACACCCATCTCTGCTGCCTGCCTAGGGCACTTGAGAGTCTCACCTCACAACTGTGCTTTCATGCTGGTCTGTGCACCCAGCACTGATGTGCACAGACGTGCATTTGTGTACCTGTGCATCTCTCTGTCTATGGCTAGGATGGGGGGGGTGTGATGTGGAAATGAGAGAATTATTGAATGCCAAGTAGAGGTGCAATAAATTCCATTGATTTTATAAACTCCAACTTGTCTTCAGTCTCCTTCCATTCTTTATCCTGGGGGCATTGCAACAAAAACCTATTTTAAATACCTTTGCTTTCCCCTCCCCCTCCCCAAAAAAGTGTCAATATTTTATTTGGATTTTTAACTTCGCTCCATAACAGTTGTTTGACCTCCTGACTCGTGCGAGTCACATAAATTCTGGGACTTTATTCAGGAGCCATGTTCCTGCTATTGAATAAGCAATTTGGGAGGGTGAATTAATGACTTGTGCTGTTGCTGGAAAGTCCCTGAAGAAATATTAAAATTGCTTGCAGACTGAATCGATACTCAGTGAACACCCAGCAAGAGGGCTTCGGCTCCGGAATGGCCGCAGAAGGCAGGCTCGCTAGAGGAAGCGGAGTTCCTGCACCCAGCTCAGCGAGCTTCCCCCAACCCCCACCCTGCCCTCCTTCCCTGGAGCTCTGTCATTTTCAGGAACAGCCAAGTCTTATTAAACCCCAACCAGGATAGAGCTGATTTGTCCTGTCTCAGAAAGCAGGCTCAGGGGACAGTTCAGTCTCTTAGAAGCAATGAGAGCCCGAGGCCTTGCTGGAGCAAGGTCTGGACACATCCACCTGCTGGCGCCTCTGCTCCCTGGCAGGCTGCCCTGCGCCTGGGGAGGCCGGGTGGGTGGAGGCGCTGGGTGTTGCCCTGCTGACTCCATCACCGCACGTCTGACCAATGTTTCCTATCGCCCAAGCGGTCACATGACTCGGGCCTTTGTGGACAGCCGTGCCTGTGGATGGAGAGTTTGCATTGTGCGTGTGTTGCCGTGGAGTGCATTGTGTCGACACATTCCGGCAGCTGGCTTAGGGTTTGTTACTTGGTGTTTCGTGGCATTGTATGGAGGTGACTGCACTTTGTGTAACACTGAGCTGGAGGAATGTGAGTATTGTTTGGTGGCAGGGTCTGTGTTTCTGCTTTGAATTATTGTGTTCATTGATCATATCAGCATCTTTTTTCCCCGTAATACGTGTCTCCCAGATTAGGTTAATGGGAGTCTCCTTGGTGATGTGGGTTGAGTAATGATGTTGGACCTGGGTGGTGGTGTATGATTCGGTAATTGCTTTAATTGCCTTTTCAATGTGCTTGTGGGTGAGAGGGTCCATCCCTGTAGCTTTTTTAGCTTACTCCAGTCTGGTGGACTTTCCAGAAGCAAGATTGTGTGGATGCAGGTCAAATCTCCCCCTGGCGATGGAATACTCGGTTTGCTTGCCTTAGAAGCAGACTGCCCCTCCTCCACTGAACGGTTCCGACCTTACCCCACCGGTCCTGGTGCCCATCTCCCTGCAGCTGCCCCTGCTCCACTCCGCAGCTCTGGCCGGCAGCACCTCCTTCCTTTCCAGCAGCCCCAGACGACGTGGCTCAGCAGTGGCCTGCACTGAGGGCCATACCCCAGGGACAAGCACAGCGCATGTGCTAGGCGCGGCCTTCTACCACGACACAGGGTCCTTGTTCTGAGCTCATGAGTAAAGGAATGAACACATAGCTGGGCCTGAGACTGCAGGATTACAGAGTTCCCCAAGAAATTACTCAAGCTTCCACTTCCTTTGCTCCAAAGTAGATATGAAGTCTGGCGCAGTGGAGAAGTCCGTGGGTTTTAGAGCACAGGTTCAAGGCTTAGTTCTGCTACACAGCTGTGACCTTGAGCAAGTTAAATAACTTCTCTGTACTCCAGTTACCTCATCTGCAAACAATCCTAGAAAGCCCTAAGGGGTTGTTTATGATACTTAAATCAATGAATACATGCAACATGCTTAAAAACAGTCCCTACTACAGTGAGCACTTGTTATTATTATTATTAGGAATACAAGATGGCTTATGAGGGAAGCAGCCATGAGATTGGCATATGCATGTATGCAAACATGTATACCTGTATGCTAATGTACATAAACTCCAAAGACAAATCAAGGTAGGTGTGTGTGTGTGTGTGTGTGTTTAAGCCAAGAAGTGCAAAAACTGTGAGTGTGCAGTGTGAGGGGCAGGTGTGGGTCTGTCCTTGGCCTCTCTTTCATTTGGACAGTGGCAGGAGCTGGGGCTCACAGCCTCCACCACTGCACGCAGGCACAGAGAGGCAGCAGCTGGGCCTGTGGTGATGTTGGCAAAAAGGAGGAGGGAGCCCTCAAACATGTCTATTTCAAAAAAAAAAAAAATTTTTTTTTAAGGATAATTGAACTCTCAGGATTCAAATTCAGCTCTTCTAGAAAGTTTATGTCCTAATTTTAAAAATCAGGACCTTTATCAGCCGGTGGGTATTAATGAGAGGATAGTGGAATCTAGGTATTAAATTTGAGACCCAGGGAAGAGGTCATAAAGAGCACATGAGGGGGGCCAGCGCTGTGGTACAACGGGTTAAAGCCCCAGCCTGTAGTGCTGGCATCCCATGTAGGCACCAGTTCGAGTCCCGGTTGCTCCTCTTCCCATCCAGCTCTCTGCTATGGCCTGGAAAAGCAGTAGAAGATGGCCCAAGTGCTTGGCTCCCTGAACCTATGTGGGAGATCCAGAAGAAGCTCCTGGCTCCTGGTTTCAGACTGGCCCACCTCTGCCTATTGCAGACATTTGGGAAGTGAACCAGAGGATGGAAGGCCTCTCTCTCTCTCTCTCTCTCTCTCTCTCTCTCTGTCTCTGTCTCTCTGCCTCTTTGTAACTCTGCCTTTTAAATAAATTAACTTAAAAAAGAAAAAAAGAGCACAGAAGTGACTGTGAAGCAGTGGGTGTGCATCTTGCTGAAGCCCAGTGACAGAGCTTGCTGACCTCCCTGAGCTGTGGGGGAATCTGAGGCAGGAACAGGACTCTGCATTTGGGAAACTTCGCTTTTTGTCTCTGCTTTTGCTGGCACAGAGGAACGGGGAGAATTTGCACTTGTCCTGTTACTTTGAGTCACTGCTCCAAACAGAATAAGCTCAAAGTCAATTTTTTTCCTAAGATTTTTTTCTTAAAATCTTTTACCCCTTAACAAAATGGAAAGAATTATTGTGATCATCAAGCTGCCATGTCCTCTGGCATATCCAGAGATGCCGGCCAACAGCAGGGAGGCTTGGTCTCAATTTGTCCAGTGCTTGCTCACTTCTCCCTGTCCTCCTTCATCCTTTGTCTTATCTCCATCTTCTCTCTTCTCCTTCCCTCCTCTTGCTCTCTCTCTCTCCTTCCTCTCCCCTCTATGACATTTACGGCTCAGAGGAATGCTTCAAACCTATCAAGTAAGGACTTCTCCCCTCTACCCTTTTACTGTGTCTTAAAAAAAAAAAAAAAAATGCAAAGCACCACAACCCATGAAAATGCCGTGAAGTCCAGAAAATGCCAACCTTCAACTCCTCAAACAGCAACAACAGGCTCATCCAAGAGACAGAGGGTGCAGTGTGCAAGTCCCCACGTCTGTGTGCACGCACACACGCGGAGCCTGGCCTCTCCAAGGGGATGAGGGGACGCCCGTCTGACTCTGGTCAGGGTCAGGCATTGTCTTCTCCTGGAAACACACAGAGCAGGCCTCCTTCCTAGATCCAGTGGGGCTCCCAGGGGAGCCTCATCCCCACGGCCTTTCACCACACGCAATCCTATTTGCAGAAGAACCTTTAAGCTCTTCTACAATTTTTTATTGAAAAGATTCCAGGGTTTATGCACACACACTGACATAAACACCTCACAAAAATACACGCCTGGCGATTACCAAATTGCAGTAAGAATAACTAACACTTATCGGGCACTTCGGTGATCCTGAGCAGGTTTATGTGGATTAGCAAACTTCACACTCATGAGAACATCCGAGAGAGGCGCGTGATGGTCACCACAGTATACAAGAGCACGTGGGAAGGTCACGGAAAATGGAGATTGACCCCATCACACACTCAGGGAACAGGGAAGCTGCAGTCCGACTCTGCCACTAGGCCTCCTAGCTTTGCGGGAATCGCCTGAAACACTGTGGGTGCTTAGCCAGGGTTTTCTGAATGAATGAGTACACAACGGAAAGGCCCTACCCAATATTCTTCCCGAAGATAGCGAAGAGGACTCCCTCATGGACGCCAGACCCAGCAGACAGGCGAAGCTTATCTGGACTAGGCGATCCACTCTGCTGAGCAACTCTAGGGGAACACAGGTGCCCTCTGCCCTGCTTGTTCAGACAGGAAACGCGCCCCCCACCAGCTCTCCACTGAACTGCAGGGCCCAACAGAGCCCCTCTTTGAATCAGGATCCAGGCCCACAGGCATCGAAGATGCTTTCTGACCACAGCCTCCTGTGTCCCAGACCATTTTCTCTTCAAAACAGATATTTCTCCAGGTGTGCTTCTGTGCCTGGATTAAAAACGGAGGAACCCCATCAATTATGTCGATGTTTCTAAACTGCCAGACCACTGGCATCATATTGGCAACCTTTATAGATGACTGACCCGAGTTTCTGGTTTTCATCCAGATGTTTGGGAGTTACCACAGTCATTAACCTGTTTGTCGGCAGGTGCTCATGCATTTCCGAGAGACATAGGTGAACACTAAAGAGGAAGAGAATAGCCCAGAATACAACAGAGTAAAGAGGACAGTGGTAGCAGTTATTAAAAAAAAAAAAATCAGTCAAGCAGATGGCATTCTGGGAATGGATTGCCACCTTGGAGAGGTGGCATTAGAATGTGGGTCCAGCTCACCAGAGACTCACATGCTTCAGACCTCTAAAACCTCACACGGCTGCGTCCATGCCTACAGACCCCGGCCAGTGCAGCTGACGGCTCACTCCCTGCACCCAGCACAGGCAGCAGCTTGCCTGCGGTGCGCCCAGGCCACCTCTCCACACTGTACACGTTGTCGGTCCAAGCTGTGGATTGTGCAGAGCGTGGCGTCAATCTGCTGCGGACCTGTGTACGTGGACCCTGTACGTGATTTACTGCTCTGCTTTTATCATCTCTCCTACCTCCATTTCCTGTCTCTACTTCACAGCGCTATTTACAGCTTCCTCATCCACAGAGCATTGCAGCTATCTCCCAGGGTCTCTAACTGATCAACTCAAATGATTTTTCTCATCCAGGTTTTCTCTTCCTTCAACTAAATTTATGTCTTAGTAAACAGGAAGTTCAGATGACTCCATTCAGCAGGGTTGCCACTCTTATCAAAGGGACCGTGGCAGGGCCAGCATAGTGGCATAGCAAGTTAAGCCATCACTGGCATCCCATATGGGTGCTGGTTCAAGTCCCAGCTGCTCTATTTTGGATCCAGCTCTCTACTGTGGCCTGGGAAAGCAGCAGAAGACGGCCCAAGTGCTTGGGCCCCTGCAACCCACGGAGGAGACCTGGAAGAAGCTCCTGGCTTCAGTCTGGCTCAGTCCTGACTTACGTCTGAGGAGTGAACCAGCGGATGGAAGACCTCTCTCTGTGTGTCTCTCCTCTCTCTGTAACTCTTTCAAAATAAATAAATAAATCTTCAAAAAAGGGACTGTGGCACTAAAGGACTCTATCCAAGGGACGTGTATATATTCTGAGCAACCGGCTCTCCCCTCCCCCTTACGAAGGCTGCATGCGTGTGTGCACAACATCCTCCATGCTCCACCGTCAATGCCGCTGGGCACTGGCAGGAAGAGCAGTGACGGGGACAGCAGCGGACCCTCAAACCCAGGCCCTGAGCCCTCCCTGCTGACGACCACTCAGTCCCTCTAGGAGCAGCCCCACAGTCGCGGGGCGGGGGGGGCTGCTTCCTCCAGATGCCCTCTCCCAGGCACCCCTTCCTCTCAGAGCTGCAGAGCAGGCTTGCAACGCTGTAATTCACAAGCAAGCTTTTGGGGGTCTGGTCTCCTAGTGGGGTGAGTCAGGGCGGGGCAGGGAGGGAGTCTCAGAAGTCAGGTCAAGGTCTCCCCGTGTTCCTGGACCATCTCTTGCCTTTTCCTCCTTCTCTTCAGTTCTTTTTTTTTTTTTTTTTTTTTTTTTTTTTTTGACAGGCAGAGTGGATAGTGAGAGAGAGAGAGAGAGAGAGAGAGAAAGGTCTTCCTTTTTGCCATTGGTTCACCCTCCAATGGCCGCTGCGGCCGGCGCATCGTGCTGATCCGAAGCCAGGAGCCAGGTGCTTCTCCTGGTCTCCCATGCGGGTGCAGGGCCCAAGGACCTGGGCCATCCTCCACTGCCTTCCCGAGCCATAGCAGAGAGCTGGCCTGGAAGAGGGGCAACCGGGATAGAATCCGGTGCCCGACCGGGACTAGAACCTGGTGTGCCGGCGCCACAAGGCGGAGGATTAGCCTGTTGAGCCACGGCACCGGCCCTCTTCAGTTCTGTGCACACCTTCTCCCCATTCCTGACTGTGTGTGACCTTGAGCTCTGGCCTCTCCCTTCCCACCAGGGTCTGTCACAAGAGAGACAGCACCTGCAAAGAAGGGGTCCCCTGGCCTGACAGGCCCGGAGACCAGTCGTCAGAGGGCTAACCCATCACTTCATTCCTGGAAATAAATCCCACTGTATTTGCATTTTAATTTTGCACATAAACAAAGGCCCAGAGTACTCGCTTGGGCAGCATCACTGGACGAATTTAATTAGAAATGAAAAGTTTATAGGGCCCTCTTTAATGCGATTAATGCTCAGTTAACATTTATCACATTCGGATGCTGGAATCGTCTTCCCTAAGCAGCCACTGGCCATGAAATGAATTTCTCTCAACTTTTTTTGTACCCGCCCTGGAGGTCATCTCCTAAGGAGTCCGCGTGATCCTCCAGGCCAAGGGAAGGGGATGCGAGGGTGGGGGGAGAGGCAAATGTGCCAGTGCTGGGTGGGGGGGCAGGGGCCGAGAGGGAGCTGGACCCCTGCTGGGGCTGGACCCTCAGCAGAGTGCCCAGGGCGTAGCCCACAGACCAGCTGGAAGGCTTCTGCACCTCTGCCTGTCTTCTGCTGTTTCTCCCCCACTTTCTGTCTCTCTCACCCAGAGCTCTATTAGATCTTCCCTCCCAGCACCTTCGAGATTGGGGTGGAGACCCAAGTCCCAGCCCCGGACATGCCTGCTTTGCTCAGTCCTTCCTGGAGGCCAGGCTGCCACGGAGAGCCAAGAGGCTGCTGCCCTAATGTCAGCTCCTTAGAGAGGCAGGAGGGCAGGGAACGTGAAACCCCGATGGGTCCCTAGAGGGAGGATGGCCTTCCTTATCACATTCTCTCCAGTTAGAGTCCGCTGAGATTGGCCTCCTAACCCAAACCAGCTAAGCTGCGGAACAAGGAGGAAGGAGATGGGTAAGGGACAGGAGCAGGGGACAGCTGTCTTGGGCTTTGTCCCTGGGGAGTCGGCAACGGCTACCATTTCTCCTGGGGCAGCAGCACACACACCTCGGTGCAGCCCCTGCACACTGCTCACCAGGCTCACACCCAGCTGCGTGCCTGCACAAGGACTAGGGGGGACCCATAGGACCCCGCTGCCAGACCCATCAGGGCTTCTACCCTCTTAGGCTAGCGTTCCTTAAGGCTTCCAACGGGCAGGCTGTCCAGACAGCAGCAGGGACTTCCACACGACGCTGTGACCCAGTCATCCCTCAGCCAGAAACCTCCTGCACAGCAGCCATCAGCTCCCAGCGCTGAGAGTGACTCCTTCTGGGTGCTCCCTGAGTTGCCAGGGCCATTCAGGCAGCTTCCCAGCTTCCCAGACACCATCAGTCCACACGCACTGCATGGCAGAGCCACGCAGGGCCCCGACACAGAGCCACTGGCTTCTCTGCATGAGAGAATCAGGACACGAGCTCATGGGATAAGGCGCAGAAACAAGGGTCTCCCCGCTGACTGCCACCACGGTCAGGCAGGCACAACACAGCCTGCGGGGCTTGGGGTCTCCTTCAGCTTCCTTCACCTGCCTGCCAGACATAGGCTGGGCAGCTGGGTCCCGTGAAGCCCCAGGGCCCAATGGGGAGCACCAGGCTCAGGGAGAGTTGCCCCCAGCTTCACTCCTATTTGCTCAAACCCCAGGACCCCTTTGTCCCCCCCATTCTGCCACCTGCCCTCCCTTCCTTTTCCTGACTTCCTGACTCCACTGTGCCTGCAAGGTGAACCGAGTCCTCTTGGCAGCCGCGGCCCTCACAGCCCTGCTGGGAACCGCCAGTCACGTGCTCTGGCTTTCTCCGTTCCTGGGTCGCTGCAGTGGAGAGCAGAGAGCTGCAGCTCGGGCAGGACTGCAGGGGGAGCAAGTGGAGAGCAGAGAGGCCGGCTGGAGAGGCTCTGATCTGGAATCCCAGGGAGCGCAGACCTCCCTCCCTTCCTGTCAGCTTCTCTTCTGCTCACCCTCCTCCCACCTGCCAGGACGCTGCTGGGCACCTGCACTGCAGCAGTCCCACAGCCACTGCCAGCCAGCCTTGCAGACGGCCGGCGTCACACGCTGTGCTCCCGTGGCTCCCTCCATCACCGGCGACGCCTTCCTCCCATGCCACTGCCTTTGCTCCACCCTCTTCTCAGACACCTGCCCACCCTTCTCTCTCTGGCTGGCCCTCCTCTCTTCTCCTGCATCACCCTTGGGCCCTCAGCCTGGACCACCAGCTGCCAAGTGCTCTGGCTCCCTCCAGCCACTTCTAAGACCTTACCGGGTGCCAAAGGCGCCGGCTCAGATACGGGCAGAATCCAGTCCCCACTTTCTTTCCAAGCTCAGTAGTTGCTGGTTCTGCGCCGGCCATACACACCAATCCCAAACAAGCTCCTCCAAGCCAGCACAGCTCCCCAACCTCCCCCTTCCACTGCCCTGCTTCCTTGCCCCCTTCCTCTCTCTTCCTTACTTCTCGTCCCCTTCCATCCACATCGCCCTCTTCCCTGGCCACGAGGCATTATACGTTGTCCTTCTCCAGGAGCCCTTGGACCAAGGAAATGCCCTGTCACCCCACTGTGCCTGCACTGAGGTTCCTGCGCAGGTCTAAAGCACGGAGGTAGGCATGTCCAGTTACGGAGGTCAAGGGCTGCCCACCGCTGGCACAAGGGTGGGCCTGGAGCCAAAGCCGTGTTTTCCTTGGCCAGTAGGGTACTCTTGGAAAACAAAGCATCTTCTCATATCATGTTGTCTCTTTAAAAACAAATGAGGGGTGGATGTGCGGGACAGGAGTTAAGCTGTTGCTTAGGACGCCTGCCTCCCATGATTGCAGTGCCTGGCTGGAGTCCCGACTGCTCTGCTTCTAATCCAGCTCCCTTCTAATGCACCCCCTGGAGGCAGCCGAAGATGGCTCAAATATTCGGGTCCCCGCCACCCAATGTGGAGAGCCCAGTGGAGCTCAGGGCTCTTGGCTTCAGCCTGGCCCAGTCCTGGCTCTTGCAGGCACTTGGGGGAGTGAGCCAGTGGATGGAGGATCTCTCTGCCTTACAAATAAAATGGGGGGAAAATGAAAAGAAGAGCAAGCTTCCAGTTGCTTGGGGGGTTGTTGAGGATGAGTTGTGAGTGGAGCCTGGCTTTATAGCCACTCTGTCTCCGCCCCTCCTTGCCTCCTCTCTCACTGAGAGTTCCCAGGGATTACTGGGGAAGGACTTGGAGTCCACAGGGCCTGCCCCTTCTCCAGGGCCAGGCCATTCTCTTCTCATCCCCCTCCCCATCCCGAAAAGCTCCCCTGTACCAGCCCTCCTCTTCCCCAAGGTATCTGCCATTGCGGTCATATTCTACCTGGACTCCAATCTTTTCCAGTTGCCAGCAAGCATTCCTCCACCTGGGTCTCCCGCTTGGGTGCAGGAGCCCAATCACTCAGGCCACCGTGTCCTGCCTTCCCAGGTGCATTGGCAGGAAGCTGGATTGGAAGCGGAGCAGCTGGACTCAAGCTGGTGTTCACATGGGACACTGGCCTCGCAGGCAGTGGCCTAGCCCACTGCACCTCAGTACTGGCACCAAGCAAGGTTTCTGTCACACAGGGCCTCTTCCTGCCATCTGTAAGACTGGGCCTGGAGCCTGACCCTGGAGAAAGCTTTGCCCACCACTCTGTCCCAGTGCTGTGGCCATGCCTCTTACTGGGGCCCTGGCCTTGTGGGTCACTGGACCACTGCTCTAGAGGACGGATTGTACTGGGAAGAGCACCTTCTTAGCTGCTTATGCATTTGGTCCCTAACCAGTCCTGCCAACTGGGCTGGGACTCAGGTGTCAAAGTGAAGAGGAGTGCTGGTCACACCAACATTTACTACAAAGGTGGCATTGCTGCAGCAAAGCTTGCCTTACCAGGGGCTAACTGGACTACAACATTCTAGGGCACACAATGATCAGAGGGAAATTCAGCCCCAGTTTGCCCAAATCATCAAATGAGGACTCTTCAGCCCAGGCCCATTACCTTGAATGTCTGCCTCGGTGATTGACAGGGTGGGCCCAAGGACAAGGCAGTGCAGCCTTTCCCTGCGACTGTGGGTCACGCCCGAGGGCCCTCCTCCCTTTCCTCCTCTTGGCCTTAGCGCCCTTTCACCCAGGAACAGACACACACAAATCTCTATACTTGGGAAACCATTGTGCGTACATTCAACCTACATCTGTGCAGCACCGAAACAGCCTGTTCAACAGGAGAAAACCTGGCTCAGCCCAGTAGTTCAGGGGTACACAGATGAACCCCAGGTGATACAACTTTTCACCTGTCCAGAATCGCCCTTCTGTGTGGGCACTGGCTGTGGGACACTGTTCCCAGTCCTCAGGTCCCAGGAGACCTTCTGCTTTCCCTTCACGCAGCCATGCAGCTGAGCGAGCTGCCCGAGGCAGAGATGCACCTGTTGCTGCTGCTCCCACAAGGACCTGACTCTGGGCACCTGGCTAGGAAGGGGGGTGGGGTACGAGAAGCAGCAGCAGGGACTCAAAGAGTTCGCAGGTCAGATGAGCAACATTTACTGCATTCTTTTCAAGGACAAGAAGTGAAGAGGGAATTCTCTCCAGTGCATACATTTTCCTTTTAATCCAAAAACTCCAACACCAGGTAGCAACAAGGAGGAGCTAGGGACAGCCTGAGCACTAACAGGAAAGTTGCAGAACAGTTCAGGGCTGAGAGCGGATGACACGGCCCCTGCTCAGAAGACCGGAAGCCGGGACCTGCAGCCCATGTGGGCTCCTGGGAAGCCCCCTCTTCAAAGCGCAGGCTTCCTGGAGGAAGAAGGGGGGTGTGATGAGTTCCCCACTACGCCTTCTCTAGAAACTGTATGATCTCAGTCCAAAGCACCCCACAACCACATGCCGTGTGCAGCACAACAAGCTCAACCCCCAAATGCCCCCCAAATACCTGTTCCCTGCCACCCCAGCTCCAACCACTGCCTCTCCTTCCCCCACCTTGTGCCAACGCACACATGAAGCCGCTGCGCTCCCTGCGGCAGCCTGGTGCCCCCATCAGGCTCTCCGTCCCCAGGCGCCCCTGATTTCCTTCCCCAGGGGCCGCTCCTGCCTGGCCCCATCTCCACTTGGCTAATTCCCCTTGTGGCCCCTCTATTGAACTGTTGTGTTGTCCATTTCCCTGTGACAAGGGCTCTGGTTACAGAGTTATTGATTGGTTTTCATGCAGACAGATGGGCCCTTCCCGGGCGCCCACCGGAACCCCTGGCTGTATGGGCTGATTGTTGCCTCTCGGGGTGTAGGATTGCAGTGGAGACCACCCTCCACGTGCCTCCTTGGCCCCGGCCGTGGACGGTAATAAATGGAGGTAGCCTGAGCGATAATAAAAGCAATTGAGTAGGTTACCTGCGCAGACACAAGATTTATGCCTCTTCATATTTGATGTGATTGTTTTATTGAGTTCTCAGAACAGTTGGGACACTATTTATTTATTTATTTATTTATTTGCGGTTTCCCCTTCTCTTTTCTTCTTTGCATCACCCTCCAACACCCGTCTTCCAAAACCCGCTTTGCTAGGAACCAGCCCTCGGGTCTGCCGCTCCTCCGGGGCTGCCAGCTGAGATACGAGCTTAGGGCACCCAGCCATCGCTCTCACCTGAGAGCCGTTTTGTGGCCTGAACACCCACGGAGCCAGCCAACAGACAGGCAGTCAGACAGAGACGACTGCTGGCCAAGAAGTCCGGGCTAAAACAAGTGAGGAGACACACGGGCTGCTCCGGAGGGCAGCTCCAGCTCCTTTTAAAGAGTCAGATCGGTGACCGTGCCTGTTTCGCCTGTTCCTCTAACGACGGGTGACCTTAACAACCAGGTGAGCAGGACTTCGCAGGCAGAAACTGGCATGTGTGCCTGCCATCCACGCCCCTGTGTGCTAGGCTCAGGACAGCCATGGAAGGCTGTCCCCTGTCCTTGTTTTCCCATTCCTCTGTGGATAGGAGTGGTTTTCACTAACTTATCAACTTGCCCTGGCTCTTTGCCATGAGACCAGTAGCCTGGACCACCAAACAGCTGTAAGGGTGCGGAGATGTGACAGGCAATGTCATCCCTCTGGCCCAGCTCCATGCTAAGCCAAATCCAAGGGCCAAACGTACAACATTCTGGAACCTGAGTTCCAGAGATGGAGGATCAGACCCTGGCCCGGACTATGTCTTCAACAGTCTTTTGGCTAGGATGAATGGCTTCCAGATCATCTGCAAAGGCCCTTGAGCAAAACCCACTCTACTGCCAAACGTCTGAAGATCCGAGACCGACAAGCAGGGGTGTGGCAGGGGGAACCGAATGGACAGCTGGACAGCGCTGGGGCTGAAGCCTGCTTGCCGCCAGTGTTGCCATTGCTGGGAGAACCACTGTGCTCTCTTGGCGTCCAACAGGCAAGGGAAAGGATGCGCGGTGAGTGCTCAGCAAGACAGACCGTGGAGGGGTCTACTCCAAGCTCTAGGGACAGAGCACCCAGAGCCCAGGGGATGAAGAGTAGACGACGGAGGCGAGAAAGCGATGATGCCCTTACTGGCAGCTCATCCCATGAGGACGCGCTTGGGGCTCGTGGGGAGCCCTGCAAGCCGTCCGGAGTTTGTGCCGTCTTTCACAGGCACTACATCCACCACCCAGAGCACAGGCAGTCCAGAAGACTCTGGCATGTGATCAGGAAAATCCTCCCTGCCTAGTCAATTGTGCAGCCATGTAACCAGGCGACCTTCCTCCCTTGCAGCAGCATGGATCTCCCTCCATCCCGTCCCCTCCGCGCCATTTCCCACACCAGGTTCCGCTGGAAAGTCACCTGTTCATAAACACCCACCCTCCACAGCAGCCGCGCGAGCTGAGAAGTCCACACTCAGCGATCAGTGACCCAGTATTTAGGCCTCCCTGATGGGCTCTGTTTGCTCCGAGGGGCATTTCTGTGAGGGTTTGCTGAAGGAGAACGTGGGTTGGGCAGCGAGCCTGTATCGCGACAGCATCAGAGAACGCCAAAACCATTTTTAAAGCAGGAGAAGCAATTTAGTTTATAACCATAACAGCATATTTCAAGTGCGGCGACAGCATCTGTTTTGGGGAGGAGGAGATGAGAAGCGGTTGCTCAGGTGGGTGAGCATGCGTGGACATCATTCTTGGCACCGCCAGCCCCTGCACACCCTCTGTCCTAACTGTCACAAAGGACCCAACACAGGGGCACCTCCACAACAACGACGCTCTAAGCCAAGAAGCCCCATTCCCCTGGGCACCACATGTAACAATGCCCACAGAAACATCCTGGGTTGGTCATGCTGCAAGGTTCAACTCCACAGCTGAGATCAAACCCTCCCCCCTTAGAGCACAGCACCTAAGGGTCGAGGCTGAGGGCGCAGGGCCCAGATGCCTCCACCCATCCTCGACGAGGCAGCACACTGGGAAGAACAAGAGTTTTTTCCAGACTTGAACGATGTGAGGATTCTGGCCCAAATCAAAACAGAACCGCCTGACTGCCCCTGGCTCACAAAGCCAGCCGCAAAGCCTAACTCTGGACCCCGGGCCGGCTGCCCGTGCTGCCAGTGGCTTCTCCGTCCCTCTCCCCCCATGACCTCTTCATTTCCGCAACACCTGCCCACAGGTGGCTGTTTCTCCACACCCAAAGGAAGCGTGCCACAGGGCCCTGTGCAAGTCTGCAGCTGCCAGAGCTGTCAAGCTAAGGCCATTCCCTTCCCCGCTCCAATCTCTCAGGCTGCTCGCCCATCTCCTTTCTCCTCGTTCTCATGGGTGCACCTCCAGAGGTCCCCCTGTCCCCTGCCCGCCACGGCTTTTCAGTCTGAAAGCGTTTCTAAACTCATGCCTGAGCCAGGTTCCAGAAACATCTCAGCCAGCGAGAGGCACATGTTGAGAGGCAAGCGGACAAGGGGTACTAGGCAGGACTGTTACGGCACCTGCCTCGCTGCTCCGCGCCACCACCCCAAGTCAGAAGAAACATATTCCGGCAGCAGCATACATCCTAGGTCCTCCGAAGCCAGCAAACATTTCTCTCAAACATTCTCAAACGCTCCGCCACCCCCCACCCAGTCCCAGCAGTGCTGCCCCTCTACTGGGCCACTCTTGGCCCCTCTGCTGTCCTCCCAAAGACCTCAGCTCCAGCTCACTCCCAGGACCAGCAGTCAGCCCAAAGGCAGAGTCTCCGGATGGCTCAGAAAACCAGGCTGTGTCCCTTTCCCCTCCCTAACTGGCACTGGGTCCACAGCCCCAAAGCTTCCCCAGGCTCCTCCCCTAGCTTTTAAATGCAAAGGACTCCCTCCTCTCCCAAACCACCCTGGAAGGTGGGAAGGAGTCTGAAAGTCAAATCGCTGTGCCTTCAGTAGCAGGCTGAGCCAGGCCCAGGGAGCTGCAGGGTTTTCGGAGGGTGTATAATTAGCTGATCAGTATTATGTTACCCTGTTCATAACTGAATAACCATTTTAATACAGATGGCACACTCTGGGATAATTTCTGGGGTCGCCTCGCAGTACGTTACAGCACGAGTGTGGCAGAGGGAATCTTCTTTAGCCAAGGTACATTCTACCAGCTAATTTTACCTGCTGTTTTCAGGATGATTTGGGATAATTCCATATCATTTGCAAAATATTTAAAAAAAAAGAAAAAGCCCTTGATACGTAATGCCAGATTCAGAAAAAGGCACCATCTGAATTATTAGTTGTCCTGATAATGAGCCTAGGAAGAGTGCGAAGAATAACAAGGGCATGACACCCTTAGCCTTCTCCTCATTTGGGGGTGCCTCAAAATGGGAGGGCTGTGGACCTGCTTCTCACTGGTGTGTGACTTGATGCAGGATTTCCGTGTACGTCTGTGAGGTTGTACAGTTCTGCGAGTGCAAAGCCAGCCCAGGTTCCGGGGCCCAACTGCCCCTTGTCTGTTTGGTAGCCCCACAGACAGGCACACTGGCCATAGTGCACCTGCGTGGAGTATGCACCTGTGTTCTCCCACAGTACACTAGGGTGGTTCGGGGATTAGGAGACCTAACTATCCTATATGTCAAACCGATTCCCTGTTGACCGCACCTGCCTGAACCTATCCCAGGGCAAAGAAAGACTTGGATTCACCCTCAAGGTCCTGGGTTCTCCTACCCTGTCTGGCATCCCAAGCCTTGTCCACCTCTTCTACCTGCTGCCAATCTCTACCTGTTGGCTGGCATTTGCTCCACAGGCTTGGACACAAGTGCTTGTGGGCCGGAAATTTGTGCAGAGCTGGCTAACAAGGCAGGCTCCTGGGAGGCAACCTTTGTGAGAGCTGGCCGAGAGGGCAGGCGGGGGAGCCAGGACAGGAGGCTGTCCCTGGGGATAGGAGCATGCCTTCAGAAAGGGAAGTCTGTTCAGAGGCGATGAATAGACACTGGGCATTTTAAAGGCTTTGGCTGTAGGCTGTGATTGTCTCTAGATCCCGAGGCGGGTAATCTTGGAGTCTTAATTACCACAAACACTTGGATTCATTTCCAGGACACCGGCGGGAGAAGCCTGGCAGGGAACGCCCAGCCCTGAACGGGAGGGAGATAGCCCTGTCTGTCTGTCCATCTCTCCCTCTCTTTCTCTGCCTTCCACATCCCCTCTCTCTGCCGAAAGGACTTGGGGCTGGGAGCAAGGAGGAAGAGTGCAGCCCTGGAGCCAGAAGCTGGAGCCCCGCCCTGCAGGCCCCGAGGTTCGCTCACCTGTTGATGGAAGAGACGCTGGGCACGGTGTCGTTATCGCAGATGCCCTCGGCTAGCAGCCGGTCGCGGATCTCCCAGGCGAACATGGTGGGATTCTGCCGCTTGTACTCAGCGATCTTGTCCACCACTTTGGGCGTTGCCACTTTGGGCTTGGAACCGCCGATCACGCCCGGTTTGATGCTGCCAGTCTCGTAGTACCTGCCCCGGGAAGGTCGGTGGGATCAGCGGCGGGGGGAAATGGAGGGCGGCTGCAGGCTCTGGAGCCGGGAACCACTGCTCCGAGAGAGGCAGCAGTGCCGAGGGAAAAGGCCCAGTGTGGCTGAGTCCACTTCCAAAGTGGGCTCTTGGCTAGGGCGAGGGACTCACAGAGAGGGACCCTGGGAGGACGGGGTGGGGGATGCTCCCCACTGGAGAGAGGTACCCCAACTACCTAGGTGGCGAAAGTGTAGCCGTCTGTTTGGGACAGGCAGAAGGGACAGCGCTATGAGGCTTGGGGCAGACCAGGGCTGAGGCACCACTTCCAGCCCTTGGGTACTAAGCACAGAGGACCCTAGGAAACCACCACCTCCCTTCACTTCTCCTCTTGGGGACCCGTTTCCGCTCTCCACCCCATTCCTCCAACCTTCCCCTCACCCCATGCATCTCTTCCTTGCTGAAGCTGGCACATGCCCTGGAGCAGGGCAGGCACAGGGTGACCCGGTTCCACTGTCGCTCCTGGGGCCTTGGCTACCCCTTGAGCACCCTCTCCAAAAGGAGCAGCCCTGCCGAACCCTCGGAGGTGGGGCTCTCCCTGTCTCACTTAGCGGCCTGTTAGCCAAGTCCTCGGGCCAGAGACCCAGTGCTGGCGGGGACAGAGGCAGGGCGTCTCCCAGGACGGCTCTGAGGCCCTCACCTGCCCAGGATTTTGCTGACACAGCCGTGGCTGACCCGCAGCTGCCGAGAGATGTCACAGGGCCGCACACCCTGGTGGGCGAGCTCCACGATGCGCTGCCGCACCACGTCGGGTAGGGGCCGGCCGTTCACAAACACCCCCCCGAGCTGGTTCACACCCCCGTGCCCTGCTGGGGAGAGACAAGAAAAAAACACAACACCCCACACGCGGCAGGGACCGGCCATTAGTCAGGGCCCGGAGCCCGGGCCGGGCGAAGGGAGCGCGCAGTACGGAACATGCTTCCGACCTCGCGGCGAAGGGCGGCAGGCGGACCACGACGCGGAGAACTGGGGCTCGGAACCCGCCGGGCGGTAAAGACGCGGCAGCGCACACGCTGGGGAAGAACGCGACACTGAGACCAGTGCGACGTACGGGACAAAGTCAGAGAGGGCATGGAGAAGGCAGGCGACAGCAAAGAGGGGTGGAGGGGAGAAAGCGCGGGACAATCAACGCCAGCGGGGAAGGATTTGGGGACGCGGGATGAGGCAGCGCCGGCCGGCCGAGGACGGAACTGGCACTGGCAACTGGCGCCGAGCGGGATCCCGCCTGCGCCGCAGGCAAAGGGGCAGCTGGGGCCAGGGAGGGCTTGGAGGCTGATGATCTGGGGGCTGCTGCTTGTGTCGGGCGGGAGCCCCGACAGGGGCTAACTCACACTCACACACACACACACACACACACACACACCCCTTTGCTTCCTACCTCTTTCATTGTATTTATTTGTGATCAAAATGTTCTACTTCGGTTCGGTTTGGTTTTCGATCACTGTTTTTCTTTCCTTTATGTCTATTCTGTTTATATACTTAGGGGCCCCATTTCCCCCACACCCCCCTACAGTCTAATGAGGAAAGGAAACAGGTGGAGAAGGGAAGGCGGAAGAGGCAGGGGCCTGGGGTCTGCTGCGCTCTGAGACAGGGAGGCGGCGGCCAGCGGTGCGGCTCCGGCAGCAGTCCGGGAACGCAGGCTGCCTGGGCTCGCCCGCCCGGCGCGCTGCGAGGGCCTGGGGGACCTCCCGCCTCGCCCGGGGTCGCATGGCACAGGGACCGCCCCGGAAGGCCGAGGTCTCCCGGGGCACTCTGCGTAGCGGGCCGAGCCAGCAGCACACGTCCCTGTAGCCGCCCAGGAACCTGAGCGGCAAGGGCGCTTGTCCTCTCAGCCGAGAGAAAAGGGCGCTGTTTCCAGCGAGGCTCGAGCTCGGGCTCCCGAGGCCGGAGCCAGGCCGGAGGGCCCGGCCGAGCGCCCCAATCTCCCGGCCTACGGCGGCCCGGAAATCCTGCACTCAGCGCAATCCCGCAACCGCGGCTACCGAGCGAGCCAAGCGCCGAGATTGGCCGCACTGAGCCGCCCCCGGCAGCCCCGGCCCCGCCAGCTACAAGCGAGTTTTGGAGAAAGCGGGGACATCTGCACTGCCCCCCCACCCCGTTTCTCTCCCATCCTCTTCTAAGGGGACCTGAAACAAGCTTGGGCGAACCCCCTGGGGAGAGGCTTCAGGTCGGGCAGCCGGGGAAGGCCAGAGCGTTGCCTTCACCCCGACCCCTCTAGTCTCCACGTCTCTAGCCCCATTCCCCACCCTTCCCCTCCATCCAAACCCCAACCATCAATAATTTAGGCCCCGGGAGAACTCGCGTTACCGGTCTGAAAAGGCGGCAGCTGCGGGCAGATTAAAGATGAATAATTCAGCCTCCCCGGGCTCTGGGCCCGGCCCCTTGGCCCCAATCTAAGGGGTGGGGATGGGAAAGGGGCACGGCAGGAGTCCAGGGCCGGGGTCGGCCGGAAGCCGGTGCCCAGTCGGGTCCGGCTTGCGCCACTGCCGCCGGCGCCGACCCGGGCTGCAGCTACTCGCGGGCCGGCGCTGCGGCTCTCGGCCAGCCGTTCTCCGACCACCTTCGGCTGGCCTCGCTCCCCCTCAGCTTGCAAAGTGGTTCCCAGTGGGCGGCCGGGGCTCTGCGGACCCCGAGCAGAACCGGCAACAGAGGAGAGCCGTGGCAGCCGGCCGAGAGGCAGGCGGGCTGGGCAAGGCGGCGGCGGACTGGCTTCCCTCCCTCGGAACAGGAGCGAGGCTGCCCGGCCCGGCTCTCGGAGACCCGCGGCGGCCTGAAGCCCCCCCAGCTCGGGTGCCCCGTACTTGGAAAGTATTTGAGAAAATGCATGTTATGCCAGGAGTATTTTTTTTTTTAAATAAAAAGCTCTCCCCATAACGTTAAATGTATCTTGGGAGAAGGGGAAAAAAAAAAAAAAGCCAGGTCGGCCTCCTGGCTCTCTGGGCATAATTTCAGATCCAAACAAGGTTTTAAAAGTTTCCTTGTGAGAAGTTACAAATTATCCTTAATTGTTATTCTACAGATGGGGAGGAGTTTTCTATTTAGAATCTTATTTATCTTTAAAGAGAGAGTCTGTTCCCCCAAAATCTCAGAACAGTTTTCTGAGCTAAAGACATGCCATGGATTGAATAAATTCAAATTTCGTTACAATACTCTCCCATTCCCTATCTTTCTGCTTCCTTTCGCCCCTTCTCATTTTTTTCTGTAATTTTCTTTCAATTTTCATTGATTTCCTTCCCCGTTTTGAATTCTCTTTCCTTTCTCCCCAGCTTCAGCATTTGCCTTCCTTTTGTTCTTGCCCTCTCGGTTTTTCTCTCTTTGCTGACCCCCGGCCAGGTGGCCGGCAGCGCGGCCCTCAGCAAGGAGTGGGAGGGCAGGCAAGGAGCGTCCAGTGCTGAGCAGAACCTGCCCAGGACGCTGCACTGCCCGCTCCCTCTCTGACTTCAATTTCTTCCTTCCGGGAACCCCTCTTTGTTTTTAGAGCATCTCCCAGGCAGATGCAAGGAGAAGCGATGACCAGCACATCTTGCCAACCTCAGATTCCCAATTCAGACAGGGAAGGGGAAGGAGAGGGAAAAAAGAGGAAGGGAAAATTCCAAACCAGTGTGCAAGATCCTCGGCTAGGCTGTCAGGACCCAGAGAGGCTGGGAGCGGAGACTCAGAAGGGAGCACCCAGCCCACACTCTTCCTAGTGCCCGATTGTCCTAAAACTAAGGCTGTCTGTGCTGGGAGTCTCCCCCTGGACACCCACAACTCTGAAGGTAGAGATGTGGAGAGGGAGCAGGAGTATGCAAAAGAGGAGAAGAGACAGAAAATACAGCACCCTGAAAACTGCCTGCCAACTGGTCCCCCAGCTCAGTGCAAAAGGCTGCCTAGAGTGGGGTGGCTGGAACCAGGGCCCGGGGCTGTGGATCCCACGACATAAGAGAGAGCAGGTGGAAGGAGGAAGGCCGATGCTGGGCACCAGGGAAGGGAGGATGGCAGCAGAGGGACTAGGCATGGGTGACAGAAGGCAGCAGGGAGAGAAGCTGGAGGCGTTAGGAGTACCCGGAGAAGGAAAGAGGGAGGACGGAAGAACGAGAGAGGGACCGGGAGCAGCCAGAGTGGCCTCCAAGACTGGACCCAAGCGCAGAGAGCCGGCGCCGTGCTGGGGCTGGACCGGGCTGGAACCGAGAGCCGCGAGCAGGGGCAGGAGCCGGGCGCGGGTACTCACGGTGCATCGCGGAGAAGGGGTCTGCTTTGCAGTGCATATCCATGGGGAGGCAGAGGAGCGGGAGCAGCGCGGCCGCCGCCGCCGTGTCGCCTCGCAAACTCAACTTCAGGACTTGAGGAGAAAAGGGAGGGACGGTGGGGGAGGGAGTGTGAGCGGGCGCCCGGCTGCTGCGGGGCGCGCGGGGGCGGATGGGGGGCGCTGCGCTGCGCTCCCCGCGGGACTCCTCCCGGGCCGCCGGGGCTTTGCAGCTGCAGCGGCCGCAACTTCTCACCGTCGGGGCGCCGGGGCTGGGCAGTCAGCAGAGCGGCCCCGGGGCGGTGGGCCGGGCCAGGGGGTACGGGGGGCGCATGGCTCGCGCGGCAGCTGCGGCCAGGACTGAGGCCGGGCGGGGCAGGCGGCTCGCTCAGTTCCCCTGGAACCCGGTCATCCAAAAGGCAGCGGTCGGAGAGGGCGCGGGGCGGGGGCGGCCCGAGGGCGCCAGGAGGGGAGCGGGGCCGCTCCGAGTAGGGCGAGTTGGCGAAGTTGGCAGAGAAGTAGCAATCCCCGGGATGTCCGAGCCGGCGCCCGCGGGAGGGGAGCGCGCGGGCCGGGCCCCCGCCCCCGGAAAAGGCAGGCGCACGCCGCGGCGGCCGCAAAGGCCGGGAGGGAGGGAGGGCTAGAGGGAGGCGAGCGGCGCCGGCAGCGTCGGGCTGGCCCCAGGTGGGTTGCGGCTGCGAGGAGACTCGGCCGGAGACTGGAGCCTGGGCTCCCGGTGTGTGTCTCTCTAAAAGCTGCAAAGCCCCCTCCAGACCCCCTCCCCCTCCCGCGCCGGGAGATGGATGACTTGTCAGACAAAGGCAATAGATTCCACCACTCTGTGATTCGCCAGCGCCGGAGCCCCGAGCTTCGGCGAGGAGGGCCCCGCGCCTGTCACTCCGGTGCCGGCGCGGGGAGGGCAGGGGAGGGGGAGGCGGGAGGGAGGGAGG
The DNA here is from genome assembly GCF_033115175.1 of Lepus europaeus. Lineage (NCBI taxonomy): Eukaryota > Metazoa > Chordata > Mammalia > Lagomorpha > Leporidae > Lepus > Lepus europaeus. Next base: position 28,571,895 of record NC_084843.1, read on the forward strand.
GAGCGAGCGGCGGGCGAAGGAAAAGGGAGGGAGGGGAGCGGGCCAGCGGGAGGAGGAACGGGAGCTGGGATTAAAACTACACTGAGAAACGAAACTCGGCGATAAGATAAACGTTAGATAAGGATAAAGAGCGGCCAGTCTAATGAATATGCAGGCAACGACAGAGGGCCGCGGAGCGCGCTGCGCTCGCTCGGAAGCCGGGCTCTGGGTCCCAACTCGCCCAGCCCTGCTGTCCAGCGGCCAGTGCCCGCAGGCACTGCACGGCCCCGGACCCCGTCAGCGCCCTGCTCCTAACCCGTCACCCTGAGCTCTGAGTTCCCTCCCGTTCCTTCCTCTCGTGGGCCCTTCCCTGTCGCCTCTCCCTGCCGAGGTGCCTACTCACCCACGCACCCCCAATTCTCATTCCGGAGCAAAGTACCCAGCAGTTTGTCCGCCCCCGCCCCGCACGCTGCCGCCCGCCTGGAGCCTCTCCGGGCCCCCTTGCCCTCTCGGGTCCGTCCAGAACGCTTTGGTTTAGCATCGAGCTGGAGACCTCCGGCGAGGACCCACCTGCTTTGGTGGGACCCAACGGCCGGCGGGAACGCCCGGGGCACTTGGCTCCAGGACCCTCGGGTGGCCGGCGCGGGGTGGGTGGGTGGGGAGAGGGAACAGAGCGGAGTCGCAGGTCGCTGGCAGGAAAGGTTGCGGGAGACCGAGGCTCGCTCTCCCCGGCTGGGGAGAAGAGGCGGCTGCGGACGCGGCTGAGCGCCGCCCGCTGCTAGCTCGGCGGATCCGGAGCGAGCGCAGGAGGCGCAGCTCGCTGGCCTGGCCCCACTAATGCCGGAGCAGCTAGCCCAGCCTCCGCAGCCCTCGCCGGCACTCGCTCCCTTGCTCGCTGGGTCCGCTTGCACGCACCAGCCAGGAGAAGCCCTTTGTCTCCTAACCGGTTAAGTACAGAATATCCGGGAGATCTTTATGAAATATTTTCCCTCGTCTCATAAATCATCTTGGCACTTCAGCTGATGTTTTAACTCTCTCCCTCCTTCGCTCCCTCCCCCCCTCTTCCCTGGGTCCGCTCCAGGGCGGCTGGGCGAAGCCCGCGCTGCGCTCTTGCTGCCCGGCCCTGAGGTTCCTCCAGTCCGTCTGCAGCCCCGGGCAGCACGACGGACTCCTGTGCCCGTCTGCCGGCAGGAGCCTGGGCAGCAGATGGGATCTGGGACTGCACCGGTCTGCCTCAGCCCGACTCAGCGTGACTCTAGGCGTCTTGTACCTGGGCCTCCAGGGTACCTCTACGCCTCGTTTGGGGCTCTGACCACAGTCGGCCCAGCATGGTCTGGGGCTCCCACTCCTCAGGGGGCTGAGGGCTGGAATCCTGGCATTTGCCCTCCCTCCGGAGTCTTCCTAAGTCTGATCTGCTTAATCCACCTGCGAGGGTAACTTATGAGAGAGGAAAAACCCTCCTCCTTAGCCCCCTTCTCAGCCCCCACCCCCACTTCCCATGGCAGCCCAGCGTGCTCCCTTGGGCCCGGGGCTGAAAGCGCAGGGTTCAGCCCCGAAGGTTGGTCTCTTCCCCTCAAGGCCTGCAGATGGCGCTCCCGGGTTTCCTTTGGCCTCACAACCCCACGAACACGCACTAACTTTGTGTGGGGAGCCGAGGGGAAAAAAAGCAGAGTTCCCGCAGCCTAAAGGGACCAGCTTTCAGGCCTGGGAACCAGGTGCACTGTAGCAGGTCCAGAGTTGGACTTCCTTCGGGGAGGTAGGTACTCAGGAATGGGAGGGGGCCATTGAAGAGAGGGCCCCCTGGTTGAGAGCCGCTGAGAACTCAAAGAGCCCTTGCCCTGGCTCTCCTCCTAGGTTGGTCCTGCTGGAAGTGATGTCTGAACTATTGCAGGAACCAGGCGGACCCCCACATCCACCCACGCCCAGATGTCTCTGGAACCAGCTGGACCTCTCCCTGTGTTGCACAAGCTACCAAGTGAGAGTGGGCACAGCAGGCATTGTCACACACTGGGCAGAGTGTGCTGCAAGTTGTCTTCCCTCACGAGCACCCGCAGTCTTATTTCCAAGGCAGCCCAAGCCTGCGCCCTGCTCCCAGGTCGCCCTCCCGGAGACAGCCCTAGCAGGAGGCGCACCCTCCTTGGCTCCAGCCCTGCTGCTAGCCTAGAAAACTCCCTAAGGGGGAGCACCCAGGTCGCACGCAGGCTCGGCCTCTCCCTCTGATGCTCCCTGCCACAGTTTTTTTCTTCTATAGAGTCCAGTAAAGGGGGGGGGGGCAAGAAAGGGAAAAAAGGGACGAAGAAAGAAGAGGAAGAGGGAAAGAGAGGAAGAAAGAAAACAACCCAGCCCCAAACACAACCCAGGCTCCGACCTGTCAGGCTTGGTTGCTTTCCCCAGTCTGCCTCTAAATGAACCTTTTCTCTCTGGTGTTTTCAAAGCGGCCTTTCCACCCCCCAACCTAGGGGCATTTACACTTCAAACAAGGCGCCCGCCTCCCTGCGGAAATTTAAAGGCAAATAAACTTTTGGGGAGTTGCTCTGATACCCATCTCGGGATTTGCTTCATTAGCCGCCTCTGTGCATCTGATCTACCCAATAAATCTTCCTTGTGGATCACGGCTCCTTCGCCTTCTCCGCGCCCTTCCCTGCCAGGCTCGCCTGGCGCCTGGCAGCTCCCACCCTCGCCTCTCGCGGCCAGGCCGGGCGCGCCTGCTCTGCCTGGGCAGCGGTGTCGCAGAGGCGGTGGTCTGCGACAAGCAGCCCCCCAAGCGTCCCCGCGCCCAGGCACCCCAAGCCAAGAGTAACTCGCACCTCGGAGTCCCCAAATGCGCTTCTGGGCAGACTGCCTTAGAAGGGCCGTGCGGGCGTGTACTCCGTCCGCTGCCCTCTCTTCACGACCCTCCGCTGCTCCTAGGTTCCCAGTTCCTGGACCCAGCGAGAAAAGACAGAGGTGTGGCTACCTCCCCGCTGGGGCCTCCAGCGGCTCCGGCTGGCGGCTGGGCAAGCCTTCCTCCTTCCTCCTCCCCGGGAGCCCGGAGGAGAGCTAAGGCCTGGGCTCTGAGGGAGGGGATTAGAAATTCCGAAATTAAATGTATCTCCCCAGGAAATGCTCCCCACCGCGCGGACCAAATTAAACGCATTAAAGTTCGGGTGGGGGGGCTGTTTAGAGTGGGAGGGGGGTGGTCCGAAGGGAAGAGGAGCGGAGGCAGAGGGGGGGGAGAGCGGCGGGCGGCGCTGGGCGGCGGCTCCGTGGTCCAGCTCTGTGGTCCTTTGGGTGAGTCCCACCTGCGGAAATCCCCACCACCCGAAAGTGAGCAAGAAAAGTTTTGACAGTGAAACTCCGGGAAGGACGCCCGCGGCCCAGCACACGCGGGAGCACGCCCTTGGCACTCAGGTCCCAGGCTGCGGACGCTGCACCCCGGCCCCCTCGCCAGCTCGCCCCTCCCCCTCCCTGTCCTCTCCCCGCCCCTCCCCCTGCCTAGCCCTCTGGTCACGTTGGAGGATGGGTTTTTTTTTTTTTTTTTTTTTTTGGAAGAGCTTCTGGTACAATATGGAGCACCATGGGCTGCAATTTCACACTCCACAGCACATTCCCCCTAAAGCTACTTTCTTTTTTTTCATCTGAGACCCCCTAATTTCTGCTTCCTCGCTCCCTCCCTTGCTCCCTCCCCTCCTCCTGCTCTCACTCTTCTTTCCCCGCTTTTGTTCCCAATATTTGGGCTCCCTGCGTGAACGGGGGGAGGGGGGCTGACTCTGGGCCGGCCCCGCCCGCGCGGTCTGTTGGTCCTGCGGAGCCGCAGCGCACGTGCTGCGCCTTTATCCTGCTCGACCCTCCCCCTCTAACCCCGCTGCCCCTCACAAGAGGTCCCTGCCACCCGCCTGGCCCTTCGCAGCCCCTTTGAGGGGAACGACAATACAAGCCACTTGGCCACCAAAGCGGCCTCTTCGCAGCACGGGCCAGCCAGGTGGCTGCCGCCTGTGGGCTTCCCAAGCCGGGGAGGCTGGGAGCTGGGGAAACAGACAAGCCGGGAGAAACGGGGGAAACAGCCTGTAGGCGGATAGGGCGCTAGAAGGGGGGGTGGCAGAGGTCCAGGGAGGCCCTGCTACTCCTGGCTCAGACTGGGACCCAGAGGGTCCCCCTTCCCCAGACTCTCCAGGGTCTCTGCACAGCTGAAGGAGGAAGGAGAGGCTGCCACAGCATGAATAGTTCCTTTGTTTCTTTGTTTGAGCCTCAGTTTTCTCACCTGTAAAATGGGGCTAGTTACACCTGTCTTGTCAAGCTCAGGTACCTAACCAACAGGCATTCTAAAAGCCAGACCTTTCTGTAATGGATACAGCTTTCTGAACTCTCAAACTTCCAAAGAGAGAGGCTTGAGTGCTTTAGCTTGGGTGGGAAAGGGGTGGGTCCAGCCAACTTCTATCCTGTAAAGGTCACTGGACATTCCCCTCACCGCCCCCTCTTCCTCCTTTAAGGATTTGTTTTCCTTTCAATGAGGATACCACATCCCGTGCTGGTTTATCACTTGCTCTGTCTACCCCCAAATGCCACTCCTCCACGTCCACTTCCTGCACGCCCCCCACACCTACCCCACCCCCTGCCCCAGCAAAACTGCTTAGAGGCTCGGTTAAATTCCTCATGTACACCCCAACAGCCAGGGGAACTGTGGCTTCGGACACCGGCCCCCGGCCAGTCCGACAAAACCGCTGGGAGGAGCGGCCCATTGCGGGGACTTGCACAAGGAAACCCCGTCGGGTCGGGCTCCAAACAAAGAAAGTTGGTCCTCCCAGTACCTGCGGTCAACCTGCCAAAGCCAGAGCGGAGATGAGACGGCGGCGGCGCGAGGCTGGCTGGAGGGAGGCACGAGCAGGGAGGGGGGGGTGGGAGCAAGGGGTGCGAGGGAACTGGGCAGGCACCTGTCTCTGAAGGCCGGAAGAGGCTGGTTGGGTGAGGCACAGGTCTCTTCCCGGCCAGCTGCACCCTCCCCCACTCCCCAGCCTAGGCGAGAGAGTCAGGGTGAGGCTGAGTGGCGGTGCCGGTGGCTAAGTAATGATTAACTGGCTTCTCAGCCGGGCTCGGAGCCCGCGGCCTGACCGGGCTGTGGTCAAGGGAGCCACTGCGGGCGGACCCGGGACGTCGCCCGCGCTCCCTGCCACCGCTGCCGCCGCCGCTCAGAAAAGGGCTGCGGAGGGAGGGGGCGGACGGCGGCAAGCGGCAGCCGAAGGGAAACAGTACAGGGCAGAGGCAGCGGCGGTCTCCAGCCGGGAGGCACACGGCTGAGCGGGGAGAGGAAGGGGAGAGGACGCGCGGCCCCGCGGCGCCGAGGAGTAGCTGCAGAGGGGCGGGAGGACCCGGGCCGAGTTTCCCGGGAGTTGCGAGCAGGCTCCAAATCTACTGTCTCAGATCCATCCGCCGCGCGCCCGCCCTCCCTTCCTCCTCTGCCAGCAGCTGCGTGGATGTGAGGAGCAGGCGGAGAGCGCGCCAGAGCCGGGAGCGGGTAAGGCAGGGGGGACCCGCCCCCGAGACGGCCAGGCCGGAGGGCAGGGCCGCCGAGGCGCGGGACAGACTGCGCGGTGGCTGCAGACAAAGGGCCGGAGCGAAGGGCAGAGGCGACACGGGGGCAAGAGGCGCTGGATGAGACAGAGAGGGGCCCAAGGAAATGGGGGGGGGCGGTCTCTCGGGATCGGCCCAGGTGGGCAAACTCCTGCCGTCTGCGCCCACGCCCAGCCTGGAGCCCGCACGTCCGGCCTTCCCCTGGCTCTGTCCTGTGGCCTCCGGTCGCGGCAAGGGGCGTAGCCGGGAGTGTGTGGCTGTGGGGGCCGTGTAGGTGTGCGCGCCTCCCGGCTGTAACGGGCTGGGGAAGGGGAGGAGGGGAGGATTCCCCTGCAAGCCTCTGCCCTGCTCTCTCCGCCGTCCCGAACTTGAAACAAAAGGGCTGAACTCAAGCCCTCTGGGACAGAGCAAGGTGTCCTTCTGGGAAAAGTGCTTTACTTAGAGACTTTAAGCGTCACCTGCATCCAGGATTATTTCTTAACTTTCTGTAGCTGTTCCTAGAAAAGAACAGGTGCACGTTTAATCTCGGGCAGAGAAGGGCCCGAGTCCCATATCGAGACCCGCGGCTAACGAATACATCCAAGAAGCTAAGAGGAGGGAGCCCCTTTGACCAATTAAGAATTTCTGATGTGTCTCCTTGGAGGCCAAGCGTCTCGTGGTGAGGAGGCAGCGCACATGTTAGTGTCGTGAGGGTGTGTAAAAAGTGCGTGTGGGGGACTGCCGAAGAGCGTTCTAGGTGAGGCTGAGATGGGAGCTCTGGACCCACAGCCGGCACCTCCCCCTCCTCCCACTGCCCTCCGCGGAGGCTGCTCCGAGGCCAAGGCCTCTGCAGCCTCTTCCATCGGGGCCGCCAATCAATTCTGCAGGTCAGCACAGCAATTAATAACGAGGTGAGGAGGCTCAGCAGAAGAGGGTGGGGCGGCGTCGGGCTGTCTCCCCCAGGCTCTGAGGGCCCCCGCGGCAGGACCAGGGAGAGGGAGGGGTCTCGGAGGGCAGACAGAAATCTGGAAACTCAGTGTGGGCCAGATAGTCCAGGGCACCAGGATGGAGAGGCAGGGGACAAGTGGCAGGGAGTCAGAGCCAGCTGGGACAGGCCGGCCGGCGGAGGAAGAATGGAAGGCATCAAATAAACGCCTTGTTTCCCTGGTTCTGGGCGTAGGGGCGGGGATCGCGGAACACCACAATTCAGCTAGGCGCTGATTCTTGCCCCCTTCCCCTTCCCTGGTCCTTTCCTGGTGGTTTTCGCTGCTTCAGAACAGGCTCAGCGAGACTAAATAAAACCCGCATCTTTCGCAAACCCGGCTGCGGCGCTGGCGCCGGGTTGTCCGGCAGGCATGCTCGGTCGTGCGCATCTGTTGTCCCTTAAACTAGCCGGAAGGGGCCAAAAAGGGTGCCGGGGCCGTCTAGGGGACACCGGGCCCCCAAGGAGGTGCGCCCAGATGTGGCTGTGGAGATGAAGGCACAGGAGCGGGAGGTGGCAGTGAAGAGGGACGGAGGGAGAGAAAGTGGCTGGGAGCGCGGAGGACTCCGCGGCTCGGCTAAGCGGGGCCGCCTGGAGGAGGACAGCGGTGTCCTTTTCCTGCTCGGCTCCGCGGCTCCTCCCTACTCTTCCCTAACTGTGGCTGCCAGGATGTGAGCCCCGCGTCCAGCACTAGCGGGAACGGAGGTAAGGGAACGGGGAATGCGGTACGCCGCCGGTGCCCCGGTGCCCGCCCCCCCTTCCCCTGCTACCCACCCTCCCCCCAAGCCGCGGGCCGCTGAGCAACACAACGCCCGGTGTGGCTCCTTGGCCAGATGCAGATAGGCACAGGTGCCCCTGCATAAGTAGGAAACGCCCTGGCCTCTTCTGGAGTAGCCAGAGTGCCAGGACACTTGGGGTGAGGGCCCTGCCAGGCGCTCAGGAAGCCTAAGCCCCCCGCCCCCGCATTGCTCCGTCTTCCTCAGGCGCTGGGGAGCAGGCCTGGATGCACCTGCTGGGACTCAGGCCTGCAAGGCATGGAAAGCCGCCTGTGAGGAGGGAAAGGGAAGTGGGAGCATTGGGAGCCTGAGCACCCTGGAGGAGGGGGAAGGCAGGGCAGGTGCAAGGGTAGGAGGCCCAGGAGTCTGGAGGCAAAACAGATTCAGTGGCAGGAAAATAGAAGCTCAGTACAGACAAGGAAGGAAGGGGGAGAGAGGTTCCCAGGAAGGCCCAGCCATTAGGTCTGTCCTTGGGCTGCATATTTATACGGTCGAGGGGGTGCACAGATGGGCTCTCAATTGAATTCCATCTTCAACACCATCAGAGATTGATTTTGTACTCGCTTTTAATTTTGCCATAATTAATTAGATCATTACAACTGTTTGCTATTGATCTCCCTACTTAAACCTCTGGTGTGGAGGGTCTGCCCAGAGCCCTAAAAGCCCAGGAGGCCACGGTTGACACTTCTGGGGGCCCAGATTCCCTGGTGGGCACAAGGTCCCCTGATGGGAATGGGGATAGCCCAGGGACTGGGCCTAGCAGCCAGAGCACAGGCAGTGCTGGGGGGTGGGGTGGGACCTGAGTTAGCAGCTGAAAGGACTGGAACCTGAGCTGGAAGGGAGGAGCAAAGGAGAATGAAATTTGGGGAAGGTGAGGAGTGAGGCCAAGAAGGTCTGAGGTTAGGCCTGACCTCTGTGGAATCATTTGGAAAATTCTAGAAACCTGATCCAACCCTCTCCCTCTCCACTGAAACTAAACTTGGGCACTTGGCTTCCCTGCCCTGACAACACCAGGGCACCTAATTGGACAGTCAGAGCTGAGTGGGCAGCCCTGAGGGAAAAAGAGTAGCCCTTGGCTAAGGAGACCACCTCTTCCCCAGGCTCCTGTGAACCTCCCTTGACCTCCTGGGCAGAGCTTTCTCAACACAAGGTTGGGCACATCTACACTGGTGTTCAGACACCCAAGACCCAGGCGCACAGGTGACTCAACCATGCTCAGGCAGCTTTCCCCACTCACCGACGCCTGCGCTCTCTTCTCACCAGAAACTAGGGCCTTCCCAATACCCCCAGCTTGGAGAAAGTTGTGCACAAAATGTGCGGAGAGAAAGTGCAAAGATGAGCTCCCTACCCACACAACAGAAAGGCAGGCCAAGTTCTGCAAAGAGCCCGGCCAAGTTGCAACACTCCTGCTATCTGGATGGAAAGTTTTTAGCGAAAGATTTCGAAGACACTGGGAGGGAAGGCCCCGAGGTTGGGGGACTGCGCAGAGCCGAAGTCGCCCGCGGACACCAAGCACAGGGAGGAAAGAGAAATGCAGCCCATCACCCTCTGCCCCGACGGCCCCCACCCCTCTCCGGCGCAGCCCTGCCCTTGCCAGCGGCGGTGACGGGTCTCTCCTAGCTCTTACCTGCCCGACCCGCGCGCTGTTCCATGCTCTGCTCCCCCGCCGCCGCCCGCCGCCGCCTCCTGGGCCTGGGTCTGCCTTCCTCGCTTCTCTGCGGCCCGACAGCGCGTCTCGCCTTCGCCACCGCCGTTTCGAGATCTGGGCGCAGCCACCCAAGACCGAGCGGCTCGGATAACCCAGGCTGCCGCCGCCTCGGCTGTGCGCTCCGCTCGCGCCCGCGCTCGCACACACGGCCGCGCCGAGGCACAGCACACGCGGAGAAGCCCCGGGCTCTCCGCCCCGCGCACACGCGCGCACACGCACCGAGGCCCCCGCCAGCCGCAGGCAAGCCGGAGGCACCCACAGACCGAATCCCTGGGCTCGCCGCCGCACCCCTCCCCCTCACCCCCTCTCCGCACTGTCACTTCAGTCGCACTGCCGCGCTCGCTCGCAGGGGCGTCCGCGCTCGCCCGTCCTCCCCAACTTCGTGCGGCTCCCTCTGCCCGCGCCGCTTCGGTTCCACCGCCCCCCACACGGCCGCGGGGCTCAGCCTCCGAGCAGACTCGCCCCAACTTTCCCAGGCCCCTAAGTCCTTCCCGGAGGTCCCTGTCACCACTGCGTTCGTTATGGAACTGCTCAGTAGATCTCTCACAAGCTCTCCTGCTCCAGGTTCCTTTTTTCTTTTTTTTCTTTAAAAAAAACTCAGAAAAAAAAATTGCCGGTTTCTCTGCCTATTAGGAGCCGGTGAGGGCTCAGGGGAAGGGAAAGGACCCCACCCTCCGGGGTTCGCCACACCGACACAGCCACCTGCTGCAGCCCTGCCCTTCTACAGCACTCTGGTGCCTCACCCCTGCTGGGGGGGGGGGGGAGCTCTCGACCTCTCTCCCACAGCTTGCCCTCCCAGGCCCCAAATTCTCCCTCAAGCCTCTCACCCCCTGCTTTTCTGGCTTGCAGCCTCCTGTAGTCCAGCCACTGGCCTGGGGAAAACCTCGTGAGCACTGTGGCTTCCACCCCTCCCGTACCAGGGCCCCTTCTCTCCTGTGCTCTCTGTCGCATTCCCCCTCTTGCCCTGGGCCTCCCGCCCTTGCCTGGCCTTGCCCACAGTGCCGAGTAACTGCCAGGCTGGCAAGGAAAGTGCAGGGACCAACCCCAGGTGCTGGCGCACTGGGCCCAAGTTCTTTCAGGAACTGGCAGTTGTCTCCTGGGACTCCCTTCCTTTGGCTAAATTTCCTCTACAGAGGTTGTGCAGCTCGGGACAGGAAGCTGAGGGCACAAGAACCCAGGGGCACACCTCCATCACGGCTCTACAACGTAAACCTGAAAAAATATGAGTCTCCACCCTGTCAGGCCCCTCATGGCTAACGTGGTCATCTTACCAACGTTGCTGATTCCAAACATCAGACTTTCTTGCTCTTTCTTTCTTTCTTTCTTTTTTCCCATCAAACAGTGATTTTCCAACCCAAGGGTACAAAACCCTAAAAAGAGAATTTTTTAAAATAAATTATACGCAGAGGAACATCTCCGAGGATAAGTACAAGAGAGTAACATGTCCAACAAAATCCACAACTGTCATGTTGTCACTCCATTACACACACCTGAGGCGGTCTCCCACCTCATTAGCCTCTTCCTGTCACCTCCTCGTGCCACGCCCAGTCACCCAGAGGGGTGAGGACCTTCCCCGGGCGCTCTTTGTGCCCTTCTCTGAAATAGTGATCCTAATTCTGCCCTTCTCATAGGCTATAACGATGAGTGTGCAAGGGATCACTAGAGTGCCCAGCACGGCCACACCTATGCGTGCTGCATGTCCCAGGCACACAACAGCTGGGCAAGTGCACACGTGGATCAGTGTCCCCTGACTGCTTCTAAGCCAGCTTGTCACAGTGACCTGAACACGGAGCCCAGGGTTGGGACGGGGCTAGGGCCTAGGCCCCAGGCCCCAGGCCGGAAAGGTAGCTGTGGCTGTTGCACTGAGCAGTCTGTCCCATAGCAGAAGGGTCTAGAGGAAGAAGCACCTCCTTAGCTCATGGCTCTGACACTCTTCCTTTGGAAGCTGGCAAAGTGATGCCAAAGGGCCTGGGCCCCTGCCTCAGCCCCCCAGCAGCCCCCTCTCCCATTGTGTTTCTCTTTGTCTCCTGGTCTCGCCCCTGTCCCCCACAGTCTCTCAGGCCCTTTTGCTCATCGCTCGCCCCATTGATTGAAAGTCTCTCTCAGGTTCTCCAAGGAGTCCCAGGAAAAATGATCCGCCAGCCTATTGATTCTTCATTAGAATTACATTTTCACGTGTGCTAAATTGGTTTTAAAAGCTTTTTCTGTTGTTATTGTCTTGTCAGACCCTGCGGTCCAGGGCAGACCAAGTTTAAATGTTGTGGCTTCTTAGGGAAAAAAAAAAAATCACCAGAGCTGGGTCTGTGATGCTTCGCGCCCCTGCCTCATTGTTGTCATGATGACAACTGTGATTTGGCTTCAGTATCTCTAGGACAAGGACCCTGCAGAAGGCTGCTCAGGTCAGGCTAGGGCTGGCTGCGGAGGGATTTGAATCCCTGGAGAAAAGACACCAGGAGCGCGTTCTGTTCCTGAACATTGAATGTAGCACTTGAACCTGCATTAGTTGCTCTGGGACAAGAGGGAGAGGAAAGTTTAAAAAACAATTTTTTTAAGTTCCTTACTCCCCTTCCCAGACTGAATAAAGGAGAAATTTAAAAACACTTCCTCCCCTTATTCCACTTCCCTCCTTTCTCCCTTAAATAGCTGGAGAGTGGGGAGGACTGTCCATCTTTACCAGGTGCTAAAGGCAAGGCCAGGCTGGTCACTAGCAGGGTGGTGAGCCTTATACTCTGCAGTAGCCAGAGAGGAATGAATCCAAATGGGGGGGGGGGGGGCGGCGGGGAGGGAAGAGAGGCTGAAACTGGGGTGGACAAAGGGAGAGACTCAGTGAGGGAGGGGTTTGGGACCCAGACCCTCAGAGAGTCAGACACCAGGGACAATCTGGTGAACAGAGGTAGAGCTGCAAAAGACAGAAGAGGACGGGAAAGAAGGAAGGAGGAAGGCAGGCAGTAGAAATAAAGAAGGAAAAAGGAGAGAACGGGGAAAGGAGGAAAGAGAAAGGGAAGGGAAGGGTGAAGGCAGGCAAAGGAGCAAGCCCCAGGGAGCTCCCTGCCCCCGCCCCCGCCCCACCCGCTCCCTGGCAGGGCAGCCAGCAGGCCACGCTGGGAGTGGGCACGGGCAGCAGCGAGCCGAGCAGGAGAGCCGAATGTCTCCGTGATGTGTTTATCCCCTAATCAGTTCATTAGTTATAAACAACATGACATTAGAAGTTAGGAGGCAGTTGATATTAATTTTTATTTAACTAGTTGATGTTTAATCCGTCACGCCAGGCTGGGTAGCAGCGAGAAAGATCTTCCTGACACAAAACCAGTTAGAACTTCATAAGGCGCAATCAGTGTCCATGGGTTGAAACAAACAAGAGAGACAGAGACGGGGAGACGGGGAGACACTGAGAGACAGAGGAGCCCTGCCAGAGGCCCACTTGGCCTGGGTGGGAGCTGCGTGAACAGGCTGGAAAGACAGAGCTGGGACAGGACAGCCCCGGTCCCAGAGCCAAGCTCAGCACAGCCCCGACGGGACAGCGGGAGGCCCAGGACGGCCCAGAGCGGGCAGCGGCAGGGAGATCGGCCAGGGCCCAGCCAAGCCTCGCTGCGGTAACCCGGGCGCCTTCGGGAGAGGAATGCTTTCCGGTGTCCGGCAGCGTGGAGGGCGGCCAGGGGCTAAAGGCCCAGGAGGCAAGGGCCCGACTTTCGGAAACCCTTCCCTCTCCCACGTCTGAGGGTGGAGAACGCCCTCCTTCCTGCCCGGCTACAGGAAGAGCAGGGCCCCTGGCTAGAGAGAGCAGCCGAGCCCGGCAAGGAGTTTGTGCCCAGCGGCTCAAGTTTGACAAAGTTTGCAGCGGTCACAAGCCAGAGCTGGGTGGGTGTGTGCATGTGCGGGCCAGGGGTGCTGTCAGTGGCACGAAGGGAGGGCGGGAGAGACAGCCTGGGGGTCTTGCAGACCCCAGGGGGCTTCCCCTCCGAATTTGCCTTCACCAGGGGCCCTGCATGGGAGGCTGGGAGCGTTGGTCTGAAGTCCCCCCCTACCCCACCCGGGCTGGCCCGGGTCAAGTTCCCCCCCTGTACCCCCGCCCCGGAGTACGAGCCCTCGGCTTTTTCCACCTTCACTCCGGGCACCGTCCAGGCACAGGCTTGGTCACGGCTTCGTGCGCAGGCAGGGGAGGGGGCCGGGGCTGTAGTTTTCCGCTGTGGCGAAGGACACTCTCCGGAGGGGCAGAGGCATCCTCGCCCGCGCGCAGACTCAGGCCGAGCATCTCACCGATTGCATGTTAATCTGTCTCCACCGCGAAAAGGAAATCGCTGAAATTCCGAAGAAAATTGCCTCTCGCCAACGGTTAATAGTTAACTCAGACAGGAAAGTTCCCAGGGAAAAGGAGAAAGCCAGGGCGAGAGGCGCAAGGGAGGCGCCGGGCACCGGCCGCGGCCCGGCCCCGGCCTCTCCCCCCGCCGGCCGCACCCGGCCCCCGCGCCTCCCCTCTTCGGGCGGCGCCCCCACCCCGTAATTAGCATCGTTTAGTTCACAAAACCTTTCCCGGGAGAAATCTGTTCCCTCGTTCCAGGGCTCGGCTCAGCACCTGATTCCGCCGGGTCAGGCAAATAAATCACTGCGGTGGCAGGGGAGCGGACCCGAGCCCGCCCGGCGGGGGCCGCCCGGGAAAACGAAAAAGTGAGAAAGAGGCGGCGGAACCGGGCGCCGAGGCAGCCCCAGCCCGGCGAGAGCGCCGAGCCCGGGGAGGGAGACCCAAAGCCAGGGAGGGCCCAAGGGCAGGGAAGGGGCCGTACGCCAAGAGGCAGAGTGAGAGGGAGAAGCGAACGAAAAGAAGGGAGATGAGCAGAAGTCACAGAGCAAAGAGCAAGGAGGGAGATTAAGAAGCAGGGGACAAGAGGTTGAAGAAAATAAAAGAAAAGTCAAAAGAGCAAATCTTTTGTTTATCCACAAAAAACTCCGCTGCTGGGCGCGGCAGTGAGAACGCACCGGGCGGCGCGCGGTGGCCGCAGACCCGGGAGGCCCCGGCCGGGAGCTCGGCCTGCGCAGCTCGGGCCCCAGGCGGCTCCGGCGCGGAACTGGACTCCGGTGAAGTTCAGGGCGCTAGGCGCACGGGAGCGCCTGCCCTGCAAGCTGTTTGCGTGTGGGGCGCCAGCTTCGGTCCCGGCGGGCGGGGGCGGGTAGCACAGGGCTCTTTTTGGGTGAGGGGGCGCGCGTCGGGCGCCTGCGACTTTCTGTCCCGGCGTGAAGAGAGGCGAGGACGCGGGTGGGCGGGCTGTGGCGCTTAGCTCAGACCTCCAAGGTCTCCGCGCCGCGACCCCGCACTCTTCCGCAGGAGAGTGGAGAAAGGCCCCCCTCGGAGGATCCCCAGCACCCAGGCTCGCGCGCCCGGCCACAGCTCCGAGAAAAAGCGAACGCGGCGAGAAGCGCGACCGGGCGCCAGCGGAGGGCGCATTTCCTGAGCCGCCTCGCCGCGGCTACGCAGCCGCGCCGCGCCGCGCAGATGTCACCCGCTGCCGGCGCCCGGTGCGGCCCTGGGCTGCCCAGGCCAGAGGGTGGAGAGCAGGAAAGGAAAGAGAAGGAGAAGTGGGGAGGCGAGGTGTGTGGGGGGTTGTCGGTGCAGAAGAGAAGCAAAGAGCATGGAAAAGAGGCTGGCTCCCCTCCCATCAGACGAGGTCCCTGCGTGGACATAGGTGGGAGCGCCCCTTCCCAGCCTCACCGTTTCTAGCCCAGGTGGTTTGGCGCCCCCAGGACCTCCAGCTGTAGCCTGAGACCCCAGGCACGGTCGCTGGAGGCCGCTGTGTGCGCCTGACCGACCAAGGGTAAAGAGAAGGCGGCTTCTTTGCCCACTCGCAGCCTCTGGAACGACAAACGCCCGCAGAATTTTCAACCTGTGAAGTTTCCAGGTCGATCTGGTCCGCTCCGTCTCCCCTTGCCTGCCCCTCCCCCGCCGTCTCCCCCCACCACCCGGACGTGAGTCAGCCACGGAGCTGGGCAGTAGTGGGGGGGCGGGAGGGGCGGAGGAGGGACGTCCTCCAGGAAGGAGACTTCTAGTCACTTCTGACCTCTGCACAGAAACAGGATGCGGCTGATGCCCAACCAGAATTCTCTAGGCTGGAGCAAGTGGGCAGGCAGTGGCTGAGCTGGGCACCGGACAGACATGGCATCTGTTAGTCAGTCAGTGAACATGGGTCTGCATGTGCTGGTCACCGTGACTAGAGAGGTAAATCCTCTTGGACAGTATCTGCTGGCAAAGAGAGAGCTGGAAACCAAGAAGCTGCAGAAAGTGCAAGGTGCGGGCTAGGAGGATGGCTGGGGGTGGCAGGTCACACATCCTAAAGAGGCTGGCTTTGGGCAGATGATTAGATATATCCCAAATGCAGGGCACAAGAGGCAGTGGAGCGTGCGAGTGAAGGCATGAGAGCAGCAGCTCTTCCAGCCCGGGAACTGAAAAGGATTCCGTGAAGCTGTGGGGACCATGCAGCTACATGGGGACAGTGTGCCAACGTGGGGAGGGAGGCCAAGGAACCAAGGCTGGGAGGTGGGCGGGGCCGCAGTGGAGGAGCTGGTCTTTGAGGGAGTTAGGATCTGTCTCAGGTAGGTTAGTGGATGCCTTTGAATCAGGGGAGTGAAACAGATCTGATTTGGAGGGGAAAAGCAATTTTTGGGCTGGAGGAGCGTGAGCAGAGAGTGGGTAAGTGGTTTCCACTAGAGACGATCTGAGACCTCGGAATAAAACCAAAATCCAAGGGAGACAGAGAAGAGAGGGTAGACTTGAGAGATAGAGACAGGATGCGGGCAGGTGTCCATGTCTGTGAACTGGGGGTAGGAATCCTGGCCCTGTAGACTTGTTGCATGGGTTAAACAAGCTCACGTATCCCTGGCATGTAGATGTTTGACTCTGTCAGTCCGTTAGCTGCCCCCATCTCAGCCCCAGACTGCCTCACACACTGCTGGGGTCTGTCTCCTAGGCAGGCACGTGGAGTCAGGGGAGCTGTCCATCTAGAGGGCCCCACTCAAGCAAGCTAGTGATAGTAACAGTGATAACAAGTAACATGCCTGAGGGCTTACTGAGGTCAGGGGTTGTTCTGAGTGCTTTATACACAGTTTTGCCCCTTTTACCAGCTACTATTAATCCCATCTTACAGATGAGAAAATTGAGGCACAGGGAGTTTTAGTGATTCATCCACATTCACACAATGAGTAGGTGACAGGGGTAAGGTCTGTACATAAATCTTCCCTTCATAACCTGTACTCTTAGACGAATATTAAAATATTTCATGTCCCCAGTGAGAAGTTGGGGTTGGGGAGGAGAAGCCATTCTGGCTGTGGCTGGGGGGACTCTTTAAGGGCACCTGTTTGGTGAAACCAGGAACCCTCCTCCTCTCTCTTCAGACCCTCCCAGCATTCCCCTTTCACTACCTTTGGTCTTTTCTGAGACCAGGTCAGTGGAGACTGAAGCTACTCACCCACCGGGCTGTCAGCAGCCCTCCAGGAAGCTCGGAGCCCCTTGGGCCTTCCCTGCTGGATGGCGTCCCCCACCAGGCACCCCCAGTCTCTTCCCGTTCCCAGGCCTGTGGCCTCAGTGTCGGAGGAGCCTCCCTCCATGCCTTATTCCAGATGGGCTCAGCCTCTGCTCAGGCTGCAGGGAGTCCTGGTCCTCAGATGCCAGCCACAGACCAGAATCCCAAGGGCTGATCCTGGTGCCCCACATGCAGGCCTGACCTGGGTTGCCCCCTGCAGATCCCTCAAGATCCTGCCCCCCCCAACCCAGAACTGCAGATGGATAGGGGTCCATCCTCTCTCCAGGCTCCCCTGTGTCCACACAACAGCACAACCAACTCTGTGGCTGACCTCAGAGAGCTGCCCCATTCTATCCCAGAATACCCTGCACTCCCTGCTTTTTTTTTTTTTTTTTTTTGGACAGGCAGAGTTAGTGAGAGAGAGAGAGACAGAGAGAAAGATCTTTCTTCTGTTGGTTCACCCCCTAAATGGCCGCTATGGCCGGTGCGCTACACTGATCTGAAGCCAGGAGCCAGGTGCTTCCTCCTGGTCTCACATGCAGGTGCAGGGCCCAAGGACTTGGGCCATCCTCCACTGCACTCCCAGGCCACAGCAGAGAGCTGGACTGGAAGAGGACTGTCCGGGACAGAATCCGGCACCCCAACTGGGACTAGAACCCGGGGTGCTGGCGCTGCAGGTGGAGGATTAGCTTAGTGAGCCATGGCGCTGGCCACTCCCTGCTGTCTTTTATTTTGATCCTTGGGCAGGAGCTGGTTAGGCCCAAAGACGGAAGTTAGAGAAGTTCTGGAATGTTCCAGGTCTGGTGGAGACCATCTCTGACTTCATTCAGCCTCTCCAGGTAGAACAAGGCAGGCAGGAGTGAATATGTGTGTGTGTGGGGGGGGAGAAGGGGCCTGGGCCTAATTTTGGTGAGGAGATAGATCTAATTTTTAAATCAGAATTTAACCATTTCATTGCAGATACGCCAAGGGGCCTATTCCAAAGGACTCATGAGTTCTTTGAGATAGTTACTGTAGTTGAGCAGATTTATCCCCAAAGCACCAGTACCATGGAGCAAAACCATTTATGTACTTCTCTTAGGGGGCTTGCATTCCCGGGCCGGTCTTTTAAAAAGCTTCTCCCAGGTTAAACTGCTGCTTGCAACACCCGCCTTCCATACCAGAGAGCCTGGGATCCAGCCCAGCTTCCCAGTAGTGTGCCTGGGAGGCAACAGCTGATTGCTCAAGTATTAGAGTCCCTGCCACCCACGTGGGGACCCAGATGGAGTTCCCAAGTTTGTCCTGACCCAGCCCCAGCTGTTACAGGCACAGGCACTTGGAGGGGAGTGAAATGAAGTGGAAGATTCTTTTTCTCTCTGCCTCTCAAATAAAGAAAGAATAAATAAGCATTAAAAAATTAAAATCATCCCTTAAGATGGACAGGGTGTTGGGCAATATGCCCAACCGTTCAGACCGGGGTTCCAGGGCTGCAGGCGCTTGCCGCACCTCCTTAGCCCTCGGCCAAGCGTTATGTATTTGGTGGTGGTGGTGGGGTTCTATCTACAGCGTCCCTGAAATAAAGATCGACCCTCCCGAGGACAAGTTACTCTATAAGCCTTAGTTTCCTCTGCTGAGACGTGGGAAGCCTCACCCTTTTTGCATGGGAAAATCAAAGTCCCAGAGCGCCCCGCACAGTGCCTGACACACATAAGGTCCCCATAAGTGACTTTGTCATTAGCCTGTGCCTCTCCTGGAACCCTCACTGCTCAGAGGTCATGGGCACTCCTGGACACCTGGCCGCTGGGAGTGTGCGCATCTTCCGAGAGAGCTGCGCTTCCGGCGGGGGGACTGCGCACCTGCTAACCCGGGCGCTGAGCACGCGACTCTGGGCTGCGCAAGCGCGGGCCGGGGCGGAGGTGGGTCTGCCGGGTCAGATGCGGGCCTAGCACCGGGAAGTTCTGCCGCCCGCAGCCCCCGTCGGACGCGGGGCCTAGCTGCTGCCGCCGCCACGGAGCCCGCCGGGCTTGGCACTGCCCCTAGGCCCAGCGCGTCCTCCGCGCTCCGAACGCAGCTCGTCCACCGCCCGGCCCGCCCCGCCTGCCGCGCGCCGGCGCTCGATTAATAATCATAAACCCCCCGCTCACCCTCCTCTTAAAATTAATAACTCTGTAATTAGAGTCATTTCGGAAGCCTCCTGAGCCGCCGAGGCCGGCCGGGCCGCTGGCCGCCCCGCGCCGTGGGCAGGCGGGAGGCGGCGGCCGGGCGCGGCGGCCGCGGCATCTGCGGGGACAGAGTGAGAATTAAAATCGCTCTCAACATCCAGTACACTTTTTATCAGCCATCTATCTGAGAGCCGGGCCCATTCATCATCCGAGGCATTCTCCCTGAAAACAAGACCCATTCAGATTTTATACAAATTATCATATTTATCATCGTCTCCAACTCCGGAGTAACATCTCCGCCAAGTGTCTGCCGCCTCCCCGGGGAGCCACGCGCCTCGGAGCGCCTGAGCGCCGCCGCCCCGCAACTCCCCGCCCCCATCGCGGGCCTGTCTCTGGCCTTTCATCCGCTGTCTCCACTTCCCCCACCGCGCTCTCTCCTCCCCGTTTCCCATCCATCTCTCTGCTGCTGCTCCCCACCCCCCCCCACCCCCCCCCACCCCCCGCCTTTGGTCTTGCCCGATCCCCACCCCCAGCTTCCTCTTCTCCCTAGATCTCCCCCACCCCCTCAGCTGGTCTCCAGGGCCCACTTGGGTCCTCTCCTCTTTCTCTCTGTTTCCCTCCCCTTCTCTGGTTGTCTCCTCTCATCTCCCCTTTCCCTGCTGGAACCCAGAAGCATGGAGGGTCACTGAGGACAGGCCGGGCTGGGCAGGTGTTCCAAAGTGGGGCTCTGCATGTCGATTGGAGGGGGCACCTGGGGCCCACATCCTGCAGCGTGAAGTCAGGAAGCACTGTCAGGGGAGGCAGGTTCATGCCTATCACATCTCCACACCACACACACACGTGCAGTCCACTGAGGGCATAGCACAAAACCGCAGCCACACAACACGTGCCCCCATCACACAGCCCCCTATCACCCACAGTCCTCTCACACCACACACGCACAGCTTCCAGTGCGCTCGCACTTCCCCTAATACACACAGCCCTCAGTACCACCCTCCACAGGCCCTCCCCGAACATACACAGCCCGGTGTCACAGGCACATGCACAGGCCGCATGAATGCAGGGAGACGCACACGTTCCAAGCCACAGGTGCACCCCCTCCTGTCCTCCTGTGCAGGTCTCCTTCCTTCTCTCCCGCCTCCTCCTCTTTCTCTTTTCCCCTCAGCTCGCATGCACCCTTCAGATGGGAACCAGTCAGGAACACAGCTCCTGCAGCTCTGCCGGCTTGAGTCTCCCTGCAGCCAGCAAGACGCCCGCTGTCCTGTCTGGCTTCTGGAAGGCCTCCCAGGTCCAGCCTGCAGACATGGGGGCGTGTGAGTCTTGGAGAAGACCTCGTAGGAGACACAGGCTTCTGACCCAAAGGACCATCCGGGAGCAACTGTTTCCTTCCTAGGTCTCAGTCCCCTGTGTGTCCCTGCTGGCCTCCCGGGCAGCAGTGTGATAGCCAGGGCTGGTCCAGCCTGGTCCAGCCTCAGTTTCCCATCAAAAGGAGACCGCAGCTGCGTCTGCTGGGGCCACTGGTTGATTAATTGATTAGTTAGTTAATTCCTCAGTTATTGACTCAGAAAGCATTCCTGAGTGCCAGCTCTGCGCTCGACAGGAGCCTGCAGCGTCTCTGGAGAAGACTGCCTGGAGCGGTGCAACCAACAGAACTTTCCGCGATGGTGCAAATGTTCCACGTCTACACTGCTCAGCACGACAGCCACCAGCCAGCCACGTGTGGCTGTTGGGGTCTTCAAATGTGGCAAGTGTGACTGGGGAATTGATTTTTAATTTCATTTAATTGCAATCTAGTTAACATAACTATGGCCAGTGGCTACTGTATTGGGTAGCACAGGTCTACTGGGCACATTAGCCTTCACTTTGTTCAATGGAGCAGGATGCACATGAAGGCACTCCCTCCCTCCTGCTAGGGGAAGGCCCAGGAGTAGGAGCAAGGGCCCGAGAGCACTGGCTTCTCCTCTTTGCACCACTGATTTTCCACACTAAGAATGCCACCTACCCACACTTGCATGAGCTCAAGAACCTGTGGCCCTAAAACTGTGGATGAACGGTTATCACAAAGAGGATTTGGTACCAAATGCGAGGGATTTGCAACTGCTGTGTCATCAGTCGCCCCCTTCCCGCCCCCACCCCACAGCTCATAGACAGCCCTAGGGGCAGGAAGAGTTGGGAAGACAGCAGAGAGGGGGGTCTGGGGGACTGCACAGCAAAGGCCTCTTTAAAGGACCAGGTTCTGCAGCCCTGGAGAGGGCTGCCACACAGAAGTGGGAGCCAGGGAGGTCACGCTGGCAGACTTGTTTACAAATATTTATTTATTAGAAAGGGAGAGTGACAGAGAGAAGAGAGAGAGCTTTCATCCACTAGTTCACTCCCCAAATGGCTGCAATAGCCGGGGCTGGGCCAGGCCAAAGCCAGGAGCCCAGAACTCGATCCAGGTCTCCCACATGGTTGGCAGACCCTCACGTACTGTATTTATCCTCCACTGCTTCCCAGGCACCGTAGCAGGGAGCTGGAATGGAAGCGGAGTAGTCGGGATGCTAACTGGCACTCTGATATGGGATGTGGGCATCTCAAGCAGTGGCTTAACCTGCTGCACCACAATGCCTACCTCAAATTGTCTGATTTTTTTTTTTTTTTGAAGAGCAACCATAAATACTGATTTTTACTTGAAATTCATTGGAAACTATTTAGAATTTAAAAAACAAAGAAACCCAATCGGGCAGATGAAATGATGACGATGACGAGTGCTGGCAGTGGAGCTTGTTTGCAGAGGCGAGATCGCTAGGCCCGCCGTTAGGAGCCCGCTTAGCTTAAACAACTTCCAGCACCTCTGCTCGAGGCGTGACTAGGCAGCTTAACCAGGAGGGAAGTGACTCCTCACATATAGTCACCGAAGGCTGTCCAAAGTAAGCTGAGTGACAAAAGAAGGCCTGGAACAATGCGTGACATCCCAGTCACGGGACAGAACGAGGGAACTCACATAGAAGGAACTTCAAAACCTTTCGGAAAGTGAAATTAAAAGATATGTTTATCTTTCTCTCTGTCTCTCTCGCTGTCTATAACTCTACCTGTCAAATAAATTAAAAAAAAAAAGATATGTTTATCCGTGTGCAAACAATTTTGAGAGGCAGGTATCCGACCAAGTGGCTAAGCTGCCAAGTGTGATGTCATAGCATCCCACATCAGAGTGCCTGGGTTTGAGTCTTGACTTCACTGCCAATCTTAGCTTCCTTCTAATGTGCACCCCGCGAGGCAGCGGTGATGGCTCAAGCAGCTGGGTCTCTGCCACCCGCGTGGGAGACCTGCTTTGTGTTCCCTGGGCTCCCAAAGTCCTCCCATTTGGATGGGAGTTCTCTCGGTCTCAATCTCTCTGCTTTCCAAATAAGCAAATAAATAATTTTTAAAATGTTTGAAATCCATGCATATGAAGGGTCTGAAAAGTTCATGGAAAATGCATATTGTGAAGAAAACTATGCATGAATGTCAACAATTTATGCCAAAATAAACATCTTTTAATTCCATTTTACCACAATTTCCTTTTTTAAAGATTTATTTATTTATTTATTTGAAAGGCACATTAGCAGAGAGAGGGAAGGGGCATAGACACACACACACACGCACACACACAAGGCTCGTCCATCCACTGATTCACTCCCCAAACGGCTGCAAGAATCCAAGGAACCTGAAACTCCATCTAGGTCTCTTATGTGGATGTCAGGGGCCGAAGGACCTGGGCGATCTTCTGCTGCTTTCTCAGGTGCATTCGTAGGGAGCTGGATCAGAATTGGGGCAGGGCCAGTGCTGTGCCATAGTAGGTTAAGCCTCTGCCTGCGGCATTGGCATCACACATGGGCTCGCGTTCGAGTCCCAGCTGCTTCACTTCCAGTCCAACTCACTGCTGGTGGCTTGGGAAAGCAGTGGAAGATGGCCCAAGTGCTTGGGAAGAAGCTCCTGGCTCCTGGCTTTGGATGGGCCCAGCTCTAGCCATTGTGGCCATTTAGGGAGTGAACCAGCAGATGGAAGACCTCTCTCTGTGTGTCTCCCTCTCTTTGCCTGTGACTCTGCCTCTCAAGTAAATAAATCTTAAAAAAAAAAAAAAAAAAAAAAAGGAGTGGAGCAGCTGGGACTCATGGGAGGACTGGCATCGCAGGCTGCAGTTTAACTTGCTGCACCACAATGCCAGCTCCTCCCACAGCTTCTTGAGGTCTGTGTGCACATTCATACCCACATTTGTATTGCATAGATTAGTTCCAGGAAGATACAAGAAACCAGAAAGAGTGGTTGTCACAGGAAGGGGGCGGGCAGTGGAAGGAAAGCTGCTTCCTCCATACCCTGTGGCAAGTATTGACTTTCCCGCTAACTGCACGATTTATCTGTTTACAGTGCGGGCTGAGCAAACCTGGCGGAAGGCCAGCTGTGGCTTTTGGGTCACATGTTTGTAAACTCAGGTCCTCATAAGGTATCCCTTTGAAGTAGGGGTGGCTGGCCCCATTATACAGAGGAGGATTACAGCTGCTCAGCTGCTTAAATTCCTACCCCTGCTAGGAGCTTGCATCCCAACCTGGTTCCCATGGCTCACAGGCCGGGCCTCCACATTGCCTCTTCCCAGAGGAGGGGAGAGATGATCATCATGATACCAACAACAGTGTTCAGCAGGAATCTGTTATGTGCTAGGCTCTGCAATGAAGAATTTAGGCCACATTTAATCCTCACAAAGATCGTACAAATTTGACACCATTATTCTCCCATTTTACAGATGAGGAAGGTGAGATATGGAATTCATTAAGCTGTACCTCGGCCAGGAAGTGGTAGAGCTGAGAACTTACCTGGTATTATAACTCCAAATTTCAGTTCTTAATAGTTTCAACACACACAGAGAATTCTGTATTCTGCTCTTGTATCCCACTGAGGGCTCATTCCAAAAATGCTCTATCACGCCGCTTTGAGGCTTGCCACCATTGTGCACTGGCCTCCCCTGTGTGGACCTAAGTACAAGTTATTTGCTCAAATACAGCTGTGCAGGTCCAGAGGCCCCCAGCCCCTCCCCAGAACAGATGTCCTTTGCTCTCTTCTGCAGGGAGAAGAAATGACACCTAACTGCCCCCAGCGGTCCTTCTGATTCCTCGCCACTCTCTCTTCCTGCTCACACCTTCGCCTTGCCCTGGGAACCATGGGGAAAGCATGATGCAGGGGCCCCAAGCTGGGGATGGAGGAAGACAGCACAAGAAGCCAGATTAATAGCACTCAAGGCACTGAGTCCCTACACAAGTGTCCCCTCCCCCACAAACCTGTCCTGCCAAGCCTGGACAGAAGGCAAGTGAACCAGCCAGCCCAAAGGCTGGCCATCTGTCCCCCTCCCCAAATTCCTCAGCCACAGGCCTAGGTCCCTGAGCCCCAGTACATGGTTATGGGAGAACAAGCAGGTCGATACTGAGGAACTACTCCCCTGTTCCACCAGTACCTGTGCCCACACTTACGTGGGTACAACCCAGGCTCTGGCAGGATCCAGAATCTTGGAAGACCTAGGGCAGTCAGAGGCGGCCCTGGGAATGACAAATCTGGCAACCGATTGACCACCTAGGCCTCCCCTGGGGCCTCAAGCAATTTAAAATTCTAAGGAATTCATTTTAGAAATATATATAAAGCACTTGCAATTACTTGGCAGCATTCTAAACACTTTTTTTTTATTAATTTTTTGACAGGCAGAGTGGACAGTGAGAGAGAGACAGAGAGAAAGGTCTTCCTTTTTGCCGTTGGTTCACCCTCCAATGGCCGCCGCGGTAGGCACGCTGTGGCCGGCGCACCGCGCTGATCCGATGGCAGGAGCCAGGTGCTTCTCCTGGTCTCCCATGGGGTGTAGGGCCCAAGGACTTGGGCCATCCTCCACTACACTCCCTGGCCACAGCAGAGAGCTGGCCTGGAAGAGGGGCAACCGGGACAGGATCGGTGCCCCGACCGGGACTAGAACCTGGTGTGCCGGCGCCGCAAGGTGGAGGATTAGCCTAGTGAGCCGCGGCGCCGGCCCATTCTAAACACTTTACAAGTGTGCGGGTTTCCTATTGCTGCTGTACCAAATCAGGAAATCCTCAGTAACCTCAAACAACACATTTGTTATTTAAAGTAATTTAGCTATTTATTTGAAAAGCAGAGCAATGGACACACACACACACACACACACAGAGAGAGAGAGAGAGAGAGAGAGAGAGAGAGAGAGAGAGAGAATCTTCCATCTGATGATTCACTCCCCAAATGGCCACAACAACCAGGTCTGGGCCAGGCAGAAGCCAGGAGCCAGGAGTCAGGGACTCCATCTGGTCTCCCACATGGATGGCAGGGGCCCAAGCACTTGGGCCATCTTCTGTTGTCTTCCCAGGTGCATTAGCAGGGAACTGGATTGGAAGTGGACCAGCCAGGACTTGAACAGGCACTCCAATATGGGATGCTGGTATTGCAAAACACCGGCCCCAGTCAACACATTTGTTATCTTACATTTGAGTTTGGAATTCTCAAATGGCTCAGAAGAGTGTGTTCCTTCTGGAGGCTCTAGGGAAACACCTGGTTCCTTGTTTTTTCCATATTCCTTGGTTGACTGCGTCACTCCGATCATAGCTTCTGTGTTCACACCTCCTTTGATTCTGAGATGTTTCCCTCCCGAAAGGACACTGGGCCCATCCAGATATCCACAACTGCCTCATCTCAAGATCCTTCATGTGGGGCCAGTGTTGTGACACGGTGTGTAAGCTGCTTCCCAAGGCACCAGCATCCCATGTGGGCCCTGGTTCAAATCCCATCTACTCCACTTCCAGTTCAGCTCCCTTCTAATCACCTGGGAAAGCAGTGGAGGATGGTCCAAGTGCTTGGGCCCCCGCACCTACGTGGGAGACAGGTTGGAGTGTCTGGCTGCTGGCTTCAGCTTGGCCTAGCCCTGGCTATTGTGGCCATTTGGGGAGTGAACCAGTGGATGGAAGATTTCTTGCTGTCTCTCCCTCTCTGTCATTTGCCTTTCAAATAAATAAAATGAATCTTTTCTTTTTAAAAGACCTTTAACATAATCCCATTTGCAAAATCCCCTTTGACATGAGGGTAAAATATTTGTAAGATTTCTGAGATTAGGATATGGATATTGGGGGAGGGGAAGCCATTATTCTGTAGACCACAGCAAATCTATGAAAGAGGTGCAACTGTCCCCATTTGCTAATATGGAAACTAAGACAGCCAGAAGAGCTTATGTCATTTGCCTTATGTCATACATTTAGTACACAAAGAGGGTACAACTGTTCTTGAGCGCTCTCTCTTATACTTTCTTACCCTCTCACCCTCCCCCCACCCCAGGCTTCCCTCACCCAATAAACCTTTCCTCTAAAAAGAAAGAGAGAGGGAGAGGGAGAGAGAGAACAATTTAATCCCAAGAAATCTGTGTCTAGGCACTATGCTCTTCACTGCCACCCCGCACATATTTGGAGGTCTGGCAGAAATGGCAGCTTTGTGCCTGCATCTGCAGATACACCTGGGTACTGGGACATCTCACACCATGTCTGCACACACACACACACACACATACATGCCCTTCACACACATGTATTCTGCTATAGTACAGATGCACTACAGACACACACATGAATCTGTACAAAAATGCTCAAGCACACAAATCCACAAAAATCTGCTCTGCTTACATACACTCACACTGGACACATGTACGTACATTCTCACACACAGTGCTTGAATACATATTGTGCACACACAGGAAACAATATGTTTTGAATCGTATCAGCACACACAAACATCCTGTGCTCACAACTACATAGTACCTTCTGATAATTATACATCTTGCACACACATGCACAGACAAACCCAAAAATGTGCATCTTCTTTATAAGCACACCTTACAAAGAAGACATACAATGTGCCTGCCATGACACCTGTACCCTGCACCTGAATACCCACACACATTTTTGTCATACAATTGCTGTCTGGACACTCATCTTACCCACACAAATTCTGTGCATACACACATGTACCCCTCACAGAGACTCACTTGTCACACACATTATGAACAGCCACCCATCACCATGCCCGGAGTACCCTACTGACACACATTTTCATGGCGTGGGTATGTTCTCCAGTCCTATGCACATACAGAGACCCTGAGAACATACATCATGTGCACACACACACAATCCCTTCTTAGTACATTTTATAAACACATCCTGCTAGTTCTAGGAACCTATATCCTATTCAGCAAGTCTAAATCCATATTGAATTGTCTACTTTAATCAGCACGTCACATTAAAAAGCAACTTCCGCAGGCATTCCCCAACATTCCAGGGGAGGTTATGCCCATTTTCCTGGGGAGGAGGCTGAGGCCGAGGGGCGGGGCTAGCCCCGGACCGCCCCGCCCCTGCCCCCGCCCCTGCCCCCGCCCCGCCCGCACGCTGCAGAGGTGTGATCAGCCCCCGGCACGTATCCCTCAGCCCCCACAGAAAAGTAGTTCCAATACCATGTTTGTTAACTAGGTTATCTAGGCTGTGGAAGATTTTAATGCTGAATTTTATAGCTTTACCACGCTCTGCCGTCCTTGTGAATATTGTAATATTGCATTTTTTACAAGTTACTCTTCTGTTAATGTTCCAGCTAGTAACTTTTATAATCCTCCTCAATGAAATTTTTTTGTATTCTTCCGCACCGTTAACCCCAATGGCGGCGCCTCGGCCCCTGGCAGGAGGCAGATACGAGATGAATTCCTCTTTAATCAGAAATAATAATAATAAAAACACACGCGGCTCCGCTGCCTCTCGCTCCGGCTTCCCTCGCCGCCGCCGCCGCCGCCGCCTCTCGGGGCCGCCTGTGGACCCTGCGGCCTGGGCCCCAGGCAGCTTCGGACGGAGGGCGCGGGCGGTGGCGAGGGCTTGGCCGCGCGCCTCCCTCCCGGCGGCTCCGGGCCCGGCCCCGGCCCCTTCCTGCCGGGCTCGTCCCCTCCGGGCCTCTGTCTTGTGCACCCGTCTGGGCTGCTGCCCGGGCCAGCCGCTGTTCTCTATCTGCCCCCTCAGTCAGGCGCCCCTCACTCCCCTGCCCGTCTCCTCCCCCGCCTCGGTTGCGCTCCGGCTCTGCTCCGCACCGGTTCTCTTCTCCGTGTCTTGATCCTCCACCATTTCCAGTCTCCGCATCCTTCCCTACTTTTTTCTTCTCAGACCGGAAGTCGCCCGAGGTGGGAACTGGGGAGTCAATGTGATGAGATGGACCCTGGTTAGTGAAATGGGGCTTTGGACCAGGCCGTGGCTGGTCTGGGGTTGGGGTACACTTAGGAAAACTGGCTAAGGGAGAGGGTTGGGCTGGCTGGCTGCGCAAGTTCCGCCAAGAGGTCAACTGGAGGAGGTGGTGTCCAAGGGCTGAGGTTAAAGAGAAAGCAGCCGGGCAAGGGAGCCCTGGACTGGTGTCAGACACCCTCTTGCCCTGGGATCCTTTCTATCTCAGGGAAAGAATCACCGTGGAAGTAGGGTGATATGGCTGTTAGAGAGATGAGGGCCACCGTCTGGGGGAGGCAGGACGGGTGTGTGTGTATGCTTGTGAGCTGGATGAAGGGCCTGGCTGCACTGACAGCGGCACAAGAAACCATGATTCAAGAACACAGCAGACCCATGAATCCCTCATTAAGTCAACAAGCATTGAGCATCTAGTATGTTCTGTGCTAGACCAGGGGAACAGAGAGAAGTGAAAACGCAGCCCTGGACCCCGTGGAACTTGGGTAAGGGTGGAAGTGACAGATATGTGTCAATAATACACACATATCTTTGCAAACTGGGATCACTACTGAGGATTTTTTTTGAGACTCTTGCCTGCCATTTTACAGAGAGTGGAAACACCCCCCCCCCCCCATCCCCACCGCCGCGAATTTATCGGCTGCTCTGCAAGACTGCCCGCTGTTGGAGCTTCCTAGCGACTCCGGAATCTTGCCACGGCAGACCCCTCCTCCCTCATCCTGCAGAGGGGATGACGGACCCACACGTGAGAACAGAGGTGCCTAACATCTGGAAAGTGGAGCCCCAGCGCAGCCGAACATCTGGAGCACTAATCGCTGGAGCCGCCAGCGGCCCAGGACTCGGAGGCTTGGAAGTGGATGTGGAGCGCGAGGGCTCAGCTATCCGGGCGTTCAGTGCCCCTGTCCCGGCGTCCGGCCCTCCGAGTTTTGTACCCCCGCTCGCGGCCCGCCAGTGGCCCTGTGTGTACGCCTCACCCCATCAGTGGAGGCCCAGGGCCTCTAGTGCTCCCCATTCCAGTCTCCACTGCAAGCCAGAAGCCTGCCGGTGAGGGGGCTATTATTGAACCGGGACCTGGGGAGGAGGAAGAGAGCGGACCAGAGTGGGAGAGGGGAGGAGCGGGCAGGCGGGGCGGGGATGCCCGCGCGCCTGTGCGGAGCGCGGAAGCTGCGAGCGCCCGCGACAGTAAAACATCTGTAATGTGCCATTCGCCGCTGCTCGCTGATTGCTCATGGATTAAAGATTAAAATCTCGGCTTTGGCAGATGGGGAGAGAGAGGAAACTCTTACGAGCACGTTTTGCATCTGCATTTCATTCTGCTCTGCTCCCTGCGCCACGCCTGGTGGCGCCCGCCCTACCCCGCCCACCCAGCTCCCGTCTCCCCCTGCGCGCCCAGGCTGGCCCGGACCCCGCGGGCCCCCGTGTCCTTTTCCCTCCCTTCCAGTCGCTCCGACTCCGGGCCCTTCCCCTCCTCCCCTCGTCTCTCTCGTCTGGGGTTCCCGCCTCTGACCCGGTGTGGGTCACTGCCCCGCTACCGCCCAGGCTCCCGGCAGGACATGCTGAAGCTCCCCAGAAAGGGGTCCGCGAGCTGCGGGCGCCACCCACGTGCCTGCCGCCCCTAGCCGGTAGGAGGGCTGGGGCGCAGGGTGGATCCAGTGTGGTACCCTGGTTATGGTGGGGATGAACTGTGGCACAGCCTAGCCGGCTCACCTGGGCAACTGTCTCCACCTTGCCATTGTAACACTGCGGAGGCAGGGAATGGGGACGGAGCCGGAACGGGGGTCGGAAGGACACCCAGGAGCGCTAGCATTGGCGTGGGGCGGAGTGAGGGAGGGGGGCGCTCTTGGAACAGGGCTCGTTCGGACTTTCCGATGATCCTTGTAAATTAGCCTGGTCCCGGCCCACTGTGGAGTTGCAACCCGAGCTCAGGCAACTGTGAGGTAGGTCCCCTGGCTGCCCCATTTCCCCCTCCCTCCCAGAATGTGTCCCCGGCATTAAACTTCGTTGGGGAGAGCAGTTCAGGAGGAGAGGTGGAGACACAAGCTGACGGGGCATTAGGGAAACGGTAAAAGGAACGCAAAGCTGCGGAGCAGGGTGGCAGAGGCAAGCACCTGCGTGGGCTGAGCGGAGAGAAGGCAGGGGAGTGCCTGGGATGATCCTGCCTGGTTTCCAGGCCCCTGCTGGGAAGAGGAGGTTGGTGTAGGGTAAGCAGAAGAATAACCGA
Source organism: Lepus europaeus (assembly GCF_033115175.1). Lineage (NCBI taxonomy): Eukaryota > Metazoa > Chordata > Mammalia > Lagomorpha > Leporidae > Lepus > Lepus europaeus. Next base: position 28,601,996 of record NC_084843.1, read on the forward strand.
AGAAGGATGAGCGAGAGGAGGGTCGGCATGGCAGATGTAATTAATTACTGCATATTAAAATGTTTGTTTACAGAGATGAACAGCGGCCGGAGGTCTGATGGTAATTAATTCTCAGCATTTCCCAGTCCTCTTTTAGCTTGAGCCCTCTGGGGGCCCTGGCAGGCCGACTGGGCCGGCGAGGTGCTGGCTTCTTCCTGTCACCAGGGCTTGGAGCTCAAACTGCTGCTGTTGGAGGAACCTCACACATCACCTACCCAAGCCCCATCCCACCACAGACACCTGGGGAAATCGAGGCCAGAGAGGACCTGTGATGAGTGATTTGCTCAAGCCAGGCTGTGCTGGGATTGAGATCAAAAATCTCTGCTCCCTGGAAAACTGTTTAAGGCCAAAGGAACTTGGTCTTAGGTAGAGATGATGCAGCCGGGCGGAAGGGAAGGAGAATGAGGGCTGAAGCCAGGGTTTGGGAAGAGGGAGACTCAGGGTCCTGGCTGGAGCTTCCTTACTCTGGAGAGGTGGTGCAGGGCAGCATATGGCCCCCACCATGGCCCCTGTCCTGAGCGGAGAGGAGGGAAGCAGAAGCAGCTTGAGGGGCTGATGGCCTGGCAAGCTTTGTGACCTTGGGAAAATCATGTGACCTCTCTGAGGGACAGAAGCCCCATGGGCAGCCAGGCCTCGGTTTGGCAGCAGCGGGAGGCTTGCTAGCTGCGCCAGGTCATGAAGGGTGTGGGAAGGGGGCTGGGCAGGGTCAGCCATTCCCAGGCAGAAGGCAGGAGGGGTCTGCCTATCCACAGCTCCCTCCCCACCCCACTCCGGCCGGGATCCCACATAGGACTTACGTTTGATGCAGCCAAGTAACGGGAGTCCTCATCTTGTCCCTTAGGCCCTGCTCTTTCTATACCTCATCTGGGGCAAGCGATATGGCAGGCAAATTTCCCCTTGTATCTGAAGATAAAAAAATGGGGTAGGAGCCTAGGACAGAGGGGTGGAAGAAGCCAGTGATGGCGAGACAGGCACACCGCAAACTACAGGGGTTCTTTCTGGCGGGGTGGGGGGGGGGAGCTGCTATGGTTCACATAGGGTTGGCGTGTCCCCCGCAGCTGCCTGTGTTGAACCTTTACCCTTGGTGTGAGGCATTAAGAGGGAGGAGACTGAGTCCAACTAAGAAGTCTGAGTGGGGCCTTTGGGGAAGGATCAGGACTGGCTGCATTGATTAGGGAGCTGCCCTCAGAGCTGGGAACCAAGGTGCACCTTTTCCTTTATAGAGTAGCTTGCCTCAGGGATTCCAGTGCAGTAACAGGACAGGGAGATGAGTACAGATGTGCCAGCATGTTCCATGCCCCCGGGGGGTCTGGGTGTCCACCTCGGTGAGGAGATGCGGAGCCTTACACTGGCGGATCTGGACCTCTGGACCCCTGCAGGAGAAACGGGAGAGCTCTTCCCTAGCCTTATCTGAGCCCCAGGCCTTTGTAGAGTGCTGCAAACTCCTGCCTGTGGCTTGGGCCAGGGCCAGGTCCGAAGTCTGGGTGGGGGCGGGAGCCTCCTTCACACAGCGTTTTGGCCCTGGCACGGCTTTTCTATGGGGGAGTGCGGTGGACTTCCACAAGATAACGTTCATTTCAGACCCACACGTGGGAGCGTGTGGAGACACAGGCAGACAGCAGAAAGGAAAACCCACCTGTCGACTCCCACCCGGGACAGCCCTCCACGTGTTGCTCCAGTCCGTTCTGCACGTGCGCCCGGCGAGAACGGAGTCCTAGGACGCGACCATTCCGCCGGTCGCCCCCACCAGGTGCCTGGCCGCGTGCGCCTCCTTCCCACGGCCCTCGCCCGGCTCGGACACCACGGGAGCCCGGGTGCCGCCCCCGCCTCCCCTCTTCCCACCGCGGGCCACGGAGGAGGGTCGGGGGCGACTTGTTGGACCGGGGCGCCGGGGCCGCAGCGGGCGCGCGGGGCGCGGGAGGAGCGGCGGGAGGCGGGGCGGAGCTGTCGCTTCCCATCAGGCGCAGGATTGTTCCCGACACGCGCAGGCCCCGCGGCGTTTCTGTGTCAGGGAGTTTTGCCGGCGCCGTGACCCATGCGAGGGGGGTCGGGCCGCGCGCGGGGAGCGGCCAAGAGTGACCAGCGCGGCCGGCCGCATCATCACCACCTGGCCGGGTCACTGCCTCCCTCTCCTGCCGGGAGCGCCGCGCCGCTGAGCGGGGGAGGGGCCGAGGTGGGGGCGGGCGCGGGGTTCTCCCGGTCGCGCCACCCCCACCCCTGGGGGAAGGTCAAGTGACAGAAGCGTGTCCCACACAGGGGCGGGAGAAATCAGCACCCTGGGCCTCAGTTTCTTCCCTTTGGAATTGGGGATGGAGAGGGGAGGGGCCCAGCCGTCTGAGAAGTGGATGAGGTGGTCGGGTGTGTGTGTTGGGGGGAGCAAGTCCCCTAAAGGGGGCACGGAAGGTCTAGCCTGGCCCGGGAGAGCCCCAGAGCAGATCGGCTGAAGCTTGAACTCCCTGTGGAGCGGGGGCCGGGGACCTGGGAGGCTGGGGGGTGGGTGTCTATGCAAATCAGATCATAATGAGGGTGTGGGTGGCCCTGTTTCCCAGGATGGAGGAGGGACTACAGGGAGGGAGGGGCAGGCTCCTGACCTCTTCCCCCAGCCCGCTGGTCCCATCTGAAGTCTGCCGGCTCCCATCTTCCGCACTTAATGATTTTGACGGGCCCCACCCGCGCACCATCGGGGCCTTTGTGTCTGCCAGACCGATGGCCCCTCTCCTGGGCCCACCCATCAGTCACCCGGAGCTCCAGCTGTTCCCAGCCTTTGGAGCAACCTCGACCGTCACCACTACAAATTGGCTCTCAACAGCCGCTTGGAGACCCCTTCTCTGCCATTGTCTCGGGACAAATGGCCCTTCGCCTGCACACCGCCCCACAGGCCCGGCCCAGGCTGCCTGCTGCTTCGGAGGAGGGGAGGGGGGAGCCCTCCTCCTTCTCTAACTGGCTGCTCTAGCCAGGCTGGGCGGCAGCCTGTCCCCACTGCCTGGACACCATGGACCCTGGCCTTAGTCAGGGCTGCATTTCCCGAGCCTGGGACTGAACCCCGGGTTTCCCCCTCAGCCGCAGGAGCCGCATTACTTGTTGACAGAGGCTCAAGTGAGGGTAAAAGAGGGAGGGTGGGATGGGCGGAAGAGGGCATGGGAACCTGAGGCCAAGCTCAGAGCCAAGACAATTACATGCCTAGTTTTGCTGATTGCATTAAAATCATTAGAATGAGGGATCTGAAAATCGCACATTAAGGAGTAGAATTAGGAAGGGCTTTAGAGGCTGGCGCAGGCATCCCCTAAGTGAATGGGGCAGTTGGCTGGAATTGTGTTATACAAACAGGCACTTTCACCTCCGGCCTCAGTGCCCTTCTCATCTCCCCACCCCCGCCCCCTTCCCTTTCTTTCTGCCCTTTCCTCCCCAGCCGGCTTGCAGGGCCTCCGCCCAGGCTTCTCACCGTTTCTCCTCTCTGCCTCTCTCCCATTCCAACCTTTCCCCTCCAGCACTGGCTTGCCCAGGTTGTGTTAAGGAGAGGATACAGTGGGTGGGGTCTTTGGCTTTTGGGGGTGGGAGATAGACCAAAACACCCTCCATGAGGCCTGCCCTTAGCCAAAATGCTGTTCCTAGCATCTGTCCCGGCATCAGTGCCAGGGCAGCAGGAGGGTTAAATTGGAGTGGTTTGGGTGGGGCTAGAAGGGGGCCTATCTGCCTTGTCTGAAGGCAGGCCTGAGGGCCAAGGTCTGCGTGAGACTGGGAGTCTGTGGCTGCCTTCCTGTGTGTGTGTGTGCCTGCATGTGCGTGCATGTATGTGTGTCTCCCTGCTGAGCCCTAGTCCCGTGTGTAGTTGGTCTTCTTCCAATGGACGTTAGTCCCAGTTCCGGAGAAGGAGGCCGGGTGCCCTCTCTGCAATGAGTGGGCTCAGGGCTGGGCTTTGGTGAGGCGGGCTCTGGCCTGGAGAGAGCCGTCTGGCATGGCGACGTGGCTGCTGGAGCTGGTGTGAATGGGCCTATGTGGCCAGGGGAATGGTGGAGAAAGGATGGGGCGTGAGTGGGGGTGGAAAATGGAATTGCCAGCCCGGAATGAATGGATGGTGGAGTTTCTCTTTTGTAACCGGGAATAATTAAGATAGATGTGCGGATGGATTAGCTGTCCTGCAAGGTCAGGAGCGCATTGCCGGATCACTCTATTATTTCGCTGCGCCACAGCTACCCGGCTAACGCCTTTTTCATGATATTTTGAACATCCGCACAGAAAAAACCAACTGAGTGCACGAGAGATACAAATGGATCGTTTGGTGGAGAAATCCGTCTTCGTCACCGCCGCCAGGCTGGGATTAATGCGATTGAAGGCTCCTCCAGGCTTCGCCAGGGAGACGGGCTCGGGAAAGCAAGAGAAATTGGTTTGTACCCCTGGGAGCACGATTGATGGGCCAGGCCCGCGGGGCTGGGCTGGGCCACTGCATTCTCTGGCTGGGCTGGGGGGTGGGGTGGGGGTGGGGAAATGGGTCCAAGACCTGGCCTTGGCCTGGGTGGGGCCCTGCCCTGATGGAGAGGTGTAGATGGGCCTAGAACCTGCAGGAGAGTGCTCTGGAAGCTGGGGATGTGACAATGGAGAATTCAGACTCTTAGGGGCCAGGTGCGCTGAGAGAACCTGGGGGAGGAACAGCAGTGAGCAGCCTGGTCCCCATTGGCACCTCAGTTTCATGCATGGCCAGAGGTAGGCTGCTGGTGCCTCTCGGGACACAGGATCAGAGGGAAATGAGCTGGATGAGGGAGGTGTGGCCACTGCTCCCAGAGCTGATGGTTAACTGGGTTCCCCGCTGCGTGCCAGGCACTGTGCTGGGTGTGATGAGCACAGGACTCCTGCCGTCCCGGAGCTGTGGTCTAACCGGGAAGGCAGACGCCGAGCAGGGCGCTTCAGCTGAGGCCATGGGACTTGTGCTAGGGAAGGGGACCAGAGCCAGACTGAGATGGGAGAGGAGGACGTGAAAGCGGGGTCTTGAAGGAGGGGTGGGCGCCGCCAAGACGGAAAAGGGAGAGTGATGTGCTACAGGCAGAGGGCACGGACTCTCTGAAGGCCTGAAAGTTAGGGCCCAACGGAGGAGTTGGAGCCTGAGCTCGGAGAGCCAATGACTCGCCCAAGGTTACACAGCTATTGAATGGCAGATCCAGGGCGAGCGGGGCGAGTCTGCGGCCTTCACCATGACTGTGGGCTTCTCTGGGCTGGCAGAGGAAGCAAGGTCTTCGGTCTCAGAAAATGCTGGTGTCTGACCTTCCCTTGGGCAAACAGGGGTGGGCAGAGGGCACAGCCATGTGCCAGTGGGTGCGCACACACATGTACACACAACACTCATATGTGGGGTGAAGATGGCCTCAGTGGGATGATCAGAGAAAGCATAGACATTTTCCTAACATATTAAATGTATGGATACAGTAAAAATTTAAACATAAATGAGTGAAAATCATGCATCCTCTCACCTTTTAATTTCAGTTCCTAAATTTTCCTTCCTAAAAGGAGCTGCTAGTGTCATGTGTGAATGTATGTGTATATAGGAATAGTCTCTGCATTCACAAGTGATGGAAAGCTATGAATAGTCAACATTTTTTTTTGACAGGCAGAGTTAGACAGTGAGAGAGAGAGACAGAGAGAAAGGTCTTCCTTCCGTTGGTTCACCCCCCAAATGGCCTCTATGGCCAGCACGCTTCAGCCGGCACGCTGTGCCGATCTGAAGCCAGGAGCCAGGTGCTTCCTCCCAGTCTCCCATGTGGGTGCAGGGCCCAAGCACTTGGGCCATCCTTCACTGCCCTCCCGGGCCACAGCAGAGAGCTGGACTGGAAGAGGAGCAACCGGGACAGAATCCGGCACCCCGACTGGGACTAGAACCCGGGGTGCCGGCTTCTGCAGGCAGAGGATTAGCCTAGTGAGCTGCGGCGCCAGCCAACGTTATTTATTTATTTATTTTTTAATTTTAAGAAGTACTGTTGGGGCAGGTGTGTGGCACAGCAGTTAAGATGCCACCTGGGATGCTCCCGTCCTGCAGAGGTGCCTGGGTTCATGTCCTGACTGCTCCTATTTCCAGACCTCAGGAGGTAGCAGTGGTGGTTGAATCGGCTGAGTCTCTGCTCCCCACGTGGGAGACCTCGACTGCCTGGCTCTGCTTCAGCTTGGGCCAGCCCTGGCTGTTGCAAGCATTTGGGGAATGAATCAGTGAGTGAGAGGTCTTTCTCTGTCTCTCTGCCTTTCAAAAAAATAAAATAAAAATAAATTTATAAAAATGAGATTTGAAGATTAATGGAGAGCAATATGTAATGATCCCTCTTTAAAAAATATTTACTTATTTACTTGAGAGTCATAATTACAGACAGAGAGAGGGAGAGACAGAGAGAGAGATCGTCTATCTGCTGGTTCACTACCCAAATAGCCACAATGATTGGAGCAGGGCAGATCCAGAGCCAGGAGCTTCTCCCAGGTCTCCCACATGGGTGCAGAAGCCCAAGCACCAGGGCCATCTTCACTGCTTTCCCAGGCCATCAGCAGGAAGCTGGATCGGAAGTGGAGCAGCCAGGAATTGAACTGGTGCCCATAAGGGATGCCAGTGCCACAGGCGGAGGCTTAATCTCCTATGCCACAGCACCAGCCCCTGTAGCAATCCCTCTTGTTCTTCCTCACGACCGCGTAGTGCTCCAGTGGGAGGATGCACTGCTACTTAGTGAGCCAGTGCTGGTGGGCATTGCTGTTGCTCCCAGGCTACCCATACAACGGAGTGCGAAAGGGACTCCCCTTGGAGTGGGACTTCTGGGTTAAAGGGAAAGTGTCATGGGGAATTCGGACTATGAGTTCGAAGAGTGAGAGAGCAGTGGAGGAGGATGAGGAGAGGGAGAAGGGGCCAGGGAGGTGGTGAGAGGCTGCAGATCTGAGTCCCAATCTGGGTCCTTTTATTTTTTTTAAAATAGATCTTCGTATTTCTTTTTTTTTTTTTTAAAGATTTATTTATTTATTTATTCGAACGTCAGAGTTACACACAGAGAAAAGGAGAGAGAGAGAGAGAGGTCTTCCATCCGCTGGTTCACTCCCCAACTGGCTGCAATGGCTGGAGCTGAGCCAATCCGAAGCCAGGAGCCAGGAGCTTCTTCTAGGTCTCCCATGTGGGTGCAGGGGCCCAAGGGCTCGGGCCATCCTCCACTGCTTTCCCAGGCCATAGCAGAGAGCTGGATCGAAAGTGGAGCAGCCAGGACTCAAACCAGCTCCCATATGGGATGCCTAGAGCTGCAGGTGGCAGCTCTACCTGCTGTGCCACAGCACCGGCCCCTGGTCCTGTTATTTACTAGTTCCATGTTTTTAACTAGTTCTGTGATCTTGAGCAAATTATTGAATTTATCTGAACTTTCTTTTTTCACTAAAATGAGAATATGAGCCTCATTGATTTGTTTTGAGGTTTAAGAATTTTATCCCCCGTGATTGTATATGGAGAAATAGGTGGACATACTTTACAATAAAAGCAGCAATTATCTCTGGGCAGCAGTTTCTGGAATGTTTTCATTTTTCTTTTATATGTTCTGCATTATCTGTGTTATCTAAAATTTCTATACTGTGTATGTATTATTTTCATAGTCAGAAAGAAATAGCACAGACTGTAGGTGACTTTGGTGGAGAGAGGTGGAGGTAGAAGCCCCTGTAGGCCCAGGTAGGTCAAGGTTACAGGGCAGAGACTGCCACAGGTGGGCTGAGCGTACTGGGGGAGTGCAGACAGGAGCGCCTGTGGGAAAGCAGCCCGGCTGGGCTGCAGCAGGGCCCTGCTCCTCTCTTTGTTCATGTGCTGAGTGAATTCTGGCTGGGCGCTCTGCTGTGCCCTGGGGATGTGACAGTGCTGGGAAGAGAAACAGCAGAGTCCTGGCGGAGCTTCCGGAAATCGTGGAGGAGGCTCGAGGCTCGCAGGGAGGTACCCAACATCCCCGTGAAGCGTCTACGCAGCAGCAGCTTGGGCCTCCCGAGAGCCTGTAACCCAGGAGCTTGGCCTCTAACAGCAGGGTCAGAAAAGGCTTCTCGGAGGAGGTTCCCGCTGAACTCAGCCAAGGCTGGAAGGACAAACAGGTGCTACCCAGGCAAGGAGGGAAGAGACACCCTTTCCAGCAAGCGGCCCCGTCAGCGTGGGGAAGAAGCCTGGTGGTTGCAAGGGCTGAGGGCACAGAGCACAGGGAAGGGGCTGGACACAGTCGCAGCCCAGGCTGTGTGCGTCCTTGTGAGCTGTGCTAAGAATTTTGGACTTAAACAAAAAAGTCCAATGTTGGAGTTAGTGCTGTGGCATAGTGGGTTAAGCTCCGCCTGCAGTACTGGCATTCCTTATGGGTGCCAGTTCAAGTCCTAGCTGCTCCATTTCCAATTCTATCTGCTGTGGCCTGGGAAAGCAGTGGAAGATGGCCCAAGTCCTTGGGCCCCCACACCCACGTGCGAGCCCTGGAAGAAGCTCCTGGCTCCTGGCTTCGGATCAGCCCAGCTCCTGCCATCGTGGCCATTTGCAGAGTGAACCAGCAGTTGAAAGATCTCTCTCTCTCTCTTTCTCTCTCTAACTCTCCCTCTCAAATAAATAAATAAATCTTTTTTTAAAAGTCTAATTTTATTTATTTTTCATTCCATTTTATTTTCAAGACAGAGAGATAGACAAACAGACACAGACAGAGAGATCTGTGTGCTGATTTCACTCCCCATGTGCCTGTAGCATCTAGAACTGGGCAGGGCCAAAACCAGGAGTCAGGAACTCAGTCTGGGTCGCCCACATGGGTGGCAGGGACCCAAGCACTTGGGCCATCACCTGCTCCCTCCTGCAATGTATATTAGCAAGAAGCTGGAACTGAAAGTGGAGCCAGGACTCCACCCCATGCACTCTGATTTGGGATGTGAGCCAGGGCAAGTGCCCGTCCCATATTGTGGACTTTATCTTGAGAACAGCAGGAGCCATGGAGGGGTTAAGCCCACAAAGGACATGATCAAGCTTGTGTTTTTAGCAGCCCTGCTGGCTGCAGTGTGGGGAGATAGGAACCAGTGAGACCCCTGGATGGGAAGAATGGAGAGGAAGGTGGAAGGAAAAGGATTGACAGACGAGGAGTAGGGAAAAGGCTGGAGAGATGTGTGTGTTTGTTGGGGAGAGGCTGTGGGTAGAGCCTTGGGGAGAGGGCAGTAAGGCCAGCTTGAGTAGTGAGCCTCCTGGAGCCGTCAACAGTGACACCACAGCTACCGCCATGCCTCGAGTGAAAGGCCCAGTGGTGCAGGGCCGTGCGTGCGCGTGTGGCTGTTTTTCGCACACTCCTCTTATTTAACCCTTGAGCTGCCCTACGGCACCGTCACTCTGCCTTTGTAGACGGGTTAGGCAGTTGGATCTGGGTCACTTGTTACTGGGAGGCGGAGCTGGGCTTTACACCTGCGTTCTACTTCTGGAAGCCTAACCACCAGGCCGCACTGTCAGGCAGCTTTCTGAGCAGAAGAGTGTGACCTGGGCTGTGACTCTGGAAAATGAACTTGGTGGCAGTGAGCAGGGTGGGTGGGTCTGAGGAAAGAGGCTCAGAGACAAATATGTCACCTGGTCAGAAGTGCGGCCAGGGGGCCTGAGCACGGTGGGATGGAAGGAGAACGGAGGACAGGCGGAGGGAAGGCTGTCGCAAACAGCTGCGATTGAAGAGATGTGTTCCTTGGCTGTTGCGGCTCTCCAAACGTACCACGAACGTGGCGGCTTAAACAGCACCGTGTTTTATGTCATCCTTCTGTAAGTCAGAAGTCTGAGCAGGGTGACTGATTTCTCTCTCCGTCCGACAAGGATTAAATAAAGGTGTCCTCCAGCCAGGGCTCTTCTCTGAAGCTCTGGGGCAGAATCTGCTCATTCTTGCTGGCAGAATTCGGTTCCTTGCTGCTGTGTCCTTGCGGGCTGTCGGCTGGGCCTCATTCTCAGCTGCTAAAAAACCCTCTGGTTCTTACATGTGGCCCATTATCTTCAAAGCCAGCAACAATGCATTTTTTTTAAAGATTTATTTATTTGAAAGGCAGAAAGGGATCTTCCATCCGTTGGTTCACTCCCCACATGGCTACAATGGCCTGAGCAGGGCTGGTCTGAATCCAGGAGCCAGGAGCTTCTTCTGAGTCTCCCATGTGGGTACAGATGTCCAAGCACTTGGGCCATCCTCTGCTGCTTTCCCAGGCACATTAGCAGGGAGCAGCCAGGACTGGAACCTGCACCCATAGGGGATGCTGGTGCCACAGGCAGAAGCTTTACCTGTTAACACCACAGTGTTGATCCTATGCTTTGAATATTTCCTACTTCCTTTTCTGTCAGCAGTCACAGAAAACTCTCTGCATTAAAAAAAATATTTATTTGTTTGAAAGGCACAGTGACTTAGATTGATCTTTGATCCACTGCTTTACTCCCCAAATGCCACAACAGCCAGAACTGGCCAGGCTGGAGCCAGGAGCCTGGAACTCCCTCCAGGTCTCCCACATGGGCAGCAGAAACACAACTGCCGAGCTGTCGTCTACTGCCTCCCCGGCTGCCTTAGCAGGGAGCTGGACGGAAGCAGAGTAGCTGAAACTGGAACTGGCACTCCAGTATAGGAGGCAGACACCCCAAGCAATGGCTAAGCCATTCCACCACAAGGACACACCCTTCATTACAAAACTTCTTCAGTGGGGTCAGATGAGCCCCACCAGTCCTCTCCTTTTGGCCAAGCAACACAATCATGGGAACAAGGCAAGAAGTGGATCACGGGCCCATCGCAAATCCTGTGCACCAGCAGGTCCCCTTGGGTTCAGGAGGGGAGGCACATAGGCAGGGGTGGAGTGGGGACAAGGTGGAAACTGATACAGGGACCAGGAACTCAGCAGAGCTGGTTCGGGAGGCTGGGAGAGAGAATGAGCTGGGCCTCAAGGTGGATGCACAAAGAGGTGGGGAAGATGCACTCTTCATTTTCTTGTCTCCCCCCGACACCCAAAGATTTATTTAATTTACTTGAAAGGCAGAGTTCCAGAGAGAGAGAGAGGGAGGGAGGGAGAGGTACAGATAGACACTATCTGCTGGTTTACTTCCCAAATGGCCACAACAGCTAGAGCTGGGCCAGACCAAAGCCAGGAGCAAGGAGCTTCTTCCAGGTCTCCCACGTGAGTGCAGGGGTCCAAGGACTGGAATGGAAGTGGAGCAGCCAGGACTTCAACCAGCACCATATGGGGTACCAGCATGGCAGGTGGAGGCTTTACCCACTACGCCACAAAGCCAGCTCCTTCTCCTTTTCTTGGGTGCTACACACGCAGTAAAGAACACCAGCAGGAAGCACGCAGCCCAGTGGACTTTCCATCTGCTGACACCTGTGTCACCACCGCTGCGATGCAGACATCTGGTCTCCCCCCGTCCAAGGTCCCTGGGCCCCTTCCCAGTCACTATTCTGCAGGGTGGCCGTGACTGTGACGCGGCCCGCGGGGATGACTTCTGCTTGTTCTGGAGCTATGGGATGTGCTCTCACCACAGCACTAGCAGGTGCTTAGCGCGGCCAGGTTCTGGGCCAGGCTCAGGGATCAACAGTGGTAAGACAGACAAGGTCCCCATCCTCTTGGGACTGAAGTTCTGCCCGGAAAGTTGAGATCACTACAGTTGGAGGCCCCGAGGTGTGGACCAAGAGGAAGTTGAAGGGGAGTGAGGAATGGGGGGAGGGGAGTGGCTAGAGGCTGGGGGGGGGGGTGGGAGTGCTCAGCACGAGCTTCTGGAGGAAGGGAGGGAGGAAGGGAGGGAGGGAGCTGCCGCCGCGCCACTTGCTGCTGAGAGGTTCATCAACGCATATTTATGGAGCCCCTGCCTTGTACAAGGCTAGGTACCGCGAGGAATACAGAGCGACATAAAACTCCCTGTAATAATGATCTGTAACATGCCTATAGAGATAAGAGAAGGTCCTGGCAGGGAGAAAACACCATAAAATTCAAACATGATCATGTCATTCCTCTGCCTAAAACCCTCCTTTGGCCACCGTTTCCCATCGCCACTGGGACTAAGATCAGAATCTCACCGTGGGGGCCGGCACTGTGGCATAGTGGGTAAAGCTGCCGCCTGCAGTGCTGGCATCCCAATGGGCACTGGTTTAAATCCTGGCTACTCCACTTCTGATCCAGTTCTCTACTATGGCCTGGGAAAGCAGTAGAAGATGGCCCAAGTCCTTGGGCTCCTGCACTCATGTGGGAGTCCCAGGAGAAGTTCCAGGCTCCTGGCTTCAGATTGGCCCAGCTCTGGCCATGGTGGCCATTTAGGGAGTGAGCCAGCAGATGGAAGACCTCTCTCTCTGCCTCTGCCTCTCTATAACTCTGCCTTTCAAATAAATGAATAAATCTTTAAAAACAAAAATCCTCTCCATGGCCTCCCAGACCCCAGTCGTCTGAACCTTGTTAACTTGCGCAGCCTTCAGCCTTTACCTCTCTCCCTGTTACTCCAATGTTCCAGACACCCTGACCTCTTCTCCCCTCTTGTTATATTGCCTCCTGCCCCAGGGCCTTTGCACACATCACTTATGCTGCCTGAAACACTTTTCTTCTCCACCTATACCCCTAGGCAGACAGGTGAATTCTACTCACCATTATTCCTATCTCAGCTCAACTAAGATCTCCTTCGAGAAGCCTTCTCTGATTGTCCAGCTTAAAGTAACTCCCCCTCATCTGCACCCACAGCAGACACTTACGGGGAGTGATTACATGTCTGTGCAGATTGTTTACTTATCTCTGTCATGTGTCCATCCCTGTTAGTGCAGGGACCTTACCTGCTTAAGATTGGCAGTGAGTCCCCGCAGCTCAGCGAGAGCTTGCAAGCTGAATGAGTCTAGGAATGCGAAGCCAGAAGGCCTGTCTCTGAGCCCTGGCTGTGTGACCTTGGATATGTAGCTTTCTTCTCTTCCCTGAGACTCCGTTCCATCATCCATAACGTTCAGTGGCTGACTCGCAAGGGGCCTCTCCAGCCTGGGACCTGGCGTCCGTGACTCAGCTCGTAGGAGTGTCACTGGGCTGCCTGCCGCACAGCAGCACTGATGTGAGCACGTGCTGGGTAAGAAGGCGCTGTGGAGACAGGCCGGGCAGTGCGATCCAGGATGCTCAGAGCAGACTTCCTGGACGAGGAGGGCAGGAAGGAATTAAACAGGGAGAAAGGAGATTTTTCAAGAACCAGAGAAGCCCAAAGGTGCTGAATGTGATGGCAGATAACAAGGAGACGGGCCAGGCAGGTGCCTGTGGCGGATCCGGCTCCCTTTAGCAAGGAGGGGCCCTGTGTATTAGTTTTCTGTTGCTGCTGTGACAAATAAACCCAAACTCAGTGGCTTCAAACAATAAAATTATATTATCTTACAGTTCTGAAAATGAATTCCAGAATTAATCTTCCTGGGCTACAGTCAAGGTGCTGACTGGGCTGGTTCCTTCTGGAGGCTCCAGGGGAGAACCTGAGCCCCTCCCTTTCCCGGGTTCGAGAGGCCGTCCTCACGCCCTGGCTCCCGGCCCCACGCCCCATCGCCTTGTCCTCGGACACTGATGGTGTTGCCGCCCTCTTACAGTGGCCCTGTGCTTGGCTGTGTGCACTCAGAGAGCCCAGGATCCTGTCCCCGTCTCCAGATCATTCACATGACCTCTGCAAAGTCGCCGTTACCACGTGGGGTGACATAGGCACAGGACACAGGGCTAGGACGTGGGCTTCTCTGAGGGTACCTTTGTCAGCTTCCCACGTCCTAGGGGTCATCCGTGTGGCATCTGGGGCCGGAGTGCCTCGGCTCAAGCCTTGGCTCCCTCACCGGGTAGTCACCTAATCCTACAGGATTGCTGTTTAAGCGCCATGCCTTCGCTTCCTCATTGTAAAATAAGGAAATAGCAGCATGCTCTTTTTCTTTGCTGTTATCTATTGCTATAGGACACAGCACCTCATATTTTTGTGGCCAAAAGCAATGATCAAATTTTCTTGGACTTGACGTTGTGGCCTAGTGGGTAAAGCTGCTGCCTGCGATGCCAGCATTCCATAAGGGCTACAGTTTGTGTCCTGGCTGCTCTTCTTTCTTTCTTTCTTTCTTTCTTTCTTTCTTTCTTTCTTTCTTTCTTTCTTTCTTTCTTTCTTTCTTTCTTTCTTTCTGATTATTTATTTGAAAGTCAGAGTTACACACAGAGAGAGGCAGAGAGAGAGAGACAGAGAGACAGAGAGAGAAAGGTCTTCCATCTGCTGGCTCATTCCCCAGTTGGCCGCAACGGCCAGAGCTGAGCTGATCCTAAGCCAGAAGCCAGGAGCCAGGAGCTTCTTCCAGGTCTCTCATATGGGTGCAGTGGTTTGCTCTACTTTCAGTCCAGCTCCCTGCTAATGCTCCGGGGAAAGTAGCAGAGGATGGTCCAAGTGCTTGGACCCTTGCCACCCACATGACAGGATGAAGCTTCTGGCTCCTGGTTTCGGCCTGGCCCAGCCCTGGCCATTGGGGCTATCTAGGGAGTGAACAGCGGATGGGAGATGTCTCTGTCTGTCCCTCTCTCTCTCTCTGTAACTCTTTCAAATAAATTCTTCTTTCTTTTTTTAAATTTTTTTTGACAGGCAGAGTGGATAGTGAGAGAGAGAGAGAGAGAGACAGAGAGAAAGGTTATCCTTTTTGCCGTTGGTTCACCCTCCAATGGCTGCTGCGGCCAGTGCATCTCGCTGATCCAAAGCCAAGAGCCAGGTGCTTCTCCTGGTCTCCCATGCGGGTGTAGGGCCCAAGCACTTGGGCCATCCTCCACTGCCTTCCCCAGGCCACAGCAGAGAGCTGGCCTGGAAGAGGGGCAACCGGGACAGGATCCGGCGCCCCCACTGGGACTAGAAACTGGTGTGCTGGCGCCGCAAGGCGGAGGTTTAGCCTGTTAAGCCACGGCGCCGGCCTCAAATAAATTAATTAATCTTTTAGAAATGATTAAACACCTGTTTTTTTCTTGACTCTGTCTACTGGCTGGGCTCTGCTGGGTGTTTCTTCTGCTCTCTGTGCTGCTGGCTGATTCCTCTCACGTGGCTGCATTCGACAGGAAGCTCAGCTGAGGCGGGATGTCTGCCATGGTCCCCCGACACATCTGGCTGTTGGCCGGAGTGTCTCGGCTCTCCTCCACATGGCCTCTCATCCTCTACTCTTCTCTCCCCCGCTGGCTTCTCCAGCAGTTGAGGTCAGACTTCTTTACAGGAAGCTGACTTCCAAGAAGATGAGTATGGCGGGTGCCAGATCTCTTAGAGCCTAAACCCAGAAAGGGTCACTTCTGTTGCAATCTATTAGCCAAAAACAAATCACATGGCCTGTGCAGACACACAGGGAGGGGAAGTAGTTCCACCTCTTGTGCAAGCTTGTGTGCGTAAGTCTTGTGGCTGCATGACCTGCTGCGGGGCTTTTATTCCATGATTTAAAACATGTTTCCAGTACCTGCTAAGTCCTCAGCATTTTTTTTAAGTAACTTATTTTTTAATTTTATTTTAAGATTTACTTATTTTACTTGAAAGAGTTACACAGAGAAGGAGAGGGAGAGAGGGAGAGAGGGAGAGAGAGAGAGAGAGAAAGAGAGAGAGAGAGAGAGAGGTCTTCCATCCACTGGTTCACTCCCCAAATGGCCACTATGGCCAGAGCTGGGCCAATCTAAAGCCAGGAGCCTGGAACTTCTCCTGGGACTCCCACATGAGTGCAGGGGCCCAAGGACTTGGGCCATCTTCTACTGCTTTCCCAGGCCACAGCAGAGAGCTGGATCAGAAGTGGGGCAGCCAGGACTCTAACTGGTGCCCATATGGGATGCCAGCACTGCAGGTGGTGGCCTTACCTGCTTCGCCACAGCGCTGGCCCCGTCCTCAGTATTTTTGTAGAGTGCACGCTCAGGGTAGTTGAGTTTAGCCTAGTGGTTAAGACACATCAGAGTAGTTGGGTTCAGCTCCCAGCTCCAGATCCTGACTCTAGTTTCATGCCACTGCAGACCCTGGGAGGCTGTGGTGATAACTCAAATAATTGGATTCCTGCCATGTATATAGGAGAACTGGAATGAGTTCCTGGCTCCCGGCTTTGGCCTGGCCTGGCCTGATGGACATTTGGGGAGTGAATCAGCAGATGGGAGCTCTCTGGCTCTCTCCCTTAGTCTGTCTCCTTCTCTCTGTCTCTCTGCCTCTCAAGTAAGTAAATAAAATTTTCTTGTTTATAAAACCACAGGCTTTAGTGTTTGGCTGCCTAGGTTCAAAACCTGGCTCAAGGGCTTATGATTTTGTGACCTTGGCAAATTACTTAACTACTGTGAACCCCGGGGCCCTTATTTGTTAATGAGATTAGTTGTAAGAGGCATACTGTATAATTGTTGCAAGGCTGAAATAGGATAATACATGCGAATTCTTAGCTCAGGTCCTAGCATGTAGTTAGTACTCAATATACTTTTTTATTAGAAGATTTATTACTTATTGTTTGAAAGGCAGAGTTACAGAGAGAGAGAGGGAGGGAGAAACAGAGAAAGAGAGAGAGACCTTGCATCTGCTGATTCATTCCCTAAATGACCACAACAGCTGGAGCTGGGCTGGGTTGAAGCCAGTAACCGGGAGCTACTTCCAGGCCTTTCAGGTGGGTGCGGGGCCCGAATATTTGGGCCATGCTCTGCTGCTGTCCCAGGCGCATTGGCAGGGAGCTGGATCAGAGGTGGAGCAGCCGGGACTCGGGCAGCGCCCCATGGGATGCTGGTGTCTCAGGCGGCGGCTTTACCCCGTATGTCACAACGCGGACCCCTCCATAAGCTTTTGAGCACCAGTGTGTTCTGTCAGGTTTAGTGCCAGGTGTTTTCTCATATTTTTAATTTAATAAATGTAAATTTACGAAGTGCAACTTTTGCATTGTTGTGGCTTTTTTCCCCCATAACCTCCCTCCTACCTGCAGCCATCCCATCTCCCACTCCCTCTCCCATCCCACTCTTCATCAAGATTCATTTTTAATTATCTTTATATACAGAAGATCAACTTAGTATATACTAAGCAAAGATTTCAACAGACTGCACCCACACAACCGCACAAGATATAGAGTACTGTTCGACTAGTAGTTTCACCGTTAATTCTCATAGTAAAACACCTTAAGGACAGATCTCATATTTTTAAGCCTAGTTTAGCTCTATGTGGTCAATATTTATACACACAGGTACACAAGAGAACAGAGGCCCAAAGTTTTAAGAACTTGAAACAAGAAGTTGGATGCTATACTAATGATTCCAAATTTTATTTTCCAGTTGAAAGCTCCCAGCTTTCCCAAAGAAGTCCAAAACATAAAATAGAGAAAGATGTTACTATATTAGCACATATTTTTCAAAGATTTATTTCCTATTTGAAAGGGAGAGAGAGGTCTTCCATCCACTGGTTCCCTCCCCGAATGGCCACAACAGCCAGGGGCTCCACCTGAGTCTCCCACGTTGAGCAGGGACTCAGGTGCTAGCACTGTCACCTGCTGCTTCCCAGGAGCACTTGCAGGGGGCTGGGTCCAAAGCAGAGGTGGGATTTGATCCCAGGCGCTCCGATACGGGATGCAGACATCCCACGTTCAGGCTTACCCTGCGGAACCACACACCTGCCTCATGGGCACATATTATGAAGGGCTGAGCTTTAGTTTTCTACTTATTAGGAAAAAATAGGGCACTTAGCACACGTTTATCATGTTGAGAACCTCTAATATGTTCATAACATTTCTGTGACACATGACCATTTATTAGGGTTTCAAAGGATATGTCTTTATACAAAAATTCAAATGCCAATTCTGTGAACTTCTGGATATCTCACAGGAATTTAAAATTCCTTGGATCCCAGGTGGGAAGCCCTCCATCAGAGCACATTCCCTCCGATGGAGGAAAGGGTTCTGAGCCATGGGGTCTCCAGAACACAGGGGTGGGTCTTTGATGCAGTGTTGAAGATGCTGTTGGGGGTGCCCACATGCCGTTTCAGAGTTCTGGGCTTTGAGCCCCAGCTCTGATTCCCATTCCGGCCTCCTGCTATATGTACCCTGGGAGGCAGTGGGGATGGCTCAAGTAGCTGTGCCCCTGTCACTCAGATGAGGGAAATGGATTGAGTTCCAGGCTCCTGGCTTTGGCATGGCCCAGTTCCAGTGTTGCGACCACTTTAGTAGTTTACCAGTGAATGGAAAAATCTCTCTCTCCTTTTCAAATAAATTTTAAAAATTAATTAAACAACAAAAGAACCTGGCTGAGCAGCTTAGAGTTTCTTTATAAGCAATGGGATATCATTTGATATCTTGTAAAAAATCCATTATGTATTGGACTTTTGGGATTTGATCGAGAGGAATAAAAGCAGAAAAACATTAAAACAGTGGTATTTATTAAATGCACATTGTGTACCATGTACTATGCTCTTTCCTTGTTTTCACTCATTGAGCTACAGTTAGTTGTTTCCATCCCACCAACGATGAAACTGAAGCTCAGAAGTAACTCCAAGCTAGCACATGGATTGCAAGCCTCTGAAGAGAAGCTCACTGATGCCATGTGAGTGGGATTGGGGCGTTAGGGAGGGGAGAGGTGGAGGGAGGTGGAGGCAACCAGTGAGTGCCCAGCTGGGGATGACTGACAGCTGAGGGCAGGGGAAAGGGAAGGCAGCAGGCCCACAGGGTAGCAGCCTGCAAGGAAGCTGCTCACAGCTCCATGGGAGCGGGAAGAGCAGGAATGCAGGAGGACAGAGGAGCCGCTGAGGGAGAGCGGTTGCAGCCTGGCCTCTCCCTGGGTCTCTGCTTCTCCTGCATTCCCCAAGGCACCCACAGCAAGGGAGCCACTGATGGGGGTTCTGCTTGGGCCAAAGCAGAGGTGGGATTTGATCCCAGGCGCTCCGATACTGGCCTGCTTGGACCAGGCCTCCTGGAGAATGGCCCTGCAGTCCCAGAGATGGTGTAGCACACACACACACACACACACGCAGCCACTGAGTGGGGCAGCTCCTGGTTTGCCTGTGTGCACTCTGTGCTCTGGACAGACTGGGCTGCTCCTGGCACCACAGGCTTCCGGGAACAGCATGGATCTCAGAGGCAGCCGGTTCTAGGCTGGAGGCCAGGCTCTGCTGGTCACTAAACGTGTGATCTTGGGCAAGTTATTCAACCTGCCTGAATTCAGTTGCCCCTACATTTACTTGGAGATAATAACAGCCATCTCAAAGGATGCTGGGAAACTTGTAGCAGATTCTTGTTGCACCTCCGTATGTGCACCTCCTCTCTCTTCTCCGGCCAACTGCTCCCCAGGCTCGACCCGCTGGAGCTCTACCTGACATCTACCCAGCTCCACTGGCTCTTCTTCCATCGTCCTCCCCTAGCCCTGCCAGTCTCACAGACCCATCCCTTGCCAGCACACCAGAGCCCTCTGGGTTACTACAGGGACTCGAGGCCACACCTACTGCTTTTGGTGGGCAACTAATAAATATTTGCAGAAAGAACATAGGCTGTAATAATTTGAGCTTTGTGAGCAAGTGCAGAGCTGGTTTTGTATCCCTGTTCTTCTGTGGGATCTAACAGGCATCTGGCATCAACTGGCACAATTGGCAATGACATTCAAATATTTATATTTTCATTTATATTGGCTTGTAATTTATTTTTGTTTTGTTTGGGGAGAGAGAGAGAGAAAGAGAGAGAGAGAGACTTTCCATCTGCTAGTTCACTCACTCAAAAGCCTGCAACAGAACAGCCAGGGCTGGGCCAGGCTGTTCAATCCAGGTTTCGCTTGTGGGTGGCAGGAACCCTATCATTTGGGCACTACCACTGTCTCCAGAGTCTGCAGAATCAGGCCCAGGCACTCCGGTTGGAACGAGGGCACTTTAACTGGGAGGCTAAATGGCAACTCTTAGTAAAACTTTCGAGTTTGGAAAGATCAATGGCAATCTTGGCTGCATTGAGGATTCAGGAGGCTCCATTAATTGAGGTGGTATTACCCAGGAGGGGTCCATGTCCTAGAAATTAGCCAGGGTCAGGGGGAGAATGTCTCAGTTAAAGCTGCAGCCCAGTCCCCTTGGCTCCTCAGGGATGGGGTGGGGGATAATGCATCTGGAACAATGGAGGAAGAGGAGGGTGGCCAATGTGGCTGGACCTCAGAGGAGTGGCATCTGATTTCCCGGCCTCTCCTCCTGCACATTTTCCTGGGCCAGCAGATCATCGCCCTCTGTACCCCAATTCCCTGAGCCCCACTTCTCCTAGGAAGCCGTCTCCGTTCGCTCTCGGCATCTCCACATCTTCCTCTTCCAAAGTTTCCAGACTGGACTGTCAGGTCTCGCTGGCCCATTTCTACTTCCAAGCCCTCTTCCAGGGGAAAGTTTGTTTCTTAGTCCCTGGTGCTGATTTCCTCAATGGAGATAAATGGCGGGAGGAGATTTTTTTTCTGCTCCATTAAGAGACCAGTTTAGGGGGGCAGGTGTTTGGTGCAGCAGTTAGGATGCTGCTTGGGACACCTACTTCTCGTATCAGCGCGCCCGAGTTCAAGTCCTGTTCCCGCCTCCAGTCCCACCTTCCTGCTGATGCACACCCCAGAGGCAATGGTGAAGCCCCAGGTAACTTGGATTGAGTTTCTGGCTTCAGCCTAGCCCAGTCCTAACTGTTGTGGGCATCTGGGGAGGAAACTAGCAGTTGGGAGATCTCTGTCCTCCCTCTGCCTTTCAAATCAATGAAAGTCAATCAATAAATATCTTTTCAAAGAGCAGTTTAAATACTCAGTCATGTAACCAGCAATGCCGTTTCTCACTGGCCGCGGAATGAGCTCAGAGTCCAGTTAGGAGATGAAGCTGCCCCTGGCAATAAACTGGGCGCTATCTGGAAGCAGCCCGGCAGTGGGGCCCCATGTGGGGAGCCACAGCCATGATGATGTTTTCCCAGGATTTTCGGTCTTGTTGAATCATCTCATGGCCGTGATCGCAGCTGAGCCTCACGTGGGGCCCCGTTATCCACATTTAACAGAGGGGAAACTGAGGCTCGGGAGTGAGGTCACTTGCTGCGATCACGTGGTTGGAGTCATGTCAAGACCTCGGCTCTGAAGCCTAAACAGCCTCAGGCAGAGCTGCAGGGGGTTCTGAAGGGCAGATGGACACCAGGGGGCTCAGGGCCCACTTGGTGAGGGCATGGCCCCCTGGGTGACAGGAATTCTCCTGGGAGAAGAGAAGGAATGGAGACCCAGAAGGAAGGAGCAGAGGACCTGGATTCTGTATGTGAGCTGTCCCCCACAGAGTCCTTACTGCAGAGGTACCAGGTTGTGTGGGTGGGGGAGTCTTGCCAGCCCCTAGACCTCTCCTAGGGCCCAGTCTCCCCATCCCCACCCCGCTGCCCCCCTAGGGGGTCCCTGTGGCCATCTGAGCCCAAGGTGCCCTCAGCATCTCTGAGCCCCCGCCTGGCCCCAGGAGCAGTCTGCATCCCTTGCCCATACCCTGAGACCCTGAAAAGAAGCCCTCAACCGTTCGTCCACGTCCCCTCCCAGCAGGTCAGTGCTCCCCCAGCCTGGACAGCCTCCTGCAATGATGGATCACTGGCCCCAACGCACGTATTAGTATGAAATGGGTTTATTACACTCTAAATCTCTCACTAACGTGCCGCTGTTTAATCCCTTTATCCAATTCTTGGTCTCTCAGGCTCGGCCACAGCTCTCTGTACCCAGGACTAGGTCTGAATGGTTTATTGGATGATTTCTAACTGGGGGTGGGGAGGGGGGACCGGGGTGGGGGCTGTTGAGAGGAGAGGAGAGGAGAGAAGAGGAAGCCATGCAGTCCTGAGAGATGAAGTCCAAGGGCTTGTCTGGGGGCCTCAGACACAGAGCTTCCTGGGGCCAGGGTCACTCTCTGCGTCCCCCTGTCTGTCTGTCTGTCTGTCTAGTCTACTTCCCAGCTTCCCCATCTCTGACACCCTCCTGCTGCCTGCTGTAGGCCATCCCAGCCTCCTGGCTGTTACCACTTTCTCACCCCTTCTCTGA
This sequence comes from Lepus europaeus, assembly GCF_033115175.1. NCBI lineage: Eukaryota > Metazoa > Chordata > Mammalia > Lagomorpha > Leporidae > Lepus > Lepus europaeus. The sequence goes on from NC_084843.1 coordinate 28,623,959, forward strand.
CTCTCTCTCTTTTTGTCTCTCTGTCTTCCATGGAAGCCGGACTGTGGTCAGGGTGAAGGGGGTCCAGGTGCCCCTGCACGGAGAGGGCAAAGGTCCCCGGCCCCTCCTGCCTCGTCTCCAGCCCCCACTTTTTGGGAGAGGAGGTTCCTTTCCCTCTGTGGGTTTCTGTCCTCCTGGGTCACTTCTACCCAGCCCCACTGAGCAGCCACCTTTGCCTTCTAGCACCTGCTCTGGATGTGTGCTCTGGCTCTCTTCGTCTACCCCTCCCCTCCCCTGTGCTCTGCTCTCAGGCCCACGCTCTGGGGACAGCAGCAGCCTCCAGCCTCCTCCGCCTCCCTCAGCGGGCTGACATCTGCTGCACTCCCGGCTCTGGCCACCTCCCTCCCGGCCTTCTCTCCCTCCCTGGGTCTCCATCTCTGTCTCTCCCAGTGTCTCTCCCTGAGCAGTCCCTCCCCACTCTGACACACCAGCCGGTACAGCAGCCAAGGCTTCCTGCTGTCAGCTGGGGAATAGATAAAGATAAATGATATTATGTTAAATTCCACTTAATGACAAATTTTTAATTTTCTGAACATGGTCATTTTCTGGCTAGTGAATCAAGTGGAGGGAGCTAATTACATGAAGATCTGAACAAAAATAACTCCTAATTTTCAAGGATAATGGAAGAGAAATGTTGGAGATTAATGGCACTATTTATCTTTTTTAAATTTCTATCTTTCTCTGTGATAGCCGTGCTCCCCAAGGAAAATATTCATAAAATGAAATTGAAGTCGTAACTTAATAGGTTATTAAAATTTTTGAGTGCATATCACTTTCCTTCCGCAGCACTGTAAATTTAAATTGAAGTTTGCGGCTCCCCGAGTCACCAGCGGAGTTTTTTTTACGATGGCACAATAGAGAGGAGCATGCATCTTTGTCAGGAGGTATTTGCTAGTCTAATTTTATGGCAGGCGGATTATCAGACGGGAATGGCAGCGCCGGGGGAAGCTGACAAGCCCGCAGCCGGCAGCCATGTGTTTCCATTAGCGCCCCGAGCCGTCCGGGGCTTCTCTGGACTCTCATTTTCCACTTCAGTCTTTTATCTTGATTTAAAGTGAGGGCGCCCAATATTCAGGGCCTGTCATTTTTCTCTCTCGCACACTCTCTCGCGTTCTTCCTCACTTCTCCCCTCCCACTTCCTCTGCGCGGGGGCCTGCTCCCTTTCATCTCAGGTCCAGGCTCGGGCACTGCCCCCCTCTCCCTCTCTCCCCGCCCCAGGCCTCCCTCAGCCCCATGGACTCCGCCCTGGGAGGAAGAGGCGAGAGGAGGCCGGGCTGCGCCAGGGCAGCCACTGGAGTTGGTTATAAATTTGAGTGAAGCCTTCTCCCAGTGGACCCATCAGATGAACACTCAGACAGGGACTGCCTGTGTGGGGTGGGGAGGGCTCTGCAGGCTGCAACCCATCAGGCCCCCTAATTGAGTGTTAATGGAGCTGCGGGGGGGGGGGGGGGCACAGCTGTTGGGACCCAGGGCAAGTCCCTGTCTCTGTGCCCATCCACGTCTCTCTCCCTGGCTTTGTCTCCGGGTCTCAGAACCACAAACCAAGAGGGGACCTGGAAGGAGTCAAAGGCAAACTCCTATTTCGTAGATGAACAGACAGGAGCCCAGAGATGGGGCGTCCCAGGTCCCGGAGCTAGTGGGTGGCCCAGACAGCACAAGAAGTTGGGTCTGGCAGAGACTTTCCTTGGGACAGCGCCGCCTCACCCAGCCTGCTGCTCTTGGAAGGGAGCCAATGTTGTCTGTGTCTGTGTCTGTCTGAGTGCCTGCCGTGTTACTGGCACTGGCGTCCTCCAAGGCACTGGCCTTGACTGCTCAAAGATGTGTCTTCCTGTGTCCCACCCCCGGCCCCACAGCCTGTCAGCCATCAGGTTGTTGGTTTTTCTGTCCTATCCTGGCTCCTCGTACAGCTTCACCTGGCCAGTAGGTCAGCGCCCTCCCCATTCACTTGTTCCCACGTTCTGCCTCCATTCCTAACCCATAGTCACCTCCCCTCACTGCCTATACTCCCCAGCATTCACCTGCTCCTGCTCCGAACCCTGCCCTGTCCCGTGCCCTTGTACCCCGGGGCTGACAGAACGGAGTTCCATGTTCTCACCTAAGCCACAAATCCATGAATGGCTGGGGCCACTGTGGCCCCTCTGGCCTCCCTCTCCCTTCTCCTCCCTTTTCTGCCATATATCCATGCGGGGTCAGCTCCAGCCGAGGCGGCCGCTCTGTACCATGTCCCTATTAGGAATGTCCGCTACCCCCTGGCTCCATCCAACGTTCCACCATTCATAGCCCAGCTCATGCTGCACCTGTGCTGGGCTCCTGAAGACCCCACCTGTCTCCCCGATCCTCTTCTTTCCCGGGGTCCTCACCATCCACCACCCAGCCGGCCTGCTCTGCCTGTTCACCTACTGCGGGCAATCGAAGCTGCACTTGCTCTGTCTGACTCGTACCTTGTGGGCTTGGGGACCCCAGATCAGTTCACAAATCTTATTCAAGTGGTCACTTGGGTCACAGTCCCTATCCCAAAAGTCACACGGACAGCAGCAGAGACCCTGGATGAGACGATAGACGGGAAGTCTGACCGCAGTCACAGCATGTTGGTGCTGCCTGGGCTTTCACTCGACGCCCTCATTTTACAGATGGGGAAACTGAGGCCCAGGCAGCAGGGTGGTGCCCTGAGTGATGCCAGGAGTTAGGAAGGCGGTGGAGACCCATGTGGAGGTTTCTGGACTCGTGTTTCAATGCCCTGTGCCTCAGTGTCCTGCTTCTCGGGTTCAGTGGTCACTGTCGCTCATGTGCAAATTGGCAATAGCACTTTTAATCCCAGGGCCTTGGTTTGTCTGTGATGGAGAAGCGCAGTCCTAGACCGCCATGCCTTCCTACAAGTGTGGTCAGGAGTAATGGGGACCCCGTGGCAATGCAGGACTCAGCCCTGGCAGTATCCATGTCCCCCCTCGCCCTCTGCTGCCTCCCAGACTGCCCAGCCCCTGCCCCTGTGTGCTCCCTGGCCTGGCTCCTTCGGGGACTGTGACCCCTCCTGTCTCCTTACTGTCCCCCCACCATCGTGTCGCATGTTGCAGGTGTGTTGCAAGCATGGCGCGGGTGTGTTGCAGGCACAGCCATTTCCACTTGGCTGCCTATGCCATACAGGTCAGGTGGCGAGCGGCCCGGGCCGCCCCCACGCCGCGCTTAGCAGTGGAACTGAGTGGAGGCGGCGCCTGGCTCCCCAGCCACAGACTCTCGTTAGAAAGAAATTAAAAGCCACTCAATTTTGGCTAATATCCCTCTGAAGGCCTTTAACTCCACCTGTGACTAACCCATTCATAATCGCTCCGTTTTAGTGGCTCAGGCTGATGTAGCCTCAATTAATTTGGGAGGCGAGATAAACGGCCATTCCTCTTTGTCTCCCATGCCTCCTCCCTCCCTGCCCTCCCCGTCGGCTCCCCGACAGCCTCCCTCTCCAGCTCGGCCTCAATTTTCCTCCCCCTTTTCTCTGTCTCACCTCTCGTTCTCATCCTGAGAGGCCCATTGCTCTCTCTCTGGAAGTTTCTGTCTCTCCAACTTTCTGTCCGTTTTCTCTCCAGCTCATTCTGTCTCTGACTCGCCCTCTGCGTCCGGCTAGTCTTCCAGTCTTGTCTGGGCCTCTATCCCTGCCCTCTGGTTCTGTTGGCCATGACTCAGTCACCTCTGGGGCCCCTTTCCCTGCCCACCAGTGTCTGCGTGTCTGCTCTGTTTCTATGCCCTCCCCCACTCCGCCCGTCCCCCTTCTCTGCTGTCTCTGTCTCCTGGTCTCTGAGCTGCGTCTCTTTTGTTTCCCTGCACCATTTTCCTTCCATCTCCTCCTCCTGGCCCCTGTGTCCCATCCCTTTCTTCTTCCACAGCCCCTCCCCCCCCCCCCCCCCCCGTCTCCTCTTTCCTTCCCCCCTGCATTGGTCTCCCCGTTTGCCTCAGCCACGCCTAGCTCCCTGAGTCTGTCTTCCCTACCTTCTCCGGTCCCAGCGAGGACTCTGCCTCACCCCCTCCCTATGGCTCCAGCGCCTTCCCCAGGCGCCTCAACCCCACCCCCACCCCGCCCAGCGCTTGCCCAGTCCTTTTGTCTTCCCCTCCCCTCGAGATGATTATTAATGATAAAAGCTCAAACATCACGTCAGTAATTTCTGAGTGAGTTTTGCAATGAAACTGGGGCCGTCTCAGCCCCTCCCGAGTCCCACAAATTTTACTTTTGTAATTTCACGCCTCTGGTTATCACCACGCTGCTCCGTCCCTCTCTGCCTCTCAGCTCCCCTCCCCTCCCCCCTCCCCCCCGGAGAGAGCACTTAAACTTGTTTTCATTCCCTTATTCTTTATTTTTTTAATGTCCACTCTCTCCGGAGTCAGTAATGTTCTTCCTCTCTTTCCTCTCCCATTTTCTGTTAATTCTGCGCCATCTGCCTTAGCATCTGTTAAAAATAAAATTTCCCTCACACAATGAGAAGCCTCCCTGTTCCTCCCCTCCCCCCACAGCCCCCCAGGTTTGGTGCTGGGGCCGTCAGATGCCACTTCCTCTCCTGGGATCCTCCCCTCCCCCCAGTCCCTGGTCTGGTTTTCAGAGAGAAGACATCGCGCCAGGACAGGCAGGCAGCAGGGAGGGAGGGGGCTGCCCAGGGGGCCTGGAGCCAGAGGGGGAACTGCTGCACAGGGAGCTAGAACTGGGGGAGGGGGGTGCAGAAGACGGAACCACGCTCCACCTGCTTGCCTTCGGGACCTTGCCCAGACTGGAGCTCTGAGCTGCTGAGACACAGCACCTGCACAGGTAGGTGACAACAGGTGGGGCAGAGGTTTGAGGAGCCCACTTTTACTCCCCTGGAAAGAGGTTGCTGGTGGAGCCATTTGCCCCTTTCTGAAAACTAGTGCTGGGTCCTGAGCTGGGGGTGGTGGTGGGAGTAAATCTAGGATCTGGGGTATAACCCCAAGTCCCAGCAGCTGGTGCCAGCTTGGGCTGGACATGACACAGGACAACCTGTCATACAGGTCCTTCCCCACAGCTGCTGGAGGGCTGGGTTCCTGCTGCCCGGCTTGGCTGTGGAGAAGGGAGGGGCAGGGTGTCAACTGACCCTCATGCCCTGAAAAGTTTGGGAGGCAGGAAACTGTTGGATCGAAGCCAGCTTCCCAGAGGGTCTGAGAGGAGACTCAGTGTGTGTGTGTGTGTGTGTGTGTGTGTGATTACATTGCCCTGTCTTCACTGATGGGGCAGGTGTGTCTGGGAAGTGTATATATGAACTGGGTTTTGACCAGTTTTCTTTCTGTGCCATCCTGGGTCTGGCTGTGGGTGTGAGTGTGTGTTACAGTGGGTGTGTGGCTGCACCACTCCAGGAAACAGTGCGTCGCAGTGTGGGGGAGCATGTATGGGCTCACTGTGGATTGTGGTGTGTGTCTGTGTCAATGACATCCAGCAGAAAGCGCCGTCTCCCTGTGTGTGTAATTGTTCATGTCTTACTGCCTTAGTGTGTTTGCATGTGAAGGTGTCATGTGCATGGTGTTTGTACATTATGACGTGTGCATCTCTCTCCCGTGACTGTTTCTCTGTGTGATAATCCATTTTCCTTGTGATGGGGGAGGGGGCTTTGTGACACAGGGAGGGGCACTTGTGTGGAAGTGACTTTGCCTCTAAGTGAGGTGGTGCCCTCTTTCTGGGCGGTCTCTGCTGATGTGCACATGTGGGGGAAGGCGCTGCGTGCTTCCTTTGACTCTGTGCCACACGAAGGTGTGGGAAGCCGAGATGGGCGTGGTGGTGCCAGACATATGGGGGACAAGCATGCCTGGTTATGTGGGTACGTTCAGTACGACTAACTGAAAGAATGTCACAGTGGGGATCTTGGGCCGCCATGGGGGAGATGTGTGTGTGAGAGAGAGAAAGCACGCGTTTCACATCACACAGCCCTGAGTCCAGTTCCTAGATCTGCCCCTGACAGGTTTGTAAGACTAAATTGCTTAAACTGCTTGAGCCTCAATTTCCACTCCTGTAAAAGGGGGTTAGGTATATCTACGGCATAGGGGGTTAGCGTGAGGACAAAAGCTGTTAGACAACTAGTCTGGCATCTAATACTAACAAAATGCTAATAAACAGAATAAACTGTCATTAAGTGTTCAGTATTGCGTACCTGCTTTCTGTACCCCTCAGAGAGAGGCAGAAACTAAGGCACACAGTATGGGCGACTTAACAAGACCGGGCAGAGGGTGCTTGCTCAGCAAATGGGAGCTTTAAATGAAGACAGGTGCTTTCCAGGCCTGCTGCTAACAGCTTTTTGTTCCCCCTTACAGGGCCTCCTCCTCAAGTCACCTCCCAACCCCACAGTCCAGCACAGGTGCCCCAGGGCTGTTTTGGGGGCAGGATAGACGAGATTTTGAGGGGGAGGAGGACAAGCCCGGGGCCTCTTGCCAGCCTTCATGGACACCAGAGACTCTATAATCTCTCTCTGGCCCGAGGGGAGCCGCAGTGTTCGGGAAACAGATTTTTACAAAATGTTTTGACCCTGCTCCCTCCTCCCCCGCATCCTTGCCTGGCACGGTGTCACCTAATTAAATCAGCCTTCGCGGGCGCCTCCGCTCCCTGCTAATTGTGCCCAGGGCCGGCTTCTGGAGACGGCTCTCCCCACCCCCAAACCGCCGTCCCTGATCCCCGGGGACCGTGGGCGCTGCGGGGGTGGGGGACAAGGCCCCAAGCCCCCGCCAAGGCCGTGTCCGCGCCCCTGGGCCCCGATGTTCTGAGACCGGGGACGGAGGCGCGGGCGCTGCCCAAGGCTTGGGCCCGCGTCCGCCTTGACCCAGGGCCTCCGGGAGCCAGCCCGAGCGTGTCCGGCTACTGGTCTCCGTCGGTGGTGCGGCCGGAGCAGCGCCTCGGAGGAGCCTGGCTCTTTCTCCTCAGCCGGAGGGGCCCGGCGAGCCGGAAGCCGGGCGGTTTTATGTACAGAGCGCTCCGGGGGCGGGCGTAGGGCCGCTGTCCATGGTGCTGACCGCGGCGTCCTGGGGTGAACCTGCAAGGCGACTCTCCCTGACCGATTACCGCTAGGGAGATGAGGAGCTAAACGCTTCCGAGCGCTATAGAATTTCATCTTCATAGCAACCCCACTTTAAAGATGAGGAAACCGAGACTAGGTTAAAAAGTTGGAGTTTCACTTTATCTGGAGTGCTCTTTTTCCTTAAGATTAAGAATATATTCATGTATTACTGTGTATTAAAAATAAATTTTGAAAAAAGTGAATTTTTATTTGTTTTTTAAAAAGACTTATTTATTTGAAAGCCAACAGTTACCGAGAGAGGGAGAGACAGAGAGAGAGACAGAGAGAGAGAGAGAGAGAGAGAGAAAGAGAGACACCCTCCATTCGCTGGTTCACTCCCCAGATGGCTGCAAAGGTTGGATCCAGGAGCCAGGATCCTCATCCAGGTCCCCCACGTGGATGCAGGGGCCCAAGCACTCGTTTTCCCAGGCTATTAGCACTAAGCTGGCTCAGAATTAGAGCAGCAAGGACTCCAACTGGTGCCTGTATGGGATGCTAGTGTCACAGGTGTTGGCTTTACTGGCTAGGTCATAACACCCACCCCTTTATGCCTTTTTTTTAATTGATCTGGACATTTATTCTGGACACATGACCCAGTTTCTTCAAAAGGAGAGGAGAGGATGTGGAGGAGAGAAGGGAGATCAAATACACTGCTGGGTGGACCTTGTTTAGTTCCTTATTTGAACAAACCATGTGTAAAAAAAAAAGATGGAAAATCAGGAACATATGAATATGGACTGAGGCTTTGATGATACTGAGGAATTATTGCCAATTGTGTTAGGTGTGATAATGATATTGTGATTATGGTTTTTAACAGTCTCTCTAAAGCAATTTGTTTATTTGAAAAACAAAGTGTGTGTGTGTGTGTGTGTGTGAGGGTTCTTTTACCCACTGGGTCACTCTCTGAAATAGTTGAAACAACCAGGGCTGAGCCAGGCTGAAATCAAGAGCCAGGAACTGTATCCAGATCTCCCACAGGTGTCAGGAACTCAAGTATTTGGGCCATTATCTACTGTCTCCAAGGAGCATTAGTAGGGAGCTGGATCAGAAGCTGAAAAGTTGGGGCTTGAACCTTCTCTGAACCTCATTTCCTTCTTCTGTAATAGACAGATAGTCATGCTTCCTTTAAAATTTTATGTATTAAAAGAACTACAGGGGTGGCGAGAGAGAGAGAGATCTCTTCCATCCATTGGTTCACTCCCCAGATGCCTGCAATGTACAGGGCTGAGCCAGACTGAAGGATGAAGATGAAGATCCCAAGATGAAGGAGCTTCATTTGGGTCTCCCACGTGGGTTCAGGGACCCAAACATTTGGACCATCTTCTGCTGCTTTTCCCAGCAGCAGGTCATTACTAGGGAGCTGGATCAGGAGTAGAGCAGCCAGGACTCCTGCCAGTGCCCTTATGGGATGCCAGCATTGTAGGCAGCAGCTTTATCTGCTATGCTGCAATGCCAACCCCAATAATCATCCTTTTAAAGATCATAAAATTTAAATGAGATATAAGGCTAAATCAAAGAGCTTGGGCAAGCATTGTTCAGCCTGTATCGCCAGCATCCTGTATGAGTACTGGTTTGAGTCCTGGCAGCTCTTTCCATCCAACTCCTTGCTAATGCAACTGGGAAATCAGCTGAAGGTGGCCCAGGTGCTTGGGCCCCTGCTCTCAAGGTAGGAAACACAGATGGAGTTTCTGGCTCCTAGCTTCAGCCTGGTGCAGTCCTAGCTGTTGCAATTTGCAGAGTGAGTCAGCAGATGAAAGATCTCTCTCCCTCTCTCTCTGCCTCTCTTTCTTTCTCTCCCTGTCTCTGTAACTCTGCCTTTCACATAAATAAGTTTTTTAAAAGTTCATGGCAAATTGAAATAAGAGATAAGTTTATTTGGATGCAATAAAGTTTTGAAATCTGTGTACATGATAAATTTTAAGTAAATTTTGAGTGCCTCCTCGTAATGTATAAAGTGATGGCATAGTACCTAGTATGTAGTAAGTACCTTATACATGTTAGCAGCTATCACTTTGTTTCAGGGGCTTTGCATACATTGTCTGTGAGTCCTGTCGTCAACACCTCACAAACATCTGGTATCCAATCCCAGGCTTTTTGTATTCCCAGTTCCTATATGCTCCACTCATCTGGCTGCCAGCCTCCTCAGGAGATGGCTATTTTATTTGTATGTTTCTGGGAGTCACTACAGGGTGCTTGGCATAAGGGGACAGGAAGGAAGGCTGAGAGGCAAGGACTTTGGCATTGGAGAAAGAGCACTAGTGAGGCAGTCGTGAAATTGGAGTCAACACCCTAGACTTACCATTAACTAATCACATGACCTTGCCAAGTCATGTTTTTTTCTTTCAGGAGGGTAGACTAGATGAACTAAGTTGTGATAAGATCCTTTAGGTAGAGGCTAGCATTGTGGCACAGTGGGTTAAACTACTACCTCTGATGTTAGCCACCCATATCAGAGTGCCTGTTAGAGTCCTTACTGCTCTGCTTTAGATTCAGCTTCCTGCTGAAGCACCTGGAAGGCAGCAGAAAATGGCCTGAGTACTTGGGTCCTTCTACCCACATGGCATACTAGAGTGGAGCTCCTGGCTTTGCTCTGGCCCAGTCCTGGCTATTGCTCCTATTTGGAGAGTGAACCAGAGGATGAAAAGTCAGTCTCTCTCTCTCTCTCTCTCTCTCTCTTTCTTTTTTTATTTTTCTTTTTATTTTTGACAGGCAGAGTGGACAGTGAGAGAGAGAGACAGAGAGAAAGGTCTTCCTTTTGCCATTGGTTCACCCTCCAATGGCCGCCACAGTAGGCACGCTGCTGCCGGCGCACCGCGCTGATCTGATGGCAGGAGCCAGGTGCTTCTCCTGGTCTCCCATGGGGTGCAGGGCCCAAGGACTTGGGCCATCCTCCACTGCACTCCCTGGCCACAGCAGAGAGCTGGCCTGGAAGAGGAGCAACCGGGACAGGATCGGTGCCCCAACCGGGACTAGAACCCGGTGTGCCGGCGCCGCAAGGCAGAGGATTAGCCTAGTGAGCCGCGGCGCTGGCCCTCTCTCTCTTTCTCTCTTTCTCTCTCTTCTTCCTGTCAATCTGCTTTTCAAATAAATGTTTTTAAAAAATATTCTTAAAAAATATTCTTGGGGCCAGCACTGTGGCATAGCAGGTAAAGCCACCACCTGCAGTGCCAGCATCCCATATGGGTGCTGGTTCAAGACCCGGCTGCTCCACTTCCAATCCAGTTGTTTGCTATGGCCTGGGAAAGCAGTAGAAGATGGCCCAAGTGCTTGGACCCCTGCAACCACGTGGGAGACCCGGAGGAAGCTCCTGGCTCCTGGCTCCAGATTGGTGTAGCTCCAGCCATTGAGGCCATCTGGGGAGTGAACCAGCGGATGGAAGACCTCTCTCTCTCTCTCTCTCTCTCTCTCTCTCTCTGCCTCTCCTCTCTCTGTGTAACTGTGACTTTCAAGTAAAATAAATACATCTAAAAAAATTCTTTCAGTAGCTGAGTTTAAGAGATTTAAAGTTTTGAAATTTTTTTTTCAGGATTTTTGTTGTTTAAAAATCAGAGAGATAGAGAGATAGAGAGATAGAGACAGACAGACTTTCTAAATGTTGGTTCACTCCCCAAATGCCCACAACAACCAGGGCTGGATTGGGCCAAGCTGAAGCCTGGAGCCCAGAACTCAATTCAGATCTCCCATGTGGGTGGCCGGGACTCAATACCATGTTGCCTCCCAGGGTGCACATTGGCAGGAAGCTGGATTGGAAGCAGAAGAGCAGGAACTTGCACTAGGCACTCCAATATGGTACACAGGCACCCTAAGTGGCACCTTAATTGCTGCAACAAATGCCAACCCCAAGTTCAAGAGATCTGTGGAGGAAGTAGAAGTATGAATGGGAATTCTGTGGGACCCCAAGAGTGTGTGAGAAGGGAGAGTTGTGTGATTGGAAGTTGTGGTAGTGGTGGTATGCTTGCAGCAACACAAATGACAATGACTGGGAAGGATTTGTGGCAATGCTTCCTTGGGACAAAGTGTATCAGTGTGAGACTGCACAGGAGTGAATGCTGGGTGACGGGGGTAGGGGACTGGGTGAGTTTTTGTAGTTACATAAGTATCAAATTCTGTAAATGTATTATAGGCAAGGGTGTGAGTATAATGGGATGAAAATTAGTATCCGGTATGTGAGAACGTGGGAGATGGTCTGTGACTGTAAGGGAATGGTGTGCGTGGCAAGGACACTTGTGAATGTGTGTGCGGGGGGATTCTCGTGTGAGGGCTACTGCTGGTGGGCTGCTGGCGCAGAGAGGAGTGCCGGAGCTGCACGCAGCAAGAGCCTCCACCTCCCACTCCGGACTCCTGCCCTCGTGGGGCCTCTGGAGGGACTGGTAGCCAAGTCAGGCTTAGCGCTTTGGGATGACCTGCCCACTGTCTCTGCCACGCACTCTGCTGTGGCATCAGGCATCTGGTAAGGACAGTCTGGGTGACCGCTGAAGAGCTGCCAGGGGCAGACCAGTCCAGCCTCACTCCCTCCCGCCTCCTGGCAACCTCGGGTGGTAGGCTACAGCGGAAGTGGTGACACTGGCAGTGGGCAGCAGCAGACCCCTTCCTGAGCTGAGGGCTGGAGAGGAAGTGGCAGGGGCAGAGTCCTCTCCCGATGTTCATCCAGGACTTCAGCTCACGAGATGCACATGCGTGTGTGTACAGAGCGCACTGGCACGCAAGGCTGGCCCAGACCTTCACAGTCACACAGGCCCCGCGTGGACACTGCTCTGAAGAATCAGATTGCTGGTGTTGTTCTGCCTTGGAACAAAGAGGCTATTCTTTAAGCAAAGGGCTGACGGTTCCCTCCTTGCATGGACTATACAACAGAACACCACGTGAGAAAGCAGTTTGGCAACGTGTGCCTGAATGTAGAATGGGTATTTTCCTGATCCAATAATCCCACCCCTAAGAATTTACCCTATGGAGGTAATTGTACAGGTGCAAAACAATCCATCCACAAATAGACTCATCTCAGAGTATTTAAAATAATGCAAAACTAGGCCGGCGCCGCGGCTCAATAGGCTAATCCTCTGCCTTGCGGCGCCGGCACACCGGGTTCTAGTCCTGTCGGGGCGCTGGATTCTGTCCCGGTTTCCCCTCTTCCAGGCCAGCTCTCTGCTATGGCCCAGGAGTGCAGTGGAGGATGGCCCAAGTCCTTGGGCCCTGCACCCCATGGGAGACCAGGAGAAGCACCTGGCTCCTGCCTTTGGATCAGCGAGATGCGCGGCCGCAGCGGCCATTGGAGGGTGAACCAACGGCAAAGGAAGACCTTTCTCTCTGTCTCTCTCTCTCTCACTGTCCACTCTGCCTGTCAAAAAAAAAAAAAAAAAAAAAAGCAAAACTAGAAAGAACCTGAATGCCTATCAACAGAGAAGCCTGACAGTCTGTAAGACAGTAGACGGTTGTGCAACCATTCAACAATCGTGTGGCTCTGCATCTGCTGGGAGGGAACAGTGCCCGTGATATATCACTGATGACCGTGGCGTGCTGCGGAACAGAGCATGGGGTTCCATCCTGCTTACATTGCACACCTGTGTCCCTGACTGGGTAAAGGTGGAAAGAGGTGTGAGGTACAATGGTCACTAAAGTAACAACAGAAGTTCATTTTTGGCTTTCATTGAATTTTCTATACAGTTTACAATTCTGCAGTGAATGTGTGCTTTTTTAAGGTAGCAGGAGGAAAGAGAGACGCTTCCTTTGCCAGTCTGCTTGGCACAGAGGCACAGCAGTGGAGCAGGCACTGGTCTCCTTAGGGACCATCCGAGATTAAATCTCCACATCAAGGGGTTGGGAGTGGCAGTGCTCCTGATGGTGACATCTCAAGTGTCCCACATCTACAAACTGTATCATCTTCCTCCCTCTTCCTGTCCCTTGTTCCATCTGTGTTCAGTGTTCAGGGAACCACAGTGAGAGATGCGGATCACACGGAGAATCTGTGAACCTGAAAGTGGGGTGGAGAGAAGCTGGGCAAAGCTGGATCAGCTTCAGAGACATCCCTGGGAGAGGAGGACCTAGGACTGCCTCTGCCCTTGGTGCCCCTCCCCATAATAAGGGTTCCCAGCCTGTATTTAGCCTAAAGAATCATTTTCTTTAAAATACTTATTTATTTGAGAAGGAGAGAGAGAGAGAGATTTCTTCCATCTATTGATTCACTCCCAAAATGCCCACAACAGCTGGGCCAGGCTGAAGCCAAAAGCCTGGAACTCCATTTGGGTCTCCCATGTCTCCCACCTGGGTGGCAGGAGCCCAAGGACTTGGGCTGTCTTCCAGACACATTAGCAGGGAGCTGGATTACAAGCACATGGTAGCCAGGACTTGAACCACGTACTCCTGCATGGGTTGTGGGCATCCCAGGCAGAGGCTTAATTAGCTGTTCCACAACGCCAGCACCCAGAATAATTGATGATGATGATGATGATAACAACAATAATTTTATACCTTCAGAAAATTCCTCCTGAAAATGTCTGGGCTTCTTATAGCCTTGGGGCTTCATGTGATTCTAGAAGTCAAGGATTTATTGCTCCCCACAATGGTCGCATTGGGGGGCTTGGCCTCTACTTGAACCTTTCCCAGGCAGGAGACTCCCTCTGCCTTGAGAGAGGCCTCTGTGGTCTCGGGCAGCTCCAAATATTGGAAAGTCAACATTTTAACAAAGACAGCCCAGATCTGGCTCCTGCAAGTTGTCTGTTCTTGTCTCTGCCAAAGAGGTGTTTCTCTGGGATAGTGGTTGCTGTGGGCTGAATGTTTGTGTCTCCTGCAAATCCACGTGTTGGCATCCAGCCTCCAGGGCCCTGTGCCATGGGGCCATGGGCTAAGCCACTGACTGTGAGGCTGGCATTCCATAAAGGTGCCAGTTCAAGTCTTAGCTGCTCCACTTCAGATCCAGCTCCTTGATAATGTGCCTGGGAAGGCAACAGGAGATGGTTCAAGTACTTTGGCCTCTGTCACCCATACGGGAGACCTGGATGGAGTTCCAGGACCTTGGCTTTGGCTTGGCTCAGCTCTGACTGGTTGTAGTCATTTGGAAAGTGAACCAGCAGATGGAACATCTCTCTCTCTCTCTCTCTCTCTCTCTGCCTTTCAAATAAAACATAAACAAATCTTAAAAAATCCTAACCTCCAAGGGTGATGGTAGAGGAGGTAGGGCCAGAGATGGCATTTAGCCTGGTGTTTACCATGTGCCTGTTCCACATCAGAGGGCCTGGGGTGCGGGGGTTTGATTCCCAGCTCCAGCTCCTGACTCCTGATTCCCACCAATGCAGACCCTGGAAGGCAGTGGTGATGGCTTAAGTAATTGAGATCCTGCAACGCATGTTGGAGACCTGGATTGAGTTCCTGGCTCCTGGCTCCTGGCTTTGGCCAGGCCGAGCCCCAGCCACTGTGGGCATTTGGGGAATGAACCAGTGGATAGGAGCTCCAGTTGTCTGTCTCTCTCTCTCTCTCCCCCTTAAATAAATAAATAGGAAAATACAGCAGCAGAGTCTTTGGGAGGTGATTAGACCATGGAGGCAGAGCCTCATGAGGCACTTGGTGTCCTTATACAAGAGCCCTGAAGAAGCTTGCTTCTCCCACCTGGCACAGTGACGAGCAGAGCCTGTTCAGAAGCAGGCCCTTGTCAGACCCCAAGTCTGCAGCGTGTCCGTCTCGGACGTCCTAGCCTCCAGAGCTGTGAGAAATCAATGCCTGTTGTTTATAGGCAATCTGGTCTATGGTGCTCTGTTCTAGCAGTGCGGATGGATAGGGGCAGTGGCAGAAGACAAAGTGACACTCGCGGAAAGGCCCAGGGCAGTACAAAGAAACAGGTGTGAGCCCCGTCTACCACCACACCCACAGGTGGCCAACATGTGGCTCAGGCACTCCCACTGTGGGAAGCAAATGCCAGCAACACTGGGGAGATGGTGCAGTGTAACAGGGAAATCACGGGATGTCAAAACTCCAGTGAAAACCACTTATGAATGAAGGCAACCTTGGGCTGGTCATCTGTACTGAAAATATGAGAAAACGGTCTCAGTTTTACAAGGCATTGAAAGAGCTATTTTGTTATTCATTTATTTTTTCTAAATATTTATTTATTTATTTGAAAGGCAGAATCACAGAAAGGCAGAGGCAGAGAGAGAGTATCTTCCATCCGCTGGTTCACTCCCCAGATGGCCGCAACTGGTCAATAGCCAGAGCTGCTCCTATCCAAAGCCAGGAGCCAGGAGCTTCTTCTGGGTCTCCTACACGGGTGCAGGGCCCAAGCACTTGGGCCATCTTCTACTGCTTTCCCAGGTCACAGCAGAGAGCTGGATCGGAAGTGGAGCAGCTGGGACTTGAACCGGTGCCCATATGGGATGCCAGCACTGCAGAGGGCAGCTTTACCCACTATGCCACAGCACCAGGCCCTGTTTATTTATTTTTAAATGGCTAATTTTTTTTAAAAAAAATGATGTATTTATTTGAAGGCAGAGGGGGTGACAGTCAGAGAGAGATCTATCTGCTAGCTTACTCCCAATATGGATACAATAGCCAGGTTGGGTGGCAGGAGCATCAGCACTTGGGCCATCTTCTGCTACCGACCAGGGACATTAGCAGAAAACTGGACTGGAAGTGGAGTGGGACACAATCCCAGGCTGGGTGCGACCAAACAGCAGCTTAACCCACTGTGCCACAATGCCTGTCCCAAGAGATGCTGTCACGTTCGAGCTCCTGTACAGAGGTAAGAGGAATCCGCCGTTTGACCTGACTTCACGTGGTAGAAATAATACACCTGTGGATGCAGTTTCAGTCTGTGTGTTGGCCATGATGTGACCTGGCTCCTCGTCAGTCTGCACCTCCCCACCTCGCACACCTTCCCAAATGCCTCCCGTGGTCTCTGCTCTTCTGCACTTGCTAACTCCCCTGTCTGGAATTGGACACCCCACCTCCGTGGCTGGCAGATTCCAGCTTCGGCTCAGCCTCAATTCTTGCCAAGCCACGCCCCAGTCTCTGATCCCCCACACCTGAGTTTCAACCCATCCTGCGAGCACAGAGCATCTTGGCTTTGTCAGACCTGCATCTTGCACCTTGCTTTGTGTCGACAGTTTGTAGATCTTCCTTGCTAGATTGTGTGTTCCTCACGGGCAGGGTCTACATCTTAGTGTTGTACCCCTAGCACATGTCCGACGTCCGACACCTGGTATGCATGCGACAGCTGGATGAATGAGGAGATACTGAAGCCGGTGCAGGATCCTTGTCAATTAGCCTCTTTGTCAAGTCCCTCTTGGAATGGTGGGTGGAAGGACAGAGGCGTTCTACTTCATTTTGTCTCCCTGCTAGGATGGTTGCATGGTCTTGGGCAAGTTCCTGGGTGTCTCTGAGGCTTCCTTGCCTTATCTACTAGTAGAGTGTTCACCCCACAGAGTTAGACACACTAAGTGCAGCATGTGGTGTGAAGTGTCTGATTCAGTGCCCTCCATGGGAAGGCTAATATGGCCAATGTTTGGGAGCATAACATGGACGATGGTGATGATGATGATGGTGATGACGACGACTTAGCATCCCATCTCTCCCCCTGTCCCATCCTTCAAGGGCCCAGATGAAATGCCACCTCTCCTACAAAGCTCACACAGACACCCTGGGGAAGTCAGTACTATCACCCCTCAACCCGGCAGGGGCTGTGTGTGCTTCTCTGTGCCTGCCCTCCCCAGCCACTGCTGTGGTTTGTGGACACCCGTTATTCCAGGAAAGCAAAGGGAGCCTTGGTCTTCCTTTGCCTCCAGTAGGTCTGACATGTGAGAAGGAGTCAAAAATCCCGGGGGGCCGGCGCTGTGGCATAGTGGGTAAAACCACCACCTGCAGTGCCGGCATCCCATATGGGTGCCAGTTCGAGACCCAGCTGCTCCACTTCCGATCCAGCTCTCTGCCGTGGCCTGGGAAAGCAGTAGAAGATGGCCCGAAGTCTTTGGGCTCCTGCACCCATGTGGGAGACCTGGAAGAAGCTCCTGGCTCCTGGCTTCGGATCGGCCCAGCTCTTGCCATAGCAGCCAATTGGGGAGTGAATCAGCAGATGGAAGATTCTCTCTCTCTCTCTCTGTGCCTCTTCTTTTATCTCTGTGTAACTCTAACTTTCGAATAAATAAATAAATCTTAAAAAAAAAATCCTGGGTGAATCCAGGGGGACTTTAGGGCTCCTGGAAATGTGCAGGTGCATTGGAAGTGAGTGGATTTACGGTATAAACAGTCATTTTTCAAGTCACTGCCTTGCCAATGCACCACAGATTAGGTTCTAAGGCCTAAAATATAATGTAGATAATACTGTAGTCCAAACATATTTAAAGACTTTTTTTTTTTAAGAAATAGAGCAAGAAACTCTGTCTGGAGATACCATTACCATAAAGGGGGAAAATGGCCCCTCCTCCGCCGGGCTCACATGGTCCTGCCCTCCCCAGCCCACGGCATGCCATCAGCTAGGGGTGATTTCACAGGAACTGGTCTAGAATGCCGTCCCCTATGTCCCCAAATATGGTTCAACAGGAGCCCAGCGAGGAGGAGTGGGAGAGACGAGCCTGAAACCCACGGGGAGCTGCGGGGGCGCCTGTTCCCCACGCCCCACGGGAATAGTCCCTATGCAATCTGCAGGGTGTTAGCAATAGCCAAGGCCTAAAACAACCACCTATCACCTGCTGCATTGGGTGATTGCTCCCATCACTCTTACATGGCCTCATGGCTTCAACTCGCCCTGGGGGGTGAGGTATGTGAGCAGACACTGCTATTCCCATTTTATGAATAGGGAAACTGAGGCCCAGAGGATTTGCACAAAGCCACCCAATCACCTAGAGACAGCTATGAGAGCTGAACTCCCTCAGGGTCTCACGGTGCTACACAGACCTGGGAGTAGGTGCACGCAGGTGTGTTATGTAGGTACTACCGAGGAGCCTGTTAGGGACAGGAAGAGGCCCTAAAAAGGGGGAGGCCAAACTGTCCAGTACATTAGCTGGATCCCCAGAATTAGACCTTCCCTTGAAATCCCCTTGGAGCTGGGCGGGTGGCGCTGCACGGCCCTCTGGGGCCCCACGGGCTCGCGGGGCCGCGCGCCCATCTTCTCGGCGGGCAGACTGAGACCCGGGCCGCCCCCTGGTGGCCAGACCTGGCCGCGGCCTCGTGGCTCGCAGGCCCGGCGGAGGAGCGCCCGCTCCCGCCGCCTCCACTTTGGGGATAATTTAACACGTTTCCAGGAACTTGGCCGTAATGGGCGCGGAGCCGTCGGAAGGCGGCCTCCCCGCTTTATCGCGGCCGCGCTAATGGTTATCTCGCAGCCGTGCCCCCGGCGATCGTGTCGGGAGTAAATAGAAGCTGACACAGTCATTTGCTTAAATCTTCCCCGCACTTTCTCCGCATTTCTCTCCAGAGGATACCCCTGAAACAACAATTATTTGAAATGTCACGCGTTTCTGCCCCCGGGCTACCAACAAATGAACATTAAATCTATTAACAGGAAAAAAAACCCACCAAACCCTAAATGTTTACTTTTGCGGGAAGGTGTGAGGGGCCGGAGTCGGGGCGGGGCCGAGACCCGGACGGACAGACGCGACGCGGGGCGGCCGCGGGAAGGGGGCGGGGAGCTGGAGCCGGACAAAGCCCCGGAGTCGGCGCAGACTGGAAAGGCCGGCTCCGGAGGGAAGGGGGGAGTAGAAAAGCAAAATTACACCGAGATGGCCTCTCCCGGTGAGCCGGGGGCAGCCTGGGCGGTCCGTGCAGGTCCTGGCCCTCGGGGGTGCACCTGCCCTCCTGCCCTGGTCACCTGTCCAGCAGCAGCAGAATGAGGGAGGCTGGGAGAGGTGGGAGCCGGCACCAGCTGCTGGGTACACGGCAGCTTCACTGCCCAGGGCGCCCACGCAGCGCCTGTCTCCCCCTCTATGGGAGCCAGGTCCCTGGACCTCCAGTCCGCTGGTCACCGGAGTGACAGACTGGGGTGTCCTCCTGTGGGCCTGGGGGGGCTAGGCGTCACTGTGTGTCACACCTGCGCTGGGTGAGTGACGGCCGTGCTGTGGAGCTGTAGGGCACCCTCTGGGGATGGCCGAGGGAGGCGCAGGAAGCCGCCTGGTCAGCGAGGCCCATGCTGGCCTCCACCCCTTCCAGCAGGACCAGAGCTCCCTGAGGGACCCACGGGGCGGGGGCCATGAAGGGGAGGGTGCGTGAGGGACTCCTGGAGAGGTCACGGGATGGGGGCGGGGCAGAGCTGCTAGGACAGGAAGGACCTTGGAGGAGCCGCCAGTGAGGGCGGTGAGCGGCTGTCGCCGCCTGCGCCCTTTGCTCCTCCTGGTCCAAGAGTGAGGCGGGGACCTCTCTGGGTCCTCGGCCGACTCTGCCTGGCCTGGGGCCTCTGTGCCGGGGGTTCACCCCTCTCCTGGGGTCCTCTCCATGTACCTGGGAGTGGGCGTGCTCCACCCACACCTGTCCGTACCCATACCTCACACGGGACGCACAGCAAGGCTCCCACAGAATGTTAGCCTCCTAGGAAACCACGCTGTGCACTGTGTCGAGGGCACGCTCGTGTGTGCACACAGAGGCTCACCTGCCACCTTCAAAGACAGCCCTGCAGGCTCAGGCCCACGCCCAGGGCACCTTCCCTCTGTTCCCCACCCTGCTCACACCCACCCCCATCCCCTAGGTACTCCGAGACAAAGGGGTCTGGCTCTGTCCAGGCCACTGAGGCTGCAGCCTGCCTGAATGTCCTGTGTGTATGCGTGTGTGTGTGTGTGTGTGTGACCCACAGCAAGTGCGCGTACATTTCTGTATCTGTGAATGTGGACACGTTGCCCCAAGCACGGAGACTGTGTGTGAGTGAGTGTGTGTGCACGGTGAGGTGGTGTGCCCCAGTGGGTGTGTGTGTGACTGAGAGAGTGCGGTGGGGGTGTGGGGGGGTGAGTGCTATTTAAATAAAAAAGAAAGGAAGTGAATCAGGGTCGTTTCCATTTTAATTGTAAAACAGATAAGCACTAAACACTTTGAAAAAGTAAATGACTTGAGAATAATTACTCTCTATTACCCAGCGTCCCAGGGGGGCAGTTGGAGGAGCCCAGATGGCTACAAAAATGGGATTTAGCAGAAAATTGAAGACATTATTCACCGTAACACATTATCAATTACCTTCATATCAATTACAATAACCTTACATTAGCGAGGGGCCCCGAGACCCTCAAGCCCCGAGACTGTGGAATCGCTGCAGCCCCGTGGGGGAGGGGTGGGAGGAGGGGTAAGAGGAGGGGAGGGGCTGGGAGGGGGCTGCTTCCCTTGCTCGCCTGGAGAGGCTGCCAGCTCAGGCCTGGCACCCCACCCCAGCTCTCCACAACCTGAATGCCGCCCGTCCCACAACCCTGGGCTGGGGGCCGCGCGAAAAAGCAGGGGTAGCAGCAGGAAGTGAGCTGAAGATGTGAATGAAGCTGACTGACGGAGACGTAGGAGATTGATGGAGACTCCATCACGTGACAGTGATGGGAGGCTGGGGGGAGGGAAACGCAGGGCCAGGGTCAGATGGGCTGCCGTGGGGCCTGATATGGAGAGGTGACAGCGCCCAGGCTGCTGCAAAGTCGCCCTCTAGAAACAGCTGTGGTCCCGTGGCCCCTTCCTGGTCCCCACTCTTGCCTCTCCCCTGCGTTCCACTCCCCTGCCCACTTCTGTTTCTTTCTTTTTTTTCCTAGGATTTATTTATTCGAAAGAGTTAGCAGAGAGAGAGGGACAGAGAGAGATCTTCCATCCATTGGTTCACCCCCGGGATGGCCAGGGCTGGGCCAGGCCAAAGCCAAGAGCCAGGAGCTTCCTCTAGATGAGTGCAGGGGCTCAAGCACCTGGGCCATCTTTCCTTGCTTTCCCAGGCCATTAGCAGGGAGTTGGATTGGAAGTGGAATAGCCGGGACATCAGCCCGTGCGCTTTTTTTGGTTTGTTTTTAAAGATGTATTTATTTATTTGAAAGGCAGAGTTAAGGGAGAGAGAGGTCTTCTATTTGCTGGTTCACTCCCCAAATGGCCGCAATGGCTGGAGCTGAGCTGAGCTGATCGAAGCCAGGAGCCAGGAATTTCTTCTGGGTCTCCCGTGCAGGTGGAGGAGCCCAAAGACTTGGGCCATAGCAGAGAGCTTAATTGGAAGTGGAGCGGCCAGTTCACAAATCAGCGCCCACATGGGATGCTGGCACCGCAGGCAGCGGCTTCACCTTCTACCCCACAGCACCGGCCCTATGAACCAGTGCTTTGATAAAGGATTCTGGCATTGCAGGTGGTAGCTTTACCCACTAGGCAACGCTGGCTCCTACCCAGTTCTGTTTCTATGCAATTCAGTGATCTGGCCTCCAAAGTCTCAGGTGAGACGGGAGCGATCGCGAGAGTGGAGTGCAGAGAGATTCCAAACGGAGGGGGTGTGCTGTGGGCTGCAGTAGGAAGAGGTGAGACAAAGGGAAGAACTTCCTGGAGGAGAACTCCAAAACAGACCCCTAACATATTATGTGCACTGCTGGAGCCCAGGGGTGGGGACCTTTGCTGGGAAAAGGGCCCTGGCGCCCGGGCCGGGCCAGAGCCTGAGCTCAGTGCATCCCCGGCAGCCCTGACTTCACCCCGCTTCCCATCCCAGCCCAGCACACGCCACCCAGTGCCTCGAGGGGACCCAGGTCCACCCCACCCATGTGGGACTCTCATGCACGTGAAATGTGGCTAGCCCAATGGGGCTGTGTCATAAATGAAATGCATCCACCAATTCTTTTTCTTTTTTAAAGATTTATTTTATTTATTTGAAAGAGTTAGAGAGGCAGAGAGAGAGAGAGAGAGAGGTCTTCCATCCGCTGGTTCACTCCCCCAGCTGGCCGCAATGGCTGGAGCTGAGCTGATCCTAAGCCAGGAATCAGGTCTCCCATGCGAGTGCAGGGGCCCAAGAACTTGGGCCATCTTCCACTGCTTTCCCAGGCCATAGCAGAGTTGAGTTGGAAGTGGAACAGCCAGGACTCAAGCCAGCGCCCATGTAGGATGCCACACCACCAGCTCCTCCCCCAATTCTTAAAGATTTAATATAGAAAAATAATATAAAATGCAGGGTCTCGTTAATACTCATAATTTAAAGGTATGGATTATATATTAAGTTAATATTATCTTGACTCTATTGTTTAAATAAAATATTTGAAACTGATTTTACCTATTTCTTTTTACCTTTCTAAAAAAAACCACCACAGCCAGGGGGCGGGTGTTGTATGCAGTGGGCTAAACTGCACTTGGGATGTTGGGATGCCCACATCCCGTACTGGAGTATCTGAGTTCGAGTCCCAGCTTCTCTGCTCCAATTCCGCTTCCTGCTAATGCACCCTAGAAGGCAGTGGGTGATGCTTCAAGGGCTTGGGCCCCTTATATGTCTGGGCTTCTGACTTTGGCCTGGCTCATCCCACTAGGGCATTTGGGGAGTGAACCACAGAATGGAAGGTCCATCTCTCTCTCTCTCTCTCTTTCTCTCTCTCTCCCTTTCCTCCTTTCTCTCTCTCTCGCTCTCGCTCTTGCTCTGGCTCTACCTATCAAGTAGATGAAAACAAATAGTTTTTAAATGTATGGGTATTTAGGGCCGGCACTGTGGCATAGTGGATAAAGCCGCCATCTACAGTGCCAGCATGCCATATGGATGCCGGTTCGAGTCCTGGCTGCTCCACTTCCGATCCAGCTCTCTGCTGTGGCCTGGGAAAGTAGCAGAAGATGGCCCAAGTCCTTGGGCCCCTGCAACCACGTGAGAGACTCAGAAGAAGTTCCCGGCTCCTGGCTTCAGATCGGCACAGCTCCGGCCATTGCGGCCAATTGGGGAGTGAACCAGCGGATGGAAGACCTCTCTCTCTCTCTTTCAATCTCTCTCTCTCTCTCCTCTCTCTCTGTCTCTCCTCTCTCTGTGTAACTCTAACTTTCAAATAAATAAACCATAAAAAAACTAAAAACTAAAAGCACGGGCACTAGAACACTTGAAATTGCTTATGCGCCTTGCATTGTGTTTCTTTCAGGCAATGCTGGGCTAAACACCCAGGAAGGAAAGGGTTCGGGAAGAAATGCATTCTGGGTTCCTCCCCCTGGGCTCACCTCCATGGGTCCTAGTGTTTCACGTTTTCTAGAGAAAGACAGGCCCTTCTGATGGAGCTGGGCAGGAACTCGGTGTCCCGCCTCCTCCTGTTCCTCTCTGCGCATCAGCCATCTGGGCTCAGAGTCCCCTGGACACGAGGCCACGAGGAGTCAGAGGCTCCCCTAGGCATCCCCGCCCCCCAGTGCCCATCCCCTCTCCCACACTCCTACACCCCCACACATCCTGTCCTGGGAGGGCCTCGTGTGAATACGCAGACGTTAGCACACCCACTCGAGCTCGTACTGCCCGCGCTGCTCACGGAGCAGGGCCGGGAGGGCTGGCCTGGGCAGCATTGTCAACTTGATTCATGGTGTGTGTGTGTGTCCAGGGGAGGGAGAGCTAACAGTGCCCCTCCCCCAGGCTGGGCCCAGAGGACTAATTGCCAGTAATGAGCTAAAAGGAGCTCAGAGCTGGCCTCAGGCACTGGATGAAGATGTTTCCAGAGACCAGCCAGAATGTGTCCTGCTGTTTTGTTGATAGAAAATCCTCCTCCCCTGGTGTCCCCTCTCTGTCTCTGTCTCCCCTCCTGTGGCTCCCTCTGCTTCCTGCAGCCTCTGCAGGGTCCAGCCTTACCCCAGCCCTGCCTCTCCTACCAGCCTCTCTGCCTCCTTCTCCCGATCACCTGTCCCATCGGGGATCTGCCTTCTTCCTCACTCCCCGACCAGGCATCCCAGGGAGTCCCCTGCTGAGCAGAGGCTCCGTTCCAGAGGCTTCCTAGGCCAGCGCCAGCTCCTGGTTGCAAGGAGACTGTGCCAGTGTGTAAGGAAACCCTCTCTCCTTAGGGGACCTGCCCAGGAGTGGGTGGGGACAGTGCTCAGCTCCCTCCATGGAGGATGTCACAGAACGGCTGACCCACCGGAAGGGAAGCTGCACAGGATGACCCATGAAGCCCCTCCTGGGATGGTTAGTATGGGGCCTACAACCTGCTAGGAGCATGTGTGCCCGTGTTCGTCCTTACAGCTGCCAAGATCAAGCACCTACAGACTGCCAGGCACTTTGTGTTTTTACCTCTTCCCCTTCATCCCACAAAACCCCTGCAAAGTAGACATTATTATCTTCATTTAAAAAAATATTTATTTATTTGAAAGGCAGAGTTACAGAGAAACAGAGGCAGAAATAGAGAGGTCTTCCATCTGCTAGTTCACTCCCTAGATGGCCACAATGGCCAGGGCTGTGCCAATCTGAAACCAGGAGCCAAGAGCCTCCTTCAGGTCTCCCATGTGGGTACAGGGGCCTGAGGACTTGGGCCATCTTCCACTGCCTTCCTGGGCCATAGCAGAGAGCTGGATCAGAAGAGGAGCAACCAGGACTTGCACCGGCGCCCATATGGGATGCCAGCACCGTAGGCAGCAGCTTTTACCCACTACACCACGGTCCGGCCCCTTTTCTCCTCATTTTACCGATAAGTAAACTGGGGCTCATCTGGTTTAACCGCATGGTCACGTGACTAGTCAGTCACAAAGCTGGTCGATGCCCGCACCATTTCCATTAAAAGTCCTCAAAGAGAGTTTGTGATGCTACATATAATGACTGAGTGGGATAGGAGTTCTCAAAAAGTATCTGCAGGGAGATGTGGCAGCGGGAGCCAGTGTCTCAGTTTAGAGTTGCAAAAAGAAAAAGCCTCCGTCTGCTGGCCCCAGGCAGTCACACATGTCTGGTGTACCTATTCGTGCACGTGTGCCTATGGGGGCAGACCTGTCTGTGTATGGGAACACTCAAGAGCCAGCATGGTGGGGGAGGGGGAACAGGGAGACTCGATAGCCTGTGCTGCTCCCTGGTGGGCGGCGACCCAGGCCAGGGAGACTTTGGGAACAGCGTGTTCGAGGGCCAGTATGCACACTCTGCCTTCCCCCTCTGCACCCTCACCCTACATCTGGAGGAGGCGGTGGGCAAAGGGGCAGACGGGAAGGAGAGAAGAAGAGGAGCGGCCGGAGTGGGCTAAGGCAGGGGCGGCACCAGAGATTTGGAAGCTGTTTATGATGCAAACATGTAAAAAAAGCTCTCCATTGCCTCCCCTGAGAAAGGAGCCTAAAATTGAAGTCTAATTATAACGAATGATTGTTAATGAGTTGTCTAAACATAATAGATGGAAAGAATTAAACGCCCAGAAGAAACAGGGTTTCATTAACACACAATAAAGAAACCACAAGTGGGGTGAACAGAGCCCTCCTCTGTCATGGAAGACATCCCCTCTTTCCCCTAGGCAGGCCTGGCAGGCGGGGCAAGGCCAGGCCCCTGCCAATGGGAGCTTGGTATCTTCAGGGGACCCTGAATGTTGGGGGCACCCTCTCCGAGAGTGGGCATTGCCTGGGCCCACATCCGCTTGTGTCTGTGTCTGCTTGAGAGCCCAGTTTATACATGCACACCTGCAGGTGCTTGGTCAGAGTAAGCGAGTGTGGAGTGAGGCAGCATGTCTGTTCCACAGGACATGGAGTGGAGGCAGGTGTGTGGCATCTTGGGAAGGCACGTGGCCTCCAGGTTGGGAGCACTTCAGGGCGGTAGTGGTCCAGCTACAGCTGGCCTCCTGCCTCTGCACCTTGGCTCCCTGGAAGGGCAAGAAGCTGGGAGAGGGCACAGCACCCATGCACACTCAACCCCACGCCTACACATACTCATACCCATACAGACAGACATCCATACACACACACACCCATACACATGCACACACACACTCCCTTGCGCTTGGGTGTTCCTGAAGATGAAGAACTTGCCGTACTCCCCTGAACTCAGATGGCTGAGAGGAGAGCATTGGAGATCCTCCAGTCCAAACCAGATCACCCAATGCAGATGAGGTCATTGAGCCCCAGAGAGGGAAGGAGACAAGTCTAGGGTCACTCAGCTCAGAGCCAGACCCCTCCTACTAGTCCAGGGTGCTCTAGTTTTTAGGACAGTTCCCTGTCACACATATACAGCTAAGGGCAAGGCCACAGACACAACAAGACAGTGTTCTACATACACACATACCACGCACAGGCATCAGCGGGCCTCAGGCCACCAGGTAGCGCATGAATGTTTAGGGGCTCCCAGGCAGGCAGCAGGAGCCATGTTTGTGTAGGGAGAGGCTGGGTGATGCCACGGTCCCAGGTTGGCGTGGTGTGCAGGTGGAGCGCACACAGCACAGGCTGTTGTAGGGCAGAGTGTGAGAGCTGCAGAGAACTGGGCTTTGACTGGCAGGTTAATGAAGCGCTTTATACTGGTGGTGTAACTGCAGAGGCAGGCTGTAGCGGGCTCACCCACACCCAGCCATGCACACCCTGCCATGCAGGCGACACCCAGCAGGGCAGAAGCCAGGCTGGCCAGCCTCCAGACTGGCCTCCCCACAGCCAGAGGAGGCCCTCTCCGGACGGCCCCCCTGTACCTCCCAGGGCTCTTGTGGCTGCAGTGCAGTCCTGCAGCCACATTCACTTATTTATTTTTGATTTTTTTATTTGTAAGGCAGAGAGAGAAACAGAGATCTTTCATCTGCTGGTTCACTCCCCAAATGCCCACAATAGCTAGGGCTGGGCCAGGAGCCCAGGAACTCAGTATCTGGGTCCCAAGTACTTGAGCCATCACCTGCTGCCTCCCAGTCTGGGTCTGGAGGAAGCTGGATCAGGGGCAGAGCTGGGCCTCAGACCCAGGCACTCTGATACGGCATATGGCGTTCCAACACCTGACCCAGTAACACCGATTTAGTTTAGGTCTAAGATAGATGGAGAGGTAGGGGGTCCGGGGTATCTAAGGTCTCTCACTTGCTAGATGACTTCACCCACGCAGGGAGTAAAGACAAGCTCAGATTTGTTTTGAGACTGCATCCAAAACCCCGAGGCTGGCTCCTTGATGGACATGCACGGGGCAGTGTGGGCTTGGGAATCACATGCTGGATGGACATGCAGGTCCTCCACCCATCTTGATTATACCCACCCCCCCATGTCTACCCTCCCCCTATGTTCGCCCTTCTTTTGACCCCACCCCCTTGGAGCCAACACTGATTGGCTGCCATGCAGGCAGTGCCGGCCAACCAGCCCCTGCAGCGCCAAGAAAAGTTAATTTGGAGTTCTGGTCTCCTCCCAGGATGCATTTGGGCGGCCGCCCGTAATGAGATGCATAATTGCGGAGGCCTGCCAACAAAAGCAGGCTGGATTTAATTGAGTCAACGCATGGCCATTAATAATCTGACGGCAGCCCTCCCCCACCCCTCCCCTACCCCACCCCCACCCACCACCATCTAATTCTTTGCCTCCCCCAGTCCACTGGGCTCCCATCCCGGGCTGCTCTCCTGTTCCAGGGAAGGAGGGGATCTTTCCCTGGTCTGTTCCAGGGTGCAGAGGCTGCAACGAGAACCCCGACCCCCTAGATTGCATCCTTTCCATCTGACAGCATACCTTGGTCAGGACCTGTACCCAGCCAACCCCTTGCCCCATTCAGCCATTGCACACATAAATCCCAAGCTCCTCCCATGTGCGGGGCACTGGGCTTGGACCTGGGAACTCAGTGTTGATGCAGAGATGACCAGCCTCTTAGAGCAGTGTCACCACTCACCCGCCCTCTCATGTCCTTTTTGCATTCCTGATCCTTATACCTGTCCCTACACCCCAACCTCCACACCCAGCAGCCCTTCCATCCCTTCTCCCCTACACCTGCCGCTGTTAAGTCTCCTTCACACACCTATCCACACCATGTGCTTTTTCCTGTGCTCCTGTCCCCAGCAGCCCTTCCATCTCTGACCCCAAGTTTCCTGCCTGCTTTCTTTGACAATTTGCAGAGAGAACCCTGCCCTCCGCAGCGGCTCCTCCCCAGCAGCCTCACCAGGCCAGGCCTTCAGTGACCAGCCCATCTGCCTTCAGAGCCCCACAGGCCTCCTCCAAACTCTGGCTCCCAGAGCTGAGGCCGCATCTGCGGCATGGGGACATCCGGGAGCCCCTTGTGGGGCTGCTGCTGGTTTTCTGTGATAGTCCAGTTAAGGGCTGAGCACAGAACACAGCGTCCCCGAGCACTGCCTACTGCGGGTTGTTGACATTAGCTGCATGGAATCGCCACCTCCCTCCAACACACACACACACACACACACAGCTCTGGACCACCTGACCTCCCAAGCGACCTCTCAGGGGAAGCTGTGTGTGGTAAGATCAGCTTGAACAGCTTTTCCTGTCTCCCTGGCAGGTGTGCTTGTTTGCATCCTCACCTGTCCGGCATACACCTGTTTGTCCTCCACTCTCCTGGGCAAGCGGAGAGCGTTCCTCAAAGCGAATATGGCGCCTGGGGAGGCAGAATGGAGCACTCCTCTCCAGCTCCCTGGCTTCCCTTAGGGCACTGTCCTGGAGGAGGGGCAGGTCACTGTGGCTTTGGAATACCAGGGCAGCGGAGGGGTGGTGGCTGGCGGAATCTTGGGGTTACTGGAAGGCAGAGCTTCTTGTGAAAGGACAAGGAGAGGGCTCCCTTTCACACTTCTGTCTGCTTCTGAAGTCAAGTCAGGAGAGACAAAGGGAGAAGGGAGAGGAGGTGGTGCAAGGGGAGAGCCCCCCAACTTCCTCCCCTAACCTCCCTGGTAGGGGGTGGGGGCATCTAGCGGTGGGGGGCTGGGATAAGGAAGAAACCCTCCACCTCAGCCCTGTGCTGCTTCTTCCTCCAAACCCGGCAGGCTTCCGGGAGGAGGCATTGGGGCTGTGCTCCAGGGCCCGCAGGCAGGCGCACACGCGCGGGCACGCTGCTCCTCGGAGAATCCCCGTCACCGCCAAAATCGCCGAAATTGGCTGCAACTAGTAAAGATGCCAGGAATTTGCACCTTGCTCTGTGACCTAAAGCAAAAATGACATGAACATTGACAAATTTGACAAGGAAATTTGTGCAAAAAACAACTTCTATTTGGCTAGCCAAGCAGCAAATATGCCGGATGATACGCTTTATTAAGCAATCCATTTCTCAGCAATAGCGGCGCCATCTGCAAAGGTTACCGCGCATCAGGCTCGCACAGAATTTCATCTGCGTCTGTAGTCGGGGCCGCACGCGGACACATTTTTCATGTACATGCGATTCCGGATGCAAATGGAATCCGTGATGAAGGAGGTGACCTTCCGGGCCGAGCCGCGTGCGCGCGCGCGTTAAAGGCACGAGCGGGCCCGCGGGGAAGGGGAGGGGCGCGCGAGCGCCAGGCACTGCGTGGGCCGCACCGCGGGCTGAGGGTGGGCGGTGTGGGGGCGAGGGAGGGGCGGGGAGCCGGGGTCGCTAGGGAGGAGTCACAATCTCAGGCTCTGCGCTTTAGGTCTGGAGGGGATTTAGGGGAGCGCAGGCCCTGTCCTCTTACTTTACAGGTGTGGAAACTGAGGCCAGAATGGGGAGGGGGGTCTTGGCCAAGGTCGTTCAGCTGGGTCATGGTAGGACGGGGGCTGGGGGGACCTTGGCCCTCAGTCCAGTGTTAGTGCTGAGGACGCTGCACAGTGGTTGTGCATACTCGCTTACCTTAGTTTCACCACTGAGAAATCTTGAGCAAATCAAGAAAGCGCAGTGTGCCTCAGTTTCCCGTTCTGTAAAATGGAGCTTCCCTATTACACACACCATGGCCTTGTTGTGAGGACTGTGCTCAGAACTGGGTCTTGCAGAGAGTCAGCGCTGTAACAACACTGATGGCAGGGCCTGGGGCAGGCACTGGACAGAAAACCGTGGAGGCAGAGCGGGTGCAGGTGGGGAGAAATGGGTGAGCCAGTGCTCTTCTCTCAATGGGGTGGGGGCAGATGCCTCATTCCGTTCAGAGAGAGCAGGGAAGTCCCAGCTCCTGTCTCCTCCACCCCCTTTCTCTGATAACCTCCTTTTCCTGATTCCACCCCTCCCCCCAAGTAAAGTGGTCATTCCCCACCCCCATTGCCATTCGGTTATTCACATCTGCTCCGGAGGGGAACGGCTGTTTGTCTGTCTGTCATGGCCTCCTCTGATCCTTGTACTCAGTTACGTTTATTCCTTGGTTTATTTATGCCGGGTGCGGGGGGCCCTCCAGGGAGGAAGCTGTGCTTCTTCCAGGTTGAAGCCCCGCCCATGAAGCCCACCTCTCCACTGAGAGCGACCCACCCCCCTCACCCTCCCTTCACTGTCCCGCACTCCCGTTTCCCAGTGGTTTCAGGCTTTCTGCAAGCCCCACTCCAACACACTGGTGGCTCTGGAGGAATCTTGGGATAGCCTTGCTCTCCGGTAGTCTCCGCCCACTCGTGACGTCCCCTCTGCTGTTCTCGGAACCTCTAGGGAGGTGCAAGTGCCTGCAGGCCTCACCCCGTCCCTGGAAGGGACAAGGCTTGCTGCTCACTGGGCCTGGTTCCCTGTGCCTCTCACCCTCTGTCTCCCACCACTCTATCTGGGTCTTGAATCCACAGCAGACTCCCTCTCCTCCACCCCCAAGACTCATAATTATGGGAGAGGTTTGAAGTTGGACAGATCTGGCCTCAAAGCTAGGCCTCCAGACCTCCCAATACCACAATCCTGAGCCAGTCACCCTGACCTCTTACTCTTCTCATCTGTGTAATGGGAATTGTGGCAACTTCCTTAGATTGTTGGAACAATTTCATGAGATTAAATGTTACATTCATTTTTTTTTTAAATAATTTTATTTATTTGAGAGGTAGAGTTACAGATAGAGAGAGGGAGAGACAGAGAGAAAGGTCTTCCATCTGCTGGCTCACTCCCCAGATGGCTGCAAAGGCAGAGCTGGGCCGATCCAAAGCCAGGAGCCAGAAGCTTCTTCTGGGTCTCCCACATGGGTGCAGGGGCCCAAGGACTTGGGCCATCCTCCACTGCTTTCCCAGGCCATAGCAGAGAGCTGGATGAGAAGTGGAGCAGCCGGGACTCAAACTGTCGCCTCTATGGGATGCCAGCACTTCAGGCAGAGGCTTAGCTTACTATGCCACAGCACTGGCCCCCAACATCAATTGTTAAATACATAAATGGATTTCTTATATATATATATATATATATATATATATATATATATATTTACTTATTTGAAAGGCAGAGTGACAGCGAGAGACAGATTCAGAGAGATCTTTAATTTGTTGGTTCACTCTCTGAATGGCTGCAACAGCTGGGGTGGGGCCAGGCTGAAGCCGGGAGCTGGAGTAGTTGAATGATCCCCTGCTTCCCAGGCGCGATAGCAGGGAGCTGGAGCCTAAGCTGAGTAGCTCTACTCTGATCATGGAACACAGGCAGCCCATGCAGCCACCTGCTGTGCCAAAACGCCCACCCCTCAATAGATGGCTTCCCTCCTCTGTTTCCCTGTGTTCGCCCCCTCTCAGGGCTCCTTCAATCTCTCTTCCCTCGGCCTATACCTCCCTTTCAAAGGGCTAGGTTTTCAACCAAAAGAAAATCCAGTCTTACCCAGGTCCCCGCCCTGAGGCCCTGAGCCTGGGCTGTGGAGCAGAAGGCAGAGCAATGCTTGCCGGTGGGAGAGAACTTTGTAGCACACCTACGACGAGCGAGTGGAGCTGGGCTGCCCACAGGCTGTCCCGGCTCTCTGGCATCTCCACCTCCTAAGCACCTGCGGGCACAGCTCAGCTCCTCCAGGAGGTGCCCGGCCCCTGCACGGAGCCGCGAGCCATGCAGTCAAGATCTGGAGTCTGGCAAGAGACCGACCGAGGCAGGAGCCTTGGAGAAGCATTCGCAAGGTGGAGAGGCCGGGTGCAAGGCCTTCGCTCGGCCTCCCTTCCATCTCCTTCCCCTACCCTGCCTCCAGGGGGCGCCATCGGCGCCGAAGATGCTCGGACCGCCCCACGCAGCCCAGGTCAGCGGGCTGGTGCAGGCAGAGGTGCCCCGCAGTACGGAATGGCAACCTCTGGTGTTCTTAGCCCCTGCCCCACGCCAGTCCCCCGCAGTTTCTCGCCCCTGCGGGAGGCGGAGGGGCGGGGCCGCAGGCGCGCCCGCCCCTCACCCCGCCGCGCCCCGCCCCTGGCGACCCTGGCGGGCCGGCCCGCCCCTTCCCGGGCCCCGGCACGCTACAGTAATCCAGAATGTGTATTTCTGCAGATGATTAAATCAATACAATCCTGACAGGACTTGTTGGAACATGCTTCTTTATTTTGCGCAATTCCTTCCCCGCGTCGCCGGCATTTATCACCCGCTCGGCTGTCAGCGCCGAGATTGCGCGGGGCGAGGGTGGGGTGGGTGGGGGAGGGTCGCGCCGGGGCACCACGGACACAGATGACTCGGGGGTCGCACGGCACCCCCGCCGCAGACTTCTGGGCGGGGGTGGGGGTGCGGGGTGCTGTGCGACGCGGCTGCGAGGCAGGGGAGGGGGCGAGACACAGCGGGCCCCCTGCGAGTTCGCCGGGGCAGCGGGGGGGGGGGGGGGACCCTCGGCGGCAGAGTGGGGGAGGGGAGGCGCCCGGCCGCCTTGCCCCGCCGGCAGGGGGAGCGCTGCAGCGCGGGTGCGGGAGGAGGAGGACGCGGGGACCCCTCGGAGGCCGCGGAGGAGGAGGAGGAGGGAGGCCGGTGACAGGTGCCGCGGCGGTGGCGGCCCCGGCAGGCGTGACTGCCGCCGTGGCTGCGCGGCGGAGCGTGACTTTACAACTAATCCTGTTTGTAAGTTATTATTTATCTTCAGGAAAGTTTGTCAAACTTGGGCTTTGATTTTTCGCCCTGATTTCCCTCTTGTGGCGCGCTCTCGCACGCGCTCCCATATAATTTATGACTGCCTCTGGTCCTGATGACAGATTATTAAAAGTAGAATTAGTTTTTCGCGCAGAATTTTTCCACTGGGAATTGGGAAGGCAGCGCTCTCCGCGGAAGGTCTCCGGCGAGGTCTCCATTACTAATAGAAGTTTTTTGATGGGGTGAGGAGACTAATGATTTGAATTTACTGTGGCAGCAGTCACGTGGGCGGGAAGGCATCAGCCGAAGAGACAAGAGGTTAACTTTCTCCCTGTGGAGAGGTTTATTGGATTGTTTAGCAGCAGAAGGATAATGTTTTTGTCATAGACTGCTGGTGCCGCGCTGCAGTGCGGTGGCCGCCAGCGCCGCGAGCGGGGAGAGGGGCGCGAGGGGGAGCCGGGGCGCTGGGCGGCCGCCGAGGGCCACGCGCCGCGACCCCCGGGGGAGGCGGGCGCGCGGCCAGAGCCACGGGCTGGGGAGGCACCGCGGCGCGCGGCGCCGGGAACGGCCCCGGAGAGCCAGGGCGCGCGCGGGCCGGGACGCCGGGGGAGGCGACAGGGGCGCCCCCCCCCCCAGGAGCTCGGGGCCCCGCGGGCGGGCGGCGCGCGCGGGCCGGGGCCCGGGGGAGGGCGCGCGCGGCGGCGGCGCGCTCACCTGGCCGTGCGCTCGGAACTTGTACTCCCAGCATGCCTCGACAACATGGGAACCGGAGGGGAGTCGCTGCGCAGCTGAGAGCCTCGGCTTAATCTTATGCACCATTAAGCACTCAGCAGCAAGCCCGTCCTGTTCATATACATCATCCACGCTTAATAAACATAATGATGACATAAGATGTAATTCTAGATGAATTTTCATTTTATAGGGAAATGGAGAATTCCTGTAGAAGGGAAAAAAAGTAAATTATCTGGGAAGTGCAAAATAAATGATGTTGCTCCCAGAGATGAATAGAGGTGTTAGAGGGAGAGAGGGAGAGAAGGAGGAAGGAGGGAGCGATGGCGGGAGGGGCAGAGACGCCGAGAGAGAGCAGAGACGCAGCGAGACAGACGGAGATGGGGACCGAGAGAGCCACCGGGGATGGGGGCGGGGCGCGCCGCCGCGACCTGGGGGAGGACCCCGGGGCGGGCGTCCGGGCGGGAGCCGTGGGGGGCCGCGGCGGGCGTTTGGTGGAGGGGCCGAGGGCCGAGGCGAGGGTGACGGTGACGGACGGGGCCTGGCCGGGCGACTCATTCATCAAGGAAGGATCAGGGGCCCGCGGAGTCACTTACGGGCGGAAATTGAATTCTGATGAAAGCGCGGGGAGCCGAGGGCGGGGGAGCGAGGACCAGGCTGGGGCCGAGTTCCCAGACTTGCTGAGGGGAGGGGGGTAGGGCCCGCAGAGACCTTCCAGACGGAAGTCCACGCCTCCTTCCCGTCTGGAGCCCACCGCGACATCCCCACCCCAGCCCCGAGTACCTAGGCGGGGACATTCGGGGAGTATCCGGAAATCAAGCTGGAGCCCCTGTCTGGCCTTGGGGGATGGCTGTGGACAAGGCGGGTGGGATGGGGGGAGATGTGGGCAGAGGCAAGGGGAGTTCCGGGAGGGGATTAGAAGGAAGGGATGATGGCGCTTGGGTGGTAGGACTTCAATGAGTCAGGGAGGGAAAGCTGGGCTGGGGGTCCAGGCAGCTCAGGTGTGGTTAATTCAGTGCCAGGGTCTTGGGGCTGCAGGATATGGCAAAGGTCCTGGGGCAGGGCTTGGGGTGGGAACGCGGTGGCAAAGGTGGAAGGCAGGCCCAGAAGGGGAGAAGCCAGGCTGTCTCCATGTTAGCCGCAGAATCTCCCCTGGTAAGAGGGAAGCACCTTGCTAATCAAAGTAGCAGCCTGGGTAACACTGATGGGGCTCCCTGGGGGCCCAAGGTGGCATAGAGGAGAACCACTTCCAGGCCAGGGTCTCCCCGCTGGTCCCCAAGAGAGAAACAGTATAAAGAGGAGGCAGGGAGAAAGGGACCAGGCTGGGGAGAGGCGCTGCCGTCATGGGCTCTGTCCCTGACTGTGCACCCAGGCCCCCCTCCGTCCACGAATGCTCTGCAGGTGCCCTCACATGGTCTCCCTGAGCTGCTCTATCTCATCGCTCCAGCGTGTTCAAAGCCCAGCAGGTCTGGTTGCCAGCAGGCAAGAAGGGACTAGAAGTTCCCAACACAGAGGCAGAGAAAGCATGCTCCAAGGGGCAGTGGTGAACGCGGAAGGCGGGGCTCGGCAGTGTCGGAGGAGGTGGTATCAAATCTGGCCTCCCTGATGAACCCTAGGACCTCAGCAGGGAGCAGCTAGCTTGGGGTGAGGCTGAGAGTGGCCTCTGAGGCAGGAGGCAGGAGGCAGACGTGGACAGAAGGGACGAAGACAGGAGGATGCTGGGGAGGGCGGCACGTGGAGGTGACAGGTAAGTGCCATCAAGAGCCAGGGCTGGGAAACAGGTTGGCAGGGCAAGGAGGGCCTACTGGGAAGGGCTTGGTTTGCCTGAAAGGAGGAGCAGGAATTTCCGCTCTATCCCCTGGGCAGTGGGGAGCCTTGGGTGGCGTCTGATCTCTGGGACAGAAGTCAGAGCTGTGGTTTGGGGTGAGCACAGTGCATGGGGAAAGGCTCAAGGAGGTGGTGTGACCAGATGACACTTTACTCCTGAGCTGGCTGTGTCATGTCCTTGGGGACATCCGGGAGGGATGAGAGAAGAAGCCCTCTCCAGGGATGGTCCTCGCCCTTAGTCACTTGATCTCTGGAACTCCTTTTCCTTCTCAATTTCACCCCAGAAC
Source organism: Lepus europaeus (assembly GCF_033115175.1). Taxonomy (NCBI): domain Eukaryota; kingdom Metazoa; phylum Chordata; class Mammalia; order Lagomorpha; family Leporidae; genus Lepus; species Lepus europaeus. Next base: position 28,659,538 of record NC_084843.1, read on the forward strand.
CCTAATCTCCCCAGGCCTGCAGCCACAAGGGGGGCCTCCGCCAGCTGCCCCAAGGTTTCCTGCCGTGATGTGTTGAGGAGAGGGAGGTGGCTTCATGCCTGTGGCTGTGTGGGTGCTGGTCTCCTTGATGGGATGTGACTCACGTGTTCTGTCCTGTCCAGGCTGAAGGGTCACGTGGAAGAAGGTGAGCACAGCAGGTGATCGGAGTGGCGACGGGTTACAGCACGGCGCCCGGAGATGCATACCACACCAAGGAGGCGACACTGCCACGCTTCTGCCTCCAGAGCCTGAGCCCTCAGATCCCAAAACCTCAAGAGCCCCTAGGGTGGGGGGAGAGGGCAAGCATTTGGTGCAGTGGTTAAGATGCGGCTTGGCATGCCTGCATCCCATATTGGAGTACCTGAGTTTCAGTCCCAGCTTTGTTGCTGATTCCAGCTTCCTTCTAATGTGCACCTGGGAAGCAGCAGTTGATGACGGCTCAAGTACTTGGGTCCTTGTCACCCATGTAGGAGACCCAGACTGTGTCCCAGGCTCCCCGTGTGGCACAGAGCCTGGCCCAGCCTTCTTGATTGTTGTAGCCACTTAGGGAGGGAATGAGCAAATGGGGGCGATCTCTCTCTCTCTCTCTCTCTCTCTCTCTCTCTGTCTCCTTTCTGTGAGCAAATACAATGAAAGTCAATAAACAAATAAATTTAAGAGCCCTTGGTGAGGATTCCAGGATCACTGGGAGGCCCCAGAGGGCAGCCCATCTTTTCCCCACATTCTCTTCAGCCCCACCTCACACCACCCAAGTCATCCTTCTAGCTAAACCAGACAAGCGGATCCACAGTGACGTTCTAGGCTTGGTGCCAATGCGACCCTCACATCATTGCCATTGAGCACCAGGAGGGCCTGGGGCCTTGGGGTGGGGTCTCCTGCCCTCCCACACAGGAGTACTTTGATTCCAGCACCATTCAGGGAGCTGAGGTTGTTATTGGAAGGTCACAGCTGGCTGTCACTCTCAGGTGAGGCGATTCCTCCAACCCTGCAGCCCCAGGGCAATCAGCAGTTGGGTGGGGGAGGGGGTCCCCTGCACCCCTCAGGAGTGAGTAGGTCTTGGCAGTGGAGCTAATCAATCCACAGGGGCAACTAGAGAAACTACAGACAACCCTACAGTCTCTGCCTCTCTCCTTTCTCTCTCTCCACATTGTCTGTGTAGCCATCCATCTTGGACATGTACAACCTGCCCAGCTCCTAAAGTTCAGTGTGTACCCCAATCCACGCATATCCAGACAGGCATTCGCAGGAAACAAGCATGCACAGTCACGTGTGCACGTCTCTGCAACGTGTGTCCGTGTCTTCCGGTTGTCACAGCGTCCAGTTACGTGTCAGTTTCACAAGCACACACATCACAAGAACACACATGAACATGTATATAAATGCATGTAGGATGCACTTATAGGCGCATGAACAACGCCTCCTGCCAGTCCAGCACCCCAGGGGGTCATGTAAAGAAGAGGAAGCAAAGAGGAGCAAGAACATGAGGGGGACTCCTTGGGGATGGTGAACGTGGGCGGGGGCAGCACTTGAAATCGCGGGAACTACAGGGGAGTAATGAGCTGAGAAGCCCAGGCCCGGCTCCTGCCTGCCCCCCACCCCGCCACAAGCCCTCCCAGAAGGACCCGATGCTGCCGTCCCCTCACCTCCCTCGGAGCCCGAGTTTTAATTTGGGCGGTGTAATTTTGGTGCGAACGGTTGGGCGCCTTTCGTTGGGAAATTGGGAGGAATGCAAACAAGATTTCACTTCATTAAACAGGGGCAAACAGTAGAGAAATTGCACTTACTTATGGAAATGACTTTTAAACATGCACAGCATTTACTGGCACTGCCCGCACGGAAATTCTGTGAGGATTATACATGTGAATAATTCACCGCGGGCCAATTAGAGCTCAGTCTGCCCCTCACCCCCACCAGCCCCCGCCCCGCCCCCTCCCTCCCTCTGGTCCCTCTCATTCCTAGTCGTTCACTTTGAACCCGTGTGGAGAAGTGGATTGTCACACGCACTCTAAGAGACACCTCAAACATGGCGATACACAGTATTGTAACACCCCAAACATGTTCAGATACACACGCGCACACAGGGCAAACTTAACATGGCAACACGTAAATGCATTTTGACAACCCAAAGATGTTAATTCACATTATGATAACTCAAAGACTGTGACAAGCCAGCTTTGTAACACCTTAAACAGGGCAATGGACATTGTGACAACTTAAACAGGATATTCACAGACACGCCTTATCACTCTGTAACATAAATACAGCCCCATAACACATACAGGGTAATAAACACCCATACACTGTGGCCATTGAGACACAGCAGTTCACACAGACACACACTGTAACAACATGAACAGCTGATGACTCAAACTCCATGATGTATACATTGTGCCAATGCAAACAAATAGAGACGCCATGTTGATAACTGCAAGTAGGTTGTCACACAAAGATAACCCATGCCCATGACAACTCAAACTGGGAGTCATACACAGAGACGTAGTCTGATCATTCAAACCTGTTGATACCCTCATAATTTGGGGGAAGTTTTTTTAAAAAGTGATATAATTGCCTGCATGTGTCAACCCCAAACGATTGCATACCATGATACCCCTAAAACCTGGCAGCGGACACAACTTGATATCACCACAATGCAAATACAATGATATGACGGCTTACACATAATGACCAACTTGCATTCTGCAGACTGAAGCAAGAACACACCAAGATAACTCAAAAACAGCAACACACACGGGACCCATTCAGACACGAAGGCATAGATTTAGGCACACGTCATATCAATACAGACATTGTAATTCCAGTGTGATGGCATACACATTGTGACAATGCAAATACGGTAACACACAAAGAACACGTTGTAAAAATTCTAACCTGCTTATACTCACATTGTGACATGTGAGTATTAAATATTCACTTAGTCATGCAGTATTTGTGGTCAAACCCAAGGACACACATTCGGTAACAACTTGAACATGCTGGCTGATACACAGGAGATGGTGACTTACCCTCAGAGAATCTGACACACGTGAAGATACATTGAAATACCTCATTCTGCATTGACCTAGAAATTATAAAAGGAAATAGCAGACGCCACATACTCTAACCCATGCATGGGGACATGCAAATGGGAGGTGACACCACTCACAACAGGTACACAGTAACACATAACACAAATGCACTGCCACTGCCGCACCTCGTTGACACCGGATCCCCCCACACCTGCCACCAGCGAGCCGCTCTGTAACTGACAGTGCAGAAGCTGTCGCCACAGGAACAGGGCCCTTAACTCCAAGCATGAAAACGGGGCTGAGAGAGCAGAGAGTGAAGACGCCATCTGGAGCGAGACTGCAGCTATGTGGAGAAGGCAAGTGAGCACATAACAGCTGATGGCTGTGGCACAGTGTTTAGAAAATGCAAGTGTGGGGCCGGTGCTGTGGCACAGTGGGCTATGCCTCCGCCTGAGGTGCCAGAATCCCACATGGGCACCGCCAGTTCGTGTCCCTGCTGCTCCACTTCCCAACCAGCTACCTGGTAATGCACTTGGGAAAGCAGCGGAAGATGGCCCAAGTGCTTGGGCCCCTGCACTCACGTGGGAGACCCAGAAGAAGCTCCTGGCTTCAAATCAGTCCAGTTCTGGCTGTTGCAGCCATTTGGGGAGTGAACCAGCAGATGGAAGATCTCTCTCTCAGGCTCTCCTTCTCACTGTCTGTAACTCTACCTCTCAAATAAATGAGTAAATTTTAGAAAAAGAAAAAAAAGAAGAAAGTGTGAGTGGGAGCCCGTGCTTTTTCCCAGAGCACTGCAGAATGAGCCGGCGCTCAATCAGGGAGGGGACAGGCTCTGGCCCCACACGCTTCTGGGGCACAGAACCCATCGTGGCTCTGCCCTGCTCACACACTGGCCTGGTCAGCTTCGGGGAACTGCTCCACCCCTGGGACTCTGATGTGACTTCCTGAGTGATTCTAACCAGCACCCAGTGTTTAGACAAGAGTTTCTCTTTTCTAAGATTTGTTCATTTATTTGAAAGGGAGAATTACAGCAAGAGAGGGAGAGACCGAGAGAGAAAGAGAGAGAGAGAGAGAGAGAGAGAGAGAGAGAGAGAGAGAGAGATCTTTCCTAAAGGCAGTAATGGCTGGGCTGGGACAGGCTGAAACCAGGAGCCAGGAGCTTCATCCGGGTCTCCCATATAGACCCAGGGGCCCAAGTGCTTGGGCCATCTTCTGCTGCTTTCCCAGGCCATTAGCAGGGAGCTGGATCAGAAGTGGAGCAGCCAGGACTCGAGCCCTTGCCCAAATAGGATGCCAGCATCGCAGGTGGCAGCTTTACCAGTTACACCACAGCGCTGGCCCCTGGAAAACAGTTTTATGGCCTGGGTGGTCTTTCCCCATCACTTGACTCATTCTTCACACTACAGAAGTCCTGTCATGGTCTTTGTCCCAGATTCGGTTGAGAGCAGGACCGGATCTTTACAGCAGATAGAGCCTCTCCACTAAAGGAGACACCCGTGCCCGTTGGGGCTTCCTGGACCACTGATTTGGCTGGGAGAGTCAGTGAGAGCGTGTCAGTGTTAGAACATGGACCTTGCGTGTTCACACATCAGGACTGGCATGTGTTTGGCCGCAAGCATCTGCACATGTTGGGGTGTGTATACCAGTAGCAACCAGTGTCCCTTGGGCCCACACATGTCAAGGTGGCACTTTGAATATTTTATGTTCAGGAGTGTGCACCTGCGTGTTTGTGTCTATGTAGATTTCATGCGGGTCTCCAGGAGTACCTGGTCTAAGTCTGCTAATCTCACAGTGTGATCGCTACTGTTTTAAGTATGTGTGCGACTGTGTCGTCTGCACCACAAATGGGTGTTTTATGTGTGTGGTGAAATGCCTTCTGCCAGGGCCCCAAAACCAGTAAGGATAAAAAAGCCCATCATGTCTCCCTGTGCCACAGGTCGCTGCCCGGGAGCTGAGGACTAAGAAGCTGACCTCTCAGAGGACTAGGCTCTGTCCTGCTCTCATGGATGACCAGCCACTCCCATTTCACAGGAGGAGACAATGAGGACAAGACCAGCAAGGCCATGCTGAATATGTGGGGGCAGGGGAGAGAGTAAAAGGCCAGAGGCAGGGTGGGCACATGGTGTAGTGGGTGAAGCCGCCACTTGGGACACCCATGTCCCATATTGGAGGGCTATTCAAGTCCTGACTACTCTGGTTCCAATCCAGCTTCCTGCTAATGCCCCTGGGAGGCAGCAAATGGTGGCTCCAGGTACATGGGTTCCTGCCATTCACATGGGAGGTAAGGATGGAGCTCCTGACTCCTGTTTCAGCCTGGCCTATCTCTGACTCTGGGGACTGAACCAACAGATGGAAGATCTCTCTGCCTCTCCCTTTCTCTCTGTCACTCTGATGTTCTAATAAATACAAAAATAATTTTTAAATAGGGGCCAGCGTTGTGGCATAGTGGGTAAACTCACTGCCTGAAATGCTGGCATCCCATATGAGCACTTGTTCATGTTCCGGCTGCTCCACTTTGGATCCAGCTTCCTGCTAATGGCTTAGGAAAAGCAGCAGCAGATGGCCCAAGTTCTTGGGCCCCTGCCAGCGATGTGGGAGTCCTGGAAGAAGCTCCTGGCTCCTGGCTTCAGCCTGGCCCAGCACTGGCCATTGCAGTCATTTGGGGAGAGAACCAGTGGGTAGAAGATCTCTCTCTCCCTCTCTCTGTAACTCTGATTTTCAAATAAATAAATAAATAAATATTTCTTTAAAAAATGGCTGGAGGCAGAGAGAAGATGAAGGGATTGGCCCCCATCCACCTCTTCCCACCCATGGCAGAGAGCACAGGGCAGCAGCTGCCTGTTGCCTCCCAGCACCCTGCCTTCCTCTCCCCCATGGCCAGGCCCCAGCCCACCCCCATCCTCCTCCCTCCTCTGTCCCCTCCTCACTTTCTCCCTTGCTCTCTCTCTCCAACGGGCACATGTCAGAGAACATTATGTGCACCGCGGATTTGCATAATTCAAGAAGCATCAAATTAAATTTGCATAATTCCTTTGATTACACTTGTTATTAAATGTAAGTGACATTGATTTACAAAATGGCCCAATATAAGGTTAATAGCAAATGTCACCTTCCAACAGGGTGAGTGTGTGTGAGTGTGTGTGTGAGTGTGTGTGTGGCAGGGGCAGGGGACTGAGAGAGGATGGCCCGAGCGGCTCTTCTCTGCCAGACCCAGCCCCTCCCTGCCTGCTCCTCTGTCCTTCCCTTCGGGGCTCCGGGCCCCTGTCTCCCCTCCCCGGGGCTGAGTCCCATGTAAGGGGAGCAGTTCCCCCTTTTCTTCTTTCTGCCTGGGCCGCACCCAACAAGCGTAGGACAATGCTGCGAGGTGGCGTGGGGGCGAGGGTCAGAGGTGCGGGGTTAATGGCCAGGAAAGCTCTGAAGGGGGGAATGGTCTTTGGGATTTGCTCCAAAGCCATCTATGCCACAGGGACAATGGTGAGGTGAATGTGTGACGTGAACACGGGTGGTCTGACCTGGGTTGGAGCCTGGAGGGAGATTCAGCCCAGGCTGGTGGCAGAACGTGGATGGACTGAGTTGCCGAGGCTCCGGTTCAGAGCAGACTCCGCTTCAAGACTTGGAGGACTCAGGAACCCAGCGTGGAGGATCCGAGTGAGCAAAGGTTGGAGAGGCTGTCAGAAATGCATGAGTGTTTGAGCTATTGCAGCCTGCCTTTGAGACCCCCAGAGAAGGGGGGACATAGGGTTTCATCCAACCGTCCCTCGAAGGAGACACCGGGCCACTTCTCAGGACTCCAGGCATGGGGCATCAGGTCCCCACCCTTGACCTCTGTGAAGGGCAGGAACACAGCAGGACACAGACCTCCCCCTGCCCCACACCACACATCTGCAGAGGCACAGCCGCACACACAGACATACATGTTCCTGGCAGGACACGCACGTGATGTGGGCAAGAGGGCATCTGGGGGGACAGGACATGGTGTTACATGTAAGGACATATGCATGGCTGGTTACCAGAGCCCAGGCAAATGGGAACTCACCGACACACGTGTGCTCTCAAGTATGTGGTGCTAACTAGACAGGTTCTCCACCGCAGAAAGGGGCTGCCCTCGCCAGGGGTCACGCCGTTGCCTCCCAGAGCCTGGAGGAGCTGGGAGGACAGGACTGGGCAGCAGTGACTGGAGGGGCTCCTTCTGCCTGCAGGCTACCACCTCTGTGCCAGCAGTTAGGGGGTCCCAAGCAGAGGCCCTGCCCTGCTCTGCAAATCCCCTCTCTGCAGGGTCCCTTCCCTCATCCTTAACCTGCCACAGTGTGTGTGTGTGTGTGCGCGTGTGCGTGTGAGGGTGTCAGGGGCGGGGGCAGAGCCTCGCCATCCATCCTCTCCCCGGGTGAGAGTATCGACAAGGCGGTAACTAATCATTAAACCCGCTGGCCCCTTTAAACAAGGAAGGAGAATTATGGGCAGGACTGTGGGGGGCAGGGACCCCGTCATGGGCCCTCTGAGAGGGAGGTGGGCTCACGGCTGAGCTCTGGACACACCTGAGAGCCAGCGTCAGCCTTCACTGCCCCCAGCAGAGATGACTGGGGGCTCAAGCCTGGGGGTGGGGTGTGAAATGGCATCTGTACTCATAAACGCACAAGGACCCGCATTTGAATACAGTCACACCGTTCACACAGGGACACACACACACACACACAGGATATTTACCTGTCTGTTTTTGTGGATACCCCTGCACAGTGCCGGGGCTGGCGTTGTGACGCAGTGGGTTAAGCTGCTGCTTGCTACGCTGGCATCCCATTTTGGATCACTGTTGGAGCCCTGGCTGCTCTGCTTCCAATCCAGCATCCTGCTAATGGCTCAACCTCTTGGACTCCTGCCATCCACGGGGGACACCAGGGCAGAGTTCTAGGCTCCTGGATTCAGCCTGGCCCAGCCCTGGCAGTTGTGGGGGGCTGTTTGGGGAGTAAACCAGCAAATGGAAGATCTCTCTCTCCCTCTGAGGCTCTGCCTGTCAAACAAATAAGCCAATCTTTAGATGCCTGATGCCGCAGGACAGACACACCACGCACCCTCAGACTCAGGTCCCTTGCGGTGTAAGCATCAGAATGGATTAGGTGGGAGGGAGGGATTCCAGGGGTTGGGGGAAGGTTCAGAGGAGTCTGGGTTCAAATCCTGATTTTACCGTTTCCTAGCAGAGTAGCTTCTGGAAACCTACTCGATTACTCGGAACTCCTGTTTCCTTATCTGTTAAATGGGGCCAATGAGTGTCCACTGGCGCTGCTGGGGGCGTGGTTACAGAACCTGTGTGAAGGGCCTGGCACACGGAGGTTTGTCAGCTTGCAGGTGACTGGGAGATGCTGACCGAACACCTTCCACGTGCCACACTCTGATCCAGACCTGGGGGATCCGACAACAGGGGGAATGGGGGCAAGTGCCAGGACACACGGACAAGTGGTCCCTGGGGATCTGAGGGCTGGGTGGGGCTCAGCTGTCATCTGCCTGGGGCATCACTGCTGTCCACTCTGTATCCTTAGAGAAGATTCCTGAAGCACTAAGATTTACTCTCTCGGTCCTGAGCTGCCTCTGTTGCCTCTGGGGCCAGGCATTTCCTTCCATGCCAGCCCCGAGTCCTGGTATGAGCGCCATGTCCCCATCATGGTTTTGTTTTGGTTTTGTCCTCTCTCTCTCTCTCTCTGTGCCTGACCGGGTCCTTGCCTGCACAAAGACTGCAAGTGCTTGAGCCCAGGCGCAGGTCCCCACTCTGCTCTTAGTCCCTCCCCCCCACCCCTCCCTGGGTAGGCTCTCCCACACCCCCTGCCCTCACCAGGGGAGCACACTGCTGCCGGCCTCCTAATTAGCAAATCCACAGGCTCCTCTCCGTCTTTCCTCTTCGACCTCTGCGGCATTTGGCAGCGCTCCACCCTCCTCCTTGAAACTGTCTCCTTTCTTGATTTCCATGACATTGCACCTTCCCGCCTCCCCTCCTCCACCTCCCCAGTTCCTGGCCGGGCTTTCTCCCACCCCTCCCGGACCTGTGCCCCTCCTCTCCCCTCCCTGCCTCTGCCCAGGCTCTGCAAACCCCAGCTGGACTGGCAGTCTCTCTGGGAATTGAGATTTCTGACCCCAAACTCTATCTCCCACACGGCAGGCTGAGATTTCCACTTGCAGGTTTCAATTGGCCCATCAAATTCACCATGTGCAAAGCTGCCCTGCATTTACTCCTTTGGCAAACGTATCTCAAACACTTACAATGTCCAGATGCTGGGCCTGGCATTGAGGATACCAAGGGAGGGGCACAGCCCTTGCCCTGGGAAAGCTTAGAGTCCTTCGGATGTCTCTCCTCATTTTCCCAGCCACATGGACACCCACTCGCCTCCTATCCACTGTCAGGTCCAATACATTCTTCATCCCTTTTGCCTCTGGCTTGGGTCAGATCCTCCTGTTTCCTGCCTCCTGCGCAGCCTGCTCAAGCTCTGTCTCTCTGGTTTGTTGCACTTGTTCCTATGAGTCAACCCAGCCCCAGTGCAGCTCTGATTTCACATGGAATTGTGTTCTTATTGAAGTCTCAGCCCCTGGTACCTATGAGAGTGACCTCTTTTGGAAAAAGGGTCTTGTCAGGTGTAGCTAAGGTGGAAGTTAGAAGTCAGGCGAGGACCCAGAGGCAGGAGGGCCAGGTGAGGTTGGAGGCAGAGATGAGAGCGGTGCAGACCGAAGCCAAGGAGTGCCAGGGGCTACTGGAAGCTGGGAGAGGCAAGGAAACCCTGTCTCTGTTGCTCTGCCTTTCAAATAAATAAATAAACTTAAAAAAAAAAAAACCCACTGGCCACAAACTTATCATTTCCAGTTCTTTTCCTGTTCTTATTCTAAGCTTTGGCCAAACTGGTCTATTTGTTGCTCCTTGAAGGAGCAGGTCAAATGCCACCTCCCTTGCAGTTCGCCTAATGAGAAGTGACTGCTTTGTGATTTCTTTCTCACTGCACGTGACCCCTGCCTGACCCACCGCCGACGCCCCCCCCCCCCCCCCCCCCCGCTCGGTGTAGTGCCTGGCCCCTGAGGAAGGTGTTTCATGGTGACTTGTAGTCCCTTTCTTGGAAGAGATCAGCATCACACACCAAGAGCACCAGCTTTGGAGTCAAGCAGACCTGGCTTTGGAGCCCAGGCTCCAGGGCTAATTAGACGGAAGTGGGGGATGAACCCCATACCTACCCTGCAGTGTAGGAAGATCAGAACCGACAAATTGTAGTAGACATCTGGTATGGCTGGCTAAGCCCCACGGGAATGGTGGTCTTTCCTTTTGGAAACCAACACGAGGTCAGGGAGAGCCTCCTAATCCTACCCCAACCCTGGCCAATGTGGCCTGGTTCTAAACCGAGCACCTGACCTGCGGGGACCCTTCCAAGTCCTTCTCTGAGACCCTGAGAGTGGATTCTTCTCTGGTGATGGCACCTGCAGGGGAAAGCCCAGAGCGGGAGCCTCTGGGTGGCCATGTGGGTCCTGTTCTGTTTCTGAAGCTCACTGCCACCTCCCTCCTTCCCACTCTTTGGTTGCCTGAACCTCGCTTTGATTACCTGAGATGCCCCCACCCCTTCCAGTAGACTTCCCTCACTGCATAAACTCGTTCAGATTGAGTTCCCACCACTCATAACCCAATAATATAACATCCAAGTCCAACGGGACTGAGGCAGAGGAGGGCCCAACCAGTACAAGTGCCCTCGCCAGGGAGACACTACTGCGCACCATAGTCCCAGCGGGGTGCAGAGCCTCTGCTTGGTTCTCACATTGGGAAGATGGGTGCAGAACCTGTCCAGGACCTGGTGCTCAAAAAGCCTCCTGCCCCTTCACGTCACCTTGCAATTATGAACATTCCATTCGTGCCTTTTGATTAGTAGCAAAAATAACCGATGAGCAAAAACTGAGCCAGGTTAGATTTTAACGACAGGAAGAAACTTAGAAAACTAAACATGAGGCTTCACATGAATAAAGGCAAAAGATTTTATTTTCCTAATTTTGAATTTATTTATTTGAGAGAGAGATGGATCTTCCATCTGCTGGTTCATTTTCCAAATGGCTATGACAACTGGTGCTGGACCAGGCAGCGGTCAGGAGCTTGGAACTCAATCCAGGTCTCCCGCCTGTTGGCAGGAACCCAACTACTTGGGCTGTCACTGCTGCCTCCAACCATGTGTGTTAGCAGGAAGCTACAGTCAAGAGCCAGAGCTGAGTGTCAAACTTGGGACATAGGTGTCTTTTTCTTTTTTAAAGATTTATTTTTATTTATTTGAAAGACAAGAGTTACAGAGAGCTAGAGGCAGAGGCAGAGAGAGAGAGAGAGAGAGAGAGAGAGGTCTTCCATCTGCTGGTTCACTCCCCAAATGGCTGCAACAGCCGGAACTGGGCTGATCCGAAGGCTGGAGCCAGAAGCTTCTTCCAGGTCCCCCACAGGGGTGCTAGGGCCCAAGGACTTGGGCCATCTTCTACTGCTTTCCCAGGCCACAGCAGAGAGCTGGATCAGAAGTGGAGCAGCCAGGACTGGAACTGGCACCCATATGGGATGCCGGCACTGCAGGCAGCGGCTTTACCCACTAAGCCACAGCGCCGGCCTGGGACATAGGAGTCTTAACCACTAACCCAAATGCCTGCCCCAGGAGATTTTGAACATTCTTGGGAGGTGGTTAAGTTTGGGCAGAAATGGAATCATTACGGATAACTTGACACCTGGGATCACTGGGCACAGGCGGGCAGGGCTGTGGAAGTCTGCTCTAACCTAGCCACCTCCACAGCTCTGTCCAAGGAACATCTGGCATTGACCCAGCAGTGGAGCCGCCTGGGGCTGGTGGCAGCTCCGCTGTGGACTTGCCACAGAAAGTGGCCTTTGCTTAAAGGCACATATTAAAAGTAATTATCTCTGAGAGAGGAAGTTGGAAGGGCTGCTGGCAACAGGGGACTTTTCACATGTGACTTCTCTGTTTCGTTTGCATCGCTTCCCTTGGAGCATATTACCGGATAATGTAAAAACATGTGGAGAAAGCGGAAAGTGATCTTGCTGTGTGCGCGCGCCAGTGCCGCGTCCTCCCACCGAGGGCCCGAGCGGCGATGGGGAGCCAGGAGCTCGCCTCCTCCTGCTCCTTTTCCTGACGCCAGTCAGCGGGCTCGTCTTCCAGGGTACAACCGGCCCAGGCTGGGGCTGGGCTGAGCGCGATGCCTGCTGCCGCGGAGGCCCCAGGACCGAGGGGGGCGGGGCGGCTCCGTCTGCTTCCCATATGGGGACATTGTCTGTCCCTGCCTGAGGGCCACCTCCCTCCTGCCTCACATTGTCCCCTTGCTGTCTCCTGCTGGCCCCAGCCCGGGCCTGCATCTTTCCTTTTCATTAGCCTCCTAGTGGTAGCCCTGGGCAGGACGCGGGGGGAGGGGGAGACCTGGGACTCTGCCCACTCTTCCCCAGCCCTGGAGCGCACCCCCCAACCCCCGCCTGCTCGCCCTGGACTCTTCCCAGCCCTGAGCCTCGGCCTCAGCACACCCTTGTGTGCACGGAGCGGGCAGCACGCTGCCAGGGCCTCATGGGCGCCAGAGTGTCCACTGGCCCTGGTCCAGGCCTCCCAGCCCCCCCCCCCACTTCATGAGCCTGACCTGACAGGAGGGAGGCGGGGGGCTCCACAGTTCCTCAGAGCAGGGGGTTGCCACTCCGGGGGTCAATCCTGGGAGCACAGGGCTAGGGGGCATCTCCAGCCCCTACAATGCCAGAGCCTGCAGGGGGAGGGCATTGGGCTTCATCTTTAGAGACAACACCCCCCAAGCCTCCTTCCAGAGCAGGTACAGGGTACAGGGGCCAAGAGCGACCAAAAGACACACGCAAAGGGTTCTGCTCAGCTCCCTCCACACCCCCAACTTGAAAGCTCACCGCCCTGGCCAGACCCCTCACCTCCTCTCCTCAGGTGTTCATCCTCACCTCTTCCAGAAGCTTCTCCCAACCAGTCTGCTCTGAACTTTTCCAGCACAGGGGCTGCCCCCCACCCCCATCCCACCCACCCGCCCGTAGTTTCTGACTCAGTTGCAGGCCACCTGAGAATTTGCATTTCTCAGGGGTTCCTGGGTGATATTGAGGCCACTGGTTCAGACCATTCCCCAGGGGAGGGGGTTCTCTGGGAGCTGGCGGGAGGGGTGAGAGAGGGCTGCCCCCCCATCAAAGGCAGAGACAACCTCCCCGGCACACACAGCTACATGCATGCTGTGGAGTCCATGTTACTTGGTGAACAGACATGGAGTTTAGAGCCAAGAGGTCTGGGTTCTTCTCCACCCACCAGCTGCCAGGCTGCCCCCAGATCACTCCTCTCTTCCGGCCTCAGTTTCCTCCTCTGCACATGGGGATGGTGCTGCTGGCCAGAGGTTGTAGAACTGACATCGTCCAAGCGAGGATGCTACGCAAACCCAAGGCGCCACACAGGAAGCAGTTTCCAAGGCGGCGGGATTTGCCAGTGTCTCAATCCCTCAGTGCTTTAGCAGTATGAAGGGTCTTTAAAAAGCTCATTGGAAAATGCAGATTATGAAAAATATGCGTGAATTTCAAAATACGTTGCCCCCAAATATATTTTTAATTTATTTTTCCACCAACTTTTTGAGGTAGCCACATATTTAATAGTCCTATTATAGAAGAATTATTACTACTACTATTCCCATTGGCTAGATGGGAAACCTGAAGTTAAGGAACTTGTTCAAAATGCCAAAGCTAGCGAAGGGCAGAGCTTGGAGCTGCCCTACCTCCGGCTCCCTCCAGAGCACTCGCTAGGCTGCTCTCTCCAGGCTGGCTTTTGCTCCCTCAGCGTATGCGTGTTTGCTCACGTGTGTGTATTATCTAAGCTCGTGAGAGGTTCCGATTTCTGTAAGTGCTTGCAAAGGTGTGCCAAGTGCATATCTCGCAGTAACAATAGCAGCAGCACCGACTGACACTTAGGCGATGCCAGGCGCTGTGGTAGCTCTGACTGCACGGACTCCTCACAGCCCCACAGCGCAGATCCTGCGAGTATTCTCATTTTCTTGTGGAACAATACTGAGCGTAGTTTGTAACTAATGTATCCAAGGTGACACCTCCAAAGATAAGGGGAACCGGTACATTGAAATGGAGCCCATCAGAATCTTTGCTCCTAACTTCTGGGTGGCACTGAATGGGTCTGTATGTTTGGTTGGGATAGGCATGTAGGGGTTCGTATGTTATGCATGTCTCTTTATTGGTCTGTCTGGACATATGTCTACCTCTCCATCTGTCCATCCATCCATCTCTACCTATCTGTCATTGGCACCTGTGGCCATTGCCTGAGTCAAGGTTTTGGGAAATGAAGCAGGGGACTGGAGGAGAAGTAAGCCTCTTTCTGCTGGCTCAGATGTCCTGAGATGTGTCCCTTTGAGTCCAAGGTGCCTGTGAGGACAGAGCCCTGCTTTGGTGTGCAAGGGGAGGGGTCTCCCCCAAAAGACTAGATGCGTCCTCATCTTCATTCTTACCACTGCAGCCCAGTGGGTAGGCACCTGCTGGACACAGAGGGACCCAGAGGGACTGCCCCATGCCCCTAGGAAGACGAACTGGGAGCTCCAAACCTGCAGCTCAGTGTGGTCGTGCTCCCCAGTGGACCAGAATCTGCACACTGGAATTCAAAGGAGTTATATCTTCAAGAGTGATTGCCTTTGTGTTTCTCCTTAGCATTTATTGATTTTGCAAGGTGTGTGTGTGTGCATGTGTGTGCTTGCGCGTGTGTGCTAAATCTGGTTTTAAACAGGTAGAGAGAAGGCTGAAATGTCAAGCTAAGTTGATGTTCAAGAAAGGTAAGACTTGTGAGCAAAAGAAGAAAAAGATTTGGGAGACACGAGGGGACCGGCCAGTGTGACTAATAAGTTTCTTTTGGGAGTGGGGGTCAAATTACCTGCATGTGATGGAGTAAGTATTATTTTCTATCTTGAAGAAAAATGTGTGATGTTTATACTGTCTCGGAACAAATAGGCCAGTGACTGATGGATAGTTTACCATTTATGTAGCTGCTTTCATGTACTTTTGACAGCTCAATCAGGATTCCAACAGTTATAAAAAATGATTTTCTTCTAGGAAGTTACAGGAGGGGAGCGTGACCCCTGGCCCCCACCCCACCCCCGTGCCCGCTAGGTGTTGCACCTCCACGTGAGGAACAGGAGTGGCCGTGCAGAGCGGCGTGGACGGTTAGGAGAGGCCCGCAGGGGGCCCCAGAGTCTTCCCAGGGTGCACATGGGGTGCCTCACTCCTCACGTGTCACCTCGGGACTCCTGGCTGGCCTGAGACCTGGAGGGCCGTCTGGAAGTCCCAGAGCTCTCACTGTCTCCAGGGCTGGGATGGGACGGCACTGGACAGGCGGTAGAGCAGGTAAACCCATCAGAAAGCCAGGGGACTGGACCCAGACCCAGCCTGGCCACGGGGCCATGTGGGGGCTTTGGGCCAGAGTCTAGCTTCTCCACAGAGCCAGGCTGTGATCCTCATGGTGTGGGCCTGGAGAAGTGCTGTGGCTGTCCCGGCCCTCAAGTGTGGCAACAAAAATGACAGTAGCCAAAGGCAGAAGGTGGAAGGGAGGAGGCAGTAGTGTGCCTCTTTGCCAGGGGCGATTTGGGCCTGGGGTCATGTACGTTAAAGAAGCTTCAATGTAGAAAAGCCTGGATTTGCACCAAAGGCCAGGGGGAGGCGGAAGCCAGGAAGGCCCAAGCCTGGAGGTTTTGCCCATCCTGGGGCAGGTGACAGGCCTCAGAGGCACTCGGAGCCGGTGCTGTCTGTTCACCTGGCACACAGCCACGGCTAGGGGTGTCCTCAAGCTCCTGGCCTACAACTTTGAGAGCATTAGAGGGACCGTCAAGGTTACTCTCAAGGAGACAGCGTCCAGGATAACTGACCCTGCCCTGTGGACTCAGGCTTAAGGGCAAGGCAGTTCACATTTATTTCCTGGCATTATCCACAACTAAACAGGCTCTGGAAGCAGACCGTCTTCAAATTCCTTCTCCTCTACTTACTATCTGTGTGCTCTTGGGCAAGTCACTTAACCTCTCTGTGCAAAATGGGTACACATTAGAACAATCTCACAGGGTTGCTGAGAGGGTCCAGTGAAGTGACACACTGCATCTGCTCAGCACAGTGCCTGCACACTGCACACACGCCCAACAGTCACTCTTTC
Organism: Lepus europaeus; assembly: GCF_033115175.1. Lineage (NCBI taxonomy): Eukaryota > Metazoa > Chordata > Mammalia > Lagomorpha > Leporidae > Lepus > Lepus europaeus. The sequence goes on from NC_084843.1 coordinate 28,675,775, forward strand.
TCTTCCTCTGCCTTTTCCATAATTACCACTGTGTTACCTCTAAGGACTGGGCATAGCTTTACAAGTATTTATTTATTTATTTATTTGTTATTTATTTTTTTTATTTTTGACAGGCAGAGTGGATAGTGAGAGAGAGAGACAGAAAGGTCTTCCTTTACCATTGGTTCACCCTCCAATGGCCGCCGTGGCCGGCGCACCGCGCTGATCCGAAGCCAGGAGCCAGGTGCTTCTCCTGGTCTCCCATGCGGGTGCAGGGCCCAAGGACTTGGGCCATCCTCTGCTGCCTTCCCGGGCCATAGCAGAGAGCTGGCCTGGAAGAGGGGCAACCAGGGCAGAATCCGGTGCCCCGACCGGGACTAGAACCCGGTGTGCCGGTGCCACAAGGCGGAGGATTAGCCTAGTGAGCCGCGGCGCCGGCCTTAAGTATTTATTTTTAGAACGCACATCAAGAACTGTAGCAGATGTTGAGGACGTGGTAGCGGATGGTGATTACGCTGCTGCCCAGCATTTATGAAGCGACCGCTCTGCCAAAGGCCTGATCTTCCGAGGGAGATACTGTTGCCTCCATTCCACAGATGAAGAAACTGAGACGGGGGGGGGAGGGGACACCCGGCAGATGGGAAACAATGGGACTTAGAAGCAGCTCCAGCTCTGTGGCTCAAGGCCATGCCGTGCGCTGCCCCACCTCACTTTGCCAAACACACTCGTCGTGTGGGTGGGTGAGTCGGTCTCACGCTATGTGCTCCCTGCATCTGGACAGCCGAGCTGGGATGCTTTTCCATGACTGGACGCCTTTGTTGATTGGGTTGGGGTGGGAGGTGGGGATCTGTGTCCCATCCCAGGGGACTGTTGATGTGATTTTGTGGGCTTGTGAGTAACGCAACCACTATGTGATGACTGGTCTGTGTCCTCCTGTGTGATTGTTCAAATGAGCGTGGGTCTGCGTGGCTAGGATGGCACAGGTCGTGGTGGGTGGTGCTGGTTTGCGGCTCTTCTCCCTCCCTTTAAAAGGAAGGGAGAGCGGTGCTGGGAGGTGCGTGGGGGTGGCCTGCTGGATGCAGATCCTCCCAGGCCGGGGGTGTGCACCTGCTGGTCCTGGGTGGCGCCTGCTGGCCGCACTCCTGCTGCTGGCTTCCAGGCTGCCAGACCAGGAGCTCATTTCCCCTTACACATGCCGCCGATGAAGGGCTCGCAGTGGGCACGGGCGGGAGGGCGCGTGCCGCGCACGTTACAAATCAATTCATTACCGGCGCTCGCAGTCGCCTCCGATCTTCAAGGATCGGGGGTTTGATGAAGAGGATTCATTTCAAGAAATAAACCTTTTAAATTAACCACGAGATGAGGGAAATTTCTTTATTTAAAAAATGCTCAGGCCCTGCTGGCTTTGTTTTCTCTCTCTTATTAGTGCTGTTATTAATAAGCCCACCCTCTGTCTCCAGGGGATAGTCCCCCCCTGCCCTGCACGGCTCAGATTTGGGATGGACCCCATCTTGGGCACTGCTGACCAGGCCTGTCTGCTCCGATGTCCAGTAGGGGACCCCCCCACAGGCTCTGATGCCCCAGGCGACTCTGAGGCAGGTGGCCCTGAACCTGCCGTGTGACCTTGCCTAAGTCCCTTGACCTCTCTTCAATAACAAAACGAACACCGAATCTCCAGTCTCCACAGCTGGACCTTAAAGTTGGGAGGTCAGCAGACAAACTGGCCCAGAGAGGCGAAGTGACTTGTTCAAGTTCACACAGAATCCTCTTGGCAGAGGTGGCTTTCAGCCTAATTCTTGGCCTAATTTCAACCTGGACACAAGCCTTTGGACTGTGATCTATAAATTACAGAGCAGCACAATACGCATTATCTCCTCGATGTGAATGAGTAACTTGCCAGGTGCATGGTAGCACCCTTGTCCTACAGAGGGGGAAACTGAGGCAGTCTGGGAGCAGAGCAGTCAGAGTTTGGCAGGAAACACGCCACGCTCTACTGGGTTGTCAATGGGAGCTTTATGTAGCAACTCTTCACAAAGGTCTGGACAGGGAGTGGGAAAGTGTGGGTGACGGTGCAGCATCCTGGGGCTAAGAACAGCTGGAAGCCACAACCACAAGGGACGAAGCTGAATGGAGAAGGAGACAGAGCTGGATGGAGAATCATTGAGGGCTGTGGCCTCTGGTGGGAGACACTGCTCACCAGCAGCAGCCTGGGAGAGAGGGAGGCCAGGAAGTCCTCCCTCGCTCTTGCTGGTACTCCTTCGGCCAGTCGATGTGGACTGCAAAGGCCAGGGCAGGGGCAGGGTGGACAAGGAGGAGTGGATCTGGAGGGGCAGACACTGGCACAGGGGGGCGTGACCTGCAGCGATAGCACAGAGAGGGTGTGCCTGCAGGACGCCTGAGGGCAGGGTTCTCCCAAATGTAAGCCCAGTCTCTTACGCGACCCTGCTCTGCCCTGATGATTCCCGGCCCCGCCTCTCGGGAGCTTTGCACAGCTGGGCCTGGGGTAGCTTCACGTGAGGGCCAGCTGTCCACCCCACCCCCGGCCACTCTGGGAGCAACCAAACTCCCGCAACCAGTGATGATGCTTTCCACAGGGCTCGTGCGCATCAGAGCGGGGACCTTACAGAGACCCCCAGGCGTTCCCCCAGCAGAGGAGCCTGTGGGAGGCTTGGGCCCCCTTCCTCAGGCCCACGCTGCAGACAAAGGTCGGCCCAGAAAGAGCCTGCAGACGGAAGTGCAGCCCGGGGATCAGGCCAAGCAGCCCCTCTGCTCCCACCACACACACAGGGAGGCTGTCTGGGTCCTTCTGGCCGCTACGAGCAAGCACCTTAGACTACATGATTTAGAAACAGAATTGGTTCTTGCCAGTCTGGAGGCTGGGAAGTGGAAGATCAACGTGCCAGGGGCTTTGGTGTCTGGTGCTTTCTCTCTGGGTCCTCACGGGTGGAAGGGCCCCGCCAGCCTCTCCTACAACAGCACTCATCCTGTTCCTGAGCTCAGAGCCCCCATGACTCCTCCACTTCTCCAGTAGCCCCACCCCTTAAGACCATTGCACTGGGTATTGGGAGCACACCTACATCCAGAGAATAGCAAGGGAGAGCCGGGGAGAACATGGCCTACAACTTCCTGTGGGGCTCACTTCCTCTTGATGTAGGGTGGTTGGGGGACCCCAGGGAAATCTGGACTAGGGTTCCCTTTTCCTTCCCACACCCCCAAAAGCAAAGCTAGGCTGATAGATTAAGCTCATGGGAAAATTGAGAGACAGTGGGGCCCAGAAAAACTCCAACACCTGGGGCACCCACAGCTTGGGGGACATCAGGGAATTTGGGGTGTACAACCCTGGAGGAGGGGTAAGGGAGGTGTTTAAACCCTACGGTCCAGACTCCACCCCAACTGGTATGTGCAGTGCTGTTTCCAGGGGGGGCTCTGCATTCCTCCTTGGAACAGGCCTCCCCAAAGGCCAGGACCATGTTTGTCATTATCAGGTCCGCATTTCTGTGAGTGGGACCCCGGGCATCCTGTGTGTGGCCTCTGAAATTCAGCTTAGGGCTCTGGTCTCGCGGGGAAGTTCAGCTCAGGCCCAGCCTCCCCACCCAAGGAGATACAAACCCCAACAGCACCCCTGCCTCCATGGGCCCCCACCAGCCCCATGGCACTGCAGGCTGGGGGAAGGAAGGAGGGGAGGAAAGGCCTTCCCAGTCTAGGCGTAGACCTGCCCAGGTGTGTGGGGGGAACCAGCTCACTATCTCATTAACGTGGAATTGTTTTTAGGTTAATAATCTTGCGTTAATTTTCCCTTAAAATATTGTCTTTGACCGTTAAATGCTCACACTGTTATAAAAAGAACGTAATAAATGATCTTGAAGCAAATTCTCCTGCCAAATGTCATAATTTATTTGCATAATTAGCTCTTAATTTTAATTCAATATGCAAATCCATGCTTCCTTTCCATTGCAGCCGCCTGTTTCCCAGCCGGGCGGCCATGAATTTACTGTGACGCTCTCTCCACGGTTGTCAGAGGCGGGGGTGGGGAGGCAGGCACCTTCTGGGGCTGGTGCCTGGAGGAGGGGCCCAGACACACACACTCAGATGGACAGAGCCATGGGCCCTGTTGCACAGATGCAGGCACCCCCAGACGACTGTGTGGATCCCAGAGTAGTGCCAGAGCGACAGACACGTGCTGAGATGCATGGGTCATATCACAGGCAGAGGTGAAGGCATGTGAACAGACTTCTAGGCTGACACCGTAGGGAACCATGGGCACCACACTGAGACTCATGGCCGAGGCAGAAACACTGCCACCCGTGAATACAGACTCCTGTGAAGTCCCACGGCCTTATGGCCACAGACATCGGGACTGATTTGCAGAGAGCATACCAGAGATACCCACAAAGGTAGACAAACACACGGTGGTCCAGCCCATGAGCAGAGAAGCACAGGCAGCCTCAGAGGCGCATCTAGGCCAACCCGAACACTCACCACAGAGAGGTGCATGGGCCTACACACAGAGGCACAGCAACACACGTACTGAGACGCGAAGGGCTGCCGAGGCCACAGCCCTAGATGTGCACGCACATAACACAATGTGCCATCCTGGACAGAAACTTGACAGTGGGGCTGTGCCTGCCAGAGCAGTTACGATGTCACCTGGGATGCCTACAGCCTGTATCAGAGTGCTTGGGCTGGAGTCTCATCTCTGCTCCTAGTTCTAGCTCCCTGCTAATGTGGGCCCTGGGTGGCAGCAGGTGATGGCTCAATTACTTGGACTGAGTTCTAAGCTCCTGGCTTTGGCTTGGTCCAATCCTATTCAGGGCCTTTGGCGGTGAAAGAGCAGATAGAAGATCTCATTGTCTCTCTTTCTCTGCCTTTCAAACAAGTAACATTCATAACAATTAGAAAGAGAAACTTGAGTACCCTACAGAACTGTCAGGATGCTTTGTGCACACCCACAGTCCCTTCTAATCCCCATGGCCAGTGGAGAAAGCACTGAACTTAGAGTCAAGGGACCAGGTTCTAGCTGGTACCAGCCCCATCTCTCACTTGCTGTGAGACCTTGAACAGGCTGCTTCATTCTTCAAAAAAATTGCTTTATTAAGATCCAATTTAGGGCCGGCGCCGTGGCTTAACAGGCTAATCCTCCACCTTGCGGTGCCAGCACACCGGGTTCTAGTCCCGGTTGGGGCACCGGATTCTGTCCCGCTTGCCCCTCTTCCAGGCCAGCTCTCTGCTATGGCCCGGGAAGGCAGTGGAGGATGGCCCAAGTGCTTGGGCCCTGCACCCGCATGGTAGACTAGGAGAAGCACCTGGCTCCTGGCTTTGGATCAGCACGATGCGCCGGACTCAGCGGCCATTGGAGGGTGAACCAATGGCAAAAAGGAAGAACTTTCTCTCTGTCTCTCTCTCTCTCACTATCCACTCTGCCTGTCAAAAAAAAAAAAAAAAAAAAAAAAAAAAGATCCAATTTAGGCCGGTGCTGCAGCTCACTAGGCTAATCCTCTGCCTGCGGTGCCAGCACCCCGGGTTCTAGTCCCGGTTGGGGCAACGGTTCTGTCCCAGTTGCTCCTCTTCCAGTCCAGCTCTCTGCTGTGGCCCGGGAAGGAGGAAGCACCTGGCTCCTGGCTTCGGATCGGTGCGATGTGCTGGCTGTGGAGGGCATTTGGGGGGTGAACCAATGGAAGGAGGACCTTTCTCTCTCTCTTTCTCTCACTGTCTAACTCTGCCTGACAAAAAAAAAGGATCCAATTTACATACTTCAACATTCACCTATCTAAAATATATGTCAATGGTTTTTAGTATATTCACCATGAGAAAATTTATTTCCTTTTTCTTTCTTTTAATCTGTTTGTTTTTTTGAAAGAGAGAGAGAGAAAGAGAGGGAGACAGGTCTTCTTCCATCTGGTAGTTCACTCCACAAATAGCCATAAGGGCCTGCTGGTCCGGGCCAAAGCTACTAGCCAGAAACTCCTTCTGGGTCTCCCACACGGATGGTAAAGGCCTAAGCATTTGGGCCATCTTCCACTGCTTTCCCAAATGCATTAGCAGGGAGCTGGATCAGAAGTAGAGCCGCTGGAACCTGAACCAGCACTAACATGGGATACTGGCACTGCAGACGGCGGTTTAACCTGTCTGCAGAAATAAGAACATAAGAAATTTTAGAAACATTTTAATCAACATCTAAAAATCCCATCCCCATTAACATTCACTCCTTTCTTCCAACAGCCTCACTCACTCCTAGCCCTAAGCAACCAATAATTTATTTAATTAAAAATTTTTTAAAATTTATTTGGTAGAGAGAGAGAGAGATGAGAGAATGACCTCCCATCAAGTGGTTCACTCCCAAATGTCTGCAACAGCTGCGGCTGGGTCAGAGAGAAACCAGGAGCCCAAAACTCAACCCAGGCCTTCCAGGAGGATGGCAGGGACCAAGTGTTTGGGCCATCACTTCCTGGCTCCAGCAGGGAGCCGGCATGGAGAGTGGAGACAGGACTGGAAGGCAGGCATCTTAACCACTGCACCAAAGGTCTGCCCCTCGTTTAGTTTGTCGCTAAGTATTTGCTGATTGTGAGCTTTACCCGTATAGGGAACGATACAATAGGTGGCGTTTTTGTGACTGGCTTCTCTCACCTAACGTAGTGATTTCAGAATCCGCCTATGTTGTGGCCAGAGTCGATCCTTCATTCCTCTCTGTGGCTACCTGATGGGAATGCACCACATTTCACTCACGCGTCCAGCAGTCACCTGACACTGGGCTGTCTCTGCTTTCTGTCTGTGGGGAGTAGCGCCGCTGTGAGCACCCACACACTGGTGCTAGTGTTCTTCCGTGTTTCCACTTCCCTCGAGTTTTATTCCCAGGAAGGAAACTTCACCTTCTCAGCGCTGGGTTTTCCTAGTTGGGTTCACCCCAGTGGACTCCTCACCGTGTCTCCTGCTGCCTTCGCTTTTGATGAGCTTGGCTTTCCACTGTGGGACGATGCCCTTCCTCACACAGACATGACAGGTGCTTAGATGCTCACGTGCACTCATGCAATCACATGGCCCCTTCACACACTCCACTGCCAATGCAGGCACCTGTATGACCCAGTACCGTGGACAGCCTCACAGCCGCGAAGGCACAAACACATGCACCCAGGTGACCTAGACCTCCACAGGGACCCGAGGAGGCAGCCACAGCAGGAGCCAGTGTGATGGCTACAGGCAAGAACGGCCTCACTCGCACAGGCTCCTGTCATGGCAAAGGAGGTGAGGCCTGCACTTTGGGAGGAACAGAGTCAGCCAGATGATGGGGAAAAGAGGCCGGGTGGGAGGCGAAGAGTGAGAGACGGGGCTGTGCAGGGGGACTGTGGGGTTGGGCCATGGTCTGCTCGGAGTCCCAGGACACAAGGGTTCCCCTTGCTTCCATCCGTGTCTGCCTACCCTCTCCCTGACCAGGGTGGCCTCTGTCTCCCTGCTCCCCCAGCTTTGAGGAAATGTGACCCCTCCCCAACCTTTGCCTCCCACCCCCCACAAGCCAAGGAGACAAAAGGGATCCTTTTCCAGGATAATTAAGCCTCAAAGACAGCAGCTCCTCCCGGGAAACTGATCTGGTTTGCCCTGAGAGTGTGGGAGGGCAGGGAAAGGGAGCTGGGGGCGACGGAGGCCACCAAGGACCACAAAGTGAGCTGGCGCCACGGCGGGCGTCTGGGCGCTGGCTCAGGGGCCAGGGGTGTCCGTCCCAAATGCTCCATCCTAACTCCCCTCCTCAGGAGAGGCGGGTTATGAAGCGGGCGGCCTGATTGGCAGCAGAGTCTAAGACGGACTCGGCCACAGTCCCGGCAACACCGGGTGCGGGTGAGCGGACACACATGTGAGTGCCGGATGCCACTGTTAGCGGGGACGCGTGCTGATGCTGCGTGAGTTGGTGCCTGTCCCCAGCCCTTGGGGCTCCACCCCCACCCATGCCCCCGCCAGGGACTCTCTGTGCGGCCTCAGCGGAGTTTCTAACCTGGAGTGATCGCTTTCCTGATTTGCCACTTTAGTACTCTTGTTAATGAATTTTTAATCTTCTTAATGACATTAAACACGGAAAGTAATTAAGGAAAACAAGTTTGAAACTGCTGACTTCAACCCTTTATTCACAACTATTTAATGTAGAATTAATTTGATTTTGCCCATTATTCAAATGAACGCACCACCTTCTCCTCGGCCCCAGGGCTGTCCCCTTGCCCCCTCCCTGGCATGCCCAGGGACCCCCTGTCGTGATCACCCAGTCACCACGGACATAAGGTTTCTGTGTGACACGTCATTCTGGGGCCTCGGGGTGATGACGATGACAATGGAGCTAAGCCCCACTGGCAAGGTGGGCAGAGTGGCCCCCCGCAAGGCTGGAGAATTGAAGGGAGTCAGGAGGGGGCCGGGAGGATGGGGGCCCCTGAGGAGCCATGATGGAGCTGGCGGCCCCTTCCTCCCACTGCCCTTCCGTCTCAGATTTCTGCCCATACACACTCAATCAATAGCCCCATGACCCGTGCACTCAAATGCCTGGGTGTCGCATCGGGTATTCAGATGCTGGGACGCGAGGACCCAAGCGTGCTCATTATCAGAACTCAGATAACAGGTGCGCAGGTTCAGCCGCAGCTTGGACACCCTGGTGGTAAGGTCCCAGGGTGTCCACGTGTGAGAGTTGTAGATCTAAATAAATGAGCACCCCCCAGCCCCCAACCAAGCCCTGGGCCTCTGGCTACCATTGGGATGAGGCCGAAGTGGGCAAATCACTAAGCTGGGCTTTAAATGGACTTGAAAACAGGACCCTGGCCAGAGCCAGCTTGTCCCTGAGCCTCAGGGGCTTGGCTGCCTCTGAGCTCTGGTGCGGGGGAGGGCAGGGTTCAAAGGAGCCCCTCAGGGGTCAGTGCCTGGCCCTGCCCCAAGTCTGAAGGTCCAGGCAGAAGCCGGAGGCGCTGCAGGAGGCCCCAGCCCCTGGCTTCCGCCCTGCTGTGTCCTGGGCCCCGGATGCCATGTTGTGTGTGAATGCGTGCGTGTGTCTGTGCAGGGGCTAGGATGGGTGGCGTGGGGTGGACACAGCTCTAGGAGGTGGCAGAGGGGGAGTGGGAGGGGCGCAGCCGGTGGCCTCAGTCGGACCGACTCCCCCCCGCCCCCCGCTTGGACACGTCCCTCATCTCCCCTCTCCTCCTCGCGGAAGAGGAGAGACTGAGGCTTCCTTCAGGAAGTTGTGATGAGGAGAGGAGATGCCAGCGTCCTGGTCATCGCACAGTGCCTGGCACCCAGGGGCACGCCCATCAATTCCTGCCCCATCCACCCCAGCCCCACCAGTGAGCAGAAAAGAGGCGGGGCCTTGGGGGCTGGGTGCCAAAGGAGGCTGTAGGAAGACCTGGCCAGGCCTGGTGGTGAGAATACAGAGAGAGCGGGACTAGGGGTGCTAAGGGGCGGGCATAGGCACTGGGGGCTCCCTCCCTCCCCTGGAGCAGCCCCTGAAATGTTAACCGGAGTCCTTCCCCGAGCAGGAGCCCTAGGAGGGGTCTGCTCGCCCTGCCTCCCCCTCGCTGCCTCCCCTGCCTCTTCTCTCAGACAAGCCTCCCCCAGTCGGTGCACGCAGCCCGGCTCCTGGAAGGGAAGCGGCCCTCAGCCCTGCCCCCCAACCGCCGCTGCACTGAGCCGTGACTGGCCCGAGCCCAGCCAGTCTCCCTTGCTCCTTCCTCCCATTCCGGGGACTTTATGGGCTGAGACGCCGCTGGCTGGCTCCTTCTCCCTCTCCTCTCTCCATCACTCGCCATGCCTCTTCCTCCCTCCTTTCTTCCCCAGCCAGGGCCCGCCTGGCTCTCCCCTGCCTGACTTTCTCCCTCTCTGTCTGCCTCCACCTCTCTCCGCCTTGCTCTCTGTCTTCAAAGACCACAGATTCTAGAACATTTCCACCTCCAGGTGTCCAGGGCTTACTCTCAGAAAGCAAACCCAGGCTGAGCCCAGGAGGGGGCAGGGGGAGGAACCCCCTTGAGGATGTCCTGGGGGAGCTGGGGGCGGGGTCTCCTGTCTCCCAGGCACTCTGCCCACTTCCCTGCCTTGTGGACATCCTTGGTCAGTGCGGTACACTCACATCACCTCCCTCACAAAGACCCACACTCAACACACACGCGCGTGATAGTTACACGTACAGACACCAATGTGCCCCAACACATGGATGCAGACACACACAGATACACACACCCCCCCCGTATGCGTGCACGCACACACAGCACACACACAGACGCGTGCCTGCACACACACATACACACACAGAGATCCCACAGGCGCCCAAAAGCACAGGGCAATGATTAATGTCCCCTCAGAAAAAGAAATTATATCGAATAAATTAAACTACTGTGGCAGCAAATTGAAAAATAAGGATGTAAATGAGGTTTGAATACTTAATATCGAAGACAAGGGGGGAACGAGAAGGGACCGCTGGGTCCCCTGAGAGGGGAAAGCATGGCCCCTGGTGCCCCCTGTTCCACCCTGACTCCCACACCGAGGCCTCCGAGTCCGGGCAGGGCTAACGCCGGGTTCCGGTCAGCATGCGGACCTTCTCCCCTGTGGCCACTGCAGAGAAGGCCCCAGAGTCTCTGCAAAGACTGAGAGAGGGTGCCGGGGAGGAGGTGGGGTAAGCCCCTCGAGCCCCCAGCACACGCGGACACTGGCTTCCGGGGCCACACATACCCCAGCTCTGGGACCCCAGGCTTGTGGCTCTGCCTCACTCACCCCTTCCCCACCTCCCTCCAGATAGCCTAAGCCCGATGCACTCCCAAAACAGCCTGGACACACCAGGGACCTGCGTCCATGTGCCCACCAGCACCCCAATGCCATGCTGACACGGTCCCCCCCACCGCAGGTCCACATACCCCAGGATGCATGACCACACACACATGTGCAGCCTCTCTCACACAAACTCCAAGTCTTTCCTTAGGGCACAACATGGTACAGCCTGCCGCCCCACTCACAGCCAACACCCCCCCCACACAGCAGGGGAGCCGCCTTGGGTCCCAGCCCCCTCAAAAGATGCAGAAGGGTTGTGAGGGGCCTTTCCTTCCCCAATGTTATGCCGCACACACATGCACACACAGAGACACACCCATACACACATAGTGCACACCCACGCACCTGCACACACAGGTACACATGAACACAGAGACACAGACACGTATACATACACAGACCCGCACACACACGTGCAGCTATGCACACACATCACACATGTGCACACACACATCAGCACGCACAGGTATCTGTGCACACAGCACACATACATGCACATAGATACACACAGTTGCACACACGCACACACGTACAGATATACATGTGTACACATAGTTCATGCACACATTTGCATGAACAGGTACACATGCACATGGAGACACATGTGCTCACACACATACAGGCCTGCATACACACACAACAGACACCCAAGATATAGACACACATGCACAGGCAAACAAAACACACATCCCTGTGCACAGGCACATGTGCACACAGACGACACAGATGCACCACATGCACAGAGATACACACATGGTGACACACATGCACACATATGTACAGACATACATGTGCACACATAGTGCACACACCTGCTATTGTGCACATGCACAGAGACACACGTGCTCACAGACACACATACAGGCCTGCACACACACCACACACACATGATACACAGACACACGCGCACACACACCTGTGTGTACAGGTACATGTGCATACGCACAGACCTGCGTCTACACACATGCACAGAGAATGCACACACAGTGACACACATGTACACCCGTAGTTCATGCACACACCCGCATGCACAGGTACACATGCACACAGACACAGGTGCACACGTACAGACACACATACAGGCCTGTACACACACAACACCAAGACCATGTGCACACAGAGACACACACACACACAGAGGTTCTGCCGAGGTGCCTGTTCACGCCTTCGCCGTGGCGGTCTCGGCTTCCCTTCCCCCTGCCCACCGCCGCCTTTGTCTCGGACACCCCGAAGCGTCCCGCCTGCCCCTCCTCCCCTCCGGACCCTGGCCGCTCCCCGCACCCGGTCCCCCTCCTCCGCGTCGCTCGCTGTCGTCCCTGTTCATATATATTTAGTATTTATTTACAAGGCTGGGTTTTTTCCCTGGGCGGGAAGCCAGCCGTGCACAGAAATCCTTAAGATGCTATAAAGCTGGTGAGGTATAAAATGGAAAGTGGTTAGTGCGCTGTTTGGAGATAGCTCACCGGCGGCCGGCCCGGCCCGCGCCGCCGCCGCTGTAAATCTCCCGGAGTTTAGCGCGCTTGTTTGCGTCGGGCCCGAGCGAGCGAGAGAGCCGGCGAGGAGCAGCGCGGGCCCGGCGCCAGGGCGCCTCCCGGCTCGGCCCGAAGGGACAAGGCCGCAGCGGGGCTGGGAGGACCCCTTTGGGGGCCACTAGGGCTCCCCGCTGTGCTTCCTCAAGGGGCGGGGAAGACAGGCCTGGTCCCCGTAAGAGCAGGTGCAGGGACAGGCATGCGGCAAACTCCCCAGGGAGCTGCGGACCTTCTGCCCAGCAGGCGGCTTCACCGACCCCTCCAGTGGGCTGGCGGAAGGGGGCGCCAGGAGCTGATCCTGCCCAGAGGTCACCCGAGGACCACGCAGAGTTCAGAGAGACCCCCTCGGGCGAGGGACCAAGGTTCAGCCACTGCCGCACACACATTAGGCACCCCGTTGGGTCAGTTGCTTCTCGCTCGATGACGTCATAATAGTTCTAGCGTATAAGGCTGCAGAGGAGGGTAAAGGGGCTGACTCTGGTAAAAGGATGAACCGCGCGGGTGCCCCACGCACCGTGGGTGCTCAGGGGATGCTCTCTAGTGCTATCTGTGTTGGCGCTTTGTACACCCAGGAATCTTCGCTCATTGCCTCATTTATTTATCCGCCCATTCCTGGCCTCCCCGGCTCACTCTTTCAGCGGGTTTAAGCTGGGGTGGTCTGGGCTCTCTAGTGGAGTCGCAGTAGGCTACAGGGTGTCCCATGGGGGCTGGGGAGGGGTAAGACCTACACCAAAGGCACGGAAAAGAGCCGCCTCGGCAGCCTCACGCCGGCTGGGAAGAGAGGGCTTGTTCCAGGCGTCGCTGTCCATCAGTGGCCAACACAGTCCTTGCAGTCCTGTGGTTTGAGAGTCACAGGAGGAGCAGCCCACTGGCCGGCAAGGGGCAAGCAGACTGTGAGCCTTCAGGCCAGCTCCCACCACCCCCCTTGCCCCCTTGTCCCCTTGCCCCAGCAGAGCTGTCCCTAAGTGATGGATGAGTTGCGAAGGCTGAACTCTGCCACACTCCCTGTGGCTCTGGAGGGGTGACACACCTGCCACTCAGCTTGCACACAGGCCTCCCAGCACACCCAGACACACGTCAGAAAGGCCAGGAGTGAGGACAGGGAACTCGAGGTGGTCGCTGACCCTAGCAGCATGGTTGGAAGAGCCAAGCCCGTGTCGCGTAGCTGTGTCCTAGCCAGCTTTGCTATATCGGCTCACCTGCCCAGTAACCTTTCACTCATTGGCTCGCTCGCTCAACAAGTATTACCGAGCCTCTTGGGCAAGGGGCCCACAGGGGAACATCACTTAGTCCCGGCTCTCCAGAAGCATAGAGTCCAGGATGGCTGTAAGGCAAGCATACAAAGAGGCTTCAAAACATTCATGGTGGCATAGCAGGTTAAGCCACGGCCTGCTGCACTGGCATCCCATATGGGCACCGGTTCAAGTCCCAGCTGCTCCACTTCCAATTCAACTCCCTGCTAATGTGCCTGGGAAGGCAGTGGTGGATGGCCCAAGGACGTGGGCCTCTGCACCCACGTGGGAGACCAGGGTGGAGTTCCTGGCTCCCGACTTCAGCCTGACCCAGTCCCGGTCATTGTGGCCGCTTGGGTGGTGAACCAACGAACGGATAGAAGACTTCTCTCTCCCCTGTCTCTCCTTCTCTTTCTCTGTAACTCTGCCTTCCAGATAAGTAAATCTTTTAAAAAAATTCATGGACAAACAGAATTAAAAGAGAATTGTGCGTGGGTGTTTTGAAGCTCCCCTCGTACAAGGAGCAGCAGCAGGGAAGACAGGGTAGGAGCCAGGCAGGCTGCAGGGGAGGGGCCCCGTGGTTCCCAGGGCAGGGGAACCTTGTGGCGGTGCTGTCCCGGAGGGGAATGGTGATAAGCGCAGCAGCAGCAACAGGCACCTTGCTAGGCCTTCTACAGGGCGTCCTCGAGAGACGGCATGACTTGCATTTTGTGGCGGCTGAGGGTATTGGCAAGCAGAGACGAACTGGCGTGTGGACGGGCAATGGCGTTCCAGAAAGACACCATTGTATGCAGAGGAAGATGAGCAAGGAGCCAGAGGTGGGAATTGCTAGGTGGGGAATAGTCAGAGGAAGCACTCGGAGTCCAATTTGGCCGGCAAATGTGAGCATGAAGGAAGAGTAATGGGAAGGCTTGGAGAGAGGGACGGGCAAGGGCCAGACCACCACGGGCTATGAATATCAGAGTGAGGAGTTTGTACTTTGTTTAGTAGGCAATGGGGGGCCATTGAGGGTGTTTGAGCAGGGGAGTGGCATGATCAGAGCTGTGCTTTAGGAAAATTAATCTGGCAGTAGCAGTAGAACAACAGGAAGCCATAGGACTTAAAAGCGCAGGAGGGGGCTGGTGCTGTGGCGTAGCGAGTAAAGCCACCGCCTACAGTGCTGGCATCCCATATCCATATGGGCACAGGTTTGAGTCCCGGATGCTCCACTCCTGATCCAGCTCTCTGCTATGGGCTGGGAGGGCAGTAGAAGATGGTCCAAGTCCTTGGGCCCTGCACCTGCGTGGGAGACCTAAAGGAGGCTCCTAGCTTCCTGGCTTCCTGGCTTCAGATCGGCACAGCTCCGCTGTTGTAGCCATCTAGGGAGTGAACCAATGGATGAAACACCTCTCTCTCTCTCTCTGCCTCTGCCTCTCTGTAACTCTGCCTTTCAAGTAAATAAATAAATATTTTTAAAAAAGAAGAAAAGAGAAAAGCACAGGAAGATGCCTCAGGTGGTGACTGTTTGGTGGAAGAGGTTGGATTTGTTCCTGGAACTAAAGTGACCCAGGGGAGCTGGAAAAAGTGTCTTTAGGGGGCTGTGGTGCTGGCGAGGCACAGGTGGGTGCCAAAGACACCAGGAAGAGCCTCTGAATGAGTGACCGGATTGAAGCAGGGACCGGGAGGGAAGAGGCAGACTCTCCACGGCTTCTGCCAGTCTGCAGGGCCATGAGTGGCAGAGTCATTAAGAACATGGGGGTCACAGCGGAGGCTTTAGAACATAGCGGCCCTTAGGGCCCAGGCTTGGAGCCCAGGGGAGCCAGGGCTGGAGGCTGCCTCGCCCGTCATCTGCTGAGGGGGCCAGGGTGGGGGGGGGCAGCAGAGCACTGAAGTTCAAGCTCCACGCCAGACTCACTTGGAGGAGCCTTTGGGAAGCAGGAGAGACAGAGGAGGAGGGTTAGAAACACGGGCAGTGGGCAAGAGGGGTGGTGCGTTCCCAAGGCTCCGCGAAGAGTTGCACACATTGGTCAGGAGGCAGGGGCAGCCTGGTGGAAGGAAGTGCAGGTGCAGGGGAGGCAGCTGTCACATGGCAGGAAGGGGAGGCTGAGAGCTGGGGACACCAGCATGGAGGCGAGCCCCAGCCAGGCATGGCCGGACACTCCACCGCCCACCCACCGCTCAGACCAAGCCCCCAGATCTGCTCTGTCCCTCTCCTGGATGGAGTGGCTGCAAATCTGGCCAGGAAACAAAGTGGGAACCAGTGACATGGAGGCTCCAGAACATGGATGCCCAAGACCCTGGATCTCAACGCTGGGGGCTGCTTGGGACCCTGCTCTTCCTCAGCAGCAAACCGCACGGCCCCGCCCCCATCTCACATAGGCCACACCCATGCCAGGGCTTCCCCTGCACCTGTTTGGCCTGGGAGATCACACCGGTCCCATCCGCAGTCCATGCCCTCGGCCACACTTCCAGCCTTGGAGCTGTTGATGACTGGGTCCCCCAGGGTGCCCAGAACCTGGGGATACAGGAAACGGCTGGGGATCAAGGGAGCAGAGGGGAGGGAGCCCAGAACCTTGCCTCCCGTTTAGGAGGAGCAAGGCACAGGAGGTGGTGTGGGCCCCCACCCCCCCAGTGGGGACCCGCAGTCCTAAATGCCCCCGCGCCTTCTCCATATTGTGGGAAAAGCTGCCGCATCCATCACTGTCAGGCACCGAGTTTGAATAAATTTGAATGCACTGAGCCGTGGGCTGCAGTTTCTATAATATCACTTTCCAGTTTGAATATTTCACTTACTTTTTTTTTTTTGAATTTCTTTTTATCCCACAGTTTCTCCTCCTTTTCATCTACCCCCGCTGCAGCCAAGCTCTGGATGTAGTGTGAGGACAGTGCCTCGGGGGTATCTGAGATGGGGAGACGCCAGGCCCTGCCAGTTTGGGCACCTCCAGCCTCCTACCTTTCAGAACCATCCCCCCACCGTGCTGCCCGGACCCCGACCCAGCATATGTCCTCCCTGGGCCCGGAGCCTGAGCTGCTCCTGTTCACGTGGATGGGGAAACAGCAGCCGAAGACTGAGGCCCCTTCACAGGCCCCCTTGGGCACAGGCGGTGCAAGTCTGCCAGGGCCCTGCTTCCACCCCGGCCCCTCCGCGGCTGACCCGCCATCACACGCACGCGCACACATCATCTGCTGTATTAATTGCCTCGGAGATGTTAAAGGCACTTGTACTTTCCCGCTAGGCAGCTTGCTCTAAGGCCCTCTGGCTCCCCAGTTCTGGATTCCTTCGCCCCCTCCCTCTCCAGCTCTTCACTCTCTATGTAGCCAAACATTACGGAAACAGCCTTGCCTTCTGCGTGAGGGATGCTGACGTGAGGGAAGGACTGGGGTCTTGGGGTGCCCCTCAGGAGAACCCCCGGATCCTGGCCGGCAGCCTGCCATTGGCCAGGCCACGGCTGGGGCCACCTCCGCTCCTCGCCTAGAATTCAGGATTGGGAAGAGCTGAGGGGCAAACGAGGCATGAGACCTCTGGGGACAAAAATGAGGCAGGACTGCGACCAAGTGTAGTCCAGATGGGGAGGAGGGGAGGAGGTCGAGAGGTATGTTAGGGGCCCTGTCAGTCTGTGAGGCTCTCCCCATAGGGAGGGCTGGTGCAGTGCCCTGTGGCCACCCGCAAGGCACGCCCACCACTCTGCCAATCTCTAGAAGGCACTGGCCACCTGTGAGGCTCGTGGCATCACTGACCCGTGGGGAGGACACAGTATGGGCCACACTGACCAGCCAGGTGGACGCTGAGTCCCCCAGCCTTCCAGAACCTACTCATGACTTTGGCCTGTGGAGGTCCTTGCCCCTCCAGGGCGGTCCCAACTATCCAAGTGGTTTCCCATGGACACAGCTTCTGGAAGTGATGGTGCCACTGCCCAGGGTGTGCCTGGTCTTCTGTGTGCACAGCTTGGTCCAGGCAGGACATGGCCAGAGCCTGGGGCGCTCACGGCTGGGGAGACGACATTGCCATCAGGAGCAACACATATTCCTACTTTACATTTTGCTGTGTTCAAAGAGGGTTGAGAGGATTTAGGAAATACACACACACACACACGCTCCCAAAACTGTTCAAGCAAAAATGGAGACCATTTACAGGCAGGAAGGAGACAGGCAGAGCCGTGACCTGGCGGTAGACAGTGCGTGCTCTTAGTGTGGACGTTGTGGGATGGGCCCTTGCTGGAATCCGTGTGCCTTTCAGGGACCTCAAGTAGTCCGGGAAGGCTTTCTGGAGGAGGTATAGCCTGTCCGGGAATTGAACAGATGGTAAAGTCCCGAACAGGAAGAGCAAACGAGAGCAGCAGTCCAGCAGCCAGAATCCAGCGAACAAAGCAAGAGAAATGGGGCTGAACTCCAGGGCAGTGCTGGGCCTGGGCCGGGCAGGGTTGGCAATGGCAGTGGGGAGTCTGGGGCACTGGGAGCCTATGGGAGGCACGTGCTATGCTGGGGGGACAGTGGAGAGATGAAGGAGAAGCCTAGGACATTGATAGGGGGTGGGAGGGTGCTTGGGGTCCTGGGAGCAGTTAGGAAGTGCCTCAAACCAGCCTGGCCCCAGCCCACTACTTCCTACCCCCCTACCCAGGACCCTCGCCACCCCCACCCCCACCATGAGCTCAAACTCAGCATCCCAGTAAAGACAGATCCTGCCAGAGAAAGGCGAGCTGTCCAAACTCAGGGCCCCGGTGGGGTCGGGGGAGGAGGTGCCAGTCCCTCGGAGGGGGGCCTCCCCCCACCTTGTGCGCCCACCGGGCCTGCGCGGGAGGGAGTGTGGTGAGAAGGGAGAGGCTCTCCTGCCGCACCATGACAGATGATTGACTCGAAACAATATCTAAGGCGATCAGGATAAAGTGCTGGCCATTTCAAGGCTCAGCAGAATTCAGATTCTAATTAGACTTCTCACCACATTCCAAATAAAAATGGTTCCCCTGGTATCCTCTTTGCCTATCAGGTGTCTCTCCCTGATCGCTGGAACAAAACGCATAAAGAAAGTGATTAAAGCCATAACAAAGGCATAAAATTGGAATTATCGCTGCCACCACATCTGGGAGCACGGAGTGTCACCACACCGCCCCTCCTCCCCAAACCAGCGCGCACACACAAGAGCTGCCCCATCCCCGCTCCTGGCTGGGCACTTGGCAATGACAGTGTCCAGAGGGGTGAGGGGCAGGGGCTGGGGAGGGACCTAGGGGGTCCATGGAGCCAGGGGTTGGCCATCAGGAGGTAAGTCAAGTGGGCAAAAGATGGGCTCTGGGCCCAGGGAGCAAGGGGGTGGGTGTCCCAAGGAGTGAGGCCAGACAATGGCCCACGGGCTGGAACATCTTGAGGTATTTACCAGTGGGGAGGAGCTTTGGGGCCCTTGCCTTGATGAGCTCACCACTCCCAGGACACACACACACACACACACACTCACACAACGTGCTATGAACATTCTCAAGCACCCATGTGGTGGCTGTCTCTGTTGAAAGACCCCTACCCTGCCAACAGGCCCAAAGCTCCCCCAGCTGACTCACTGGCCAGGCCCCTGCGCCCAGTACTGGGGCTCATTCCCCTTTCCCAGCCTACATCCAACAGGGGGCACCTAGCTGTGAAGACTGTGAAGTCCCCATCGGTCCCCAACATGGGTGCACACAGCTAGCATGCAACCCAGGGACCCATGTGCGCACACACACACACACACACACACCGTGCCTATAGCAACACCCTCTCACAGCACACTCGCTCTGGGAAGACAGTAAAGGCCCCCATCTCAGAGGGTGCTCTGGCCCCCGGGGCCTCTCCCTCCTCCCTCGCCAGCCCCCCATCTGCCCCCTCACAGCCAGCCCAGTACCTGGGACCAGGCAGCCCTGTTCCCTGCGTGGGGCGGGTAGGCGGGCGGGGGAGGTCTAGAGGAGGGTGAAGGAGTGGGAGCGGGGCTCTGAGCGGGGCCGATATAAAATTAAAAGGTAAAAAGCAGGAACGCAAATGGAGGGTGCTTTCAGCTTTCACATTATTAATGACTCTTCAAAAAATCGGCGAGTTTTCCAATCTTCTCTGAGAAGCGCTTGAAGGAGCTCACAGATGAAACTGACCTTCAAAATGTTCTTTGGTCTTTAGTTAAGAAATTCGCTCGCCATTATGGCATCATTAGGGAAACAAGGATAAAATTACTCCATGGTTAATGACCTATAGTATCTCCCCACCAAAATTTGTTTCAGATCTAATAAAACTGTGCTTAACACACTCGGATGAGTTATGAGGACTGTTCTGCAGGGTATTAAAATGTGGAAAATAGATTTTCCGAAGCTGGGGGGACTGGACTTTTTGAATCAGATAGCAGAATGGAATTTTCTGGGCAATAAATTCTTCCATGTCTCAATTTCATCTCGCGCGCTCTCTCCTGCCTGCCTCTGCCCCTCTCTCTCTCCCTCTCTCTCTCCCTCACTCTCCATCTCTCCCCCACTCTCTCTCTCTTTCTCTCTGTCTCCCTCTGTCTCTCATCTTTTCCTAAAATACTGAAGCAACGCAGAAGCCTTTGAAATTTGAAACCTACATAAACTTTGAAAGACGCAGGGTGGCAAGGGTGCCTGAGGGAGGCTGCGTGTGCACACCGGTGTGCGTGGGTCCCACCTGGCGCACAGCAGTGGGGGCAAGAAGGGAACTTCCTCCACTACTGCACCAACTGTGCACACCCACGGTGCGAGTGACACCCTCCTGTCTCTACTGCCGGCCAACCCGGCAGATCAGCCCCCCTACCTCCAAATCACAGGGTGCACCTGTGCCAGTGGCCCCTCCTAGCACATCCCTTCACCCAGGGCCTAGACGCACACCACGGCCAGGTGTCAGCATGTGACAGAGTGCACCTGTCCCTGCCCACCCCAAACTTCATGTGACGGGGGCGGGGGTCAGCCGCACTGGCCGTGTGAAGGGTCAGAGTGCTGTGTTGTGCACACAAGTGTGCACCCAGGCACATGCTAACACTGGCCAAAGGGCACAGCCACACGCCCCGGCCAGCCGGGCTGGAGGCTGAGGCCCAAGCCCTGGGCCCAAGCAGTGGCCAAAGGTTTTCGGGGGCTGGATCCTGCCGCGGAGAGAGGTGGCTGGCGAGGTAATGGCATTTTGCTCTCTTTAAACTTTAATCTTTCCTATTAATTCCCTGCAACTGGAGAATGTGTGAGAGTTAATGTTCCGTGAACGTGTTTCGCACTCGGCAGTCTCTTCGAGCTAATTACCTTCAGGTGCTAAATGGAGGGAAATTGCAATCCATTTGGATGTGAAAAAATTTCGCCTTCCCGTCCCCTGTGAGACATCCTTTTTCCTGAGTGCTGCAGAAAGAATGCTCTCTGGGTGGGAGTTTTTTTCCTAATGTTTTTTTTCTTCGCCCCTCTCCCCCGCCCTCTTTCTCCAGGAGTCTGGGTTTTGCAGGACCATGGAGGATGGAGACTGGAGGAGGCTGGGCCTCTGCACGGGCCCCCCACCCCCACCCCCCAGGCTGGGTGAGGCAGGTGGGCAGGGACTTCCGTGCAGAGGAGACACCGGGCTGCGATGCTGGCCCCCGCCCCTCGGAGGCCCTGGAGTGGAAGTGTATTTACACGCTTAATAACACGCTTATTACCAGTGTTCCTCAGCTGCTAGGTTTTGAATACAGATATAATAGAATTTTACAAGCCACATAAAAGCTGTCCTTCTCCTGGACCCTGGACTGGGGTGGCTGGTAGGGTGGAGGACGGGGAATGGCGAGCGGAGGTGAGGTGGGGCGAGATGGACTGGAGACAGGCCCGAGAGCGAGAGGAGAGCAAGGAGAAGGGGCAGAAGATGGACTTCGGGAGGCGGCTGCGTGACAGTGAGAGTTGGGGAGGGCCGCAGGGCACCTGGGGCTCCAAGGAGGTGGGCACGCAGAGGGGCAGCCTGCTCTTCAGGAGAGCATGTCCACCCCATGATGCACGCATCCCTCCAGCCCTGTCCTTGACCTCTGATCCCTGCCCTCAACCTGAACAAAGGCTCTCCAAAGGCGACCTCTAATTTGCCCAGCTCCCTCTGCTGTGGTCCAATCTCCCAGGTCTTGCCAACCCCACTCCTTGATCTTGGGTGGGGCTGGGAGCTGCCCAGATGTAACTCGGAGCTTCTCCCACCTGCCAGGGAACAGTCTTGGCTTAAAAGTCCCAAGACAGAGGCCTCAGGGGAACAGCACGCCACGTCTCCGTGGTGGCCCTATGTTTTCGCCTCCCCGTGGGGTTCTCTTGCTGACCTTACGTGTGCCCTGCGTGCAATGGGACAGGCATTTTTTTTTTCAACAAAGGAGAGCCTATTTCAAGAAAATATATTGGGAGACTGTTGAAGTGGCTTGGGTCAATTTATTTTTTGAAAGGTTTTTATTCTGGAAAATTTCAAATATGCATATTTTTTAAAATCTCCATAGACCTAGCACCCAGCTGCACAATTATCAACGCGGAGCTGATCTTATTTCATGTACCCCTCCAGTTGCTCTCAGGATTACTGGGAATCACATCAGTTCATCCACAAACACTGAACACAGTTGTAAAAATGAAGGAGTGTGGGGTGAGCATTAGGCCCAGCAGTTAAAACCTTGCCTGGGTCCAGGAGAAGCTCAGAGTGCCTGGGCTGCCCTTCCTGCTCCACCTTGGATTCCAGCTTCCTGCTGATGAGCACTGTGGGAGGCAGCAGGTGATGGCTCGAGTAGTTTCCTGCCACACCCCAGTGGGAGACCTGGATTGTGTTCCTGCCTCCTGTCTTCCACGTGGCCCAGCCCTGGCTGTTGTGGCCATTTCAGGAGAGAACCAGCAGATGGGAGAGTTGTCTCTCTGTATTTCAAATTAAATCAATTACTCCAACTCATAAAAAAAATTACTCATTGTAACCATATATGGTCATCTTCCCTAATACAAATTAACCACAATCCCTTACTCTTATCAAATATCCATTCAGTGTTCAAATGCCCCCGTATCAGGTTCTGATCAGGGTCCAAAGTTATACACTGTGGATGTGACTCTTTGGTTTCTTTTGTTCCATGATTATATTTGCCTTTTTGTTGTTGAAACTGCTTGTCCCATGGCATTTCCCTCATTGTGGATTTTGCCAACTGCGCCCCTGTGGTATCATTAATGTGTTTCTCTGTCCTTTTAAATCGGTAGATGCTAGGTTGCTTGACTTCGGACTTGAGTTTTTGGTGAGCATATCTTACAGGTACGGTGGTCATCAGGACCACGTACATTGTCACGGTCTCTCCTTTTATCATCCTGAGGCCATCAGCGGCACGGCTGCTGTCAGGCTGATCTGCCCTTTGTAAAGTCCACATGAGCTTTTTCCCAACGTCGGCTTTGCACCTAATGGTTGAACAGCCATTGAGCTCATTGACTAGATCCACTCTCATTGAATGGATTTGTTTAACATTATTTTCTCCAAATTTTTATTTTGAAAACATTTAAACCCACAAAACAGTTCATCGCTTCAGCGCACACTCAAAATACACCCTGCACAGAGTCACGGCCTCAGAACCGGTTCCCATATTTGCTTTCTCTCTCTCCTCTTTCTGGAACGTTCCTGTGTTGCTTTGCCGCTGAAACGTCTCACCCCTAAACACATCAACATTTCTCTGTTGAGAACAAGGCCGCTCAATGATCACTTCCAGGACTTCACATCCATCTGACACAGAGCCGGGCATCAAAACCCTCCACGGCCCCAACGGTGTCTTTCTTAGCTCCCCACACCCACTGCATTGCATCTCGGTTTTTGGATTCTTTAATCTCTTTTATTCTGGAATAGTTTCTCAGCCTTTTAAAAATCTCTCCCATGAACTTGGCAGATTGGTAACAGCCAGGCGGGATGTCCCACTGTGTGGACTTGTCTGATGTGTCCTCACAAATTCAGCTGAAGCACTCTGGCCATAAACGCCACCTGGACGGTACGTCCTGCTCACACTGGGGACATGGTGCCACTTTCTGCCATGACAGGTGATGGTAAGTGTGAAGGTGGCATCGTCTAGGTCTCTCTCTTGTAGGCATTCTTTTCCCCTGGAGGATTAATACGTTACCTGGAGGGGAAATTCTGACACTGTGTGGATGTTGTGCTGAGTGTCTTCCATCCAGTATTTGTCTTTTAGCACCCATTGACCAACTTGCCTAGATCAGGTAAGAATGCAGTGAGTTTTCTAATTCTATAATTTCTTTCACCTTTATTCATTGGCACTCTTCTGTAGTGGTGTTTATTTTTAATAAGGAAAGCTATCCCATGTGGGAAGACTTGATACAAAAGGGGAAGCTGGGGGCCGGCGTTGTGCTGCAGCCGGCTAGGAGCCCGGCCTCCGGGTGCAGCTTCAGGTCGCACAGAAATGCATCACAGGCTGTGGCTCTCCCCTGGTTGGTTCTGTCATCATATGGGGTCTACAAACAGTTATGGGAAATGTGCTTTCTGAAAAAACTATGTATTGATTTCAATATTTTTTTAAAACCAGGTTTTCATTAACATTTATTTTCATCTATCTGTTTTGTTTTTTTAAATTATTTTAAAGGCAGAGTTACAGAGGCAGAGAGGGGTCTTCCATCCACTGGTTCATTCCCCAGATAGCCCCAACAGCTGAAGGTGAGCAGATCTGAAGACAGAAGCCTATTCTTGGTCTCCCACGTAGGTGCAGGGGCCAAGCACTTGGGCCATCTTCCATTGCTTTCCCAGGTCATAGCAGAGAGCTATTATAACCACACAGGAAATATTTAGATGTTACGTTGTGTTTGGTTGTATTCTGAGGGGTTGGACTGGTTAGAAGGCAGTTAAGGTTGGTCCACTTTGGAGGTTTACAGTTCAAGATGTGGTTGGCCTCCTTGATTCAGCCATCTGGCGAGGGCAGAGACCGGCACAGAAGAATATATGGCAGAGGAAAAAAAATCACACCGCAGCAGGGAACCTATTTTCATCTATCTGAAAGGCAGAGCAAGAAAGAGAGAGAGAAAGATGGAGATCTTCTCTCTGCTGGGTCACTCCTCAAATGCCTGCAGCAGCGACGGCTAGGCCATGCCGGAGCCAGGAGCCGAGAGCTCCACGTGGCTCTCCCGTGTAGGTGGCAGCAGCTCAAGCACTTGCGCCGCCATCTCCTGTCTCCCAGGATGCAGCGGCAGGAAGCTGGGTTGGAAGTGGAGCAGCTGGGACTCAAACCAGCACTGATCCGAGAGACAGGTGTCCCAAGTGGCGGCCTAAACTGTGCTACAGCATCTGCCCTTCGAGACTGTTTTGCACCAGAATAAACTAACTTTCAATTCTATTTTCCATGAACTTTTTGAAGTAACCGCCTCATATTTTTAATCCTGGAGTAGTTTACCAATTGCCTGGCCCCAGCACTGTTAATGAGACTTTGGCATATCTCCTGCCTCTGTATAATAGGAGCCCAAGCTGCCTACCAGGCAGGGAAAGCCAAGATCAGAATCTTCCAGCTACTGTTCCTGGGATGAGACAAGACAGTTCTACTCGGGGGAGACAGGCAAACCCAAGACCAGCCCTGGGTGGACTGACCTGCCACCATCCTGGAGCCTTTGCCCCACAGCTAACCAGAGCTTCTGTAGGGGTTGCTGGGAGAAGATGCTGCCCACTGAGGGGGGGACTGCTTCTTTAACCAAGCCATGTGGCTAAAGCAGCAAATGGCAGAAAGTGGCCTGAGCTGGCTTAAGCACATAGGGCTGTTTACTGAGCATAACCAGGAACGTTACACACAGCAAAGTCTGGCAAGGGCAGAAGCCAAGAGCCTGAAGCCCACTGGCCTCCTCCTACATGGTGCCATTAATAGGATTTTGCTTGCAAGTGTCTGGGTCTCTGGCCCCACCATTCAACTTCCCAACTCTCGTGAGTGAGAGTCTGGCTCTCTGTGCATGCAGTATCTGGCCTTGCTTCAATCAGCTGTGATTAAATGTGGCCCCACCGGCATTATGGTGTAGTGGGAAAAGCTGCTACCTGTGATGCCAGCATCCCATCTGGGTGCCTGTTCACGTCCTGGCTGCTCCACTTCCCATCCAGTTCCCTGCTAATGCACCC
Organism: Lepus europaeus; assembly: GCF_033115175.1. Taxonomy (NCBI): domain Eukaryota; kingdom Metazoa; phylum Chordata; class Mammalia; order Lagomorpha; family Leporidae; genus Lepus; species Lepus europaeus. The sequence continues at coordinate 28,701,321 of NC_084843.1, forward strand.
GGGAAAGCAGTGGAAGATGGTCCAAGTAGCTGGGCCTCTGTACCCAGATGAAGTGCCTGGCTCCTGGCTTTGGCCAACCTTGGCCGGTGCAGCCACTCTCTCCGTAATTCTGCCTTTCAAGTAAATAAATACATCTATTTTTTTAAAAATGTAGGCCCTAGGAATCCACTCCTGTGGGTGAGGAGAGGAATTCCCAAAGATGTTTGGCAGATACCCCAAGAGGTAGTTCCATGGAAATAAATTCACTCTCTAAAGGATGGGCAAACACAAACTCTTGAGAGGTACATCTCCATCATTAAGGGCAAGGCCTTTGCCCCAGGGCAGGCTGGCCAGAGTTGAAGTATGGAATCAATAAGACCCCTCTGCCAAGTCCCATGGGCCAATCACAGGGTAATAGGCATGGAGGGACAACGCATACAAGGGGCGATGTGTCTAGATGGTACAGTTTGAGTGCCTGTCGCTACCTGGTTAGGTTGGGGCTGGGCCATCAGGTTCTGATTCAGCTTCAGAAGTGGCAACAGAAAGACTCACTCAGCTCCCTGCTGCCATGTTTTCCGGCCACCTGACCCATGGGACACACCCCAATCTCTCCACTTCGGCCTCAAATCCCAGAAACCCTTAGGAGCCGCCCACTCGCAGGCTGTTTGAGAGCAGCCCCAGGGCCCAGCCGTGGCAGCGGACATTTCTGAGCCTCCAGAGGATCAGTTCTTCCCAGGCTGTTTGCCTTGCACGCCAGGAAGGAGCTCTGCATGGCGGTTTCTTACCCCTAGACTGTGTGAGATCCAAATACTAAAAGCTCACAATGAACGTGGACCTAAACCACATGACAACCGGAAGCCGAACATGAGAAAAATACGATGTTTATTCCAGCAGCGCCGCGTCTCGGTGCTCACAGGATGGGCTGGGGTCCCTCTACCAGGCAGGTATGGCTGATGCTAACACAGAGCAGAAAGCTCTCGCTGGGCTCCTGCCTGTGCTGGGACAGAGGAGCCTGCACTGCACACGCAGGCTGTCTGGGCAGGGTCTCCCCAGTCTGCTGATAACTAGCAAATCTCCTCGCTGGCTTGCTGCTTTTATCAGTAAGTAATGTCCTACTTCAACCCCATTTATGCTTTTGCTCATAAATTCTTGTCTGATATTAAGATCGCTAGCCCGGCTTCCTTTGAGTTAATATTTGCCTAGCATATCTTGTTCTATATCTTCATTTCCAAGACTTTCTGCGATTTTATGTTTTATGCAAGTCTTTTGTGAACAGACTAGATCTGAATTTTTAAAATATATTAAATTAGCTATTTGAAAGGCAGAGTGACAGAGAGAGAGGGAAAGACAAAGAGAGAGAGAGAGAGAGAGAGAGAGATCAATCTTCCATGTACTTCACTCCCCTAAATGCCCACAACAGCCAGGGCTTGGCCAGGCCAGAGTCCGGAGCCTAGAGCTCCATCTTGGTCTCCCATGAATATGGCAAGGGCTACTCTGCTGTTCTTCCCGGGCTGTTAGCAGGAAGCTGGATCGGAAGCAGAGCAGCTGGGACTCGAGTCACTGATGACATTCTGAGCAGCAGCTTCACTCGCACCACAATGCCTGCCCCTAGACCTGAATTTTTAAAAAATCCAATTTGAAATTTCCCTTCAGTGCTCACGTTAGCTATTTCTACATTTTGTGATTAATGCATTTGGACTTCTGTCATCTTATATTGTGCTTTTTGTTTGATAATTTTTAATGTTCTGCCATATTCAATTTTATTCTGTGTTTTCTAACCATGTTTTTCCTTCCTGCTTTTTTCCCTCTTTGCTTCTCCCTCTTTCCTGTCTTCCATATAATTTACTTTATTCTGCATTTTATCTCTGTGTTTAGTGGTTTGAAATTTAAACATTATTTTTAGATAAATAAGAGTTAAATTTAACTTTTCTTAAACATGCTTATTTTACTTAAAAAGGCTAAGGTCGGTTTATGTTTTTATTGTCAATAGAAAGATCTTAGAGTGAAAATCAACAATTTCCATCTTTCATGTAATTTATTAATATTTTAGTTACATCACATTTTTACACGTTTTAAAAATAGTCATAATCAGTATTATTTATATTTATCTCTCTTTGTTTTTGCTTGCTAATTCTTCTAATAGCCCAGTTATTCCTCTTGGGCTCAATTTCCTTCTTGTTTAAGGACTTGTTAGAAATTCTTGTGAAAGGACCTGCGGATAGTAAACTCTACTTTGTCTGAAATTGCCTCTATCTCCCTCTTTCTGTTGACTAAGTTATCTGGGTATAGGGCCTGACGTTGACAAGCTGCTTTCAGCACTCTGAGGTCTGATTTCCGCCGTTCCAGACAGGAAGCCCGCGGTCTGTGCCAGGGGAGCCCCTGCTGCGCTCCAGGAAGCTGGCGTCAGGAGCCAGACCCGCGCGGAACCCGGGCACTGGGGCATGGGCTGGGGGCATCTTAACCGCGCCAGACTCGGGCTTCTGCCTGCTCAGAGATGGCTCTTTTATCCTTAGGGCCGCAAAGATGACAAGACTGGCTGATGAATTCCCGGCAGCGAGCAGAGCCTCCTGGCTCCTCCTCTGTGGACACCCAGCACCCGGGGCTCCTAACCTTGCGAGCACGCTCCAATCCGGCTCCCCGGGGAGCCGAGGCCCAGGGCTGGCTTCCGCCCTCGTCGCTGCCCGCCCCTCGGGCCTGTCGCTGGCTCCGAGGTCTCCAGCAGCTCTTCCAGCCACGTCGAGGGTCGGGGTCCTTTTCATTCCTGGCGCTCTTGGACTTCCAGAAGGTTTCTGTTTCTAGGGGGCGCTGTCGTCCGCGTTGGCTCAGTCGGCCAAGGTATCTGAAACTCCCTTAAGGTTGTGTGTGCACCAGGGGGCTAGATTATGAACTCTCTCCTACTAGGCTATGAACTCCTTCAAGGACCGAGGTCTTTCTCTTTCCTTTTATTTATTTATTCATTTGTTTGTTTATGACCAAGGCTGGGCCAAGCCAAAGCCAGGAGACAGAAGCTCATCCCGGGTGGCAAGGGCCCACACATCCGGGTCATCCTCTGCTGCCCCTCCCAGGCCACCAGCAGGGAGCTGGGTCAGAAGTGGAACAACCAGGACACAAGCCAGTGCCCACATGGGATGCCAGCAATGCAGGTGTGAGCTTGACCTGCTACACCACAGCGCCTGCCCTTTTTTCTTTTTAAGTGTTTATTTACTTTTATTTGAAAGGCAGAGAGAGAAAGAGATCCAAGTCTCACATATGAATGGCAAGGACCCCAGTACTGGAGCCATCATCTGTTGCCTCCCAAGATGTGCTGAATGGGAAGTGGAGGTGGGACTTGAACCCAGGTACTTCAGTATGGGCGTGGGCATCCTCAACCTCTGTGCCACAGCAGCTGCCCCCAGACAATCTGCTGTTCCTGTCTGTGTGCCACTCGGCTTAGCCCAGCGCCCTGCACTGAACAGGTCCTCAGTCCACACTGCTGCCCTCTTCGTGTTATTCCTGTTCTGCTCCTTCCAACCTTAGCGGCCAGAAGTGACAGAAAACCAGATTCTGGATCCGTGATGAGCAACTGAAGTACACAGTCAGGCTGTTCAGCTTTTGGCATGGCGCATCTGAATTTCATTATTCATGAACAACATCTTCCTCAATCAACTTCAAGGACAAGTCATCAACTATTAGACCAGTGTTTCTCGGAGCACAGGTTGCAATCCATTAGCGGGTCATGAAATTAATTTAACAAAATAGAACCAAACAGAAAATCAAACGCCAAAGTGCAGCTGCTATCTAAGTATAGACGCTGCTCAGCGGGACTTTGGAGCCAGGTGTGTGTGTGTGTGTGTGTGTGTTGAGGGGTGTGGATGCTGGGTCACCAGGAAAAAGGTAGTTCCGGCTGTGGGTCAGGAGAAAAAGTTTGGGACTCACTGGTTAGACCAGAACCCTGTCTCCCCCAGACGCCCATCCCACCCCCGCCCTTTCCAGCAGGCTGACTGAGAGCAGACTCCCGGCCAAGCCGGAGCGGCCCCGCTCTGCATGGTCCCAGGCACGTTCTTAGAGTGCGGCAGCACAGGTGGCCGGGGCCCCCACGGAGTGCGCCCACCCTGCACCGGCAGCCCCACGAGTGCTCCGTGAGTCTCCTTCCACAGAGACGAAGGGGCCTCACAGAAGTGCATGGAAGACACGTGCTAGGCGAAAGCGCGCCTAGATAGCCAGCTACGTCTGCATCACAGTGAACTCATCTCTTCATCCCCCCCACCGCCCCCACAAACGTTTTGAAGCGCCCTTGTGCTTCCTGTGCTCTGGGCTCCTGGACCTCACCCTAACACCCTCTCAGCACCCTGGACGGGCCTGGGAGACCTGGAAATACGGCTTCCCCGGGGTCTTGACCCCAAGACAGCTCTTTGATGGGGCACTCCAGGGCGCCATATGATACCCACCCAGGAGGTCCCCTGGCGCTTAGCTCCCAGGGGAATTGCCCTTGGCAAAACTCCCCTCTGCCCCAACCCACAGGGGGCAGTGTCCCGGGTTACCCAGAAGGACTCCAGCACCTGTTCCTACCCTACACCACCGTGAGCGTCTACAGATCCCTCGGAATCAGCCCACTTCACGTACAGTGAACCCCGCTATGAAGGCACGTGAGCCCCATTTAATTCCCACATCCAGAGGCTCCCACAGTTCCCAAATGAAAGGAAGCCTGTTCTCTGTAGAGAGGTCAGCCACACGGACAGTCGTCCGTTCTTCCTCGCTGCCGGACGCTGTCACATCGGCGCGCTGCTGCGGCCCCTTTAGGATGGTCTGATGATCTGGTTTCCCAGACGGCAGCGGAGGCTCAGACAGGCTCCGTGCCCTGCTGGGCGGCCCTCGCTGGTGATTTCCAGGCTGGGATTTGCACACAGCGACCGTTCCACATGGTCCTTCACGAACGGGACCCTCCCGCAGGAGAGGACGCTGGCCCAGGACCCGCTCGTGCAGAGCCCGTGCCCTTTCCTGCTTGACTGGCCCAAGAACAGAAGGGCCCGAGGTGTGGATGGCTGCTCCCCGGCTGGCTCGCTGTGTGCCGCTGGGCAAGTCACTTACCTCTCTGAGCCTCAGATTCTACACCCGTACCACCTCCCTCAGAGGACCATGAAGAAGTGTTTAATAAGCCATCGGGTGCATGCCAAGGAAACAGTCCATTATAAATACCTTATATGGATTAACTGTATTTGCATTTCCCCTCTTGCATTGGGAGCTCCTTCATTGGTTCCCACTGCTCTTAGGATAAAATTCAAAATGTCAACTTGACCTGCAGGATGCAGCCTTTGTTCACTGCTCTTTCCTCATTGTGTTCCAACCCTATTGACCTTTCTGTTCCTGCTCCAGGGCCTTTGCATATGCTGTTTTCGCTGCCTGGAACATTTGCCCCACTTCTGTTCACAACCCCCGCTCTCCACCCCCCCTCTGCCTGCCTCACCGCTCACCCTGTGGTGGCAGTTTCTTGGGGCGACCTTACATGTTTTTCTTCTATTGCATTTTATTTTATTTTTATTTATTTAAAGCCAGTTACGGAGAGAAGTAGAGCCATAGAGAGAGAGAGAGATCTTCCATCTGCTGGTTCACTCTCCCAGTTGGCTGCAACGGCTGGAGCTGCACTGATCTGAAGCCAGGAGCCAGGAGCTTCTTCCAGGTCTCTCACACGGGTGCAGGGGCCCAAGGACTTGGGCCATCTTCCACTGCTTTCCCAGGCCACAGCAGAGAGCTGGATCGGAAGTGAAGCAACCGGGACTAGAACTGGCGCCCATATGGGATGCTGGCACCGCAGGCCAGGGCTTTAACCCACTGTGCCATAGTGCCAACCCCTCTTCTATTGCTTTTTTTTAAATTTTATTTTTGACAGGCAGAGTGGACAGTGAGAGAGAGAGAGAGACAGAGAGAAAGGTCTTCCTTTGCCGTTGGTTCACCCTCCAATGGCCACCGCGGCTGGTGCACCGCACTGATCCCAAGGCAGGAGCCAGGCGCTTCTCCTGGTCTCCCATGGGGTGCAGGGCCCAAGCACTTGGGCCATCCTCCACTGCACTCCCGGGCCATAGCAGAGAGATGGCCTGGAAGAGGGGCAACCGGGACTAGAACCCAGGGTGCCAGCGCCGCAGGCGAAGGATTAGCCAAGTGAGCTGTGGTGCCGGCCTGTTGAACACATTTTTAAAAAATGAACAAACATAAGCCAAGACTGACGGGCTCCTATTTTGTCGCCTATTAGCTGTGTCCAGCCTCTCTGGACCAGTCTTTCTGGGCATGAGGGTACTCAGGCTTGAATGTCTGCCCCAAGATTCAGGGATTGGGATCTTGCTCCCCAGGCAGCAGTGTTAGGAGGTGAGGCCCCACGGGAGGCATCTGGGTTGTCTGGGCCCACGAATGCATTAATGCCACTGTGGAAGGAGTCGGTTTATTATAAAGGGCTTTTTACAAAACCATTTATTTATTATTTAAAAATTTATTTATTTGAAAGGTAGAGTGACAGAGAGAGGGAGGGAGGGAGGGAGAGAAAGAAAACAACCTTCCACCCACTGGTTCACTCCCCAGATGGCTGCAACGCCCAGCCCTGCCGGGGCCAGGAGCCTGGAGCTACATCCAGGTCTCCCACATGGGTGGCAGGGGCCCAAGCACTGCTTTCCCAGGTGCATTAGCAGGGAGCTGGATTGGAAGCAGAGCTGCCAGGACTCAAACCAGCACTTGGACATGGGGTGACAGCACCAAAGGAAGTGGTTCAACAACACCATCCCTCTGCTAGCACCTTGGTCTCGGGGTCCCCGGCCTCCAGGACTGTGAGCTGTGCATTTCCACTGCTTATAAATTACCGAGTCTAAGTATCTGGTTACCGCAGCTGGAACAAGGATGCACGGACTAAGACAGGAGAAAATATGGTATGAGAAAAGGGTTCTATGGTCAAAATATTTGGGAAACAGAAGGTTAAATAAATGTTAACAGGATTCTAATTTAAGAAGAATCCTCGGGTGGGCGGCATCCCATATGGGTGCTGGTTCGAGTCCCGGTTGCTCCACTTCCAATCCACCTCTGCTATGGCCTGGGAAGGCAGTGGAAAATGGCCCGAGTCCTTGGGCCCCTGCACCCACTACATGCTTGGTCTACTTAGGATTAAACTGAGCTGGTTTGTGGTTCGGCTGTTAACTATTTGGGTGTTATTAGTTCAGGCATTGAAAGTGTAGATGTGTTGTTTTTCCTTTACTTTGTAATTAAGATTTTAAAATTCCAATCATATTCAGTTGAAATAAAAAGGCAGGAGTTAGCCTGGCAGTTAAGACGCTCATGTCCTCCCTTGGAATACCTGGGTTCGATTCCGGTTCCAAGTCCTGACTCCAGCCTCCTGCTAATGTGCAGACCCAGGCAGGCGTAATTGGGTGCCGATCTTCCGTGTAGGAAACCTGCATGGAGTTCCTGTCTCCCAGTTTGAGCGTGGCCCAGCCCCTGCTACTGTGGGCATTTAGGGCTCCCCTCAGCAGCTGGGAGCTTTCTCTCCTTCTGCCCCTCAACTATGCTAATGAATGAACGAATGAGAAAGGAGCGAGCTACAGGTGACAGTGCTGAGTCCAGGGTGGGTGTGGAAGACCGGGCTGACGCACCCCAGCACAGGCGTCTGCTTCCTCCGTCATCCACCCCGGCCTTCCCCGGCCTCCCCAAACCCTTCCAAGAATACCCAGCCCTCCCCTTGGGAGGCCCTCTCACCCCCCTGCTGAGAATGAGCCACTTGGTCTTCCAGGACGCTTTCCCGATGGCAGGAAAATGTTCTCCAGCTTCCAGGCCTCTCCCTGGCCTCGCACACTTGCCAGCTTCATCTGTTCGCCGCAGCGTGGTGGACAAAAGCCCAGATTTCGGAATAAGCCAGGAACTTGGCTCTACCACCTAGTACCGCTGAGACCTTGGGAAAGTCATGGAGCTCCAGTTTTCTCATCTATAAAATGGGGATGATAAGGATTTCTTCAGGTAATGTTTAATTGAGGTATGCGGGGAAGCATTTAGCACAGTGCCTGGCACTGAGCAAGCAGCCAATACGTTTTAGGTGCTAGAATTGGTCTTATGAAAATACCCAGACACGGTGCGCCTGCCCGGCTCGCTGACTGAGGCAGCACCATCAATCCGCTGCGAGACGCCCAGACTCGCACTCACGGCTCATCAGGTGGTCATGGTTAGGCTGCTGCGCGTGGCGCTCCCCTCATTGGGTAGAACGGCATGCTTATCAAGAGTCGTTTGCTTTTAACTCAGCCTGCTTATGCCAGCTGCACCGATTATTCCTACACAGTGTAACAGAATGTTACATAAACCAATAAAATATGAGTGCAAAACTAATGTTGCTGTTTGCAAAGACTCTAACAGCAAGTTGCTTCAAATTTGGCTATCAAATTATGTATTGGAGAGACAACTGGAAAAGAAGGGGGGATCATAAAAAACATGGAACCCCTCACTCACATTGTTTCTCAAATCCTGGCCCGTGCCCTCCGCGTGCTAAAGAAATGAAAGCTGGGAGTAGTGTCAGCGTCTCCAGCTGTTGCTCATGTAAGAAACAGAGTGGAATGCCAGCCAGCGCACCCTCGCCCAAAGCAAGGTCTTGGCCCTACAGGTAAGAAGCAGAGGGGAAATAAAATACAAACATTTACGCCATGCAGAGGCGGACTGAGACGCGCTCTCAGTCCTCATGAAATACACAGTTTGGAGAGACAGACAAGTAAGTTAGTGATTGTATTGATTAGAATGGAAATTAGTAGGGGGCGGGGGAGCGGAAGCCGAATTCTGACAACTGTGCCGAGGATTCCTGGCTTCTGACTTGGCTCTGCCTTCCCCCACATCCGCCCTCAGCGCCTTTCAAACCCGAGACTTCGGTTGAGGTTTCTCTCCTTCTTCCTCTTCCACTCCTCCCCGCCCCCCCACACCGTGGGTATCCAAGTGCCCCAGCGCCATTTGTTGACCAGACTGTCTGTCCTCCGGGCAATCGCTTTTTGCACTTTTCCAGACAATCGTTTGGGTGTGCTCGTGTGGGTCTATTGCTGGGCAGTCTGTTCTGCCCGGTTAATCTAGGTGTCTAGCCTTCTATCAACACCACTCATCTCGGTTACTGTAGTTCTGTAATACCCCTTGAAGTTGTATAATCAGTTCTTCCCGCTTTAGCCTTCTTTCTCAACAGTGTTTTTCGTTATTCCAGCTTCTTGGCCTTTACATACCAATTTTATAATAGTGCTATCTAGGGAATGGGCATTTGGGCTGAGTTAAGACCCACGTAACAACACCTGCACCCATATCAGATGTCTGGGTTTGAGTCCTGGCTCGCACTTTTGTGCCTTCTCTCTCGCTCTCCCTCTCTCCCTCTTGCTCTCTCTGTCTCTCAAAAAAAAAAAAAAAATTAGCTTTATCTATATTTGCAACAAATCTTACTAAGATTTTCAGAAGAATTTTGTTACAACTGTGTATCAACTTGGGAGAATTCCTACCTTTACTGTGCTGGGTCCTCCAAGTTGTGCACATAGTTCTCTCTCTCCATTTATTTATGTACTTGATCTGTTTCTATTTCCTCCCTCAACAGTTTGTAGTTTTCAGCAAACAGGTCTTGACCATATTTTGTTAGATTTACATCTGAGTATTTTAGTTTTGAGTGGTGGTAAACTGTATCTTATTTTAATTTCAGTGTCCACATACTCATCGCTAGAGTATAGAAATACAATTGATGGTTTTGAATATTTACCTTATATCCTTCAACCTTCCTGAAATCACTCATTAGTACTGGAAAATTTTTTGTAGACTTATGGAGACTTTCTATGTAGAAACTAATGTGTTCCTTTCTGATTTGAATGCTTTTATTCCCTTTTCTTGCCTTATGCTTCTGGCTAGTTGAGTTTGTTGAATGTTTTTCCACATTAACTGATAAGACCATGTGTTTCTACTTCTATAGCCTGTTAGTAAGGTAGGATACATTGGTTAATTTGTGAATAATGAACCGGCCTTTCATCCCTGTAATATATTTCAGTTGATCATGGTTACAAGTATAACTCTACTTATTGCTAAATTCGATTTGTTAGCATTTTGTTGAGAATTTGTGTCTATATTCCTGGGGGACACTGGTCTGTAGTTTTGTTTGTTTTTGGTATTGTCTTTGTCTAATGGTATCTGGGTAACACTAATTTTTACAAAATTAATTGGGACATGTTCTGCCTCTCCATTTTCTGGAAAAGATTTCGTAGCACTGCTGTTCATTCATCATAACATATTTGGTAGAGTTTTCCAGTAAAACCACCTGGGCCTAAAGATTTCTTTTTTGGAAATTTTAAAATTATATTGGGGCTGGAGCTGTGGCACAATGGATTAATGCCCTGGCCTGAAGCGCTGGCATCCCATGTGGGCACCAGTTCTAGTCCTGGCTGCTCCACTTTCAATCCTCTCTGCTATGACCTGGGAAAGCAGCGGAAGATGGCCCAAGTCCTTGGGCACCTGCACCCACATGGGATACCCAGAAGAAGCTCCTGGCTCCTGGCCAGATCGGTGCAGCTCCAGCCGTTACTGCCATCTGGGGAGTGAACCATCAGATGGAAGACTTCTCTGTCTCTCTGTCTCTCCTCTCTCTATGTAACACTGACTTTCCAGTAAATAAATAAATCTTTAAAAAAATTATAAATTAAATTTTCTTAATATTTAGAGGGCTAAAAAAAAAAAAAACCCAACAACTTAGAGGGCTGTTCAAATTATCACATTGGGTGAGTCCTGGTAGTTTGTGTTTTTCAAGGATTGCTCATTTCATCTGAATCATCAGATGTATGTGTGTAGCTTTTCTTGGTATTTCCTTATCTATTTCATTGTATACATTATGTTTGTAGGGTTTGTGGTGATATCCCATTTCAGTCCAGTATTGGTAATTGGTGTTTTCTCTGTTTTTTTCCTTTGTAGTTTGTCATTCTTGCTAGATGATTGTCAATTTTATTGATCTGTCAATGATCAAATTTGTTCACTGATATTTCTCTATTTCTGTTTTCAATTTCATTGATTTCCACTCATTATTATTTCCTTCTCAACTTGCTTTATTTTGCTCTTTTTTAAAATTCTTGATATTTGATCATAGATTATGAGATTTTCTTCTTTTCTAGTGCATAATTGAGTGCTATAAATTTACCTACTTAGCTAGAGCCTACAAATTTTGATATGTTATATTTTTATTTTACTTGGCATATTTTAAATTTACTGTGGGACTTCCTTGGCTTACAGATTATAGTAAGTGTTTTGTTTCATTTCCAAGTGTTTTATTAAGATTTTCCTATGGGGCCAGCACCATAGCGCAGTGGATTAAAGCCCTGGCCTGAAGCGCCAGCATCCCAAAGGGGCGCTGGTTCTAGTCCCGCTGCTCCACTTTGATCCAGCTCTCTGCTATGGCCTGGGAAAGCAGTGGAAGATGGCCCAAGTCCTTGGGCCCCTGCACCCATGTGAGAGACCCAGAAGAAGCTCCTGGCTCCTGGCTTCTGATCAGTGCAGCTCTGGCCGTTGCGGCCAACTGGAGAGTGAACCAGTGGATGGAAGACCTCTCTGTCTCTATCTCTCTCTGTAACTCTATCTTTCAAATAAATAAAATAAATCTTTTTTAAAAAAAGATTTTCCTATATCTTTCTGCTATCAATTCCACTTAAAAAATTCCATTTGTGGTTAGAGAACACATTCCATATCATTTTAATTCTTTAAAAAATACTTTATTTAAATGAGAAAGGGAGAGATACATCTGCTGGTTCACTTCCCAAATGTCTGCAATGGCTGAGACTGGTCTGGGCTGAAGCCAGGAATTGGAAACTCAATCCAGGTCTCCCACACAGGTGGCAGGGACCCAACCGCTTGAGCCATCACTGGTGCCTCCGGGGTCTGCGTTAGCAGGAAGCTGGAGCCAGGAGCTGGAGCCGGTATTGAACTCAGGCCTCCAACATGGGAGGGAAGCATCCTAACCAGCATCTTAATCGCTAGCCCAGATGCCTGCCTGTGATTTTAATTCTTTTAAATTCATTGGATTCATTGAATGGTCTGAGATATGGTCTATCTTGGTGTATATCCTATGGATGCTTGAAAGGAATGTGTATTCTGCTGCTGTCAAATGTGGTGCTCAGTTAAGTGTTAATTACATGTGGTTGACTGATGTTATTGTCGACTTCTAATTTTCTCTCATTGTTCTTTTCAGTTGTTGAAGTTTTCAGTTATAATTGTGCTTTTGCCTGTTTCTTTCAGTTCTATAAGGATTTGCTTTACATATTTTGTAGCTTTGTTGCTTGGTGCATAGGCATTTAGGATTGCTATGTCTTCTTGGTGGATTGACACTTCATAAACGTTTATTTTCATTTATTTGAAGTGCAAAGTGGGAGCAAGAGTGAGAGATCTTTTATCTGCTGGTTCATTTTCAAATGGCTACAACGGTAAGAGCTGGGCCAGGCCAAAGCCAGAAGCCCAGAACACCATCTGGGTCTCTCAGGTGGGTAGCAGGAGCTCCAGCTTTGGAGCCATCATTTGCTGCCTCCCAGAATGCAGTAGCAAGAAGTGGGATTGGCAGCACAGGAGATGGGACTCAAACTGGCACCCTGATATAGGGTGGGGGGTTCCAGGTGGTAGCTTAACCAGCTGTGCCACAACACGTCTCCAGACTGACACTTTAATCATTATATCTCATCCCTCTTTGTATTTGGTGATTTTTTTTGCTCCAAAGTCTACTTTATCTGAAATCAGTGTAGCCATTTTTTGCCTTCTTTGCTTGTGTGATATAGATTTTCCCATCCTCTTGCTTCCAGCTTGCCTATGTTGTTATATTTGAAGTGAGTTTCTTCTAAACAGCTATAGTCAGGTCATAATTTTTCTTCAATTCTGCCCAGCTTTGTCTTTTAATCTGTGTACACAGAACATTTACATTTAATGTAATCATTGATATGTTAAGACCTATGTCTACTATTTTATTTTATTTTATTGTTTTGTTTTGTCTTTCATTTGTTTTTCCTGCTTTTCTGTGAATTACTTCAACATTTTTTAGAGTTCTGTTGTTATTTCTATATTGTGTTTTTTGGTATATCTCTTTTTATAGAATGTTTTGTTTAAAGATTTATTTATTTATTTGAAAGGCAGAGCTGCAGAGAAACATAGACAAAGAGAGAGAAGTCTTCCATTCACTTGTTCACTCCCCAAATGGCCACAATAGCTGGAGCTGGGCAGATCTGAAGCCAGGAGCTTCTTCTGGGTCTCCCTTGGACCATCTTCCACTGCTTTCCCAGGCCATAGCAGAGAGCTGAATTGGAAGTCGAACAGCCAGGAATTGAACTGGTGCCCATATGGGATACTGGCACTGCAGGCAGCGGCTTTACCCACTAGCCACAGTGCCGGCCCCTGTATAGTGTTTTTAGTGGTGCCTTTAGGAATCACATTATGGACTTGTAACTTGTCACAGTCTACTGGTCATCATAATTTTATCAGTTTAAAGGAAGTTTAAATGACATTCCTTCATCCTTACCCATTTATATTATGATCGTCTTAAATACTGCCTCTATGTACACCAGGTAGCATTATAATTTTTGCTTCAACAGTCAAACGTAATTGTCTTTACCCATAATTTTGCTTACTGTGTTCTTTCTTCCTGATGTTACAAGGTTCCTTCTTTTATCATTTCTTTTTTATTTAGATAAGTTTCTTTAGCCACTTTTTATTTTAAAAAGTTTTTAAAGATTTATTATTTATTTTAAAGGTAGAGTTACAGAGAGAGACACAGACAGAAAGATCTTTCATCTACTGGTTCACTCTCCAAATGGCCACAATGATCAGGGCTGGGCCAGGTCAAAGCGAGGGGCCTGGGTCTTCCACATGGCTGGCAGCAGCCCAGGCACTTTGGCCACCTGCTGCTGCATTCCCAGCACGTTAGCTCGGAGCTGGATCAGAAGTGGAGCAGCTGGGACTCAAAGAAGCACAGGCACTCAATGGGATGTCAGTCTCACAGGTGGCTTAATACACAACACTCACCCCTAGTTTAAATTTTAATAATTTAATTTTTTTGAAAGGCACAGAGAGAGAGAAGAGAGAAGAAAAAAAATAAACAAAGAGAGGTATCTGCTAAGAGAGGTATCATGCCCCAAATGCACACAAGAGCCAAGGCTGGGCCAGGCTGGGCATTCAGTCTGAGTCTTTCACATGGTGCAGGGACCCAGCTGCTTGGGCCATCACCAGTACTTCCCAAGATACACATTAGCAAGAAGCTGGAATCAGGAGTAGAGCGGAGACTTGAACCCAGGCGTTCCAACATTGGATGAGGCATCCCAACCAGGGGCTTAAGGGCTGCACCAAAAGCCACTCCTCTTTTAGCCATTCCTTTAGGGTACATCTGCTGGAGATGTATTCCTAGTTCATGCACGTCTGAGAATGTCTTGACATCCCCTAATTTTTTTCTCTCTCTCTCTCTCCTCCCTCCCTCCCTTCCTAATTAATGAAGAAACATTGACACATCATGATCACCCCAAATCCAACATTTTCGTTAGAGTTCATTCTCGATGTTGTACATTCTGTGCATTGGGACACATGAGTAATGACAGGGATCCATCACTGGAGTATCATACCGAGTATTTTCACTGCCCTAAACATGCTCTGTGCCCCACCGTTCACCCCTTGCTCCCTGGCCAGTGATCGTCTTGCTGTCCCTATAGCTGTGCCTTTGCAGAACGTCAGAGTTGGAACTTGACAATGTGTAGCCTTTTCGCACTTCTTCACTGGATAACACACATTTCCATTTCCTCCATGTCTTTCCACGGCTCGAGAGCCCATTTCTTTTTAATTCTAAGTAACAGTCCATTGTTTGTGTGTGCCACCGTCTATCCGGCGTATCAGTTTGGGCAATTACTAATAAAGCTGCTGTAAACATTTAGTGAAGGTTTGTGTAGCCCTAATTTTTCATCTCCTTTGGGAAAACAGCAAGGAGCTGGACTGAACGTAGCAGTACTTTCAGTTTTGTAAGGAACTGCCAAACTCCCTTCCAGAGTGGCTCTGTTCCCCTCACTGCTGGAAGATATTTTCACTAGGTGCTCTAGACTGGCACTTTCTTTCTTTCATAAAAATGTGATTTTCCTTTCGTCTCTGTGGTTTCTGATGAGAAATCCACTGTCACTTCAACCTTTTCCCTACAGATAAGGTGTCCATTCTCTCTCACTGTGTTCAAGAGATTTTTATTCTTCATTTTTCAAAAGTTTGTCCATTATGTTCCTGGGATAGATGTCTTTGAATTTAGTTGGTCTGGAGTTCCCACAGCATCTTGAATCTGTAGTTTCTGTTTTTTCCAAACTTGGGGAGTTTTTGTTCCCCTCTTTCAGTGCTTTTTCTTTCTTATTTTTTAGGATTTATTTATTTATTTAAAGGCAGAGTTACAGAGGCAGAGGCAGACAGAGAGAGAGAGGTCTTCCATCTGCTGGTTCACTCCTCAAATGGCTGCAACAGCCAGAGCTGGGCCCATCCAGAGTCAGGAGCTTCCTCCAGATCTCTGGGTGCAGGAGCCCAAGGACTTGGGCCATCTTCTACTCCTTCCCAGACCATAGCAGAGAGCTGGATCAGAAGTGGAGCAGCTGGGACTTGAACCGCCTCCGCCCACATGGGATGCCAGCACTATAGGTGGTGGCTTTACCTGCTACGCCACAGCGCCGGCCCCTCAGTGCCTTTTCAATCTTGCTTCCTTTCTCCTTTCCTTCTGAAACAGTGACACAAATGCTTGAACTTTTATTGTAGTTCCTCAGTCTATTTTCAGTATATTTTTTCTCTGTTGTTCTGACTGGGTAATTTCCATTATCCTACCTTCCAGTTCACTAATTCTTTCTTTTGCCCTCTCCATTCTGGTTTTGAATCCCATTTACTGATGTTTTTACTGTGTTTTCTCAATTAAAATTTTTCTATTTGTTTCTTTTTTATCTCTTGTATTTATTTGCTGAGACTTTTCTTTCATTTGTTTAAAATCTGTTCACAATTGTTTCTTGAAGCATTTTTGTAATGGTCACTTTAAAAGTCTCCATCAGATAATTCTGACATCTTTGTCATCTCAGTGTCTTTTTCACAATTGTCTTTTTTTTTTAAATTCACTTATTATTTTTTTTGACAGGTAGAGTTATATACAGTGAGAGAGAGACAGAGAGAAAGGTCTTCCTTCCATTGGTTCACCCCCCGAAATGGCCACTACAGCCGGTGCTGCGCCGATCTGAAGCCAGGAGCCAGGTGCTTCCTCCTGGTCTCCCATATGGGTGCAGGGCCCAAGCACCTGGGCCATCCTCCACTGCCTTTCCGGGCCACAGCAGAGAGCTGGACTGGAAGAGGAGCAGCCGGGACTAGAACCCGGCGCCCATATGGGATGCCGGGGCTGCAGGTGGAGGATTAACCAAGTGAGCCACAGCGCCGCCCCATTCACAATTGTCTTTCATCATTCAGTTTGAGATCTTCCTGGCTCTTGGTGTGATGAGTGATTTTCAAGAGAAACTTTGGCACTTGGGGTACGATGTTATGTGACTCTCGATCATATACAAATTTTCACTTTTAGCCGAGTTCCTCTGCTACCGCTTTAGCAGTTGGAGGGGAGAGCTCATTTTGTAGAGTTCCAGGGTCCCCATTTGGCGTCCTCATTGCTGGCAGAGGGAGTGGGAGTCCCAGCGTCTCAACAGGCTTCCGCTGACAGCTGCCGAGCTGCGAGTGGTCAGCCCGCCTCCTTACTGCCACCCATGCAGCCTCCACGGGCAGGGGGTAAAATTCCTGCCTCTTTACTCTGCCGCCTCTGATGCTAACCCAGTGGAAAGAGGAAGGAGCCTTCCATTACCACGGGGCACGGGTGAAATACAGGCTTCCCATCTGGTCTCCAAGGAGACGAGCATCCCAGCTCCCAGCTTGGTCTTCTCCAACTACTCCACAGGGAATCCGGTTGCTCCGTTAGAGGCTGGTGGGAGTGAAAGTCGAGGCTCACCTCTCAGCGTTGCCTGGCTTGGGTGGCGGGGGGCTCCACGCTTTCCTGCGGTGTTTGGCTGGAGCAGAGCGGATATTGTCTGAAAGTTGTCTTCTAGGCTACCTGTTCCCTAGTTTGGAGAGAGGAGCCGTCTACTGAAAGTAACTTGGGCCATTGTTCGTGTTTGGTGTGGATGTGGCTTCCTTAGCGCTAAGCCTGGGATGCAGGAAGTGGGATGGAAAGGAAGCCCAGGAAACCCAGCCCATTGCCGTCCCCGGGTTCCCAGCCTCGAGCTGGTCTGCCCTCTCCTCCCGTGGCAGCCTCATGCTCACCTCCTCCACAGTGTCCTGAGTTCTCTACTGTACTGGTGAAAGGGGTCACCTCTTTCTTCCTGGGATTATTTTATTGGCAATAATTCTGCTGATCCTTCAGGACAGAGCAGGCACCATGTAGGCGCTTTCAGAGTAAGCGGACACAACCATATTCCTATATGCCACAGCCTCACCATTTTGTGGGACAGCCAGCCCCATCTCGCACAGCCTGGCAGGTGAGTAAGAGCACGGCTTTGGGCATTTCAGGCATGGAACGCCAAGACACTGTGGTTAAAAATGTCCTACATGAAGGATCTCTCAGAGAGAGACCCCAGCAGAAAGAAGGGGCCATCAAAGAACAATATACTTTTCTCTGAAGGGAGGAGAGAACTTCCACTTTGCTTATGGCCTTGTCTAAATACTGATGGAGTATACTGGATTTGAAAAGCTTCCATAGCCATGGCAGCTCATGTCAAAAGCCTTGGGTGTGGCCGGCGCCGCGGATCACTAGGCTAATCCTCCGCCTGCGGCGCTGGTACCCCAGGTTCTAATCCAGGCTGGGGCGCTAGATTCTGTCCCGGTGGCTCCTCTTCCCGTCCAGCTCTCTGCTGTGGCCTGGGAAGGCAATGGAGGATGGCCCAAGTGCTTGGGCCCTGCACCCGCATGGGAGACCAGGAGAAGCACCTGGCTCCTAGCTTCGGATCAGCGCGGTGCGCCGGCCGCAGCGGCCATTGAGGGGTGAACCTTTCTCTCTGTTTCTCTCTCTCACTGTCCCCTCTGCCTGTCAAAAAAATAAAAAAAATAAAAAAGAGCCTTGGGTGATCATTGTCATCATACATAAGAGTGTTAATTGTTAAATTAACAATAGGAGTCACTGTGCACCAACTCCCCATGCAGGACTTCTGTCCTCAATGAGTTGCATTATGATAATTAACTGTAAAATTTGTTCTCAGTCTTGTGTGTGTGTCTGTGTGTGTGTGTGTGTTGAAATCTTTACTTAGTATGGAGTTGGTCTTCTGTATATAAAGTTAACTGAAAATGAGTCTTAATGGAGAAAGGGACCGGGAAAGGGAGAGGGAGGAGGAGGAGAAGTGGGAGTAGGGGTGGGAGGGCAGGTATGGTGGGAAGAATAACTGTATTCCTAAAGTTGCACTTGGGAAATTTGTATTCCTTAAATAAAAGGTTTCTTTGGGAAAAAAAAAAAACACAGCTTGGAATCAGAGATGACCGAGTGCCAGTTCTGGTTGTGCCATGCTCAAGCCCTGTCACCCTGGATAAGTTGGGTAAACCTTTGGAAACTCAGTGTGCTCCCTCGGGATGGGGAAAGGCTAGGACCAATCTCATACACTGTTGGTGGGTTATAGTGAATGAAATACTGCAGGTAAATCATTTTGCATGGTGTGGGGACATACTCAGGACTTAGTAAACATTTGTTGCTGTTCTTATGGGGCAGGCTGGGTCAAATGTAGTAATTCCCCCTTAGCCTTGCTTTTTGCACACAGAGGCAGCATCTTGTGCTACCCTGTGCCTACTGCCTCTCTCTTCTCCTTGAACAATGTGGCAACTTTCTAAACCTCATGTTGTGTCTTCAGAGGAGCGGAGCCGGATGAATGCCCCGGATGAGAGCAGCAGAGTGTCGCTGTTTGCATTCCTTCCTTCCTTTGATTGTTCATGCGTTGCTTTATCGAATCCTTGCTGTGCACTAACCCTGTGCTTGGCCCGGTACCAGGGAGCTCAGAACCCAGCAGGATAGGCTCTGAGTACTGATGACTTGGGGCAGACTCTAAGTGCTAAAAATTATACTATCTAAATATTCTGAGTTTGGAAGAGGGAGCAGTCATGTTTGGATGGAAGAATCAGGGATTCGTGGAGAGGGGGCACCTGCATTTAACTTCAATAGGTACACATGGAGAAAGGGCCTAAGAAGTACAACAATAGAGACAGGCTGGTACAAACCGTCTATAAGAAACAGAAAATAGTGTGGGTGGGCTGTCATATAAGGTATTTATGGGGGGGGGGGGGTTGGGAGGGGGCTGGAAGGTATTCAGGGGCTAATATTTAGAGTTTTGAGTATCAGACGCGTCAGGCAGCATTAGGGGTTGACTCCAAGCAGTCAAAGAACAGTAGCTGAAACCAATACAGTCTCTTTTACTCCAAGGAAAAATAAATTCAGAATGTGATGATTTGGGATCGATATGGCACCTGTGCTGTACTGGGGATGCAGCTTCCTTAGATGCTCAGGGAGTGCCTTCATCTTTAATGTCGCCTCATAGTCTAGGAGGCCTACTGGAGCTCTAGAGTAGCAGGCGAGGGGACCAATGAAAGGGAAGACAGGCAGCTGTCCAACTCGCTGTCCTCTTTACGGAACTTTTATGGGATTCTCCAGGAGGTGGTGTCCAACAATTTGCATTTACATTTTACCGGCCAGAACTTAATCCCTTGGCCACTTATTTGTAAGAGATATTGAGAAACAGAGTTTATCCAAATCTGGGCACACTGCTCACCTAGATAAGGTATGAATTCAAAGATGAAAAAGGGGGATGGATATTGGGTAGGCTACTGAAAGTCTCTGAAACATCAGAATAAGAAGTTTAGACTTAATTCAGAAGGCAGGAGGGACCCTTGTGTGTATGTGTGGGGGGGTTATTTAGTGGGAGACAGGCAGGATCCAAGTCACTAAATAGAGAGATGAGCCTGGGATTGTGGAAAACAGACTGTAGGATGAAGGAATCAGAGGCAGAGAGATTCGTTAGGAGGTGATTTCACTGGTCAGATGGAGAAGTAATGTGGATATGATAATTTAAGAAAGTGAAGGGGCCAGCACTGTGGCATAGCAGGTAAAGCCAATGCCTGCAAGTGGCAGCATCCCATATGGGCGCCAGTTCGAGACCCAGCTGCTCCCCTCCAATCCAGCTCCCTGCTAATATGCCTGGGAAAGCAGCCCAAATGCTTAAGCCCCTGCACCCACATGGGAGATCCAGAAGAAGCTCCAAGCTCCTGGCTTCAGGCTGGCCCAGCCCTACCATTGAGGCCATTTGGGGAATGAACCATCAGATGGAAGATCGATCTCTCTCTCTCTCTCTCTCTCTAACTCTGCCTTTCAAGTAAGTAAAAAATAAATCTTTTTTAAAAAATAAAATGAGGAGGACAAAGGGGACACACGTTCAGGAGTGTATCATTAGGGTGGCAGCTGATTTGATGTGAGGTTGTAGGTTGACTTTTCTTTTTAAAAGATTTATTTATTTGAAAGTCAGAGTTACACACAGAGAGAAAAGGAGAGGCAGAGAGAGAGAGAGAGAGAGGTCTTCCATCCTCTGATTCACTTCCCAATTGGCCACAACAGCTGGAGATGGGCCAATCTGAAGCCAGGATCCAGGAGATTCTTCTGGGTCTCCCATGTGGGTGCAAGGGCCCAGGGACTTGGGCCATCTTCTACTGCTTTCCCAGGCCACAGCAGACAGCTGGGTTGGAAGTGGAGCAGCCGGGACTCAAACTGTGCCTATATGGAATGCTGGCACTGCAGGCAGCAGCTTTACCCACTATACTACAGTGCCAGCCCCAGGTTGACTTTTCAATGGGAACCTTCATCCCTTCATCCAGTTACCAATGGACATGGAATTGGATGGTAGGGCCATTTATGGAAAAGAGGAAACCAGAACAGCTAACTTAGGGCCAGGTGACGAGTTTGGTTTAGAACAGAGCTTTGACCAGAACATTTGTGTCAATACTTAAGTCTCAAAGAGCATTCCTAGGGGGTGGGCCTCAGGCATAGCAGTTAAAATGCTCACATCTCATGGCGGAATGTCCAAGTTCAAGTTTCCACTCCACTACAGAGTCTAGTGATGACTCAAGTAGTTGGGTTCTTGCCCACTGCCCCCACCCCCAGATTGAATTCCTCCCCCCCCTAGGTTGAATTCCTGACTCCCAGCTTTGCCCTGGTCCAGCCTGGGCCATTGCAGGCATTTGGGGAATAAGCCAGTGAATGGCAGCATTTTCTGTCTGTCTGTCTCTCTGCCTCTCATATAAGTAAATAAATAAACAACTTTTTTAAAAGGGTATTCCCCTGGCCGGCGCCAAGCCTCACTAGGCTAATCCTCCACCTGCGGCACAGGCACCCCGGGTTCTAGTCCCAGTTGGGGCGCTGGATTCTGTCCCAGTTGCTCCTCTTCCAGTCCAGCTCTCTGCTGTGGCCTGGGAAGAGAGTGGAGGATGGCCCAAGTGCTTGGGCCCTGCACCCACATGGGAGACCAGAAGGAAGCACCTGGCTCCTGGCTTCGGATGGGCGCAGAATGCCGCCCGCAGCACCAACTGTAGCGGCCATTTGGGTGATGAACCAATGGAAAAGGAAGACCTTTCTCTCTCTCTCTCTCTCTCTCTCACTGTCTAACTCTGCATGTCAAAAAAAGGGGGGGGGAGGGGATTCCCCCAAGCAGTTTCAACATCATTTGGGAATTTGTTAAAAATACAAATTCTTGTACCATATGCCAGTTCTTATTATGGCGCAATGGCCTAGAAACCTGTTTTTACAAGTACAAATTAATTGTATTTCCTTTAAAAAGTATTTATTTGAAAGGCAAAGTGACAGAGAGAGGGAGAGAGAGAGAGCTCTTCCATTTGCTGTTTTACTCCCCAAATGGTTGCAATGGCCTGGACTGGGACAGGCTGAAGCCAGGAGCCAAGAACTCCACCCTAATCTCACATCAGTGGTAGGAGTCCCAAGCACTTGGGCCATCTTCCACTGCTTTCCCAGGTGCCTTGGTAGGAACCTGGATCAGAAGCAGAGCAGGGGGTTGGCACTGTGGCGTAGCAGGTAAAGCCACAGCCTGTAGTGCTGGCATTCCATATGGGTGCCAGTTCGAGTCTCGGCTGCTCCACTTCCAATCCAGCTCTCTATTGTGGCCTGGGAAGCAGTAGAAGATGGCCCAAGTCCTTGGGACCCTGCACCCGCTTGGGAAACCTAGAGGAAGCTCCTGGCACCTGGCTTCAGGTCAGTGCAGCTCCAGGTGTTGTGGCCAGTTGGGGAGTGAGCCAGCGGATAGAAGATCTCTCTCTCTGTCTCTCCTTCTCTCTGTGTGTAATTCTGCCTTTCAAATAAATAAATATACCTTAAAAAAAAAGGCAGCAGAGCAGTTGGGACTTACCTGGCACTCTAATCCAGATGGCGTCCCGCTGCACCACAATGCTGGCCCTAAATTGTATTTCTATTTATAACTGATAAACAACAGGAAATAGAGATTTAAAAACATACTATTTACAGCATCAAAAATATTAAATAGTAGAGGTTTATTTGACCAAACATGCATAAGACATATAGTTGAAAATCATAAAACATTGCTAAGAGAAATTAAAGAAGGCTGAAATAAATGGAGAAATATTATGTTTATGCATCGGAAGACTCAATATTGTTATGATGTCAATAATTCCAAAACCGATTCATAAATTCAATGCAATCTCACAATCCCAGCAGGGATTGTAGAAATTGGCAAATAGATTCTAAAATGCATATGGAGATGCAAAAGCTCTAGAATATGCAAAACAACTTTGAAAAGGAATGAAGTTAAGGGGCCGGTGCTGTGGCTCACTTGGCTAATCCTCCGCTTGAGGTGCCGGCATCCCATATGGGCACCGGGTTCTAGTCCTGGCTGCTCCTCTTCCAGTCCAGCTCTCTGCTGTGGCCTAGGAGTGCACTGGAGGATGGCCCAAGTGCTTGGGCCCTGCACCCTATGGGAGACCAGGAGGAAGTACCTGGCTCCTGGCTTCGGATCGGCGCAGCGCTGGCCATAGCAGCCATTTGGGAAGTGAACCAACAGAAGGAAGACCTTTCTCTCTGTTTCTCTCTCTCACTGTCTGTAACTCTACCTCTCAAATAAATAAATAAATAAAATCTAAAAAAAAAAAAAGGAATGAAGTCGAAAGGCTTGTGTTACCTGACTTCCGAACTTGGGAAGATAGAGCAGTGCAGTGTGTTGGTATAGGCGCAGGAGAACGGATCAGTGGAGCAGAATGGAGAGTCCAGACGTAGACCACACATAAATGGCCAATTGGATCTTCACAGAAGTAACAGGGCAATAAAATATGGGAATGGATAATCTTCAACAAATGATGGTGCTGGAACTATGTAAATTAGCCAAATCCCCCCAACCCTGCCAAGAAAATAATTTTAACCCTTACTTCACACCATATATAAAAATTAACTTGGAAAAGATCATAGACCTAATAACATAAGAGAAAAAACCATAAAACTTCCATAACAAAACATAATAAAGTTTAAAAACTTGGCTTTGGAGAAGATTTCTCAAATATAACCCAAAACCACAAACCATTAAAAAACAATAAGTCAGACTTAATCAAATTTAAAATGTTTTCTCTTATGGAGATACTGTTTTTAAAAATAAAGATAACCCACATATGGGGAGAAATTGTTTGTAAAACATACTGAACAAAGTACTTGTGTTCCAGAGAACACAGTGGAATAGTCCAAAGACAACAACCCACTTTCTAAAAAGCAAAAGATATGAACACTTAACCAAAGAAGATAAAGTACCTGGAAATCTGCTCAACCTCACTGGTCATTAAGAAAATACAAGGTAGGGCCGGCGCTGTGGCGCAGTGGGTTAAAGCCCTGGCCTGAAGCACTAGCATCCCATATGGGCGCCAGTTCTAGTCCTGGCTGCGCCTCTTCCGATCCAGCTCTCTATTGTGGCCTGGGAAAGCAGTAGAAGATGGCCCAAGTCCTTGGGCCCCTGCACCATGTGGGAGACCCGGAGGAAGCTCCTGGCTCCTGGCTTCAGATCAGCGCAGCTCTGGCTGTTGCGGCCATCTGGGGAGTGAACCAGCGGATGGAAGACCTCTCTCTCTGTCTCTGCCTCTCTGTGTAACTCTGTCTTTCAAATAAATAAAATAAATCTTAAAAAGAAAATACAAGGTGACGGTCTACCACTATGATGGTCTAGCACTGTGACATACACTACACTCTCATCCCAGCAGCCCAAGTGAGAAAGACTCATGTTAGTAAGATTGTGGAGCAACTGGAATCTCATACATTGATGTAGGTGTACAGCCAATCTGGAAAGCAATCTGGCAGTTCCTTATAAAGTTAAGCATGTACTTGCCATAGGGCCCAGCCTTTCCACTCCCCAGAGAAATGACAGCATAAAGGTTTTAACAGCTTTATTTACAAAAGCCCCAAACTGGAAACAATCCAAAGTCCACCAACAGGGGAATGGAGAAATAAATTGTATATTCATACAATGGATTACTACTCGGTAATAAAAAGGAATGAGCTACTGATAAGTGCAACCACGGGGGGGCCTTCGCCTGGCACAGAGGCTCAGTGCAGCAGTGTGGATGCATCTCACATATAGAATTATGCGGAGGGAAACAGGAGCAGTACGTAGCACATACAAGGGCACTTCAAACAGTTTGAGGGAAAACGGTGTTAAATGGTGTTTATTTTGGTGCAAAAAATTGAAATTCGGCCAGTGCTGCGGCTCACTAGGCTAATCCTCTGCCTGTAGCACCGGCACCAGGTTCTAGTCCCGGTCGTAGCGCTGGAGTCTGTCCCGGTTGCTCCTCTTCCAGTCCAGCTCTATGCTGTGGCCCGGGAAGTGCAGTGGAGGATGGCCCAAGTGCTTGGGCCCTGCACCCGCATGGGAGACCAGGAGAAGCACCTGGCTCCTGCCTTCGGATCAGCACGATGCGCCGGCCGCGGCGGCCATTGGAGGGTGAGCCAACGGCAAAGGGAGACCTTTCTCTCTGTCTCTCTCTCTCACTGTCCACTCTGCCTGTCAACAAAATTTGAAATTCATGCATACTGTTTTATTTTTTAAAAAAGATTTATGTGAAAGGCAGAATTACAGAAAGAGAGGGAGAGGGGGAGAGAAGCAGAGGAAGAGAAAACAGAGATCTTCCAACTGCTGGTTCTCCCCAGATGGCCACAATGGCCCAGGTTCTGAAGTGGGGAGCCTGGGACTTGGTCCAGACCTCCCAGATGGGTGGCAGGGGTCCAGCCACCTGGACCATAGTCAGCTGCCTTCCCAGGTGCATTAGCAAGGTGTTGGAGCAGCCAGGACTGGAACTGGTGCTCATATGGGATGCCAGAATCACAGGCAGTGGCTTAACCCACTGCACCACAATGCTGGCCTCCATAGTTTTTCTCATGGCACATATTTTCCATGAACATTTTGCAAACACCTTTGTATTAAATGATTCCATTTACAAAACTTCTGGAAACTGCCAACTAATCACACAGAGACAGGTTAGGAGAGGGCTGGGGCTGGGGCTGGGGCTGGATGCTGAGGGGAGGAGAGTAGGTTTTATGCGAGGGTATTTCAAAAAGTTCATGGAAAGATGCAATGAAATGAAAAGTTTATTTTGGTGCAAAAAAATTTGAAATCTATGCATACTGATAAAATGGAATAAGAAGATTGGGGAGGCAGTGATGGAAAGGTTCTTTGTCTTGCTTGTGGTGCTGGTTTTCATGGGTGCATTCAAAACTGATCAAACTTTACTTTTTTAAAAAATTTATTTATTTACTTGAAAGAGTTACACAGAGAAAGGCGAGGCAGAGAGGAGAGAGAGAGAGAGAGAGAGAGAGGTCTTCCATTTGCTGGTTCACTTCTCAGGTGGCCACAACAGCCAGAGCTGCGCTGATCTGAAGCCAGGAGCCAGGAGCTTCCTCCGGGTCTCCCACACGGTGCAGGGGCCCAAGGACTTGGGCCATCTTCTACTACTTTCCCAGGCTATAGCAGAGAGCTAGATCGGAAGAGGGGCAGCTGGGACTCGAACTGGCGCCCATATGGGATGCAGGCACTGCAGGCAGTGGCTTTACCTGCTATGCCACAGCACGGCCCCCATAATGTTTACTTTTAACATGTGCAGTTGCTTGTATGTCAAGTCTATCTTAATAATGCTTTAAAAAAAATCCTCCTTGCCCTAGGTCTACTGAGTCAGAAACCCAGGGACAGGGCCCAGCAAAGTCTCCAGGTGACTCTGAAGCGTTAGTGAGGTCTGGGAACCACCGGCTGAGGTGACAAGCTCCCAGCAAACTCCCGGCTGATTTGAAAGTTACCTGCATGAAGGTGCACAAAGTTGAAGTTGTAGGAAGAGGGGATTTAGAGAGCAAAGAACAGAAAGCAGAGATGGGGACTTGGAAAAAACCTACCCTCCTGAGATGGGAGGAGGAAGAGGAGCAGGTGACAAGGACAAGGCAGCAGCAGCCTGAGGTTGGGCAGGAAGATGACAGGGGCCATAGGAGGGAGCTCAAGTTGCAGAGTGACCGATGGGGATGGTGCTGAGGTGGTGTCTTCTGGTGGCCCACTTGCTCTCCAATTTCAAAGTCGTTTTCACGTCCATTAGTGCATCAACCATGCCGGGGCGGGCAGACGAATGCATACAATATTACACACCACAGGCAGCACAGTCGATAGAACGGAACCCAGGCTTGGGAATCAGAGACCTGGACGGGATCCTGGCGGGATCACTTATTCTGTGGATATTTGGTCAGGGTTCTTGGACTCATTTTCCTATTTTTTTTTTAAGATTTATTTATTCGAAAGTCAGAGTTACACAGAGGAGAGGCAGAGAGAGAGAGGTCTTCCATCCGATGGTTCACTCTCCAATTGGCCGTAACGGCCAGAGCTGCACCGATCCGAAGCCAGGAGCCAGGAGCTTCCTCCAAGTCTCCCATGTGAGTGCAGGGGCTCACGGACTTGGGTCGTCTTCCACTACCTTCCCAGGCCATAGCAGAGAGCTGGATCGGAAGTGGAGCAGCCAGGTCTTGAACCACTGCCCATATGGGATGCCGGCACTTCAGGCCAGGGCATTAACCCGCTGCACCACAGCACCGGCTTCTCATTTTCCTGTTTTCAAACTGGAAATATATTCTTCCCAGGAACAGAGTAGACTTTTCGTGGTGTGTAAAATACCTGCATCAGATGACCGGCAAAGTTGCAAGTTTCTTAAAGCAACAGATTTGCTACAAATAAAGGAACTGAAACCCAGAGTGGGTGAGTGATGTGTCCAAAGTTGCAGCACTGGCAAACACTCCAGGTTTGGAAGCACATTCTTGCCTTGGAATCCAGGGACCCTTGGTAGGTCCTGGGAAACCTGGAATCCCATGCAGCCTGGGCCTCAGCATGTGTGTTGTCCTACAACAGCCATTTGTAGTCTACACTGGCGTCTCCAAGGAGGCCCAGGTGTTCCCTGGCACACCTCTTCCCATCACATGTCTCTTCAGTTAGAGATAGGTGTCCCCCACCTCTCTTGCAGACTGCCCAATCTTCGTGCTTCGTGGTCTCACCTTGGATCACTCATTCACTCCATCAGCAACTGTGAGGACCTGCAGGTCTGGTCAGCCCCATGCTTGGTGCTGGATGGACCCAAAGGTGGAGTTTCGAGGAAGGAGAAGGTAGGGCAGGGACATGGAGATGAGCGCAGTAGATGACAAGGCTGCGCGTGTCTCAGAAACAAGAGAGAAGGCGCACAAGCCAAGGTCACCTGGGAAGACTCGTCTGACTGCTGAGCCCCGGGCCCTGAGGTTCTCTCCACCCACACTGCTGTCCACGCAGAGGTGTGCACTCTGCTTCGTCTTCACGCTCCACACAACCTGCCTCCCTCTCCAGGTAACCCCTGGGAACTTCCCGCCCCCTTCAGCACCCTGCCCCTGGGTCTTGCCATGGCCCTGAGCTGTGCCCCTTCACACTGACCCGGGCCCTGCCCCCTCTCCTAGTCATCTTTGCTATCATGGTGGGGAGGGGGTTCCCCATGGAAATACCTCTTTCCCTGAAGCCCCTCTCCTGCTTGCAGAACCACGAACCTTGTAAGTTCAGCGCAGGGCGGGTCTCCTCTGGCTGCCCTGTCCCCCCAAGCTTGGGCAGGCGTCTGTGCTGGACACATCCATGCCACCCGGGCCCCCTCACTGCTAGGAGAGCTAGGAGACAGTCCTGGGCCAGCAGACGCCATGGAAGATGCCCAGCCACATCCTGGGCCCCACCCTGGGGAAGATAAAACCGAGCCCTCCAGCCCCAAGTTGGGGAGAAGTCGCAGGGTCACCTCCAGCTCCAGAATTCCCCCAGGCAGGGGCGGGGCCGGGGGCAGGGGTGGGGGCTTCACCCAATTCTGAGTCCTCTGGTCTTTTCTGTAGACCGTTATCCCTAGAACCCATTGCTCGCTAACCTCCACCTCAGAATCGCTTCCTGGGAAGCCCCTGGTACCCATGTCTCCCGGCCAAGCTCTGAGCTCCTCCTAGAGGCCCCAGGGACTGAGGGCTGGGGCACTGCTGGAGGAAGGCAGCAGTGTCTCCAGCAGCTCTGGGGGTGTGGAGCCGTAAACAACTCCCTCTGCCTCCACCGATCCACCTGGGCACGGCTGCCTCGCCGGGGCTTCGTCTCCAGGTGGCTCTGGACTTGCTGAGCCTGGGTGGCTGTTTTTGTCCTCCAAGACTCAACTGAGCAGGACCCGCCCCGGTCCCATAGCCTCCAAGGCAGACGGTGAGCCAGAGCATTATCGTCCGAAGGCGGGGGCAGAGGGACGATGGCCGTGAGGTTCCCATGCCCAGCACGCACCTGGCCCGCTCCAAGGCAGTGGCTCATATACACTTTGAGCCGAGAGGAAGAGGACGCCCAAAGCACTTGCATGCTCAGGCCCCAGGGCTTTGAACCACAAACTCCAAGTCCTCACCCCCGGCCCTCAAGTCAGAGCTGCAGCACTGTGTCCTGGAAAGAGCACAGCTCTGGAGTGAAAGGCAGCCGAGTCCCACACCTGGATCTGCCCCTTGTCGGCCACGCGAGGGGAGGCGATGGCGGTGCACCTCACAAGGGTTTGTGTTGGTTTGTGGCTCATGGAGACGCAACACCCAAGACCCTCGGCACACAAGGGCCACTCGCTCTCTTCCTCTGAGTTTGCAAGCCCTCGACCACAGAGCCAGGGGTGTCACCCAGTCACTGCACTTTTTACAGAACTGCCTGTGTGCTGGGGATGGGTCCAAGTGCTTGTGACGTCACCCTCGCAACGCTCGCCCATGGGCCATGCGCTGTTACCAACCTCACTTTGTAGGTGAGGACGTGGGACCCCGAGAAGTTAAGTAGTTTGTGGAGGTCACAGCGCTGGGGCGGGGAGTGGCGATCAGAACGCTAGCTGGCATGTGGTCCTCTCCCAGGCCGAGAGGCTCAGCCACACAGGGTTGGCTCTAAAGGAAGCTAGCTGACGTCGGGCAGCAGGAGGAAGAGGAGGCTGTCACTGTCCAGGCAGCTGAGGAGGAAGGCTGAGGGGACACACCAAGGCCTGATGGGGACCCAGGAGAGCCTGGAAGGGTCTGGCCTCAGGCCAGAGGAGGGCCAAAGTGCAAGGCATGGTTGTGGAACTTCTGTGCTGACGTCCACACTTGTTGCTGGTCCACAGGTCAGTGTTTGTGCATGAGGGGGCCTCGACAAGTTCATGGAAAAATGGAGCTAAAATATAGGTTTTGCAAAACATCTTTGAAATCCATGCATAGTTTTTTCCTAACACACATCTCCAATGAACTTTTTGAAGACCCCACACACATCAGGGCCTGCTTGGTTCCTATGGGTCTGGGCTGGAGTCTGTCAGAGACCTGTCAGAGATGGTGGGCAGTCCTGAAGGGCTTGTGGCAGGAGGGGCTAGGTCCACGCCATGCAGAGCTCTGAAGGCCACACAGGGTCACCCTGGTCCATGGGGCACTTGCTTGGAGCAATGCTTCCCAAAGAGTCAGGCAATGGAGGATGGAGGATGGAGATGAAGGCGAAGAGGAAAGACTCTAAGAGCCAGTAGTGGCCTGGAGCTCCCCCTCTGCCTGCCGCCTCGTTGTATCACCTCCATTCTCCTGGTCCCCTGACAGATCAGTTATCCCTGGGGAGAAGGGTGGGGGGCTTCCAGAGCCGTCAAGCCCTCAGGGTCTCCTGCTCTTGGAAAGCACCTGCCACACGAAATTCTCATCACTCTGCCGTAGGGTCCGTGGGAACTGCAGCCCAGCAGTGTAGGCCAGGGCGGGGTGGCAGCGGGCAGGGCTAGGGAAGGGAAGAGAGCCCGTGTGCATGGTGTATGGGTATTTCCTGATTGCTTGCCTAGGAGAAAGGCAGACACCCAAAGGGAGGCACAGAAGAAAGGGAAGAAGAGAAAGGGGTGACCTCCAGAGGAGGAACCTGCCTTATTTCCCATTTGCCTCCCATTGCACCAAATGGCACCTTGTGTAAAGTAGTTCAGGGGGCTGGAACTGTGGCATAGCAGGTAAAGCCACCACCTGCAGTGCCAGCATCCCATATGGGCACCGGTTCGAGTCCCAGCTGCTCCATTTCAGATCCAGCTCTCTGCTATGGCCTGAGAAAGCAGTGGAGGATGGCCCAAGTCCTTGGGCCCCTGCACCTGCATGGGAGACCAGGAAGAAGCTCCTGGCTCCTGATCAATGCAGCTCTGGCCTTTGCAGCCATCTGGGGAGTGAGCCAGTGGATGGAAAACCTCTCTCTCTCTCTCTGCCTCTCCTTTTCTCCCTGTGTAACTATTTAAAAATAAATAAATAAATAAATCTTTAAAAAGCAAAAAAAAAGTAGGTACTCAGGAGTCAGTGGTTAAACTGAAAGACTCAGAGCTGATTCAAAAAGTGACCAGGTAGTGGAGGATGGCCCAAGTGCTTGGGCCCTGCACCCGCGTGGGAGACCAGGAGGAAGCACTTGGCTCCTGGCTTCGGATCAGAGCAGCACGCTGGCCATAGTGGCAATTTGGGGGGTGAACCAATGGAAGGAAGACCTTTCTGTCTCTCTCTCTCTCACTGTCTTAAAAAAAAAAGTGGCCAGGGAGGAACTGAGATGAACACAAGGTGGACAGAACCAAGATCTGGGCGGGGAGCTTTCCAGGCCTCCCTTCCCCGCTACCATCTGAAATCCCCAACTTCCCACGCCCATGACAGACGTGAGCCTGGGAGCTGAACAGACCTCAGAGCGTAACTCACACTGGAGCTTTAACCCCAGGCTCTCAGAATCCTGGCAAAGAGCGGGAAGGGCGCTCAGAAAAAGAGCTCTAGGCCAAGACCTAGTTGCTGGATTTGGTGGAGACGGACTGCCCGGGGGCCCCGGGAGTGGGCTGGGTGGGTGCAAGGGGGATCTCTGCCTTCCTGTGGTTACCATTCTCCTCGCCATCCCAAACCCAGGCCCTGCTCGGAGGCAGCAGCTTTCACACAAACCATGGGCCGTGTTTTGGAGGCACAGCACAAACCCCAGGTATGGGGACCAGCTTTGAGACAGCAGGTTAGATGGGGAGGGGGTGGCAGACAGGGGACGTAGGAGAAAGGGAGAGAGAAAAGAAGAAAGGGAAGGCAAAGAGGGAAGACAGAGACAGAGAGAGGGGGAGGGGGTTGCAGACAAGGACCGAGAGCTTTTTCCAGATGAGAAAATTAGTCAGTGGAAACAGGTCTCTGCCAGGTCCCGAACAGAAACTCCAAGGCCTCCCCAAGCACATGCCCTCCAGGCTGTCCGTTTGTCTCTCTGTCCAGCTATCTGTCCATTCATTCACATACCCATTTCTCTCCCGGTTTTTAACAGGTAACCAGCCATATGTCTACACGTCCTCGGTTTGACTGCATTGTCTGTCCATTTGTTGACTTTTCTACATGTTTTTGATCTCTCCAACCAGCTGGCTGGCCATCCATCCACCCATCATACCTGCCCGCCTGTGCGTGGTCTTTCATCCATATTCTCTCTCGTCCACTTGTCTGTGTACTCATCATTGTTTCTCTGTTCATCTGACTGAAATCGCACGTCGGTACATACATGAACCTAACTATCAGTCTGTCTCTCTGATGGCCTGTCACCCTCCTTGCCAAGTGATCCACCTGTTCATCTAGCGGGGAGCGCTTTCTCCACCTTCCTATCTCTCCCCCGCATCCTTTCTTCTGTCCATCTACAGCAAGGGTTGGGAATATCCAGCCTGTGAGCCGTGTAAGGCCCATACAATCATCTGATCTGAACCTGCCAAGGAATCTGTAGGTGGGACTCAAATTCAGTTAGTCTATAGTAGGCTAATTTTTAAGTCGATCATTTTGTAAGGTCTGTGAATGAAGTTACAAATATCCAAATGGCCCTTGGCAAAAAAACGGTGCCCCACCCCTGTCTATAGCCATTCATTCCAGAAATATTTGTTGAGCACCTACTGTGTGCTCAGTTCTGTATTAGTCTGGCGATATTAGAGATAAGATGTGATTTCTCTCTCCAGGGAACGTGTGACCTGGAGCTCATCCTGAAGAAGAATGACAAGGACACCAATCTCACCACACAGCAGGCAAGGGCTGGGACAGTGTTATTCAGTACAGGTGGTCATGGGAACAGGGAGGAGGAAAAGCCAGGCAGACTGGGATCAGGGAAGGTTTTCAGCAGCCTGTCTACCTGTGTCTCCATCTGCCAGTTCTTCCATTTATCTCACATTCCAGCCCCTCTTTCCACCTCTGCCCCTGTGTCTGCTTACTATCATCCATCCATTTACCATGGTCTCTTTATTAGTGGAAAAATCTGTTCATTGTCAGCTCTGGTGTGGATATGGTTTGAGTGTTCCCCAAAGGTTCGAGTGTTGGGGGCTTGATTCCCAGGGTGGTGGTGCTCGGAGGGGGCGGGACCTTTAAGAGGTGCAGTTTGGTAGGAGGTCCTCAGGTCACCGGTGGCCCCGCCCTCTGAAGGGAACACTGGTTTCCCCCGGGAGTTCTGACAGCAGGCAGTGATTCTACCTGAACCTGACCCCACCCAGTCTCTCCCGCCTCTGGGAGCTAGGAGTACTGCTCCCACATGTGCTTCTGCCACCCATCCTCCATGATGGGATGTAGTTGACATGGCTCTTGCCAGAACTGAGCCAATGTCACCACCATGCCTTGAAGTACAAAACTTTGAGCTAAATAAAGTTCTTTTCTTCATAAGTAGTTATCCTTAGGTATTTTGTCATAGGGACAAAAAACTAATACGTTGTCTGTTTATTAATATTACTGTCAACCTGTACTCCCTTATTGGCCATCTTGTTATCTGTGTGTCTTTTCATCTGTTGGTTCTTCCCTCTACTCATCTGTCTCATTCATTATTTGTTGGCCAATTTGCCAGTTGATTTGTATAGCAATTAGTATGCTTTTGGCCAAAAGTGACAGATGATCTTACCAAACGAGGCTTATAAAATAAGAAAAATATTTTCTGATGTAAGATGCTTGGGGACAGGGAAGTTCCCAAACTGGTCAATGTGGCCAGGTGGCGTCAGCAGCAGCACCTCGGCACATCGGCTTTTGGACTCGGGCTGTACCTCAGTATGCCAAAAAGGAGGCAACAACTCAACATACTACGTCTTCACACAGCAAAGCCCAGAATCCAGAAGAGAAGGGCACAACCCTCCCATGTGTCCCTTCCTAAGACTGAAGTAACATTTCCCAAAAGGCTCCTTAATCGTGCACCGCCTGCATTTCAGTAGTCCGAACCATATCACGTGTCCATTCCTAAATCGATTTCCTGGTTCAATCTTTCCCAAAGCACTTGGACAGCAAACAGCAAACAATGGTGGCTCCCACTGGCACAGAGGGAGAACGGAGTGCAGAGCACGGCTGTTGGGAAGGAAGGCCACCGTCCGAGCCTGCACCATTGCACAGACGGAGCAAGGCATCCACCTTCTCTGTGCGATCAGCTGTCTGTCCATCTAGCTAGCTATCGACTGGCTGTCAGTCTGTCGAGTCACTCCTTGGGACTGTCTGACTACCTGCCTAGCCTTGTCAGTCTGTGTGTCTGTCTGCACACTTATTTATCTGTGTCTCTATTTGTCTTTTGGTCTGTGTAGAAATCAATCCATCCGTCAGTTTCCCTGTTTAGTCCGGACGGCTATCTGTCTCTCTCCGTCTTGAGTTTCTGTCCACTGCTGCCCTTTTCTCTCACCTGTCCATGTGTAACACATGGAC